>NC_064246.1:83642245-84842245 GCF_003254725.2 Canis lupus dingo | reverse complement strand
TGGAGTGTGGAGGGGGAGAGAACTGTGCCTGTACATGGCAATTAGAAGTTGATGGGGTTTTGGCTTGTCTTCCATGAGATTAAAACCTGAAGGCCAGGGATTCATTTACCTTCAAGGACTTTCCTACCCACAAAACACACAGGGGGAATGTTACCCTTACATAAGCTTTACTTGAAAAATGCATCATGACCTTCCCTTTCTTGTTGTTTTAGAATCATTCCTTTGTCTGGATTTGGTTGCTGTTGCAAACCCCTGCATGTATTCCAAATTTACAGTGTTTGGGAGCCACTGTTTATGATGGTTAATTGTGTGTGTCAATTCGGGTGGGTCACAGGGGGCCCAGGTATTGGCTTAAACATTGTCTCCGGATATCTTTATGAGGATGCTTCCGGATGAGTTGAACATTTGAACTGGTAGACTGACTTAAACAGGCTGCTCTCCCCACAGTGAGTGGGCCTCATCCAATCTGTTGAAAGCCTTAATAGAACCAAAGACTAAGAAAGAAATCTTTGTCTTGGCCTAATTACCTTCAAGCTGGAATATTTTGTTCTCTCTTTGGGCTTAGACTGGACTGTGCCATTGGCTATCTGGATCTGGGCTTCCCTGCTTCCATAATCACATGAGACAGCTGTCACAATGAATCTCTCTCTTTTTTAAAAGAACATTCATTCATTCACTCATCCATTCATTCATTCATTCTAGTGAAAGAGAGAAGGAGAAGGAATGTGCAGGGGAACCATAGAGGGAGAGGAAGAGAGAGAGTCCTCAGGCATACTCCCTGCTGAGTGGGGAGCCCCACAGAGGGCTTGCTCCCCAACCTTGAGATCATGACTCGAACCAAAATCTAGTCTGATGGCCAACCGACTGAGCCACCCAGGCACTCCATGACTCCCCTTCTCTACACACATGATACACACAGGCACAGCCTACTGGTTCCATTTTTCTGGAAAGCTCTAATACATGGCTCCACATTTACTCTCCTTCTCCTTCCTTCAGGAACTTTGTAGTAAATCATGTAAGGCACATGAGATTTATTTCCTAGCCAATGAATGCAGGTTCACCAATTGCTCCCATGTGGAAACTTGAAGTTCCATCAGATGATTGTGCATAGACCTTTCCCTTGTTGTTTGTTGTTGTTGTTTGGTTTTGTGTTAAATTTTCAGCCGTTAGATGATCATGTAGGATGAATATCTGTACTCTTTGGTTCTCCAGTGATTACAATGAGTAAAATCCTCTGCCAAGTCACTATAGATACACAATGTTAGTCAGACACAAACTTGTATGGAATGAGCCACTGAATTTTGGGGATTTGTTACCATTGCATAGGGTCAACTATGCCAACTGTTAAATTCCTAGCATACTTATGCAATCTGTTATATGCTGGATTTTATTACAGTATGTCTTTATAACAATGCTAGGTATCATTAGAAACTTTACAGGTTTTAGAATACAGAGTTGTTAGTTTTGTTTTTGTTTTTTAAGAAAATCAGTCTTATTTTGTTGACTTACTGAAACTCACTGAAGTGATAGAGTTGGTCATCAATGCAAGTCAGCCTGATGTCCTTTCTAATTTGCCTAATAATATTTGTTTTTGCCATTGCTCCTGGTTTCACTTTATAACTGCACCAAGTTTTGTGGTTGATTTTTCCCCCTTCTTCACATTTTTAGCAATCTAAGATATTTTTGGTTGAGATTTGAGAGACAAAGCATACTTTTAGTATTTTGACCCTCAAGACAATATATTAGAAAGCCATTAAGACATTTGACAAAGTCATTCATAACCTCGTAATAAATATCATGAAGAAATATAGACTTCCAAAAATGCAATAAATTAAATGCACAACTGTTCCCAGAGGGTGTTCCCCAAAGTTACGGGTCCATAACTTCCACCCAGGAAGTGTGTAAGCTTTAAGGACAACCTCTGTATCAGCCTCTTTGCACTATGGAAAACGGACTACCTTGTCTGTTGGTTGCAAGGATTGAAGATAATGTAGGTAAATTAGTCAGCCTGGCAGTTAGTACAACCTCAATAAATTTTAAAATGATAGTTTAAAAAGAAGAAATAACAGGAAAAGTGAACAAAGTGGAAGAGGAGGAACCAAAGCTCAGTCTCTGGGGCTGCCTTAGTCAACCAAAGCTTTTAGAGGACTCGAACCTGAAGCTGTGCCACGTTATTTCTGGCCAAATTATTTTTGGACAATTAAAAAATATGCACACATGCAATTTGTTAAACATTTCTCTAGGTATTCAGGATAATAGAGATCCAAAGTGGGTGTGGCTAAAAAATAACAAAACCAAATGAAACAAAGAACTAAATAGACACAGGCTGAAGGCATTGAAGAGCCTGAGATGGAAATAGAAGGCGCTGACATTGGCCTTAGAACAGAACAACTAAAGAACTGCGTCCACTAAAATGTGTTGTGTTTGAAGAGGGCTTTGAATGTGAAAGTAAACAAGCGCATAGCATTTTGAAATTTATCGTGAAGGAATGAAAAATGTTTTATTTTGAAATGAAGAAAAGCTTCAGGATGGGTAAGACGGTGGTCTTCCAATACATGAAAGAGATCCTGAAGAAAAGCTTCCTTTTTTTAGTTTCAAAGAACCATCAATTTAGGAAGCCGTGTTTACTGTTCATTCAAAGGGAACATTTCTCTTTTTTCTTTTAAGATTTTATTTATTTATTCATGAGCAACAGAGAGAGAGAGAGAGAGAGAGACAGAGAGAGAGACAGAGACAGAGGCAGAGGGAGAAGCAGGCTCCATGCAGGGAGCCCGATGTGGGACTCCATCCTAGGACTCCAGGATCACACCCTGGGCCGAAGGCAGGCGTTAAACCACTGAGGCACCCAGGCATCCCCCAAAGGGAACATTTCTTAAATGTTTGAGCTAATGGGATCCTAGGAAAGTAGCCATCATGAAGCATGTTGCCGCGAAGAATGGTAAATTCCTCGCTAAAGACAGGGTCAGAAGTCACTATTCCACCTTCTTGTGGGATCAAAGAGAGCGATCAGTGTCTGCGGGGAGACTGAGACTGGGCTAGTTGATATTTCAATACCCTTTGCACTCTGAAATAACAGGATGACCTTTCCATACACCTCCGTTAGGCTTTGCCCACAGATCCCTCAAACATTTACTAAGCGTGCGCTCTGACAAGGCACTGTGAACCGATGTTATACGTTCATCATCTCATTCAACTTACAAAGAAAATAGCATCTTTTTAAATTAGGAAAACGAGGAATAGAGAAGTTCAACAATGTGTGTGTGTGATCACAAGCTACGACACCAATTTCCCCATGTAGGGACTCTAGCGACAGGATTCAAAAATGTGCATTTTTCATGCCTTTCTTTTTGAACTGTCAACAGTATGTAAACATGTCAACGTTCCTCACGCTGTCTGGCATGTTTTGCAGAATCATAGGAAGGAGACACCACATTACCTTACTGAGTCATCTTTACATGACACAGTATTGGGACATAATACACACTTTTGAGTCAGTGTAGCTTATTTCTTACTGGTGTGTCACCATTCTTTTTATCCTTAAATATGGAGATTTAAAAGTCAAACCTCGAGTTCAGGAAACTTGAATCTGAATGTTATTTGAATGAGTCGTGTCTCTGGTTGTTAACATCTCATAGTACATTTCTCTTCTCTAATTAAATGACTCGACACTCTAAAATGTGCTTTTGGAAATGACTGAACACTTCAGGATGTGGTTCTCTTACCCTTTTCTGAGGGGGGAAAAAATCAAGCTGCTTGGCCCATGTGATGAAACAATGTGGATAATGTTCATAAGGAAAGGTGTAAGATGAAAGTGTGAGAATCATTGCTAGATAGTTCCAATGATGAACCTGGCACTTTCTTACTATCTAAACGCACATTTAAAAATTTTGAGGAACTCATTATTTTGTTTGAAACAGCAAATCTTTCTTAACTGCTGGCATAATACTGTCATATCCTTGCTGATGAGTCAGCAGTCACCGTGCCAGCACATTAAACAGCATTTTGCAGATGAGAAGAGACAAAAATCACAATTCTGTTGAAGATACCCAAGTAAGCAATACTTGGAAACAGATCCTATTTGTCTTATTTAAAACTGAGAATTCTAAAGCTTCAATACCATATATTTTTGCTATTTAAACAGCAAGAAGTATCCAATGCTTTATGAAATATAACTACAGATATTTAGAAATATGTATGTGCACATTTATGGATGTATCACCTGCCACACACACGAGTGAAGTTGTGAGCAGTGTTGGCCAGGGTTCAAGGCACATGAGCGTCTCCCATGCAACCTTATTCTAAGGCAAAGTGATGCTCTCTCTGGCCAAGATTTCCTTTATTTTATTTACGGATCCAAGGATGAGGGGTATCCCTCTTACTATGGATAAAGAAAACTTGTAATCAAACTCAAATAAAATTATTTTCTACATAATTATTATTTTAACGTTTACTGTACTTATATAACTAAGACTGAAAATCTTTGGACAGCGTCCTGTGACTTCCTTATTCGGAACTTCTGAAATTCAGGAAAGAGTGTCCAATTACAAAACCAAACCAAACCAAACAAACATATATATAATGAATGGATCAAGATCAAGGGAAAATTCTCCCAAGAATTACATTTCTTATTTGTAAAGCAATCTTAGAAAATGGCACATGTCAAGTAAGATAAAACATGTTAGTTTTTAAGAAAGAAAAAGCTTGGAACCAGGAGACTTTTTTCTCTCACATAAAAACATTACATGACAGCGTATTGAATAGTGTGAAACTGACTATAATAATAAAATATCTAATTTTCAGGAAAACGACAACAGGCAAAATTTGATTTTAGTGCCAAACTCCCTTTCAGCAAGCATTCCTTTCTTCCCAATGTTTGACTTTCCTAAAAAAAAAAAAAAAAAAAAAAAAAAAAGTGGGGATCCCTGGGTGGCTCAGCTGCTTAGAGCCTGCATGCAACCCAGGGTATGATCCTGGAGACCCAGGATCAAGTCCCACGCGGGCTCCCTGCATGGAGCCTGCTTCTCCCTCTGCCTGTGTCTCTGCCTTTCTCTCCCTCTCTGTGTCTCTTGTGAATAAATAAATAAAATCTTTAAAAAAAAAAGTAAAAAAAAAGGGTAAAAGTAAAATACTGTATGTGTCCATTTAGAGTATGAGCTGCATTATCAACATTTCCAATTGGCTCATTCTTTGATATGGGAAGCTTACCCTGTGGATTCTAGAATGTTTAGCTTTTACTTCCCAGAGGCCAGCAGCAGCCCCCGAGTCATGAGGATCAGTAAGGTCTGCAGACTTTGCCAACAATGTCCCGCTGGGGGCTGAAATCCTCCCAAGTGGAGAACCACTGATTTAAGGCCACCCAAGTCTCCCTGTCCTTCCTCACATAACGGAGATTACCCTTTTGTTTGTCTTCCTTAGTTTTCTCTCCATTCCTTTCGCCTCCATTATAATTTAACTTTTATTTATTTAACTTCCTGGAAATTACCAAAAACATGTATTTGAAAGAATTACATAAAAGCACCTCTGCCTCCTACTACTGTGGACCCACCTCAGAGCCCAAGAGAGGATGGGGCCTAGATCCCCCCTTGTGTTCACCCACCAGACCAGGCACAGCTACGCAGAGCACTAACTGTGCAAATGTCCCTGGCGTTCTGTTTATAATATCGTGATACACCATTTGTAAATGAATCATGTAGAACACCCCGTCTTGTAGTGACAACGTAATGACAGGTGGCTGTGTTCCCAGGCCACAAAAGTCAAAAGTAGGTTTACCCATAAGTCAGTTGAAATCTTTGAATGGTGATCTCTTGGATTTTAAGACCTGGTAACAGGAATCCATGCAGTAATGTTTTAAATAAATACATAAAATAGAAAAACAGTGGATTTTCCTTCCTCTGATCCGATTTGACAAAAGAGAAAATTAATAAGGCCTAGCTTTGATATCTATGCCACTTATTCAACTCTCTAAAATTTATATTTCTGGAGGTTCCCTGAAGTTATTCTATGTGTATTCCCCACACACAAAAGTATATCTTCCCGTATCAACACTAGATTTAAAGAAATATCGTTAGCTAGCGGAGGGAGTCAAATACAGACTCTCATTCTCTATACCTAATACTAGTTAAGAAATATTAATGAGTATGTTTGTTGACTGCCTAAAATCACCATTATGTGCATTAAGGGAGATGATTTTTAACCCAAAATTCTGTCTCACACTCTGTTGAAAAGCAGGGTGCTAGTAAGTGCCTATTTAGATAATGTCAATAAACCTGGTGTGACGGTGACGTTGACCACAAAGGTGGTCAAGATATGATTCATGCCCTTAGGAATTTTTTGAAATTTAAAAGAAAGATTGTTTGAAATAACTAGAAATAATGAGAAATAATAAAATAAGGTTAGTAGGAGAAGGTTTTTTGTGAAGACATGCCCTGTGAATATTTATAATAGACCTAAATAGTTCGGCACACCTCTTTCACCTCCTATACATTCTGAGTGCGACTGGCCTAATTATGCAGTGTTCACCCATATATTTAAATCTCATATGCTAATTATGCAAAAACAGAATTAAGATTAAGTTAACCAAAAAGAAATGAAGCATTTAAGCATGATATTCACTCGTTAACCCTTCTCTACATGAAGTCTTCCTGGAGTTCTATTATGGTGAAGATGCTATGCTGTCTTTGCCTTGAAAACTTGCAATCGAATCAGGAGAAAACCTCAGATTGGCAATATGTCTCTATCCCTGTAACTCAACACTACCGAAGGTCTTTGTCTCCTTAATTTTGCAGAGACTATAATTAGGATTATTATTATTTTTTACTTGAAATGTCAGGAAATTCGCTGAACTCATCAAAACCTGGCATTTCCTATAAGGTTAAGGAAAATTAATTTGCCCTTATTTTCTTATAGAAAATTAGGATATGTGGTTGAGATTGCCAGACTGCCTGTTGTCTCCCCATAGCCACTGAGTCATTGTCTTTTTTTTTTTTTTTTTGCTGAATATATGGCTCCTAAGAATATAGATTATATTTCCCATACTCTCTCTTTTTTTAAAAAAAAAATATTTATTCATGAGAGACACAGAGAGAGAGGCAGAGACACAGGCAGAGGGAGAAGCAGGCTCCCTGTAGGGAGCCCAATGTGGGACTTGATCCCAGGACCCCGGGATCCCGACCTGAGCCAAAGGCAGATGCTCAACCACTGAGCCACCCAGGAGCCCTCCTATATTCTCTAAAAGCTGGGGGTAGACGTGTGAACATTCCTGGAAACCATTTTAAGTTTAAATAGAATATGTAATATGCAGCAGTGGCTAATGAGAGCGTGTGGTATCTCTTCTTAAACCTTTCTCTTCAGCCTGTGGGAAGAGATGGCTGGAATACAGTCAATAGTTGTCAGCCTAGAACTTCTAAATTCCTACGGCCAGGTTAACAGCTGCGTGCTGGGAATGGGAACCTTTCGCGTTCACACCAGCTTTGGACTAATGAATTCTATACTATTTTTACTTGTAGGAAAGATTCTGCTTAAAACACTGAGTATTTTGGGTTATTTCAAGCAGGATGTAACCATAATACAGGTGGTTTGGCTAGTGATGAAAAAAACAGGCATCTTGGGAAGAATTGTTTCAAATGCTAAGAAATTACCTTTGACTTAAGGCTAACCCCCTTTCCCTAGAATGGAAGAAGCATGTAGGTCATGGAGTGGGCTCTTAATGCCACATGTATACCTTTGTTCAATGATCAAGGTGATTGGTCTGAAAATGCTGATACGAATGTGAATGCAGTAGTTTCATAAAGCCTAAGTAGTAACTGGTAATTTTGGAACTTACTTGAAGCAAGTCAGTTCTAGTACCCTGACATTCTTTAACATGGACAAAAAAAAAAAAAAAAATACTCCTTGAATGGATGAAGGAAATAAAAAGGTTTTGAGTAAGCTGCCAAATAATGGTGACAATGAGAACTTAAATTCAACTTAAATTCACCGAATCCTCCTTAAATTCCTTTCTCCGCACCAGCCAATACCAATGATGTTCTTTACATCATTCATGTTTTAGATCCTTTACCCAGGATACATAGCGGTCACTTAGTAATGGGAAATATTACAATACCAATTAACAGAAAAGCAAACTGTTTTAGGAAAGGTAAACCACTTAGTAAGATTCAGAACAGCATTCCAATCATAGAGCTCGAGTTCAAGTGTCATCACGATCCCACACTCCATCTTATCTTGCTACCTTCCAGGTCTACTTACTTTCACCTCTTCTCTTTATTTCTCATCCTGCTCGCCCTAGTCTGATAGTTCAAGGCACCATCCCCAGATGTAGATGAGCCATTGTTCTCGGTTGTTGGACTTTCCTGTGCTCGTCGTGCCACATCAGTGTCTGCCCACGTGTCACATTCCATTTTCATCAGAAAGAGTGAACATGAGGAATGCAACAACAGCAGGGATTTCCCAGGGCAGATGACCAATTTTCCCTATAACTTTATAAATTCTAAATTTAAGTGTACAACAGTGATTATTATAGGATTGTACTATAGGTCAAAAGATAGTCCCTTTGCCCAAGACAGAGTCACATCATATTTGAAAGAGTTTAGGTCATGTAAAAAATAGGAAACACAAAACTTTTATAACTGCAGATTTATTTAAGATCTAGACTTCACTGTACTTATACTCATCTATAAGATTCATTCATTTTGTATTAGACACTTCTTAATTTATCTGTTCTAATAATATCAGTAGCTCCTATTAGTACAATCATATCTTTAGACAGAACATTAAATTGCTTCTTGTCTAATAAGGCCTAGAGATATGTTTAAAAATAATGTCATGCATAGTCCAAGAATCTTCCTCAAAACTAAAAATACTTTGTAGTATTGGCAATTGCCAATCAGTCCATGTGACCTATATGCTGTATGCAGTTCAATTTTCCCTTTTTCTAATTTATCTCTAGAAGGAATCATTACCATTAAAAATAACTATTTTAATTAACAATTAATTAACAAAAATTAACAATTAATTTTTAAATTAGTGAAATAGTCTAATATCACAAAATTCTGTGGGAAGATATATAAACATATATATACACACATAGGTACACATCTATGCATATCTCTATAGATCTATATGTATATGTATGTATATATGTACAGGAGCATAAATGTATATCTATATATGCACATATTTATGTAAATATGTAGTTTATATGTTAAATTTATATATTAAATTTATATATATTTTATGTATTAACATGTGTATATATAAATATAGACAGATCTGTATTTATATCTGTACTTTTACCTATAGATAGATATTTTGCATATGCTTTGAGGAAACCTACCATCGATATCATGACAAAATAAAGAATAAGGAAGTAGTGCTACTCAAGGATGATGCTTTTATTTATTTATTTATTTTTAAAATTTATTTACTTATTTATTTATGATAGTCACAGAGAGAGAAAGAGAGGCAGAGACACAGGCAGAGGGAGAAGCAGGCTCCATGCACCAGGAGCCTGACGTGGGATTTGATCCCGGGTCTCCAGGATCGCACCCTGGGCCAAAGGCAGGTGCCAAACCGCTGCACCACCCAGGGATCCCAAGGATGATGCTTTTAAAATCACCGTCAAGATAATCTCACCTAAGAAGATATTGAACAGAGACCCGTACAAAGAGAAGTCAGTCATATGGGAAAGAACAATTAAGCCAGAGTGAACAAGAATGTGAGGCCCTGGGGAAGAGACATCCTTAATATCTTCGTGGAAAATCAAGGAGGCCAGAATGGCTAAAGGAAGATACGCTGAGCAGTATGAGTATATGACTGCAGGAAGACTGTGGGCTAGGGTGGGCCTTTTAAGAAGACTGGATTTGTTATGTGTACAATTTGGTATGTGAAGGCTTTTGATGATCTTTAAGAGGTAAAGGATGCGGTTTTCATTAAATTTAATTAAATTTCAAAAAGATCACCCTAGGTCTTGTGTGAATTATAGATCATTTAGTAGAGAGTAGATAAGGTCAAAAGCCTAGGATGCTGTTTCAAGAATCCATGGTAGAAACTATAGTAACTTGAGCTCAAGTGGATAGCTGTCCAATAGTAAGCAGCAGTAACAGTCTGAAAATATTTTGAAGATAGAGCCCATGGAATCTGTTGGTAGATTAATGTGGTGGTTAAAAGAAACATAAGAGTTCATGATGACACCTTGTTTTCTGGCTTTAGTAACTGGAAGAATGGAGTTTTCTCTATCAGAATTACCTCCACCTGCTGCTATACATGTATTTTAACATCATTCTTCTAAATCTATATTGTTATAAACATATTGCATCTACTGAGATGGGGAACACTTAGGGAGAAAGGGATCAAGCATGGCTACAAAAAAGAAGTTTTAGATGTATTCATTTTGACCTCTCAACGCAGATATCTAAGATGATTGGTGCATGACCCTACAATGTAAGTGGGCGCGGTGTTTGAGTCAGAGATAAATTTCACCATGTGTTTAGAAACGAAACATTTATAAGTCTAGCTTTCAGAGAAGATATACAAGGGAGTTAGGGAATTAGCAGTGAGCTGGGAGGAAGAATGTCCCAGGGTCCAAACAAAAGGTCAGGAAAAGATGAGGAATCACACACCTGCCAAATGTCATGAATAGGTTCAGGGAGATAATGATGAAGAATGGACTGTTGGATTTCAGTGGTTTTCTGGAGCAGTTTCAGCAGATGTCTTAGAAAGAGACCCTGTCGGTATTTGTTCAAAAAGGAATAGAAAATGATAAACACAGTTAACAATGAGGAGCAATTTTCAGAAGGAATTTTACTATAAGGAAGAGTAGGAGGAAAATAGAGTACATAAGGCAGGATATGGAAACTAGGGAAAAGTCACAAAATGTCTATATGTTTGATATCTTTATATGTTAACAAGAATAATATACTGGGCAGGTAACATTAAAAAGCAAGAGGGTCCAAAGTAGGAAGGTTTAGAATTAGAAATGATTGTGCTCAACCAATAGAATAAACAAATGGCAGAAGGTTCAGATATAGGATGCATGTTCTTTTTGTGGCAAAAATGATCTGATGAACATCCACAAATTCTTAAAGGAAAATGATTCACCGGAAATACGTATTTTACATAGGAAAGAATAAATAGCCAATGGATTAATACACGTGTAATTATTATTTTAATTTTAAAGCACCCTAACACTATTTTCATTATTAAGTACAAGCACAGAAATCACTATATTGAGTGACAGTTAGGGAATCCTTAAAAGAAGTGTGAGGAATATACTTTTAAATTGCACAGCTAACTGGAACACATATTCAGAAACAAAGGTTTGTAGTCTTATTAACCTAAATTCAAAGTATTTGAAAGAGAACCGTAGCACTCAAGTGAGCAAATGTTTGCTTTCAGATAGTCTACTGTTAAAGTTTGAAAAGCACAATCTCTTCAAACTGATTTTGAGTTTGCTCCTCAACAGAAAAAAAGGCAATTAGGAGGTAGAGTATTAGCAAGTATCACTCAGAAAATAAATATTTACTGTCAACCTTACAGATGTGAAAAGTCTTGTTTCCACATATAGTTTTAATTGGATTTCAATGCTTTCCTAGGTATTCTATTAACTCTTTGATACTCTTAAAAAAACTGCAGTACTGTATTATTTTTTTTTTAAGTTTTAAAAATCATCAGCTATAGCTTTGTGCATTAGTTACCTAATAAACTAAAATGTTAATTAGAATTTTGTTCCAGGGTCTCTTTTAGTATTAAGTGATTTCGAACTATATGAAACATTTTTCAACACCCTGAGCAGTCAGAGCTCACACCATAGTTTAGTTTTTATCATTGAACAAAATTTCCATGTACTTTTAATGTTTTCTCATCATTGAACAATTCTCACTTGAGTTTTTATTAAAACTTGGATCTCTTTTCTTAAAAACGATTTCTGAAATTACTGGATGTGATCAAATTGCACACTAGGGTACAAATCTATATTATTTTTAGTGGCATGAATTTTGCTATATTTTAAGTATATCCGTTGCCAAAGGAGAAACCAGTCAGATGAGTTAATACTTTTCCTGATCCACTCAAAGTGCTTGCACATAATTGAGTGTGTCATAAAGCCAGTCTGAGGAATGCAGTCTCATAAAATGCATAGGTTTTCAAAAAAATGATTGGTAGGATTATAGACACTACCATCTTTAAGTAATAATAGTAGTCAGCACAAATGTTGAGTTGCTACCATGTGCCCACCCTTTATTGAGATCATTTACAAGTTCCATTACATTGAGATTTCACTATAAGCTCAAAGCATAGGTATTGGTACAACCATTTTTCTTATGTGCAATTGGGTTCTCAGAGTTCAAGAAACTTGGCCAGAAATTCCAGCAGTAATTAAATGACTAAGCAAGAATCTGAACTTCAGTTGGCTTTTTTTTTTTCCTACAAAGATTTCCCTGGTTACTAATAGGTGATTAGTTGATAAGGGATATCCAGAATCACACCTTCCTAGTCTTCGGTGTTGATCTAATCTATAGAAGTTAAATAAATCTTCAGATGTATTATCTTGATACTTAGCAACTTCTACTACAATTATCAATTGTAGCAAGTGTGAAAGTCCTCTGGAAACTTTTTTTTTTTTTAACAGTTGTATATAGTTTTCTTTTTCACCAGCTCCTTTGAAATACAATATGGATATCATAGGATAAAATTTCAAAGCAGAATTGATTTCAAAATAAAAATATCGCCTGCAATGTCTGCATTTTTCAATGCAAGCTAGTCATATTGGTTTAAAGAGAATATAACTCTAATAGTTTATTTGCTAATAAAGTGTGAAGTACTCAAAGCATCTCTGAATACAATATTTCTTATTTCATTGTAGATGTACTGTAAGCTGATAGTAAATATATGCAGTAATGTTTAAGTGGCAATTTTACAAGGCAAAAATATTGATAACATAAAATAAACATGCATGAAACTTACTTTAGGAAAGAATGGAAATGTTATTAACCTTTATATTGTAATAGGAAAGCTATAGTTTGCCAGCCTACTAAAAGCAGGGAATTGAACAGAACTTGACAGAAAGTCAAAAGTACAGACATGCTTTACTCATAAGACTTCGAGAGTAGAGATACGGTTAAAAGACTAAAAATAATAAAAATTTAACTACATAAATTAAATGGAAAATATAACTAAGAAAAAAATAGCAACAATAACTAAAATTGTGAAAAGGAGGAAAAGTGGGTTGGAGTATGAGCCAAGTCTTCATCTGTCAAGACAAGAAGTGAATAAATAATGAATAAAGTAGATTAATGAAAAAATAGTGGCATATAACCTCTTATTTATGAACTTGAAGGTAACCCACCCCTAAGATACAGAAAATATTGGAAGTTTGCCTCTCGACAAATTGGGGCTTGGGATTGTTCCCCTTATAAGAATTTCTATTGCTTTTTGTCTTTAACTTATTTTTTTTATAATGCTAAATAGTTATTCTGTTCCACCACATTCTTCAGTCTTGTCATGTTAAAGCCAAACCGCTGTAATGCATATGGTCCTAGTAACTTGAAAAACATGGACATACAACAAAAAGGCACAGTATTATTGGTAGTTTCTCCTAATTGTATACATTCCCTGCATTTCTGAACAGATAACTATAATCATGTGTTAGGAAGGGATAAGAACTCAGTGTTTTACAAATGTTTTAATTCCCATTTTATTTTTGAAATGTAAATGGGTACTTTTAATGTTTCTACATGAATCATTAAACACACATGCATATACTTTCATAAGCTAAATATAATCCAAAATATTGCTTCATTCTGACAGATTATTATTTTGCACAGATATTAGAAGATACTGCAAGATGCTTCAGAATCTTTTCTGAAAGATTTTTTTTTAAGGTCAATAAGAAGGTTAATTGTTAGCCATAGTCAGTTCAAGTAGAGTATGGGTGAAATGCCAGTTAAGCAGAATAATGACAGTCCCTTACTAAAACCAAAATAACACAAAATAATTACAGATTCTAACCAAGGCAGTCTTAGTTTTAACCTATGATTGTCAGGACATAGGCATTTAGTTCTTTGGAAACCATGCCTTGTTTTTCTTTCTTTGGTTGAAATATCACGGGCAAAGCTTTCGTTCTCTAGAGATAACTATTGCAATTTATAGTGATCTATATTTTACTAAAGGAGCTTGAGTCAAAAAAGGCAACAGAGTTTTGTAATAAAAATGCACTTTGACTTTACCACACTTGCTTACTATCTAGAAAAAAAAAAGATATGATCAAAATCTATTACATGTGTTCTATTATTAATTGTAGCAAGTGTGATAATTCATTACAGGAAAATAAACATCTTTTTCTCATATGAAAAGGGAATAAAATTATTTTCCCCACTTTGTGGTTTATGCTAAAGGCATAGTTTACTCTTTTAAAGAGAAAGCTTGTGTGGAATGCTGAAATCTACAAATCTAAAGTACATTTTTACTAGTTTTTCGACAATAATGTTAAATAGCCTACTCTTACACAGATATTCTTCAATGTAATTGTGATGATAGTAGAGTGAGTTTCTGTGATTTTTCTTCTGTCAAATTTCCACCACTGTAATTTTTCTAGATGATTATAGATTTCCTAAGTTAGGGTTTAACTATATTAAAAATTATATTCTTTGTTTTTTTAAGATTTTGTTTATTCATCTGAGAAAGAGAGGGGGCATGAGTGGGGTGGAGGGGCAGGGGGAGAAGGAGACATGGACTCTTTGCTGATAGGCAGACATTTAACCACCTGAGCCACCCAGGCACCCCTTATTTTTCTTATATTTTAAGGAAAAATAAGAATCGCAATTCTGAAGTTATTTATTTATTTATTAGATTTTATTTATTTATTTGACAGAGAGAGAAAGAGAGCACAAGGAGCGGGAGCGGCAGGCAGAAGTTGAGGGAGAAGCATACTCCCTGCTGAGCATGAAGCCAGATATGGGGCTAGATCCCAGAGCCATGAACCAAGGGCAGACACTAAACCAACTGAGCAATCCAGGCACCCTGTGTATTTAAAGGTTTATTTTATTTCTTTTAAATAGTTTAGTGTTTTCCTACTAGAGATAATCTAAAGGTCTTTGTGATTAAAATGAACAAGTTTGTCACTCAAACAACTGGTTGTGTGGTTTTACAAATCACCCAAATAGGGTATTTAGAGACCAGGTATGGGGAGATAAGGAATGACGAGATGATAAATTGTACAGATGGGGGTATATTCAAGAGTATCTGGAACTAAAAAGTAATTAGGACTGGAGAAATAGATTTAGGAGTAATCAGCCAATTTGGAGATAATTTATTTATCACAAGAGTAGAATTTCTGGGTAAGGTTGATGTTTCTGGTAGAGAATACGTAAGGTGAGAAACGTCACTCCAGTACAAGGGAAAGCCCAAGTTAATGGCCTGGTGAGCGATTCTGGATATCATTATTTGGGCTCATACACCATGGTCTGATTCCTCTCTAATCCCTGGATTTTCAGTTAGATAAGCCATCAACAATGGAAAGTTCCCCCCCCCCCCCATGGAAAGGTTTCTATCTAGTGTACTCATAAATGCTAATTCCACAGGTCAAGATGGATTAAGCTATGAAGAAAAAGTTTCTTCAAAATACTATGCTTACTTCTAAGAAAGATTGAAAGGGAAGCTAAATGCACTTGCGTTTGTGGCAGTGACTCACTTCTTCAGGGATTAAAAAAAAAAAAGAAGACGGACTTGCCTGAATTCAAAAATTCACCTGGCACTCTAGAAAAATGGTATCTCAAGACTGTAGGACAAGATGAGACATGACCTGTGCATCAGGGAGTAAATGATGTTATTGCTACAATTGAATTTATATATATATATATAGTGTTTTATTAGTTTTAGGCATTTACCATAGTGTTTTAAAGATTCCATCCATCACCTGGTGCTCATCACAGCAAGTACCCTCTCCATCCTCATCACCTGTTTAACCCATTGCCCTACCCTACTCCCATCTGGTAATCATCCATTTGTTTTTTATAATTAAGGCTCTACTTCTCTCCCTCCCTCTCCCCCTCTCCCCCTCTCCCCCTCTCCCCCTCTCCCCTTCTCCCCCCTCCCCCTCTCCCTCTCCCTCTCCCTCTCTCTTCCTCTCCCTTTCCCTCCCTCTCTCTCTCCTTTCTTCATTTGTTTTCTTTCTTAAATTCCACATGAGTGAAATGATACGGTATTGTCTTTCTCTGACTTAATTTCCTTAGCATTATACTCTCTAACTCTATCCATGTCATGACAAATGACAAGATTCCATTTTTTTTTAAGATTTATTTATTCCTTTTAGAAAGTATAAGTGGGGGAGGGACAGAGGGAGAGAATCTTCTGGCAGACTCCCCACTGAACATGGAGTCCACCAGGGGGCTCATTCACATGATCCATGAGATCATGACCTGACCTAACCAAGAGTCAGATGCTTAACTGATGGAGCCACCCAGGCACCCTTCATACTTTTTTATAACCATATTTAAATAGATAGATAGATGATAGATAGATAGATGATAGATACATTCATCAATACATACAGATTGATATCTAGATTTCATCTCCTTTATCCATTCATCCATCAATGGACGCTTGCACACTGTTTCCATATCTTGACTATTATAAGTAATGCTGCTATAAACATAGGGGTACATGCGTCTCCTTGAATTAGCATTTTTGTACTTTTGGGGTAAATATCCAGTAGTGTGATTCCAGGATCATGTGGTAGCTCTATTTTTAATTTTTTGAGGAACCTCGATATTGCTTTTTACAGTGACTGTACCAGTTTGCAATCCTACCAAGAGTGCAAGAAGGTTTCTTTTTTTTTTTTTTTTAAGGTTTCTTTTTCTCCACGTCCTCCATAACACTCCTTTTTCTTATGTAGTTGATTTTAGCCATTGTGATAGGTGTGAGGTGATATCTCATTGTAGTTTTTATTTGCATTTCCCTAAAGCTGATTATGGGCCTCTTGTTCATATGTCTGTTGGTATTTGTGTCTTCTTTAGAGAAATGTCTGTTCATCTCTTCTGCTCATTTTTTAATTGGATTTTTTTTTTTTTGAGTATTGACTTGTATATGCTCTTTATATATTTTGGATACTAGCCCCTTATTGGATATGTCATTTGCAAATATCTTCTCCCTTTCAGTAGCATGGCTTCTAGTTTTGTTGACAGTTTCCTTTGCTGTGCAGAACTTCTTATTTTGATGTAGTCTCAATAGTTTATTTTCCCTTTATTTTCCTTGCCTCCGGAGACATGTCTAGAAAGAAATTGCTAAGGCTGATAGCAAAGAGGTAACTGATTGTATTCTCTTCTAGGACTTTTATGGTTTCAGCTCTCAAATCTAGGTCTTCGATCCATTTTGAATCTATTTTTTGTGTATGGCATAAGAGAGTGGTCTAGTTTTCCCAAAACCATTTGTTGAAGATATGGTCTTTTTCCCACTGGATATTCTTTACAGTTTTGCCTAAGATTAATTGACTATATAATTGTTGGTTCATTTCTGGTTTTTCTATTCTGTCCTATTGATCTACATGTCTATTTTGTGCCAGTGCCATACTGTTTTGATTACTACAGCTTTGTAATATAACTTGCAGTCTGGAATTGTGATCCTTCCACCTTTGCTTTTCCTTTCCAAGTTTGCTTTGGCTATTCAGGGCCTTTGTGATTCCATATGAATTTAAAGATTACTCTAGTTCTGTAAAAAAAAAAAATGCTGTTGGTATTTTGATAAAGATTGCATTAAATGTATGGATTGCTTTGGGTGGTATAGGTATTTTCAGAATATTTGTCCTTCTAAGTCATGAACCTGGAATGTTATTCCATTTCTCTGTGTCATCTTCAATTCCTTTCATCAGTATTTTATAGATTTTAGACCACAGGTCTTTCAGCTTTTTTGGTTAGGTTTCTCCCAGGTATCTTACGGTTTTTGGTGCAGATGTAAATGGGACTGACTCTTTAATTTCTCTTTTTGCTGCTTTATTATTGGTGTATAGAAATGCAACAGATTTCTGTATATTGATTTTTCTATCTTGCAACTTTACTGAACTCATTTATCAGTTTAAGCAGTTGTTTGGTGCAGTCTTTCAGGTTTTCTATATAAAATATTGTGTCATCTGCAGAGAGTGACTTTTACTTCTTTACAAATATGGATGTCTTTTTGTTGTGTAATTGCTATGGCTACGACTTCCAGTACTATGTTGAAAAAAGTAGTTATAATTGAGACCCTTGTCTTATTCCTGACTTTAGGGGGAAAGCTAAAGTTTTTCCCCTTTGAGTATAAAGTTTGCACTGGGCTTTTTTATATATGACTTTTATTATGTTGAAGTATGTTCCTTATAAACCTACTTTGTTGAGGGCTTTTACCAGAAATTGATATTGTATTTGTCAAATGCTTTTTCTGAGTCTATTGAAATGATCATGTGGTTTTTATCCTTTCTCTTATTGATGTGATGTATCACACACTAATGATTTGTGAATATTGAACCACCTCCAGAGAGAATATCCTTGCTACGATTCATTCTTCCTCCCTGAAGGCAGCCCACGTTCTATGATTGGTCACGAACAAGGGGAGGAAATACAAGCTTGAACACTTCCTTAAAGGTGGAATAATGTTCAAGAGGCATTCCATCTTTAAAGCTCCTGGAAAACTATTTGCTAAGACTGTGGTGCAATTCAACTCTTTTATTTATTTATTTATTTATTTATTTATTTATTTATTTATTTTTCCCCAATCCTTGTTCTTTCCTCTCATAGGTGTTGATACCAAGAGAACACATAAATATTTTATTTTTTGCAGTAAAGGCTAATCCCCAGAAAATTGAATCTAAGAAATATACTATGTAATCCATGTGCTTAATATATTATTGTTTATTTAATGCCATTCTCCTCTAAATATCTGCTTCCTAAGGGCAGGATGTTTTATTCCCAAATATCAAGACATGATAGATGCTTAAGAAATGGCTATCACATAAAAGTGCTCTAAATATGAGCTGCATGGAAGAATGGATAGATTTGTCACAAGGATTAAATTAAATAAAGGATTTGAGTCCTCAACACAGAATGATACTTTTTTGCCATTTACTGCATGGTAAGTTCTTCTTTTTCTGTCTTATAACTACTTTTTGTGTGTTCAAAGTATAATGATCAATAGTATAGCCAGGAACCTGAGGATTGTTTGGGCCCAAGGAAAATTCATTTCTTTATCAGAAACTTCTGCATTTGGAGTGTGTCTATTTAAATGCTTACGACCTCTTTACACTACAGATTGATGATCTTTCTCTTCTACTTTACAGCTCTCCCTTCCCATACAGATCTTGCTGCATCACAATTTCAGTCCCCCCTGACTTAGCTATATTCATAGTTTGGCTTGCTTATTGTCTTTAATGACCTACCTCTGCCCTTGTACATTCTCTTGGTATCACATTTACTATAATAACCAGATTGTCATAACCAGATTGTCTCTGAATTTCTCAATTATTCGGACTCTTAGGAAAAAAAAAAAACATACTCATTTTCAGGTTTTCCTTTTTTTTTTTTTTATCAATTATTGCATTAATTAAATGCTTTGAGTCAAGTACTTAGCTGAATCCTATCACCAGTGGCCAATTGGAACAAAGTCAGGTGATACAAATTTGACCATCTAGGGCTGTGTCCTGAGGTCAGAACATAGGGAAAGAAGGGCTCTCTATGAAGAGTTTGCATGTATCACAGCCTGAACAATGGACATATATAATAATATCTTGGTTTTAAAAGACCCTGAAATTCAACTCCTTCGTTTATACTTCTATGAATCAGCATAGGAAAATCTGTTTTACTGTTCCCTTTAACAAAATTGTGGTTTAATTTTACATAGCCAACTATTATAAAAAATATGAGGAAATCATGATTTTAGACATACATGTCATTTATTATCAATGGGAAATATAAAATTCCTTTTGATCTATGTTCAAGGCTATTGGCACAAAAACTCAAGCATAAGATATTCTTCACTTGTGAAACATACTCATGTTCAAGTTTGGCAACCATACAACTTAAGTTCTAAATTCTCAAATCTGGATTCCAAAGACACCTAGTCTTTCAGTTGGGTTTTACATGTGTATGAGAGAGAGAGAGAGAGAGAGAATCCATCTATATAATTATAAGCCAAATAGAGAGCCTGTCTAGAAAGGATGATTTTTGTTAACAGGCAAGTGAGATAAATTCTGCAAAGATGCCTGGAAACAGCAAGAAAGCATATGGCATATCTTACTTTCTCCAACTATTTGTTTTCTGCACCCTGGCTCAGAGTAAGGCTAGGTGTGCATTTATAAAATAAGCAAATAAACTAACCCAACAATTGGCTTTCAGGAAAGCTAGCTTTATTTTAGCTGTTGGTGTTTCAGAAATATAGCCCCAAGACTGAACGAAATGAATAAAGTGAACTTAGAGAACTTTGTGGAATCATCCCCTACTGAGTTAACATACAGGTTCTTTTTTGAAAGAATCTGGTGGTATTAGAGTCGACATTTAGACTTTCATTTTTGTCACCTGACCTGAAATAGAAGGTCCTTTATACTAATGACAGGAATGCGTAAGCACCGGCTTCTAAGATCACTATAAGAAATAGCCACTGCTGTCGGTGGAAGAAAGGAACTGGCTCTTTGCCAATATTAAGTAGGGCTTACACACTGAAGGCTTCAGTTTATTGCTAAATGTAGAGTCCAAAAGGTGTCTGTATGTATGTTCTAAGTTTATAAATATGTGCTTTAATATGCTGGAATTAATGGGATGCATTTTAAGAAATAAATCTTATTTGCCTTTGATAAAAGTTTTCACTTTTTTGGTTGTTTTGTTTAGGTTTTTGGTTTGTTTTATTGTTTTGTGGGGCAGGGGGTTAGTTTGTTTGTTGGTCTCAGATCACTTTAAAGAAATGTGGTATCAGATTTTAAGCACATATATCAAGTAGTCTTTATTTCTCTTTTGAAGAAAACTAAGAATATCCTCTACCCAGAATCACTAAGACAAATTAGGAAAATAAACAGAGTAGTTGATTTTCATATTAGCTACTACAATAAAGTAGTAGATATCGTTGACTTCCTTGTTTCTTTGTGAAAACTTAAGATGTCACCCATAAGTAAATAACAGTCATTGAATTAAAATTTCAACATTTTAAGGAGAAAGACACAACCTGTCTTGTTAATTACATTATTCCCAATGTTTAGCACGGTTCCAGTAGGCAATAAAAGCAATAAAACTATTCGTTCAACTAGTAAATTAAATTATAACTTATGACTATCCTTTATAAATTTCTATCATGACCACCTAGTCCACATAAAATCTCAAAAACTCAGAAGGGAAAAATTATGAATTTATTTCAACCATTGGGAAGATCCCAAATATTCTTCTTCTGAATACTTTTTAAAATTATCTATAAGAAAAAAATAAAAATTAAAATTATCTATAAGGAATGACTACTTTAAAAATTCTATTCTATAATTTAAACAGATTTTTATTTTATTGAACTAAAATCAATTTGTATAAGATATACACCCAGTTTCTTAACTTATTAGGTAATTCATTATTATTTCACTTAACAAGTATCTTTGGTCTGTCAGACACATTCTAGACACTGGGCCAGACACTAATCTAAGCGCTGGGGTTACAAAGCCTTGAACAATGACTGCTCTCACAAAATTTGACGTCTATTACTTCACTATCATTTTGAAAATGATATTTGCCACATTTTTCTATAATGTGGTTGATATTATGTTTGAATGACACCTTAGGCCCACATAAAGAAACAGGTCAACTTTACTCTCTATTCTTTGAGACTATGAAACTTAGCTTTATCTCCCTGATTAGTCTCAGCAATTCAGGAAAGAGAATATTTTCTCTCAGCTTTCTTTAAATGATAAATAAAGACTTGATATGTATTTAGAATGTGGTGTACATATACAAACTATATATATTATACTTTCAAGATTCTTCAGTATTTTTATTTATTTAATCATAGATTACTTTTAATTGCTAAAGATCCACCCAACACTATGTGAAAATGAAATGATCTCATCAATGGGAAGAAATCCTTTCCAGAAACAATCAGTATATTGTTAAAGTGAGCACTGACTTTTTTTAAAAAAGGAATGTTTTAAAATATGCTTATGACAATTATCATAGATCATAGCATATTGTGTTAAAGTACTGCTTTTTCAAAAGTACATATCAAAAAAATGTAATCAAAACAAATAATATTCAATGTTCAATGTTTATACAAAGCCATATTTAATGACTAGATTTTCTTCAAATAAGTAGCATTTTTGAAGGTCATGTACAAGACAAATATTGATAAATTATGGTACGTCTGGACTACATTTTATTGAGATAAGAAATATGTATCCTTAACAAAACCTTATCTAAATCAAAAAGTTATTAAACGTGATGCTAATTTCTCTTAGCTGATATTAAAATACACTTGCTTTAGCTACCACACAAATATCAGAGATTGATACTGGTCTATCCGAAATGAATATGAACACTGAATGGTATTTCAAATTGTATTAGACTGGTTTCTCATAAAGAAGGAAGTGAATAAACATGGATACCAAAAAATAAAATCATAGCTTTTTTGCACTGTTCCTAAGGAATACCTTTCAAGAAATAGGAACTACTGAACATTTGTTTGTTTTGTTTCCCCTAAGTTTATGACTTAGGAATAGTTAACCTTCACCTTTATTAATTGCATGGAGCACCAGAGTAAAGAAAAAAAAAATCTCTTTAAATTTTAGATTTACATAAGGGCCTTATAATGAAGCAGAAAATTTCATTGTGGAGGTTGTGTCAGTGGTGAAGTTGGTTAAGCATCCAATTCTTGGTATCAGTTCATTTCTGATCTTAAGATGCTGGAATTGAGCCCTTGTGTGGCTCCATGCCCAGGACTAGTCTGCTTGAGATTCTCTCTCCCTCTCAAAGAAGTAAAATTATACATGAAAGATGAAACATAACTGATACCACACAAGTAGAGAGTATCAAAATGGAGCACACTGAATAATTATACAATAAATAATTGAATAATCTAGAAGAAATAGAGAAATACCTAGAAACACACAGATTACCAAGACTGAAACATGAAGAATTAAAAAATCTGAACATACTGATTATTGGTAATCAAAAACCTCTCAAGCAAAAGTCCAGGACCAGGTTGTCTCACTGGTGAATTTTATCAAATATTTAATTACCAATCTTTTGCAAACTCTATTCAAAAACAGAAAAGGAGAAAATACTTCCAAATTCAATTTATGAGGCCAGCGTTATCCTGACACCAAAACCAGACAAGGACACCATAAGAAAATAAAATTACAGGCTAATAATAACCCTGATCCACACAGATGGAAAAATCCCTACAAAATATTAGCAAATTGATTTCAACATGATAAAATAATCATATACCATGACCAAATGGGATTTATTTCAGGGATGCAAGAATGGTTCAATATTTGCCATTAAAGCACTGTGATACATATTAACAAAATGAGGATAAAAATCATGTGATCATCTCAATAGATGCAGAAAAAGCATTTGACAAAATTGAACATCATTTCATGACAAAAAGTCTCAACAAACTGAGTGTAAAGGGAATAATGCTAAGTATAATAAAAGCTATGTACAACAAGCCTATAGCTAACAACAAACTCAAGATCGGTAACAATAAAGGAATGCCCACTCTTGACATTTTTATTCAACATCATACTGGAAGTCCTACCCAGAGTAATTAGGCATGCATGCATAAATAAATGACATCTAAATCAAAAAGGAAAAAGTAAAATGTCCATATTTGCAGATAATATTATATAGAGAAACTCCTAAAGACTCTATAAAAAATGTTAACTTTAGTAAAGTACAGGATATAAATTATATAAAATCAGCCATTTCTATATACTAATAACTATCAGAAAGCTATCAGAAAGATATGTTTTTAATTTCAATTTTTAATAGTATCAAAAGAATAAAATGCTTATGAACAAATTTAACCAAGGAAGTAAAAAGATCTGTACACTGAAAACTATATTTAATTGACAGGATAAATGGAACACAAATACATTGAAATATACCTCATATTCATGGATTTAAAGAATATTGTGATGTAAGTACTACCCAAAGTCATCTACAGATTCAATGTAATCCCTTTCAAAATTCCAATGGTATTGAAGAATATTATTATAGGAGAATAGAAGAAATAACCTAAAATTTATGTGGAACCACAAAAAACTCAAATACTCAGAGTAATTGAGAAAGAGGAACAAAGCTGGAGGTGTCACACTCCCTGATTTGAAACTATATTACAAAGTTACAATAAATGTAGCTCTATAATATTGGCATAAGTATAACACAGATCAATGGAATAGAACAGAGATTTCAGAAATAAACGCATACATATATGGTCAATACTTTATAGCAAAGGAGCCAATAATATACAATGTAAAACAATAGTTTCTTCAATGAATGGTATTGCATAAACTAAATCGTCACATTCAAAAGAATGACTGGAGTCCTATCTTACACCATACACAAAAATTTAAAAAAAGGAAAAATAAATAAACTGCAGATTAAAGACTTGAATGTAAGACCTAAAATCATAAAAGCATTAGAAAAAAAAAAAGGAGGTATGCTTTTTAACATAGGTTGTGGAAATGATATTTTGGATCGGGCACAAAAAAACAAGGCAACACAAGAAAAAGTAACCAGTGGGACCATATCAAATTTAAAAGCCTCCTCATAGCCAAGGAAACCATCAATAATATGAAAAGGCAACTCATGAAATGGGAGAAAATATTTGCAAATCATATATCCGATTAAAGTTTAATATGTAAAATATGCAATGTACTCCTGCAACTCAGAGCAAAGAAAACAACCAATTTGATTTAAAAATTGGCCAAGTACCTGAAGAGAAATGTTTTCAAGGACAACATAGAAATGGCCAACAGGCACATAAAAAGATGCTCAACATCACTGATCATCAGAGAAATGCAAATGAAAACCACAATGAAGTATCACTTCACACCTGTAGAATGGTTGCCATGAAAGATTTAAGTGTTGGTGATGATGTAGGAAAAAAAACTGTTGTGTACTATTTTGTAGCAATGTAAATGAAATGAGTTCAGACACTACTGAAAACAGTATAGAGGTTCTTCAAAAATTTAGAACTAGAACTACCGTATATTTCAGCAATCCCACTTTTTGATGTATATCCGAAAGGATATAACATGATCTGCAATAAATATCTGCAGTCTTTTTTTTAAGATTTTATTTATTTATTCATGAGAGACACAGAGAGAGAGAGAGAGAGAGAGAGGCAGAGACACAGGCAGAGGGAGAAGCAGGCTCCATGCAGGGAGCCTGACGTGGGACTCGATCCCAGGTCTCCAGGATCACATGCTGGGCTGAAGGCAGGTGCTAAACCGCTGAGCCACCTGGGCTGTCCACTATCTGCAGTCTTATATTCAATGCAGCATTATCACAACAACCAAGATGTGAAAATAATAGAAGTGTCTGTCAACAGGTGAATGGATGAGGACGATGTGTGTGCATGTATACTTACATGCATGTGCACATAATGGAATTCGGTTCAGCTATGAGAAAGGACATGCTTCCATTTGTAAAAGCATGAAAGGACCGTGAGGACTTATGCTAAGTGAAATATGTCTGACAGAGAAAGATTGTACGATATAACTTCTCTGTGGAACAATATAAGCCAAACCTCTAGAAACAGAAGTCGAATGATGGTTACTAGGGACAAGCAGGTGGAGGAAAAGCAGAGATGTTGGTCGAAGATCACAAACGTCTATCTGTAAGATGAATAATGTCTGGAGATCCAATGTGTAGCATGGTGATTACAGTTAATAGCACTGTATTATATCCTTGGAAGTTACTAAAAGAGAAAATCTTAAATGTTCTCACCACACGTGTACATAAGTTGTATTTATGGGACATGATGCCAATGTTAGCTAGGACAATGGCGGTAATCATTCTGCGATATATTAAGTGTACCAAATTAACACATTATACATGTTAAACTTATGCAATGTTATGTTGATCATAGTTTGACAAAGCTGAAGAAGCCCATATAAGTGAAAATATCAAAAGCTTGTTAAAAAGTTTTAAAAGAAATTTTAAATATAAATAATACGATTTCTTTCAACTTACAAAATGTTCATTGAGCAGATGTTGACAAAGCTAAGCATCAAAGTGACAACCCAACCGGCCATCTAAAAATGGTATATGTAAAAATAAATAAATAAATAAATAAAAATAAAAATAAAAATAAATAAAAAAATAAAAACGGTATATGTGACAGCATGTCTATTTTAATTTTAGACTTATGAATGATTATATTAAATAATTTAAGTATAAATTTAAATACAATGATGGTCCCTTTTTTTAAAAAAAATATTTATTTGAGAGAGAGAGAGAGAGAGAATCTAAAGCAGACTCCACACTGAGCACAGACCACAATGTGGGGCTTGAACTCATGACCCCGAGATCACAACTAAGCACCAGGAGTCAAATGCTTAATTGACTGTACCACCAAACTGCCCCTACTTATGGCCTTTATTAAGTGAACTCATGTATGTATCTGGATATACATTCAACAAAATATTTTGAGTAATACCAAATATCACCAATCTTCACACTTTATGAGTGGGAATGGTAGATTTGCTTTTGTATTATTGAAAATTGTGAAAAAGTATATGATACATTTATACTTAAAATCACATAATGAAAACATTAGTAAAACTATCAGCATGAGATTAAAATGGTGAAATGACTTATTCACATCCATTTGACAGAAATGGTAGATCAGCATTGATTTGGTAAATATTTACCTGGCTGCTAAACAAGATCGTCCTTTACAAATTAGTATGCCATTTACTCTGATTTTAGTCTGATGTGTACTATACGAAAATCTGCACCTGAGAGATGATTTCATATTTCAGATCTGTAAGCGGTCAGGAAACTACAAGAATCATCAATACTTGCATGGCAGTCACCATCTAATCACTGTCCTAAATTCATTAGATTCAATCGTTTAATCCTCACCAAACACAGCGAGGAAGGTTATGCCGTTTTCCTTGCTACAGATGAAAAAACAAGCAAAGTGTCTAGGCAAACTCCACGACATCCTGTAACTGGAAAGAGATAGAATCAACATCTCTACTCAGAAATGGCATTTCAAAACCAATTCTTAATTTCAATCCAATACAAATAACAAACAGCAGCCTGGGTGTTGCCCTACAAGACGTCAAGATGATGGCACAGTGTTGGCCTTCAACAGCAATATGAGCGGTGGGGTATGAAGGTATTGCATCAGGTGTAATAAATGTATGAGAAAATGTCTTTCGCTTTCTGCTCTGTAAGCTGATGGATGCACCATTGATTTGTTTCTAGATTTAACCAAATGAACCTTTTATTGACATGGGAGCAATTATCAAAAGGGAGATAGAAAATTCACATTTTTTCAACGAAGTTATTATAGAGAATGAAGCTGATAGGCCAATGGGAGAGCAGTTGGGAGGAAATGGGAGGAGGATTCTGAGCTCACCTTCCATGGACGCACCAAGGAAACCACTCCAAACACAACCTGAGGAATGACAGAATGGACCTTCCTCCACGAAAGAGAAAGAGGTGGCCACATTTTAAAAGTAGGAAGGGTGGAGATGTGGTCAGAAAGAAAAAGAAAAAGTGAGGCAACCCACAGGCAGGAGGTATATCACAGGCATGGACGGGCAAAGGGATCAACATACATGGGGCACCCGTGGCCCTGGGGACCTGAGATGAGAATACGAGACCCCGTCGCATCCAGTTGTGAAAATTGGTGGGGCTTAACTCCAGAGACTTTGAAAATCAGTGGGACTTAACTTTGGGAGAGCTGTAGGGCTACAGAACACCATGTCTCCATTCTTAAAGGTCCAGGAGACTCTATAACTTGACTTGAGGCCAACACAGAAGCAGCAGCATAAAAGGACCTGTAGTGAACATGCAGATTTATTGACTAATTTTAGGACGTGTGTCAGAGAACTTCATGAACTTTTTCCAGGAATGGAAGTTTTGGTGGGTGCCATTTTTCTTGTCCTACTGCAGCATAGCTGGCAGGTCACTTGAAGGAGTCATTTTGACACTTGCCATCAACTTTGCTAGCCTCACTTGTCCTGCCCACTTATGTCCCTACAGACCTGCCCTACCCAATTCACCTGCCCTCGTGGGTACACCTCCAAATTAGCTCCTGTGCTGTGACACCCAGTGAGCTACCTGCATCTGGACGGATGTCACCCCAGTGTGCCTACTAACCAGCCATATCAAGCAAGAGGCCCCAGCTGGGATTAGCACTGCTCCAGAGGGAATCCTGCCCCAGGAGGTAGGGAAACTACTCCATTAGCATGCCTGTGGTAGCTACAGCTGGGCTTTCCACTCAGCTGCAACAGAAGATAGCCCCCCTCATG
The DNA here is from genome assembly GCF_003254725.2 of Canis lupus dingo. NCBI lineage: Eukaryota > Metazoa > Chordata > Mammalia > Carnivora > Canidae > Canis > Canis lupus. The sequence goes on along the minus strand of NC_064246.1, from coordinate 84,813,771 downwards.
GGTATATCCACAGTACCTACAGGCAGGTGTCTCAGCCATCCTTACCAAAGGCAAGGCCTGCCCACCAGCGCACCCACTGCAGTCATGGCTAGTTATTGCTGATAGCTGGGCTGAGGGCCAGCAACCATTATATACCAAGGAAACTCCATAAGACTATGAGCCTTTTTTTTTTTTTTTTTCATCAGAAACTTAGAATATATCATGTTACGCCTTTCTGGCCTGCAAAGTGCTAGGAGGAAAAACAAAAACAAAATCCCCAAAAAACTATAATCAAAAATACTTTATTAAAGAGTTTCCCAAACAAAAATTAAAAGAGCTCATCACCACTAAACTGGACTTAAAAATATGTTAAAGGAAATCCCTTCAAGGGGGAAAAAAAAAAAAGAAGAAAGAAAAGAAGGAAACAAACCTAGGACGACTCAATGGATTAAAAGAAAAAAAAAAAAAAAGACCCATATGCCACCTTCAAGATACATACTTCAGATTAAAGATACACTAAAGGGACGCCTGGGTGGCTCAGTGGTTGAGCGTCTGCCTTTGGCTCAGGGTGTGATCCTGGGATCCTGGGATCAAGTCCCAAGTCAGGCTCCCTGCATGGAGCCTGCTTCTCCCTCTGCCTGTGTCTCTGCCTCTCTCTCTCTCTCTCTGTGTCCCTCGTGAATAAATAAATAAAATCTTTACCAAAAAAAAAAAAAAAAAGATGCACTAAAAGTGAAATGATCGGAAAACATAGTCCATGCCAAGGAAAGTGGAAAAGAAGATATACCATGCTCATGAAATGAAAGAATGTTGTTTAAATGTCCTCACTACCAAAGTACTCTATAAATTCAATGCATTCTCTTTATAAAATATCAGTAGCAATTTCCCCAGGACTAGAATTTTTAAAATATCCTTAAATTGTATGGAACCACAAAATTTATCCCAAATAGACAATCTTGAGAAAGAAGAAAAAAGCTGGAGGAATCACAATCCAGATTTTAAACTACACTACAAAGCCAGAGTAATTGAAATAGACACAAGAACAGACACAAAGATCAATAGAAAAGAATAGAGAGCCAAGAAATAGACCCAAGCTTATATGGTCAATTAATCTCCCACAAGAGGGCAAGTGAGGAAAAAAAAAAAGTCTCGTCTATAACTTGTTTTGGCAAAACTGGACAGCTTACGTGCAAAAGAGCGAAACTAGACTACTTCCATATACTGTATAGAAAAAGAAACTCAAAATGAATTAAAGGCCCAAATCTAAGACCTGAAACTGTTACATTCTAAAAGAAATTATGGGCAGCTATTTCTTGGACATCACTCTCAGCAGTATTATTCTGGATATGTCTTCCTGGGCAAGGGAAATAAAATCAGAAATAAATAATTGAGGATACATTAAACTACAAGGCTTTTTCATGGTGGCAAAAGCCATCATCAAAAAAGCAACCTGCTAAATGGAACAAGATATTTGTAGATAGTATATGTGATAGGGGTTTAATACTCCAAATATAAAAAGATCTCCTAGCACCCAACAATAAAAAACAAATACTGTGATTTAAAAAATAGGCAGAAAACCTAAGCAGTTTTCCAAAGATGATATCCAGATGGCCAACAGATACATGAAAAATGTTCAATATCACTAATCAACAGGGAGATGAGAATGGATGGAAACCACAAAGTGATACTACCTCACACCCATCAGAACAGCTAACATGAAAAACCAAAAAATAAGTGTTGGCAAGGATACGGGGCAAAGGTCACCTCCATGCTCTGTTAGTGGGAAGGTAAACTGGTGCCACCACTATAGAAAACAGTATGATGTCTCCTCTGAAAATTAAAAATAGAAATGCCATGCAAACCAGCAATTTCATGCCCTATGTATTTACAAAACAAAAACAAAAGCATTAATTGGAAAGGATATTATGCATCCTTGTGCTTATTGCAGTATTTACAATAGCCACGTTACGGAGGCAACCTAAGTGTCCATCCATAGATGCACGGACGTGTGTGTATACACAATGGAACATTACTCACCTGTAAAGAAAGAATAAACTCCTGGCCATCGGTGACAGTATGAACACATCTAGAGGGTATTATGCTAAATTAAATAAGCAAGAGAAAGAAAAATACAATGATTGTACTTATGTGTGGAATCTAAAAGACAAAAAAGAATGAAACGAAACAAAGAATAGATACAAATACAGAGAACAAACTGGCAGTTAGCAGAGGGGAGCGGAATGAGGGATTAGGTAATACAGGCAAAGGGGATTAAGAGGTACAAACTTCCAGTTATGAAATAAGTCATGGGGATGAAAAGTACAGCTCGGAAATTTGGTCAATAAGATCGCAATAACTTTCTATAATGACAGATGGCGACCACGTTTATCACCGAGAGCATTTCATGATGTATGTAATTTCCAAATCACTATGTTGTACAACTGAAAGTAGTGCGGTTTTATATGGCAACTATCCCTCAACTGAAGGTAGAAGTTAAAGCTCAAAAAAATTTATCCCAGAAAAAAATACAGTTGATCCTTGCACAACACAGATTTGAACTGTGTGGGTTACTTGTACCCACATAGTTTCTACACAATACAGTAACGTAAATGTATTTTCTCTCATGATTTTCTTAATGATATTTTATTTTCTCTGGCTTACTTTATTGTTAGAATACAGTGTATAGTAGAGATAACATACAAAGTATTAATCACCTGTTTAGGTTATTGGGAAGGCTTTCGGTCCACAGTAGGTTATTAGCGGTTCAGTTTTGGGAATGTCAAAGATTATTCATGGATTTTTGACAGTGCAGGGAGTTGACACCTCTAACCCCATGCTGTTCCAGGGTCAACTGTGTCTTACATATCCACATACTCAAAATTCCTTCAAATAGATTGGAATTAGGTCACAATGCTCAGGTCAAACCCTTCAAATAATGACGTAGTAGCTAAGCACATTTTGTGGAACGCACAACTGATCGATGCTCTCCATGTATTGGTTTAAGTTATTTTTATTTAAATCTCATTCTAAAAAAAAAAAAAGAAAATAAATCTCATTCTAAGTTCGTATTTATACATTGTAATGTAGAAAACATTTTATCTGTTTTTCATAGACATAAAATTTTGGTTTTGATCAAAGAGTTTTCAGCCTTTGAATAGTTTCTTTCATTAACCGTTATTAAATGTACAGGTTTTTTGAAGACATTTTCATTTGTGAAATTTTTACTAATATATCATTGAATAGGCTTGTAAATATTGTAGATCAATTTTCATAAAATGTTTCTGCAATTATATCAGAAAGAACTATTATTCTCGGTGCTGTGACACTAATAAAAATAAAACCAGAAGCCATAATGCTTTACTGTTTTATAATGTTATCCACATTTTTAAAAGATTCGAAACATAATTTGTTTTTTTGATAATCAACTTTATATGCTCCAAATGTTAAAAAATTAGCCACAGTGCTGACCAATTATGGCAGGCTCTCATGGAGTAAACGTCAATTCCCTTCATCTTCATTTATTTATTATCATGCAAAATTAAAACAATTCCAAAGAACCTAAATTTGTAACAGGAGTCACGAAGAAGGAAAACTTTTGATTGAAGCATAGCGGGCATTTACAAATATCACACTTTGGGGATCCCTGGGTGGCTCAGTGGCTTAGCTCCTGCCTTTACCCCAGGGCGTGATCCTGGAGACCCAGAATTGAGTTCTACCGTCCGGCTCCCTGCATGGAGCCTGCTTCTCCCTCTGCCTGTGTCTCTGCCCCTTTCTCTCTCTCTCTCTCTCTCTCTGTCTCTCATGAATAAATAAATAAAATCTTAAAAAAAACAAAAACAAAAAAACAAATATCACACTTTGCTAGTGAAGAAGCTCACCTCATGTAATACCTAGTTGAAAAGTCACTTGGCCCTTGTTTTAGATGCCTCCCCACCCCACCCCCAACCCTGCTATCTTTCAAATGATGCAACTGCATGGGTTAATTCTGAGTACTAGACACTGTGCTGGTGTCACACACCAAATAATACACTAAATCTCCCTTTCTAGGATTTAGACACTAGACCTAGACATCCTGCCTCCTGAATATCTTTAGTTATAAGTGTACCACAGAGTCTCCCCCTCCGTCTCTGCCTACCAGCTTGGAGCTTGCCCTGAGTCAGCACTGGGTGAATATTAGCTGGACACTTGTCTGCTTCCACAACCAGACTTTGTGCTCCTCCTGGGTGGGACGATAACTCAGCACAGAGTGCAGTGTCCAACACACAGATACAAGGCACAGAAATATGTGCAGTGGACTTAAAAACATGTTTTCAGTGTGTTTGCAATTTGTTTGGGCTGGTGCTTATGCGGTATTTTAAAATACAATAGTGTATGCTGCCTGAGAATAATCTAGAATAGTGTATCTACCACTTAGGCGTTCCTTTTCATGGCTGTTGTGAAAACAGACGCTCTTTGCCATCGGTTAAAACTTTCTCTGTGGTTCCAGCAGCCGCACTGCCCAAAGGTGGCAGTGACAAATAATCTCTGGACTTCATAAATCGAAAACACCATGGTTGGAACTTAGCTATATGATTTAGAATGTAACACAAAAGCCTGATGACATTTTTTTTCCCATTTCATATATAGACAAACTGAAGAGTAAAAGATGAATTGACTTGATCAAGAAAAATTGGCAAATAAAATGGCTCGTCACTGCTATTTGTCTTGATTCATGTGTCTTTGGCTCTTAATGGGGAGCTGTTATTTTAGAAGCCGAGCTTTACGGAATGGTGTGTGTCAACCACAATTTCATTTGCTGTGCTTCGGAAATAAATCTTAGCTCCTTTTTAATTTCTGTACGATGTTATCTGTTTACAGACATGTTTTCCTGAGAAATATCTATTTGTATATGTATAAACTAATTTTATATCTAATCACTTCTATTGTTGGCTTTTCAGATCCAAATATACAAAAGCACTGAACTGAAGACCTCGATTCTTCTGCTGACCAGAAGGCCTGGAGGGATGGGATTTTACAATAACCAGATTGAGCTCTTTGCCTCAGTTTTTGGCAGAAACTCTGTAGAATACCGATATTGGATGCGCTTGGTTCAATGCACTGGTCTGTTTGAGAACCAACTGACATAATGTACAGAGGCTTTCATAGGAATTATGTAATTTTCTACAAATACAAGGTGTAAAAATAGATAATACATTCTATTATAATTATATAAAACATTTGCATGTTGTAGAACTAGTGTTGGTATTAACTATGACTGGGAATAATTTTTTCACGTAATGTTTCTGTATTTGTTGGCCCTTCTGGTTAAATTTTGACAACTGTGAAATATGGGCTCCCCAGATTAATTTTAAAACCCATCTCAATGTTGGACCCATGTCCCAGAATTGCTGCCTTGCTTCAACACCCTGACCATTATCAAGAAAATAATTGATAATGATAAAATGATTAAAAATTAGTTTATTGTCCTAGTTATAACCATGATGCTCTCTTTCTGTAAGCTTGGGATTTCCAAGTTTTTATCAGAATATTGGAGAAACTTATCCTCTTTAATTTTTGTGTTGATTTTACATTTTAAAAAGAGTTTGAAAACATTTCCTAAGGGTCTCTGCTCATTGAAAAATTAAGAAATAACATATATAATAAACTTTTACTTGGAGGATGTCATTTGTGAGTTCTCTCATTCCAGGGGTTTATGTTAAATCGATACAATTGATTTGGTCTAGGAATTTAAACACAAAATTAAAGATAACATAAATAATTTAACTATACTTAAAAATAATTTCCTGGGGCACCTGGCTGCCTCACTCGGTGGAGTGTACAACTCTTGATCTTGGGGTTCTAAGTTTGAGCCCCATGTGGAATATAGAGATTTACTTAAAATTAAGAAATCTTAAATAAAAAAAATTAAAAATTAAAAATAAAAATAGTTTCTGGTAATTTTCGTAAAATAAACATAGTATGCAAAACACATTTCACAGTAATTTAGATGCCAAATTTTATTACATGAAAAAGATAAAATATATTAGAGATTATAAGATTGCAATTTTTTGAGACTTTAAAAACAATTTATTTAATAGTGTAAAGGCAACTCCTTAGTGCTTAATATGAATTTACTTATGTTTCAAACTATATTCAAATTACTGCATGGAATTTACTGGACGCAACTTTAGAATGGGGCTGTTTTACTGATTGCATTTTCAAAGGAGGTTTATATATTTTTATAAGATGTGTAAAAATTATGATGATTAATGCTGCACAAACAACCATATATTACAATATAAAACCCTGCCCTATGCAAACTTTCAAAGTGTACTCCAAGCCCAGTAAAACAAAACAAATCTGGCCAGCATAGATCTAGTAACAAAAACTGCATGGCTGAGAATAAATTCTACAAGATCAAACTAGAACATTAGTTACGATTTTGCTAGAGTCCTGAGTCAGTATGTTTCTGTAGCTATCCTGACCTGCAGCACATGACTAAATTTTTGGAAATGCTGAATCTTGGAATTCTACAAGAGGTTTGGAACAAGGCCTTTCTGGACCTCTCTGTCTCTCTCCCTCCTATTACCAATGGCTCTGATGTACTGACCCATTTGAGTACTGCTGATCTAGACAACTGGGAAAACATTAAAATTTAGAATTATATAATTACTTCAATAAAAAATTCCTGAAATGAAAGTTTCGATTTTTTATTTTGTACAATGTTGACTTAGGTCTCAGAATTACAACAACCTCTGTTATAGATGTGAGTTGAGACAAACCCTATAGTAAATGCATCCAACCAGAATGGGTTCTTTTCAAAGGACTCCATAGAATATTAGGGAACACTTTTCTGTGGGACGTAAGATCTAAAATATCTAATTTTTTTTCCAGAAATATGCACAGTCACCAAAATAGGAAAATTAGGAAAACATATTTTCCATATTTTCCTTTATTTAAAAGCCACAGCAACAAAATTTAAATAAATAAACATGGAAAATTGGTGGTGGTGGGGAGAAGATGATATTTGAAATGAATTTGAGTACATTTCAGATTTTACTGGGAGCACAATATGTGACATGTAGTAATAGTCAAATATGAAAGACAATTATAGTTTTTAAATTATGAAAATAAATATGACTTTTTAAAAAGATTTTTAGAGAGGCAGAGAGGGAACGGGCCCAGGGGTGGAGGGGCAGAGGGAGAGGGCATGAGCCAATCTAATGCAGGCTTTCCTGCCAGCACAGAGCCCAATGTGGGGCTCAATCTCAAGACCTTGAGATCATGACCTGAGCCGAAATCAAGAGTTGGACGCTTCACCAACAGAGCCACCTGGGCACCTCACAAATGCTTAGGTTATACCGACATTGGCCATCAGAAAAAGAGTGAGGTAATTGCATATAATTGTGCACTGATATATTCAAAAGTGTTCTGAGTTACAGCAATACATCAATATGTTTTGAACATTATTTTCAATCCCTTATGAAAAAAGCAGCAATGTGATATCTCATGAAACATCTGAATTAATAATAGGTGCTTGCAGGCACTTTAGAGTTCCCCTGACACATATTTTCTTCTTTGTGTACTCATTTGCGGGTTTTGGAAGGCACTATTATTAAAAACAACGGAAAGGGAAAAAAAATCTCACCATCAAAAACAATTCTTTAACAATATCCACGTGGAATATATTGAACATATTTATCTGAGGCCTTTACAGCAAGACTCAGCTAATTACTGATAAACCTCGCCTAAATCAACTTGCTAATGTATTACTACTCGCTACTTATTTTCAATATCAAACTAATTATGGATTCAGACTCACAGTGTACTGTAGCATAGCTGCTCAGGCCATTAGTTGATTTTAATTAAACGAAAGTCTTCCAGTGACCAAGGGCTAATTAATTTTTAGTCTGAGTATAAATTAAAGAAAGGTTGCTCATTAATTGTGAATATTCCCATATTTCATCAATATATAGACGTTTGTCTATATTATATATTTAGTTCAATAAGAAATGAACTAAGGATGCTAAGCATGATTTTGGCAAGGTTTTTCTTTCTTTCTCTCTCTCTCTCTCTCTCTTTTTTTTTTTAACCTTTTTTGTTTTTTGTTTTGTTTTCTTTTGCTTTTGGCCAGTACTTGAAACCAAAGGAAATAAATTGTATGTTAATTATAGGGTTTCATCGTTATCCTAACCAAATAGCAGCCTTGTCTCTCTTGTTTTATCTGGTTTGACAACCATATATTACAATATAAAACCCTGCCCTATGCAAACTTTCAAAGTGTACTCCAAGCCCAGTTCTTGCTTACATTTACTTAAAACAAAACAAAACAACTATTGATTAAAATAAGAAAAGCTGCCATGACATAAATGTAACATTTTCTCTTCCCAATATTTTTTATTTAGGTAAAACACACATAATCACCATCTTAACCCCTTTTAAGTGTTCAGTTCAGTGGCATTGAGGACATTTATAACGTGCTACCATCAGTACCACATCCATATCCAGAACTCTTATTAGTTTGTAAAACTGAAACTCTATATCCATTAAGAAATAACTTCTCATTCCTTCCTTCCCTTCAGCTCCTGGCAACCACCATTGCACCATCCCTAGGATTTTCACTATTATAAGTAACTTACATAAGCGGATCATTCAGTGTGTATCTTTTAGTGACTGGTTTATTTCACTTATCAGAATGTTCTAGTGTATGCCTGAATTTCCTCTCTTTTTAAGGCTGAATAATATTCTAGTAAGAAATAATCTAATTAAAATGAGCAAAGGACTTGAATTGACATTTTTTTCCCCAAAAATACTTACAAATACAAGTACACAAAAAGGTACTCGACATCACTCATTATCAGGGAAAGGCAAGAAAAAAAAAAAGAAGAAAAAGAAAACCCACATCAAGATACCATGTCCCATCAATTAATAGAGCTACTATTAAAACAAAACAAAAAAATGGAAAATAAGTGTCAAGAATGTGGAGAAAAATAGAATCCTTGTTGGAAGGAATGTAAACTGGTAGGTCCAGTATGAAAAATCATATGTAGGTTCCTCAAGGATTTAAAAGTAGAACTACCATAAGATCTGAAATTCAAAAAAAAAAAAAAAATCTGGAATTCCAGCTTCTGGGTATATATCCAAAGGGAATGAAATGATAGCTCAAAGGCGTATCTGTACTCTCCTGTCCAACACAGCAGTATTCACAATAGCCAAGGTAAGGAAACAACCAAAGTGTCCATTGACAGATGAAAGGATAAAACAAGTGTCTCACACACACACACACACACACACACACACACACACACAGGAATATTAATCAGCCTCAAAAATGAAAAAAAAAAAAGTCCTATCTTTTGCAATGACATAGATGAACCTGGAGGGCCTTATGCTAAGTGAAATACGCCAGATGGAGAAAAAAAAAATATCTCATGGCACAGTTATATGTGACATTTTCAAAAAAAAAAGAAAAGAAAAAAAAAGAAAAGAAAGAAAAGAAAAGAAAAAGAACATAAAGAAACATAATACACAGGGAGTCACCAGGGCCTAGAGGCTGGAGGAAATAGGGAGAAGTTGGTAAAGGAGTTCAAACTTTCCAGTATGAGTAAGTTCTGAGAATCTACGTATAATAATGACTAGAGTTGATAACACTCTACTGTGTAGTTGAAATTTTCTTAGAACTTCAGCACTGTCACCAAAAATTAAAAAAAAGGTAAATCACCTTTCTTTTTCATCTTAATCATCCGTCACCTCACAAGGTGATAGATGTGTTAATTAACCCAATGGGGGAAATCATTTTTACAAAATAGATATATATCAAATTATCACATTGTGTAGCTGAAGTATCTGATGGCTTTGTTAATTACATTTCACTACTTGAAGAAAAAGAAACACAGAGGAGAAAAGAAGAAATATAAATCAAGCCCCGGCCATGTGCCAGGGCCAGCTAGTTGCTCTGTAAGACTTCAAGGTAGTATCGTAGGAACACCGAAGTCTTTCTTCACAACTTAAAAGACACCCAGGGTTGCTTTCCTGGTTTTCATAATATACGGGAGTTGTGGGATATTCATTTGGGAAGTCTGGATTATGATACAGAGGACCTCTCCACAACAGTTCTACAACTACTGTGAGTCTATAATTATTTCAGAATAAAATGTTGAGGGGCACCTGGGTGGCCCAGCAGTTGAGTGCCTGCCTTCGGCCCAGGGCGTGATCCTGTAGACCTGGGATCGAGTCCCACATCGGGCTCCCTGTATGGAGCCTGCTGCTCCCTCTGCCTGTGTCTCTGCCTCTCTCTCTCTCTCTCTCTCTCTCATGAATACATAAATAAAATCTTTAAAAGAAAAAAAAATGAACATTTTATACCCTCTACAAACAGATAATATTGTATCTTCCTTTTCAATTTATTTATTTCTTGCCTAATTCTCCTGATAGAACTTCTAGTACTATACTGAATAGAAATAATAAATTCAGGAATCTTTACCTTTTTCCTGGTCTTAGAGAAAGAGCTCCTAGTCGTTCACAAGGAGTTATGATTTTTGTGTGTGTGAGATTTTCCTAGGTAGCTTTTGTTATATTGTGTTAGTTTTGTTCTCTTGCTAGCTTAAGTATTTTTATCATGAGAGGGTTTGGTTTTTGTCAAATGCTTTTTCCTGCACCAATTGAGATGGTGCTTTTTTTTTTTTTTTCCATCTTCATTCTGTGAGTGTGATTTATTATACAATTTGATTTTCATCTATTGAATTATCCTTACATCCCAGGGATAAATCCCATTTGGTCATGGTGTATGATCCTAATGTATTGCTGAATTTGGCTTGCTAGTGTTTTGTTAGAAATTATTGCATCAATGTTCGTAAGGGATGTTGGTATTTTTCTTGTAATATCTTTGTCTGAATTTGGTAGCAGGTTAAATCTTGCCTCAATGGAGGAGTTAAAAATAATTTCCTTTTTGGGATACCTGGGTTAGTTAAGCATCTGTCTTTGGCTCAGGTCATGATCTCAGGGCCCTGGGATGGAGTCCCTAATCAGGCTCCCTTCTCCCTCTGCCCCTAAACCCCACTTGTGCATGTGCTCTCTCCCTCTCTCTGCTCTTACAAATAAGTAAATAAATAAAACTTTTAAAAAAATCATTCCCTTCTCAATTGTTTGGCAACATTTGAGAAGAATTTGTGTTCTTAAAATATTTGGTAGTTTTTTTACCACTGAAGCCTTCAGGTCCAGGGCTTTCCATTGTCAAGGAGATTTTTGATTACTGATTCAATCTCCTTATGAGGTATAAGTCTCTCCAGATTTTTTCTATTTCTTCATGACGTAGTCTTGGCATATTCTGTGTTTCTAGTAATTTGTCCATTTGGTCTAGGCTACTGAATTTGCTGGTGTACAATTGTAAATATTTCTCTTATAATCCTTTTTATTTCTGCAGAATTGGTAGTAATGCCCCAGCTTTCTTTACTGATTTTAATAATTTGGGTCTCCTCTTTTTCCTTAGTCCATCCAGAAAATGGTTTGTCAATTTTGGTAAATTTTGTAAAGAATCAACTTTTGAAAAAAAAAAGAATCAACTTTTGGCTTCATCAATATTATCTATTAAATTTTTAATCATCTATTTCATCTGTCTGAGCTCTCATCTTTTTACTTTCTGTCTTCTGCTAGCTTTGAGTTTAGTTTATTCTTTTTCTGGGTCCTTAAGTTTTAAAGTTAGGTTCTTCATTTGAGACCATTCTTGTTTTTCAGTGTAAATTTTTATAATTGTCAAATTCTCCTTTGGCACTGTTTTCACCGTGTCAGTAGCTTGCTTGATGTGCTGGGTTTTCATTTTCATTCATCTCTAAGCACTTCAGAATTTCCTTACTGATTTTTAAGTCATTGATTGTTAAAAGTATGTTATTTAATTCCCACAAATTTATAGATTTTCTTACCTTTATTCATTTCTAACTTCAGATCATCTTGATTAAAGAAGATACTGTGTATATCTACCTTGTAAAACTATTGATAATTAATTGGTGGCCAAACATATGGTCTACCCTGGAAAATAATCTATGTACACTTAATAAGCATGAACATGATATTCTTATTGGGTAAATTGTTCTAAGTCTATTATGTCCAGTTGGTTTATTGCATTGTTCAAGTCCTTTACAGCCTTTCTTATCTTCTCTCTGATTGTTCTACACATTGATGATGGGATATTGAAGTCTCCAGCTATTGTTGTAAAACAGTATTTCTTTATTCAATCGTGTTTTTTTTTATTGATATGTTTTGCTGGTGTATTACTAGAAATATAAAAATTTATAACTATTTTCTTGGTGTATTTAACATTTAGTTTTAGGTCATCTTTATTGATATGGCCATTTTGTTCATACATCATTTTCCTAATTCTTTCTACATCTTTCAGTTCTATGAGTTTTAAGACAATTGTTTAAAGTCTTTACATTCAGTAAATCTGCCATCAGGTCTTCTTCAGAGACAGTTTCTGTTGATTACTCTTTTTGTTCCATTGAATGTGCATAGTTTTCTGTTTCTTTGTATGCTGTGTGATATTTTTGTTGGAAACTGGACTTTTGAATACAATGTGTTGACTCTGGAAATCAGATTCTCTGCCTTTCCCTGAGTTTGTGGTTTTTCATTTTTGTTTTTATCTTAGTTGCAGATGAGCAATCTCAAGTGTAAACTTGGAGTCTTAAGTTCTCTTGAGTCTGTATCTTTCCTTGGGTGTGCATGGGGACTGTGACATCCTCTATATATGTAGTTATGTTTTATGTTTGGTTCCATAATATGCATACTTAATGTTTTATAAAGATTTTGTTTATTTACTTATGAGAGAGAGAAAGAGAGAGAGATCTTAAGCAGATTCTGTGCTGAGCATGAGCTGGATGCAGGGCTTGATTTCAGAATCCTGAGATCATGGCCTAAGCTGAAATCAAGTCACACATTTAAGTGACTTAGCCACCCAGTTACCCCCATAATGTTTAATGCTTCATAGTTTTTTTTTTCTTCAAAAGGAAAAAGAAAAATGGGGGGGGGGGAAGAGTTTTGGACCTTTAAATCCCCTGGAAGTCACTTTCACCAAAAGGGGCTGAGTTTGCAACAATGGAGGTAGAGGTGGTAAAACCACAATGGCTGCCTGCCGGTTCAGCCTCTGAGATCTAAAGCAGCAGTATGTTATCAGAACATTCATTCCCAATATTCAGAGGGCAGGATCCTTTTTATCCACTTTGTGTCCAACAAGCTGTGTGCATGCAGCTGCTCTGCGAAGATGTGCATAGCTTTATGCCATGGCCTGGGGGTGAGGGTTGGGTAGGTGCTAGTGTACCAAGAGCTGAAATTGATGTAAATGACCTGAAATTTCAAGTTAAAGTCTTCCTTTGAAAGTTGTAAGCTCTCAAAGACTACAGAATCCCCAAAAAGTTCCATCATACAGATTCTACCAGAATAATTATTGTCTAGGTGGGGCAACCGAGTCTCAGTGCTTCCTACCTTGACACTTATTTTTTAAGATTTTTTTTTTTTTAAGTGAGCTCCATACCCAATGTGAGGCTTGAATTCTTGAATTCACAAGGCTGATCAAGAGTCACATGCTCCACCTACTAAGCCAGCCAGGGTCCCCACCTTATATATATATATGATATAAAAGCATGTCCAGCAATAAGAAACACAATTTCAGTATAGTGGTGACTTCTGAGGAGGAAAATTGTAGACAAAAAGCAAAGGAGTAGAATTTGGCTTTACATTATTTATTTTTTCCAAAAGAAAGTCTAAAGGACATCCATAACATTACCTCCTCTTTCTGAGAAGTGATAATTTGTTATTAGCTATGCTATTCTTGTAACTTAACATATGCCTATAATGTTAACAGATTAAAGTGTAAATAATACTAAAATATTTCAAGTAAAATATCTTAAATGTAAGATAGTGTTGGGGAATTCACTTTAACTTGTTCATATTATTGATTGGAAAATTATCTCCCAAATCAGAACATTTTTGATTGAGTACTTCATTAAAACAATTAAAATTTATAGGCCACAATAGATTATGTCTGTCATTCTCATTACTCAGAAGTAGTAGTTCATTGATTTGATTGATAGCTTCAGGTTAAATCATAAGAAATAAAACCAAATTCACTAAAATAATTTCGTCACTCTGATTAACTTGGACTCAAAATATCTTACCAATATTCATTTGCCACAAAACTGCTCCTGAGCTATAGCATTGAGCTAGTAAATGGGGAACAAAAAAGGAATTTTCTTTTCTTGCTCTAGTCTTAGTATTACTCATTATTGTTTTAAGATTTTACAGATGCACAGGGGTATAAAACAATCATTTCTTAATTGGTTGTTATTTAAAAACAGGTCATGAGAAGCATTATTTCCATTATCCAAACATGCCAAGCTTGCCTCCACCTCAGGACCTTTACACATGCTATGCCTCTTGCCTACAGTGCTATTTCTGAGACACTTTGATTGGATTGCTCCTTCTAATACCTGAGTTTTACATGTCATTACCTCAGGCCTCTTACCCATGTCAAGTATTCCCCTTTTGTACTCAAACTCTATCCCATTACCTTGTTTCATTATCTTCCTAGTCTTTATTTGAAATTAGGCATATGTTTACATATTTGTTCTCTTTTATATCTCCCTCATTAGAAAATAAAATCAATGAGAGAAAAACTTAGTGTTTTTCCTAATGTGTTTCAATTGTCTAGTACTATGTATGACATATACCAGCAGCTCAAAGAAAGATCTGTCCAATGATGTGAATGATAATTTTATTTAAAAAAAATTTTTTAAAGATTTTATTTATTTACTCATGAGAGACACAGAGAGAGAGGCAGAGACACAGACAGAGGGAGAAGCAGGCTCCATGCAGGGAGCCCGATGTGGGACTCAACCCGGGGTCTCCAGGGTCATGCCTTGGGCTGAAGGTGGCACTAAACCTCTGAGCCACCCGGGCTGCACTGAATAATTTTAAGTGAGGTTTATTTTTAGAATGGAAGGGGTATAGAAAAAATAATAAAGGATAAAAACGTATTTTTTTTTAGATTTATTTATTTGAGAGAGAGAAGGAGAGAGCAAGTGTACAGGGGGAGGAGCAAAGGCAGATAATTTCAAGTAGACTCAAAGCTGAGCATAGAAACCAACATGAAACTCTATCTCATGACCCTGAGATCATGACCTGAATTGAAACCAAGGATTGGATGCTTAACTAAGCCACTCAGGTGCTCCCTAAAAATGGTAATCTTGATTAAATAAGTTAGGAAAAGTTGTGTGTATCTTTCTGATAATGCTTAGGTATGTGATATAATTCACCAAAATAGAAATATCAAGCCAGAGCACATTTGGAGAAGTAAACGAGCACCATTTTTATGTGGATTTTAAGTCAGGGAAATAAATACAAAGAATATAAAATATTTATTTACAACAGTTGCCTTGGAATCCTGGAATGAAGAGTAGGGATAGAAACATTTGAAGTCTTCAGACAAAGAACACAGTACAAGTCATGGGAGTAAATGAGATCACTCAGAGAAAATATAGTGAAGAAGAGAAGATGGGGAAGGACAGAGTTTTTACATGTATAGAAGAGAAGACAACAAACTGAGGAGTAGAGAGGTAAGAAGTTGGCATTCTGGTAGTCAAAGTTAAAGACTATTTTAAATATGTGACATTGGCCATTTTAGAGAAAAGTTAACAAGAGGCTTTTTGAACTGGAGAATTAGATGGTCAATGGTGACCAAATGAAAATGGAATGACTCTTAACCAGAGTGATATCAGTGAATATAAAACTGAAACAGTAAATGATAAGGATATGGGCAAAGATTTGTCAGGATATTATCTTTGATTTGCATGAAGAAGTAAAAGATTGTACCAAGATTTTTGCATTAGATGATAAAGTCCTTGTTCTACCAATAAATGCAATAACTTCAAAAGTGTGAGTAGTTTGCAGAGAATAAATGTAAACAGTAATACACTTGAAAATGTTATTAGATTTAATTTGCTTTCAGGTAAACTCTTTAAAATTCCACAATTTAATACCTTAGACAAGATAGAGCAAGAGTATATAAAAATATAATGATTCCAATAGAAAATAATTATTTTATCAAATCTTGGTCTATATTTAATACTAATTTATAATAAAGCATCACTCAACCAGCTCATGCAATACTATTAAAGAGATCTTTTCTCCCATTTTCCTAAAATCTTAGGTGAAACAAGTTTAATGGATTCATTCATCCTGGTTTGTCTAGAGAATAAAGGTGCAATAATTTCTTAAAGCTCTGTAAACACAAATTGAAACGAAGATTTGAAATTAAAGTACAAGTCACTCATCTCAGTCATTTGACTATATCAGCTGAGATTTGCCCTTTGATAAAGAATGACGAGCTACAGACAAATCTGCATTTCAGATCTGGAAAATATTTTTAAACTTCATGCAGTAGTATTATCTTTTCTTCTCCGTTGCTACAGAAATAAAAACTCCTGTAAAGATTTAAAAGCTAAAGATTTAATTCCCAATAAATGTTATGCTATGTCCTTCCTTAGGGTGGCCGAGAGCACTATAATTCTCCCTAAATTAGCAAGAGAAATGTTAAAATGACATAAGCTAAACAAAGGACTCCAAGACAAAAATTTATCATGCAGTTCTTCTCACTCTCCAAAATGCTTGCATCTACTCCCCTATTCTTTTAATCAGCCTATCATTTAGGGTATACAGATGCAGCCCTGGGAAATGCAAATAAGCCACATGAGTTGTTTACTTAGACCCTGGGATTTTCAAAATCTGAACCAATACCTATATGATTGAATTGCTATTTTCCTTTATCAACAAACTCATGGAAATACAACCAAATAAAATGCGTTGGCCTTTCTTAATACTAAATAGAAATGTGAGAGCCTGGTGGCTGTTAAACAATATATAAACTGGAAGGGAATACAATATGTCAACATTTTCCTATAATCTTCATTAATTATTTGGAAAATAAAACTGTTGTAAACAGATTTTGGAAATTGCACGGACACATGTGCCATACATGTCTCCAGAATTTTTCTCCCACACATAGTAACGTTTTAAAGTGCTAGATGTTGTCTTATGCAACATACTTTTACTAATTTCAGGTCTGTAATCCACTCACCCTCAGAATTTAGATGTATTTCCCACTATTTTAAACTAGAGAAGTCGTTTGCCAACTTGGAGGCCCACAGCTGAGCTGAAAAAGTCCTCAGATAGTAAACTGCCAGCTAACAGGTCTCCTTATTAAACTGGTATTTTAAAAAAACAAACATAGAATACCTAATTTAAGAAAAAAAAAAAAAAAAACACAGATTCCAAAATCCCCACAGTTTTCACAACAGTTGTCTCCATCACTCGTCTGACTCAAGTACTTTGTCCCATCTTAGATCTTGTTAGGAACCAGGGGAACAATGAAGCCACAGGAAGATCTTTGGGAAAAACTACACAATAACTGAACACTGAGTGAGGCACAGGCATTAGGGGAAATCTTGTAAGGAAAGGAGGCCCCAGCCACAGTAAATGATCTGCTCTATGAATTTCCCTTCCAAGGTTTTCCTTTTTAATTTTTAAAATTTTTCCCAATTAAAAGGACATTATTCACTCCACAATGTTTGATAGATGCAGTTACAGAGATGGCGCTATGGGAGGTAATTGCATGAAACTTTTAGTACAGTGGGAGATTAAACACAGACACCTTTGAAATACTCCCTGTGACTGTAATTGTAGTGACTACTGAAGTCGAGTGCACAAAGACACATAGGTCTCAAAAGAAATGTCCAGAGAAGGAGAGAGAATAGTATAGAGACATGATCTTTTAATACAAATCAATGATCTTTCTTTTTTTTAAGATTTATTTATGTTATAGAGAAAGAGACAATGTGCCTGCATGAGTAGGAGGATGGGCAGGGGCAGATGGAGAGAGGATCTCAAGCAGACTCCCCCCTGAGTGCAGAGCCAGAGGCAGGGCTCAATCTCAGGACCTGGGATCATGACCTGAGCCCAAATCAAGAGTCCATTGCTTAACCGACTGAGCCACCCAGGTGACCCTACAGAGCAATGAGCTTTAACCAAAGAGAAACATTCCCCATAAATTTCACCCTGACGGTAGAGAACACATACTATGTTAACAGTTCACAATGACTTTGAAAAGATCTGCAACTCCAGAGAAATCCAAATATTTTTTTAAAATTGGAATAGTTTAATTCCTTCTGGTAAATGAGAAGTTCGACAAGCTAATCTATGATTATTAAAAGTCAACTTCATTTAGTATTTTCACTGGAATACATATTTCCATAAATATTGGCAGAACGATTTAACATATTTTCATATATCAGTAGACTGTTATGGATGAAAGGACGTTAGAGATCATCTAGCTGCTTGTTTTACACATGATGAATCAGGAAATGATGTTTATGTTTTTATTAATAGAGGATGACAGGGATTGAATCATTAGGCTCTTCATATTTTTTCTGTGCTTGTCTCATTGAGGCTATTAGGAAAAATATACATCAAAAAAACTTTAGGATCATTAGTTATTAACTTCAGGATGCTCTAAGAAGTTAAAAACGATTAAATCAATTATATTAAGCATTTTAGATGACAACAGATCCAAATGCCAATGTTTACCAATTCCTAATCTACATAATTCTTCTGCTGTAGGTACTGACACTATAGAATGTTTCCATTTGAATTCATATAATTTTCAGTGAACAATTTCCATATGTCTACCTTTTGAAAGGTCAGTTGGATCTTTTCTTAAATGCATCATGACATTAAATTGACACTCAATCTTCTGAAATTTGAGGTGCCTGGCTGGCTCAATTGGTATAGCACATGATTCTTTATCTCTAGGTCATGAGTTTGAGGCCCACCTTGTACGTAAAAATTACTCGAATAAACTTTCTTTAATTAATTCATTTAATTTGCTGATTGCAAACCCATTTTGTTACCTGACCTAATATTTCTCATTCATTTCTCCCCAAATTTTATATATATATATATATATTTTTTTTCATTCCTTCCCTTTCCTTTAATTTTTCCATAGGGGGTGGAGCTAAAATATGCTACCCTATTATACATACCAAAAAAACATTCCCAGCGCAGTATGTCACTGCATTTGAATGAAACAATTTTGAAGAAGAGAATTAACTATGGTGCTGCCGTGTCAGTGGAATCATGTTAAGTTCTAAGAAAAATCACATAAACATCCTGTAAGACTGAGAAATATACAAAATAGGGGAGAAAAGTCATTATATGCTAGTATAAGATAACCTGTATTTGACAGGATAATACTCATACTTTAACAGAGCAGCAATGATTCTCACAAATAGCATTTGCTACAAATAGAAAAATAAAGAGAAAATGGAGAGCATCAAAAGAGGAAAAAAAGGAAATATGAAAAGGATGCAGAGGAAAAAAGATGAGAAAGCATAGTATTAATGTGCTTATATATTTTGGGATCATCTGTATGCTTACTGAAATGCTATTTATCCTGAGATTCAGTGGGTGCCTGGGTAATCCTACTATTTACATTATAAAAGTATCACCTCATGTAAAACATCATTTAAATATTTTTTTCCAGAATGACCATTTTTTAATAAATTTATTTTTTATTGGTGTTCAATTCAGAATGACCATTAATGCTAGACTGAATTTGCTTTAAAAAAATCCTAAATGGCCTTACACATAAACCCTTCCTCAAACACAAGATGTTTTTTTTTTTTTTTTTTTTTTGGTAGGAGCAGAATGCATTCAAGATATTCAAATTATGTTAATAGGCTATAATCTTATCAGGTGCCCTCTTCCAGTACTGAATGAAACAATAATAACAGTATTAGTTATTCATGTATGGACGGGTATACTGCTGAAATATGGATCACCTATTTGGATGTCTTCGTTACTGAAACATCAAAGTCCTTACATGTGCATGATTATCATGTGTCCTGTCTCATATCTGACTTTTTTTTAAGCTCAGGATGGCACTTTGACACAATATAGTTTTTAAACTGACTGTTGACCCACTATTGACAACTCTTTGAATATAATGCCTCGTATACAGATTTGCAAATAATTGCTTTGGGCTTCTCAGACAAAATGGTGAAAAAAGTTCCTAAATACTCCTGGAAACAATTAAGTCAAATAATGAAGTTAACAACCCAAATTAACAGTTACAAAATAACATTTTTGCATGTAAAATAAACTTTGAATGACTGGAGAGACCTGTAAATGAAGTACCAATAAAACTGCATAGTCTCTCTTATCTTTGCATAACAATACATGCTTATATTTGTGGTTTAAAATCTAGTAGAGGGCAGCCCGGGAAGCTCAGTGGTTTAGCGCTGCCTTCAGCCCAGGCGTGATCCTGGAGACCTGGGATCAAGTCCCACGTAGGGCTCCCTGCATGGAACCTGCTTCTCACTCTGCCTGTGTCTCTGCCTCTCTGTCTGGGTCTCTCATGAATAAATAAAATCTTAAAAAAATATTAAAATCTAGTAGAAATATCAATGACCCTGTAATTAGAACAGGCAATACATACCTACACATAAGAAGTTTTAAATGGATTTTAGTGCAATGTTTTTGCCCCTATAAGATTTACAATTTTTAGATAAAATTTCTCCAATTCAAGTAAAATATTGTGAAAGCTATTGTTACTTTGAAAATAAAGTAGAAGAGACATACTTTATGACTTTCCCATTGTATAAGAATATTGTTCAAGACATACCTTTATTATATATATGCTAATACATATATATCTTAACACAACACAAATGTAATTTTTTTAAAATATTTTATTTACTTATTCATGAGACACACACACACAAAGATATGTAGTATCTTATTCTACTTTTGCACTTGTGTATCAGGACTTATAAAAGGATTCTCATGTAGGTTTGTGTTTATGTGTGTGGGGGATGGCTCAGACTTGTAGATAATTGGCCTTGCCTTTATGGAGACATTTCAAAGCACACAAAAGGCAAATTAAAGTAGGTTGTGTTTTTTGTGTGTTTTCACCTTCATCAACTGAGAAGTTTATAAAAAACGAATGTTAACGCAAACTTCATAATGAGTATCTCTTTAATCACCTCTTTAAAAATAAAATAGATTATTAAACATTAAAGCAAACCAATGACTTCAAATAGACTCCCAAAGAAAAGGAACAGAACCACATTGTGAAAGCATGTACAATAGCTAAGTACTATGATTAAAGAAATAAAATGGATATGAATATTGCATAGTTTTAGGCTACTTCAACTACATGCCTTAGTCTTTGATTTTTGTATGTATTCCTAAAAACCTCTCAAATTCAAATTTCCATCTTTTAAATAGATTCTGGAAGAGGTACACATTAAGAAAATATTTTAGGAATATTTACATATCAAAAGTTCAGAGTGATGGTACTACATAAGTCTTTATCACCCTTGCAATATCAAGTTATGATAAAGAAGAAAAGTAGAAATCAACAGTCTTTCAGTAGGATTCCACTCATAAGTCAAAAATATATATCTTTGTAAAAATCATTTGCAATGGTTAGTAAAAAATGCCAAACGTATTCAATTTTAATTGGCTTGAATTTATGGTAGGTCTTTACCACTAAGAATAACGGAATTGTGTTCCTGTGCCCCTGACACCGAGGTTGACATTAACTCCCCTTGCAATTACTGCTCTATTAAAATAGTGTTAGAGGAATTCATAAAAGGGATTATGTAGGCAACCATTATGGTTCAGGTTGCATCTCTAAAACTTAGATTACATAAACCTACATCTCAAAATTTCTCTACAATGTAGAGCTAGAGGATTCCTCTACAAAGCAGTTTTTGAGCTTAAGCTTTGTTTTATACTTATATAAACCTTGGCATGTTGCACTTGTCAGAAAAACTTCATAACCTAACAATAACCTTTTGCTATCCTTTATGTAGTGTTGTCCAGACAAATTGTCATGCTGTTGAGCTGAACAAGATTGATGACACAGCAAGCTGCCCATGTAGAGCTTAGGAGAATACACCCCCTCGATGAACTTCAGGCACTCCAAATCACTTTCCTCGGCTGCGATGGCAACAGTCCCTCAAGGATTTTGATTTACAGGCTGTGAAACACCAAAAGATACAACTCCAAACATGAAAGAGTGTGTCTTATAAATAAACTTTCTCTTTCGAAAATGGTTTATGTGACTGTTAGTGGGAAGGGAGATTATCACTATACTCATGATTTTACTTGTTTTTTTTTTTAATTAATAAGCTTCAAACATTTGGATATCTTATTTAGAACCTCCCCCGAATAAAACCAAAAAACAGTTCTATGATGTTCTCTTATAATTACATACTTATGAATAATTATTCACTTTTAAACGAGATGTCAACTGCTTCCATAATCTAAAGTAGTACACTCATTAGGTTGAAATTTTATTCTCTGTCATTAAAAGTTGGTTGTGCACGGAGAAGGTATGATATTCTGTTCTATGACACATTTGTGTATAGTTATTTTTTTTCTTTTATTAGGAACATAGTTTAAAACCTTCCTGTTCTTTGTATATTGTGAAACTTAAAAAAAAAAGAAAAAAGACAGACCTAATCTCTTACCCCCTCTACTCATTCAGCTTCACTAGCTCCCTTAAGTAAGGTATGCAGCAGGGGAAGGAGGTGAGGGATTCAAGAGAGCGGCTAGACTGATGTGTGCATTTACAACTTAGCATCCCCCCGCTGTAGTGCTGCCGACTGTGCAGTCAAAGGCCTACATATGAGGAGCTTAGATGTGAAAGGAGCTTATCAGTTGGAGAAGAAACCGACAGACTAGAAAATGTTTAAGTCTGACCTTTTGTAATGTTTGTGTTCAGTAAGCAGTCAAGAGTATGTGTATCTTCAAAAAAAGTTTAAAAATACACATACACACAGGAGACAATCATACACACCTTTTAAAACTTCCCCTGCCTCATTGTTTTTATTCCTTTTCTTTCTATGGAGCATTAAGAAATATTTGGCCTTTGGGCCACTTATGTGCTTTTCATGATCTGGAACTTCCTTAAATAGCAAAGTTGAAAGTGCATTGAAAGTATTTTTTTCATTGAATAATCAAAGCCCCCTTGATGAACTGTGAAGTAAAATCATTTAGTAGTAGTGTGCAGAATCTCATTACAATAACTCATTAGGAATGGAGCCGTAGCATGACTCTGGAGGATACACAAATATCGTCGACAGAGTGACATGACTAGGATACCAATGTGCATCCCGTGTTGTACAGAGACGGCTCAAAGGCAGTAAGAGTAGAGATCTCAATCTCATCTAGGTCAGGTTATCGGTGAAGTATTCAAAATCTTTGAAAGTATGGACAAACTGTCTTAAACATACTACATGTGCATTTTGGACTAAGAAAACCTAATACGCTGTTTAAGTCAGAACTGTAAATGGAATGAAGATTTCATAAATAGGAAAAGAAAAGGAAGGAAGGAGGGAAAAAAAGGTGAGGTAAAAGAGGGATAAAAAATAAAGAAAAACGCCATTATACATATGTAAATAGCATGCAAAGTAACAACAATAAAATTTATATTTAAGACCCAAACAAAATTGTACAATATTCCCTAAGTCAGGTCAGGTAAACCAGATTTCTTCTCTTTGCTAGGACTCAACCACATCCATTTCCTTAATATTACATTGATTACACTCTATTTAAAAAAATATATATGTTAATATTTCATGCCAGAATATGAATGTCTTAAGAGAAATTTTGTTATCATTTGTACCAAAACTGTATTTGCTATAAAGTAGTTGGTCAGTAAATATTTATTAATTAGAAATATAATTATCTAATCAATCATTTTCATTCCTTAGTATAGGTTAGCGATTTTTATCTTAATCTAAATTTGGTTACAGTTTTCCTACAATTTGTAATTTGAAGTAAGATCAGTGGTTTTCAAGACATTTCATACTATTAAAATACTATTAATGGATGTGTATTTTCTTTACAAAGATAGGTCATGTCTTGCCATTCAGATTTTACTTGTTCTAGCTACGGTCCATGATTCAAACAGCATTCTGGGAAAGATATTGGGTTCAATCAACTGGTAGACCATCTACGCACAACATGGTTTGCCAAGACAAACAGACAGTATTAATTCACATCACACTGTGAAAACAAATAATTTTGGAAGATAAGTTTTTGCTATTATGAATTCAACCAAATACAAAGTGACTGATCTAAACCCCTCATATAAAGTTTGTTTTGTTTTCAATTTACTAAATGCTGCATAAGTTATATGAAATATCATTTAAAACAGGGATTACAAATAATTTTAGAAGTGATTTTTCAAGGATAGGGTTTAATTTTTTATTAAAGGTTTTATTCATTCATTCATTCATTCGAGAAAGAGAGAGAAAGAGCAGTGGGGAGAGGCAGAGGGAGAGAGAGAAGCAGACTCCTCACTGAGCAGGAACCCTGATGTGGGGCTTGATCCTGGGATGGGAGATCACAACATGAGCCAAAGGCAGAACTGAACTGACTGAGCCATCCAGGTATCCAAGGACAGAGGTTAATCTTAAGAATAAATACATTCAGCAGCTTCTAATACTCTATTTGTCTCCATTTAATGATAGTTATCTATATGTTGCTACCTATATCTGCAAGTTGTATAAGCCTATGCTATGAGACAATATACTATGAGACTATTTCAGCAGTTCAGTTTTATCATCCTTGCTTTGAAGATTTTACCCCAGTAGAAGTTGAATTTTGTCTCTCAGAAAAGATATATTTGGGCAGAAAAGGAAACAATCAACAAAACCTACTGAATGGGAGAAAATATGTGCAGATAATATATCCAATAAGGGTTTAATATCCAAAATATATAAAGAACTTATACAACTTGATGGCAAAAATAATACTTCATAATAATCCAGTTAAAAACTATGCAGTCAAAGGCCTACATATGAGTACTTGAATAGACATTTCTCCAAAGAAGACATACAGGTGAACAGACACTATGGAAAGATGCTCAACATCACTCACCATCTGCGAAATGCTCAAATCGAAACCTCAATGACCTATTACCTCACACCTGTCAAAATAGCGAATCAAAAACACCAGAAAGCAGATTCCTCATGTACTCTTGGTGGAAAATGCAAACTGGCTTAGCTACTGTGGAAAATGGTATAGAGGTTCTTCAAAAAGTTAAAAATACAACTATCCTATGATCCAGTGATTTCACTATGGGTATTTGCCAAAAGAATATGAAGATGCTAATTTGAAAATATAGATGCACCCCTATGTTTACTGCAGCATTTTCCTTACAATAGCCAAATTATGGAAGCAGCCCATATGTCCATCGATAGGTGAATGGACATCTTGCCATTTGCGACAACACAGATAGAGCTGAAGAGTATAACGCTAAGTGAAAGTCAGTCAGTCAAAGACAAATACCATTAGATTTAACTGATGTGTCAAATTAAAAACAAAACAAAACAAAACAAAACAAAAAAAAACAAAGGAAGAGACAAATTAAAAAACAGACTCTTGTCTATAGAGAACAGACTGAACGTAACCAGAGGTTGGGAGGGGGGGAAGGATGAAAAGAGGTGAAGGGGATTAAGAGTACACTTACGGCGATGAGCACTCAGTATAGGATTGTTGAAGCCATGCATTGTACACCTGAAACTAAAATAACATTGTATGTTAACTATGTTGGAATTAAAGCTAAAAAAAAAAAAAAAAAAAAAAAAAAAGCTAAAAAAAATATATAAATAAATTAAAGAAATATATGTCCAGGGAGAGGGAAGAATGAATAGGCAGGGCATGGGCGATTTTGAAATGACAGTGAGGTACTGTCAGGGTTAGTTCTTTAAAATGAAATGCTCTGTATGATGCTAGAATGTTAAAGACATGCCATTATAACTTTGTCCAAACTCATAAAATGTACACTGTGAGTAACCCTAATATAAACTATGGATTTTGAGTGATAATGATGTGTCAGTATAGGTTCATCAATGATAACAAATGTGCCACTCTGGGGATCTTACACAAGTGTGAAGGCAGGAGGATATGATAAATTGCTACACTTTCTCTTCAATTTTGTTGGGAACCTAACCTGGCTATTAAAGGAAAAAAAAAAAAAAAGTTAGGGAAAAAAAAAAAAAAGAGAGAGAGAGATTCAAGTCTAACCCCCAGTATATCAGAATATAATGTTATCAGGAATTGAGATCTTTAAAAAAGTGTGGGGGGGCATCTGGGTGGTTCTGTTGGTTAAGCATCTGCCTTCAGCTCTGGTCATGATCCCAGGTTCTGGGATCAAGTCCCACATAAGTGGAGTGGGGAGCCTCCTTCTCCCTCTGTCTCTGCCTCTTTCTCTTACTCTGTGTCTCTCATGAACAAATAAGTAAAATCTCTTTTTTTAAAGATCTTCGTAGGGGTCTTTGAACTAAAATAAAATTATTAAGATGGGCCTTAATCCAATTGACCATATAAAAAGGGGGCAGGTAATTTGGTCACAAAGGGATACATACAGAGAGCAGACTATGTGAAGACCAAAGGAGATCACCTTCTATGAGCCAAGGAATGCCTGACGCTACCAGAAGCTAAGAGGAAGGCATGGAACAGATTCTCCTCACAGCCCCCAGAAGGAACCAGCCCTAAGAATCCTTTGCTTTCTGACACAAATCCTCTAGAAATGCAAGACAATAGATTTCTGTTGTTTTAAGCCACTGTTTCTGGCACTTTGATGTAGTAGTTCTAGGAAACTCATAAACTTCCTTTCTCAGGATCTGGTAAATAAGTTGAATTGGTTTTATGAAAACGCATCATGGAGGTTCAAGCTAGAGTACAGCTATAAAGCAATTAATGAAGAAAAAGCTATGGTATGCATTATGTGAACAAGGATTTAGAGCAGGGACGTAAGCAGACTTTTGGATGAAGAATGGTCCAAGTAGAGGCTGCTGTAGTTTTGGGTAGGGAGTGACTGAAACACATTCGCTGACGGGAAATCATAAATGGATATGAGGGTCAATCAAGCTGTAAATGGAAAGTAAAACCCTTATAGACCACGAATCCCTGAGAACAAAGAGCAGATTCCTCTACCCAGAGTGGTGGTCCTTTTCACCAAAGCCCATAGAGTCAAAATGTCCTAATACTCTGACCCAGTAACTCCGTGAAGTCTACATTTAGCCAAGTTACAGATATCACCAGATTTTTCTAGTGTATATATATATTTTTTCTAGTGTATATATATAAGTGTATATAGTATATATATATATATATATATATATATATATATATATATAGTCAAGGAAGACAGGTGGCAAAAAATCCAGAGTTTGGATAGAAAATTAGAATCATAAAGAGATACCATCACCAGTTACCACTGTCCTTCCTGCTAATGCTCACTGTTTTGAGCTCCTATTTTATGGCTGGCATTGCACATGATAACTTACAAATGCTATTTGACTTAAAATAATTCTGAGAGATATATATGTACCTATATGTTCAATATAATATATATAAGTTCAATATATATGTTCAATATAGTATATATACGTTCAATATATATATGTTCAATAAGTTGATGTGTGCGTGTGTATATACATATTTAACATTTAATTAACATTTGACTTCTAATGGCTATTTGAAACAGACAAAGTAACAGGTGTGAGAGAAGCAACGGTATTCTATTCCTTTTTGGTAATTGTTTGTGCAATGTGCACATAACCCTATTCTGGTCGAGAACACCCAAGGTTAATTTTGTTACCAAGTTCTTGTTTCCTCAGTCTTAAAGAGAAAGCCATACACAGATTATTTATTTTCTGCTGGTATGCAATCAAAGAAACATTTGGTCTTGGAGGTTCCTGGCAGGCCACTTATGTCCACGAGGGAAGCCAGCCTTCGGGGACACAGCCAGCATAGGGGAGCACATGCAGATGGGACAATAGGAGAAGGACAGGGCCACAACGCAGATGGGCTCAAAGCAGGAGTCTGAACCATCCCCAAACTCTTTTCTATTTGCTTGGAAAGTTAATAAAGTTCCTTATTGTTAAGGCCTTTTTCAGTTGTAGTTGAAAGCATGCTAACAAATAGAATTATTCCATTTTTATACATGAATAAAGCAAAGTTCAAGTGGTAAGCTAAATTGCCCATGATCACAAAGCTAGTAGCTGTTCTATTGTCTTTAGTCTCAGTCTTGCATGACTCACCGCTCTTCATTCCTTTCTAAAAAGATCTAAAAAGAGTCTTGATTCCAACACTGAAAAAGATTTAGCTTGTGATTCAGCACTTCTGTTAGCTCTTGAATAAAAAATGCTTGACAAATAACCCACTTGAATTTTTTTTTTTTTTTTTTTTTTTTTAGTTTCTGGTAGCCATGAAGAAAAAGAATATAGGGATATAGGGGCAGAGGGAGACTATATATTTCTGAAGAGTATAAAGAGATTTTGAAATACAAGTTCCAACTCATTATGCTTATTTTTTTTTTTTTAAGATTTTATTTATTTATTCATGAGAGACACACACACACACACACAGAGAGAGAGAGAGAGAGAGAGAGAGAGAGAGAAAGGCAGAGACATAGGCAGAGGGAGAAGCAGGCTCCATGCAGGTAGCAGGATGTGGGACTCGATCCCGGGTCTCCAGGATCACACCTGGGCTGAAGGCAGGTGCTAACCCACTAAGCCACTGGGCCTGCCCTGTGCTTATTTTTTATCTTAAGTTTGTATCTATTGTTTAGTGGAAACCAAATAATCATTTAATTCTGAATATGCCAACTAAAACCAACTTAACACTCAGTTTTTGTTTAACTGGGTCCTTAAATAAAACATACCTTGGTAAAATAGAACATTTGGATTTTCTCTGTAGACTTTCCTGAATCTCTTCTCTTGTTTTTCAAATTATGTGTTAATCACACATCTAATGGCAAATAGCAAAATTCTTTAGTTTAATTGTAATGGGAAGATCTAGAGAATGATCTCACACAGTTTCTTCCAGGTTTGGTTCTTATCCTAATAACTGAACAACTATAAATATTTCTTATTTATAATCTTAGAATCTTGATGTTTTACAAAATCAACATAGCAGATGACCAGAAAATTAATGTACTTTGTTGTAATTGTTGCATTTTGATTTAAATAGTTCATGTTAACATTTGTGATAAGTGCTATTTGCATAGAAAAGTGTTAAAAATGAAAAACCCAGAGTTCCTCATTTCAATCTGGTTCTTATTTTTAAAGTTATCAAGATTTTGGCACAAGCTATACAAAGAGGATTCACTTTGCTATTATTTTATGGCAATCTTATTGTTATTATTAAATTTCCTTAGAGCAGGGAAGTGTCCAAATATCCTGGTTGAATGTTAAGTACTCAGACCACTAAAACTTTGCTGCCTATGAAGCACTTTATTTTCATTTAAAAAATCGGTTCAGTTTTGCCACATTACTTGGTATTAGTTTCACCACGACTTGGAGCAGCTCATCATCATCATCAAGAGATTTTTTTTTTTCAAAGTTCCTATTCATATTTCCACAAAGCGACCTTGAGAGTGTCAAAGGTTTCAAATCTGGTGATTAAAAATGCTCTGAATATATACAGTATGTGATGTGTCACATATAGTTCTTAGGTACAACTATGCATGTTGGTGATACTGAGTGTGACAAATTAAAAGGTGTGTAAATGAAAACAGGAAATAAAAGATCATTAAAAAAGATCTGTGGTAAAAAGACAAGAACGTGGACTTCATTTAAATCTTGGAAAAATATTTATGTTTGTGAAATTACTTGTCTTTGGACAGTAGATACAAAAAATGTTGGAGCATTATAGGAGATTATGCTGTCTACGTATTGATACACATGAGTATTTGAAGTTGTCTAAGGGAAACAATTTAAAAAAAGATATACATAAACTGAAAATATGGAGCTTCTCTTTCATGCTTATGAATCTGTGCCACCGAGCCAGTTCTAAAATAGAAAACTAAAAGATATTTATGATCTTCAATAATTCAGGGGTCATAATGTGAATACAAAAGTGAGGGCATACTGAACTTTTTAGTTATACTGTAATATGTAAAAAGCACTTAAAATAAGGATTAAATGTGACTATTTAAAAATCATTACACCTTAGGTAGGTCTCATTTTTTTCTTAATTCTTGGTCTCCTTTTTTAGTTTACAATCGTTAATTTACTTAAGGCAGCAGACCACCGACACTTTATCCACTTACTACAATCAGGTAGTTGCCTGTCGTGTTAGATTCATCTTTTAAACATTGTTTATAAATCAATAATAGTCCCCTTCTTTGGTATTTTTGTAAAACGTATGCATTGCTTTTGCTTTAAATGCAGAGAGGTGGTCATACTTTAAGAAATTAACTTTCCAATAGAAATGACATTCAAGTATCACAGTATCTTCGTGACACATCAAGCAAGGGACGCCCAGATTAAGCAAAGCCAGAGTCATTTGAAGAGTTTCCGTTTTGCTGTCTCATCTTGTAATTTTGTGCCCACAGGTAAAGGAAAATAGGGATTCTTTGTGTTGACCGATCTGGACTGAAATATAGTCAGGGGATTTCAATACGGTGACTGCATTTTTCTTGCAATATAAGGTGAGACACTGGAGGGTGATTTCAATGGGGGCAGGACCGAGTACCTGGCAACCTTCAGCAAGGTGAAAACTACACGGCCCACCTGCCCTTGGATTGTAGGTAGACTGACTCTCCAGAACTCTTCTAGCATGAAAAGGAAAATGCTTCCCTAGGAATGGACATACAAGTCTGTTTCCCACATTGTTTTACAGATTTGGGAATTTGTATTTTGCAGAACCAGAAAAATAGGCTTAGACAACATTACTCTTGACCAATAAGGAAAAGCCTTGCCATTTTTTTTTTTTTTGGCTAAAATTATGAACTCACCAAAATGTCTAAAGAGAAAGTTTTTGTACATATTTAATAATATATCTGTAAATAAACGTTTAAATGTTTGAACACTTAATGAAAATATTCATATCTTAATACCACTATTGAGGGTAAAGTCTTCTCTGATTGGTATTAAACACCTGAATTATTGTGGAAATATTTATATATATATATATACATATATATATATGTATATATATATATATTTTTTTTTTGAGGTTCATCTCACAACCTCCACCATAGATCCTTCTTGGAGGAGCACTTATAATAGGTTCTTTTATTTTCATTTTTCTTACCATTTTTTGGCAAACGAGGTTGAAATTGATTTTATGGTCCTGCTCAATGCAATGTAGCATTTTTTCAGATTACTTAAGATCCCAAGTGAGTATAGAAAGTAAATGAAAGTGACACTAAATGGAAAAAATAAAAAAAATAATATGTTCACAGATATTGAAGAATACACCTGGTTGAGGTTACATTAACTGTGGGAAAACCCATACATAAAATTCAGTACTAATCATGTTTAAAAAGTCATTTTGTATTTAATTTTTTGACTATTGATTTAAATGTGCACTTTTTGTTATGAAAATATATAACATAAAATGGGTTAAAATTATAATTTTAAATATGGAATTCAGTGACAAAACGAAACCCACATGGTTGTGCCATCATCACCATTATGCATTTCCAGAACTTTTTCTTTCTAAACTGAAACTCTCTACCCATTAAATAGCTCCCTATGCATTCTTCCTTACGATCTCTAGTTACTTGAATAAGAAAATAATATAAGCTATAAAATCCTTAGAATCGCACTACATGGAAAAGAATGCAACATGGAATTCATTGGCTTAGAAATCACATTAATCACATTGACATTATGTTAAACTATACAGGTTTGTGATACTGCACTAAACTCCGATTCTTTGCACAAAATGCAGACAACTAAACACTAATGTTTACTTGTTTTATATCCTGCTAATTTTCTTACTTGAATTATAACAATAGGTGAAGAAAAAAAAAAAAAAAGAAAGGAGAAGCACACACGGAAAAATAAAGAAAATCTGAATGAAAGTGTCTGAAATTGGCCTGGGTAACCAGGATTTAAGGAGGATGTTAAGTGAGTCAGAATACAGAAAGGTACTCAGTCCCCTCTCAGGGCACTAATTCTTGCTACAGATTATGAAACCAGGAATCCCAGAGTAGGGCAGAAGGAGGTAAGCTAGCAAAGCTCTCAAAAGTCTTCAGGGCAATAGAGTTTATTAAACAGCCCCCTACCCAATACACACACACACACACACACACACACACACACACACCCAAACTCCTAGGGCAAAGGGTTCATTCAGAGTAGCAATAACATTCAAGATTAAAGAGGCCAAAGTTTAAACAGAAAGGAAACCAATCCCCTAGAGGCATTTACCCAAGTGTCCAGCTGTTCAGGACTGAACAGGGTGTTCTTAGCAGCACACTCTCTGCCAAGGAAACAGGTTCTGGACTTTCTAAGTAGGAAGGGATCTAGTAAATGGTCCAGGCTCTCAGCTGAGACTCAGAGGTCTGCCCCAGAAACTAGCAAAATAATATATAAATTATTAGAAGATTATGACTCAGCCTGGAATCAGCTCAGTCCATAACTGATTGGATTAAGGTGAGGTCTCTAGTCTAGCTGCTGATGAGGATAGGGTGATAAACCTTCACTAGAAATATTAATGCCTCCTATACTTTTTTTATTTCAAAATTTCTGAGAAAATAGAGGCAATAGGAACAGATCCATATGTAACTTGGATATTGAAGTTAACAGTAACAGATTTTAATCAGCCGAATAACATGTTCAAAAATGTTTGAAAGGATGTACAATTTGGCCAGAAACCTATACTCTGATAATCTTTTTTTTTAAATTTTTTTTATTTATTTATGATAGTCACAGAGAGAGAGAGAGAGAGGCAGAAACATAGGCAGAGGGAGAACAGAAACCTATACTCTGTATATAAAATAACTACATGGAAACTCTAGAACAACAAAAAATAATGTAATGTAAGTTGACAATGGGATTATTTAATGACAGATTGGAAATGAGAACAATAATGAATTGGAAAATGGATGAATAGAAAGCAGGTACACTGAAAAACAAAAGCAAAAAGAATAAAAAAAATAAAAGGGTAATTTAAGAAGGGAATCTTATTATATTGGAATCCAAGAAGCAAGGAGAATGGGAGACAATTATCAAAGAGAAAAATGGCTAAGTCCCCCAAATTTGAAAGACATCAAACTACACCTTTATTATACAGTTGAAAACCTAAGCATAAATACTCAGAAAATCCCATATAAGTCCATGTTTATTTATATTTAACCTAAATTTATATAAATGCACACAATATATTTGATATGCATATACAGGCTTATATGTAAATATATGTAAAATATTCAGAAATATCTTTCCCTTAGGGTTATCTTAAACAAAATAACTAAATGACAGACCAAAAATATTCTTAAATTGCTGAAAGAAAATAGACTGTCAACCTAGGTTTTTATCCCCATCACAAATATTAAATATGAAATGATACATTGATTTTTTTCAGGATAAAATTAACCATATATTAATACAAAGTATCTACACTATAAGGGGACTCCCTTAGCCCAAGTATACCAGAAGTAAATAGAAATATACAGATATAAAAAGAAAACAAATACATTCAAAAATATAAGTGAATTTTAGTTGTATAAAGTTGTAATAATGCAAATGGGATTACAATGTAGAGAGAATTAAACATGAAAGACTTTGAGGGGAGGTAGTTTTAAGAGGTTGGAATTTTCTTGAAAATGATATTTATATTAACCATAAGAATTAAATTATGCGAGAGGAGGGGCAAGACGGCGGAAGAGCAGGGTCTCCAAATCACCTGTCTCCACCAAATTACCTAGAAAACCTTCCAATCATCTTGAAAATCTATGAATTCGGCCTGAGATTTAAAGAGAGACCAGCTGGAATGCTACAGTGAGAAGAGTTCGCGCTTCTATCAAGGTAGGAAGACGGGGAAAAAGAAATAAAGACACAAAGGCCTCCAAGGGGGAGGGGCCCGCGAGGAGCCGGGCTGAGGCCGGGGCGAGTGTCCCCAGGACAGGAGAGCCCCGTCCCGGAGGAGCAGGAGCTGCACCGACCTGCCCGGGGGAAAGGGGCTCGCGGGGAGGTGGAGCAGGACCCAGGAGGGCGGGGATGCCCTCGGGCTCCCCGGGACAGTAACAGCAACTGCGCCCGGGAGATGCGCCGAGCTCCCTAAGGGCTGCAGCGCGCACGGGGGGACCCGGAGCAGCTGGAGGGGGGAGGGGGGGGGTGGGCGGCTCCGCGTAGGGGGCTGCGTGGCCCGGGAGCGCGAATCCACCAGCGCAGGCCCCGGAGCACAGGGTGCGGGACACAGCCCAGGATCCGGCCTCCCCCGGGACAGGCAGAGGCCGGGAGGGCCCAGGACAGCGAGGACGCTCCTGCCCCAGCTGAGCAGATCAGCGGCCCCGCCCCGGAGCCTCCAGGCCCTGCAGACGGAGTTCCTGCCGGAGCTGAATCCAGGGCTCCAGAGCTGCCCCGCCACTGGGGCTGTTGCTCCTGCGGCCTCACGGGGTAAACAACCCCCCTGAGCCCTGCACCAGGCAGGGGCACAGCAGCTCCCCCAACTGCTAACACCTGGAAATCAGCACAGCAGGCCCCTCCCCCAGAAGACCAGCTAGACTGACAACTTCCAGGAGAAGCCAAGGGACTTAAAGTACACAGAATCAGAAGATACTCCCCCGTGGTTCTTTTTTGTTGTTGTTGTTGTTGTTTTGTTTTGTTTTGTTTTGCTTTTTGATTTGTTTCCTTCCCCCACCCCCTTTTTTTTCTCCTTTCTTTTTCTTTCTCTTTTTCTTCTTTTTTTTTCTTTCGTTTTTTTCTTCCCTTTTTTTTCTCTTTCTCTTTTCTTTCCTTCTTTCTCTCCTCTCTTTTTCTCTTTTTCCCAATACAACTTGCTTTTGGCCACTCTGCACTGAGCAAAATGACTAGAAGGAAAACCTCACCTCAAAAGAAAGAATCAGAAACAGTCCTCTCTCCCACAGAGTTACAAAATCTGGATTACAATTCACTGTCAGAAAGCCAATTCAGAAGCACTATTATACAGCTACTGGTGGCTCTAGAAAAAAGCATAAAGGACTCAAGAGACTTCATGACTGCAGAATTTAGAGCTAATCAGGCAGAAATTAAAAATCAATTGAATGAGATGCAATCCAAACTAGAAGTCCTAACGACGAGGGTGAACGAGGTGGAAGAACGAGTGAGTGACATAGAAGACAAGTTGATAGCAAAGAGGGAAACTGAGGAAAAAAGAGACAAACAATTAAAAGACCATGAAGATAGATTAAGGGAAATAAACGACAGCCTGAGGAAGAAAAACCTACGTTTAATTGGGGTTCCCGAGGGCGCCGAAAGGGACAGAGGGCCAGAATATGTATTTGAACAAATTCTAGCTGAAAACTTTCCTAATCTGGGAAGGGAAACAGGCATTCAGATCCAGGAAATAGAGAGATCCCCCCCTAAAATCAATAAAAACCGTTCAACACCTCGACATTTAATTGTGAAGCTTGCAAATTCCAAAGATAAAGAGAAGATCCTTAAAGCAGCAAGAGACAAGAAATCCCTGACTTTTATGGGGAGGAGTATTAGGGTAACAGCAGACCTCTCCACAGAGACCTGGCAGGCCAGAAAGGGCTGGCAGGATATATTCAGGGTCCTAAATGAGAAGAACATGCAACCAAGAATACTTTATCCAGCAAGGCTCTCATTCAAAATGGAAGGAGAGATAAAGAGCTTCCAAGACAGGCAGCAACTAAAAGAATATGTGACCTCCAAACCAGCTCTGCAAGAAATTTTAAGGGGGACTCTGAAAATTCCCCTTTAAGAAGAAGTTCAGTGGAACAGTCCACAAAAACAAGGACTGAATAGATATCATGATGACACTAAACTCATATCTCTCAATAGTAACTCTGAATGTGAACGGGCTTAATGACCCCATCAAAAGGCGCAGGGTTTCAGACTGGATAAAAAAGCAGGACCCATCTATTTGCTGTCTACAAGAGACTCATTTTAGACAGAAGGACACCTACAGCCTGAAAATAAAAGGTTGGAGAACCATTTACCATTCGAATGGTCCTCAAAAGAAAGCAGGGGTAGCCATCCTTATATCAGATAAACTAAAATTTACCCCAAAGACTGTAGTGAGAGATGAAGAGGGACACTATATCATACTTAAAGGATCCATTCAACAAGAGGACTTAACAATCCTCAATATATATGCCCCGAATGTGGGAGCTGCCAAATATATAAATCAATTATTAACCAAAGTGAAGAAATACTTAGATAATAATACACTTATACTTGGTGACTTCAATCTAGCTCTTTCTATACTCCATAGGTCTTCTAAGCACAACATCTCCAAAGAAACGAGAGCTTTAAATGATACACTGGACCAGATGGAGTTCACAGATATCTACAGAACTTTACATCCAAACTCAACTGAATACACATTCTTCTCAAGTGCACATGGAACTTTCTCCAGAATAGACCACATATTGGGTCACAAATCGGGTCTGAACCGATACCAAAAGGTTGGGATTGTCCCCTGCATATTCTCAGACCATAATGCCTTGAAATTAGAACTAAATCACAACAAGAAGTTTGGAAGGACCTCAAACACGTGGAGGTTAAGGACCATCCTGCTAAAAGATAAAAG
This sequence comes from Canis lupus dingo, assembly GCF_003254725.2. Lineage (NCBI taxonomy): Eukaryota > Metazoa > Chordata > Mammalia > Carnivora > Canidae > Canis > Canis lupus. The sequence continues at coordinate 84,777,198 of NC_064246.1, read as the reverse complement.
GGTCAACCAGGAAATTAAGGAAGAATTAAAAAGATTCATGGAAACTAATGAGAATGAAGATACAACCGTTCAAAATCTTTGGGATGCAGCAAAAGCAGTCCTAAGGGGGAAATACATCGCAATACAAGCATCCATTCAAAAACTGGAAAGAACTCAAATACAAAAGCTAACCTTACACATAAAGGAGCTAGAGAAAAAACAGCAAATAGATCCTACACCCAAGAGAAGAAGGGAGTTAATAAAGATTCGAGCAGAACTCAACGAAATCGAGACCAGAAGAACTGTGGAACAGATCAACAGAACCAGGAGTTGGTTCTTTGAAAGAATTAATAAGATAGATAAACCATTAGCCAGCCTTATTAAAAAGAAGAGAGAGAAGACTCAAATTAATAAAATCATGAATGAGAAAGGAGAGATCACTACCAACACCAAGGAAATACAAATGATTTTAAAAACATATTATGAACAGCTATACGCCAATAAATTAGGCAATCTAGAAGAAATGGACGCATTCCTGGAAAGCCACAAACTACCAAACTGGAACAGGAAGAAATAGAAAACCTGAACAGGCCAATAACCAGGGAGGAAATTGAAGCAGCCATCAAAAACCTCCCAAGACACAAGAGTCCAGGGCCAGATGGCTTCCCAGGGGAATTTTATCAAACGTTTAAAGAAGAAACCATACCTATTCTCCTAAAGCTGTTTGGAAAGATAGAAAGAGATGGAGTACTTTCAAATTCGTTCTATGAGGCCAGCATCACCTTAATTCCAAAACCAGACAAAGACCCCACCAAAAAGGAGAATTACAGACCAATATCCCTGATGAACATGGATGCAAAAATTCTCAACAAGATACTGGCCAATAGGATCCAACAGTACATTAAAAAAATTATTCACCATGACCAAGTAGGATTTATCCCTGGGACACAAGGCTGGTTCAACACCCGTAAAACAATCAATGTGATTCATCATATCAGCAAGAGAAAAACCAAGAACCATATGATCCTCTCATTAGATGCAGAGAAAGCATTTGACAAGATACAGCATCCATTCCTGATCAAAACTCTTCAGAGTGTAGGGATAGAGGGAACATTCCTCGACATCTTAAAAGCCATCTATGAAAAGCCCACAGCAAATATCATTCTCAATGGGGAAGCACTAGGAGCCTTTCCCCTAAAATCAGGAACAAGACAGGGATGTCCACTCTCACCACTGCTATTCAACATAGTACTGGAAGTCCTAGCCTCAGCAATCAGACAACAAAAAGACATTAAAGGCATTCAAATTGGCAAAGAAGAAGTCAAACTCTCCCTCTTCGCCGATGACATGATACTCTACCTAGAAAACCCAAAAGTCTCCACCCCAAGATTGCTAGAACTCATACAGCAATTCGGTAGCGTGGCAGGATACAAAATCAATGCCCAGAAGTCAGTGGCATTTCTATACACTAACAATGAGACTGAAGAAAGAGAAATTAAGGAGTCAATCCCATTTACAATTGCACCCAAAAGCATAAGATACCTAGGAATAAACCTAACCAAAGATGTAAAGGATCTATACCCTCAAAACTATAGAACACTTCTGAAAGAAATGGAGGAAGACACAAAGAGATGGAAAAATATTCCATGCTCATGGATTGGCAGAATTAATATTGTGAAAATGTCAATGTTACCCAGGGCAATGTACACGTTTAATGCAATCCCTATCAAAATACCATGGACTTTCTTCAGAGAGTTAGAACAAATTGTTTTAAGATTTGTGTGGAATCAGAAAAGACCCCGAATAGCCAGGGGAATTTTAAAAAAGAAAACCATATCTGGGGGCATCACAATGCTAGATTTCAGGTTGTACTACAAAGCTGTGGTCATCAAGACAGTGTGGTACTGGCACAAAAACAGACCCATAGATCAGTGGAACAGAATAGAGAACCCAGAAGTGGACCCTGAACTTTATGGGCAACTAATATTCGATAAAGGAGGAAAGACTATCCATTGGAAGAAAGACAGTCTCTTCAATAAATGGTGCTGGGAAAATTGGACATCCACATGCAGAAGAATGAAACTAGACCACTCTCTTTCACCATACACAAAGATAAACTCAAAATGGATGAAAGATCTAAATGTGAGACAAGATTCCATCAAAATCCTAGAGAAGAACACAGGCAACACCCTTTTTGAACTCGGCCATAGTAACTTCTTGCAAGATACATCCACGAAGGCAAAAGAAACAAAAGCAAAAATGAACTATTGGGACTTCATCAAGATAAGAAGCTTTTGCACAGCAAAGGATACAGTCAACAAAACTCAAAGACAACCTACAGAATGGGAGAAGATATTTGCAAATGACATATCAGATAAAGGGCTAGTTTCCAAGATCTACAAAAACTGCTTTAAATGTAAGAAGTGTTCTTGTATGGTATAGCTAGCAGTGCTTTGTCATTCTTATGTCCTATGTGATCAATTACAATAATGATTTTTCAAAAGTATATTTGGCCATACAGATAATTTTAATGTTTATACATACACATTTTTTTCCTGAGAAATTAACACTGAGGAACCAGGTCTCCTCAACATGATGTAGGTTGTAATCCATTATGTGTTTTGCATTGTCTGTTGTTTCTTTGCTTTGTGTTTTTTGCCAGTGTACTATCGATTTCATTAAGATAAAATTTATAGTATGTTCCAATGCCAATAAACCAATACTCTGGATAGTCACTCCTTTTTGAAGTTTTCTTTGCTTTTAAATACCTATTCCTTAACATATATTTAAGATTTGATCTAGAGACAAAAATTACTGTCAATTTACTGAAAATGTATTTGGCTTACATATTAAGTTTTAGATAGATTTCTATGATAGTAAGAACTGATTTTTTTTTTTTTTTTGATATTTGAAAGTCACCTTTCCCTTATGCTGACCTGGTTTTATCTATTTTCCATTACATCATATAATTTAAGTGAGTTCTATGCTAGATTGTTACCTGGTAATTCTGCATTAAAGAGAATGAGATATATTTCCCAACTTCACTTATAAGTTAGAATAGAGATAAAAATTGCTTTACATAGCTTATTCATTTGATGTTTCTATACTTCTAAAGTATTTAAAAATATTTTATTTAAATTCAATTTGCTGACATATATAGTACAATAGCCAGTGCTCATCTCATCATGAGATAAGCCCTCCTTAGTAAAGTATTTTACTGGATCTCAATGATACATCCTATCTTCAGAAAAAAAAAATCTTTTATTTTCAAATTTTACAGTTAACTATTACTCTAATCAGTAGAACTTTAAAGACTGTCCTACACAGTAATGAGACTAACAGGTAGTTTCTTGTGCATGTTTTAACTGTCATGATTTTAGCACTTACGGTCATCTCATTGAGGAAAAAATACAGGGCATTTACTGCTCAACAAGAGGTTCTTGTTATAGTTGCCCACAGCTACCAATACAGGGTTTAAAAAATAATTAAGATTGTTTACCACAAATACTAAGCTTGGCCAACAATTTTTTTTTAACTCTTTCCATTCTAAAATTCTATCACACATGCACTTGATCTTCCCAGGTCAGATAGTAACCTAACTTTGGAATGCTAGGGAAATTACTTCAGAGATCCCAGGGCAACGGTACATTATATACATACATACACACATACTTTAGATAAAACTAAGTTTCATCAAATATTTAGAGTGAAACATAAAATGCAATCAACATTTAGATCCTTGGAAAGATGTTAATATTTTGCTAAAATTTTCAGTCTTTATCCAGATGTCTGGCAGCACATAAGGAAAACAAGACACTCTGTGAATAAACATAATCTCAATTACTCCAAAATGCCGTTTTTTGCACCGATTTCCAATTTTCTTTTTAAGGAAGAACATAATCACACACTGGGTGATTGCAGAGATTAACAATCCTGGCTTCTAAGGACAGACTGTTATAGTGCAATCACTAATCATTTCAGTACTCATGTCACTTTTTTAAAAATGATTTTATTTATTTGAAAAAAAAATAAAAAAAAATAAAATAAATAAAAAAAATAAAAATGATTTTATTTATTTGAGAGATACTGAGCATGGAGGAAGAGGGACAGAGAGAGAAGGGAAGAGAGAATCTTAAGCAGACTCCATGCTGAGCAGGGACCTGACACGGGCTCCATCCCAGGGCCCCAACATAATGACGAGCCACCAGGAGCCCCATCAATGCCTATGTCACTTAAACAAACACTGAATCAGGGCACAGTGAACATTTCAACAGTTTTGTGCTTGTCCTTATCATTACATTGATATAACCCGAAATAAAGACAAGATGGCTGAGGGCTTATTGACTTCTGATAAGGAAATATTCTTTTAAAATTTAACTTCAATTTATTTCCAGGAAAACATTACTATCACCTACTTTTATTTTTCTATTGATGTAAACCATATACCTATCTGCTTGGAAGTATTAATATCCCCCTTTAACAAGATTGTTCTAATGTCAGGGAAAATTGTGGCCTCTAGAGTGACATCTAACTTCATTCTTCAGTTTCCAACAGAGACAATTATTACTACATATCAAGGAACAGAAATGTCTTCACAAAAATATTAGAAAGGAATGCTCTGAAGGCATCTATTAGACTAATTTTTCTTAATTTTCTGGTGTAATATACTTTTCTACCTCTGATTTCTTACTATCATTTTTATTTTTTGGAAGAAATAGTAGTTTTTTGTTTGTTTTGTTTTGTTTTGTTTTGTTTTAGTTTCATGTTTTTATTTAAATTCCAGTAAGTTAACATACAGTGTAATGTTAGCATATTAGTTTCAGGTGTAGAATTTAGTGATTCATCGCTTATATACAACACCCAGGGCTCAGAGGTCTACTTCTTTTCTTTTAAGAATTTATTTATTCATGAGAGACAAACGGAGAGAGAGGCAGAGACACAGGCAGAGGGAGAAGCAGGCTCCTTGCAGGGAGGACCATGTGGGACTCAATCCCAGGACCCCGGGATCATGACCTGAACCAAAAGCAGATGCTCAACTGCTGAGCCACCCAGGTGCCCCTCAGAGGTCTGTTTCTTAATAAATATTCCCACTACTCTGCCAAAAAGAGAATTTTATTAAATATATAATACAAACATGGAAAAGGGAAGATACTCCCTTGGGTGGTACAGTGGGATATAATTTTGAACCTTTTGCTGATAGTGTACATGGGAGCCACTTGGAAGGTCTGGGCCCATAGTGCCTCTATTTCTCCTGCTGCCATAACCTATAGCTTAGAAACTTCTGCTTAGCCCTGAAGGAATTCGTGTTTATCACTGAAGGAATTCTGCTTACAGTCAAGATTTGTACAAAGAGCCCTTCATCCAAAGCTAACTGCCTCCAAGAGATGGGTCCCTACAGGAACAACAATGCGGTGTTTAAAGTTTCCTGGAATGACAGGACAAGATTTTTATACCCAGATCAACTGACCAAAGACACAAAGTTTCATGACCTTCCTCAGATCCTTGGGGGCGAGTGAATATCTGTGGACATTAGGCACCTCTTGACTCCGATCTCCTCCTGCTTCTCCCTCTTCCTAACATAAGAGAAGCTCAAAGTTGATGCTGAGTTATGATGGTTCTTTAGGACAACAGTTGGTCATCTCCTTGGTGGGCTGGCTTTTGGAATAAAGGTGGCTCCCTTACCCCAACACGTTGGGTGTTGGCTTCTCACATGATGGGAAGAACAAGCTTGCACTTACTTTATATCCTTTTGTTTAGTAGACTTCATTTGTATTTTAAAAATGGCTTATTTGGGGCTATCTGGGTGGTTCAGTGTGTCAAGCATCTGCCTTTGGTTCAGGTCAGGATCCCAGGATCCTGGGTTTGAGCCCTGAGTCTGGGTCCCTGCTTCTCCCTTTCCCTCTGCTGCTCCCCTGACTCATGCTCTCATTCTTTCTCTCACTGTCAAATAAATAAATAAAATCTTAGAAAAAAAAAAAAAAAAGAATTGCTGTTTTCCCTGAGACAATGTTTCAGAGTTTCTGGTCAAAGAGAAACTGAGTCCCAATTATTATTATATAGCTGTCTTTAAAATTCTGAGTTCAATTAGGGCCAGCTGTATATCTTTTTTAATTTCCTTTTCTTACACCTACATACCTTGTGTGTACAAAAGATGTTACCTCTGGAAGTTTATTATTTGTCATCATATACACTGATTTGGGTGAATATGATGCTCAGGTTACAGAATGAGTTTTATTTAGGTGTGTTTGTCAGAATGCAATTTCACAGCAACTAAAATTTACCCTAGGTTTCTGTACATCTGGGTTCTATTTTCTGATCTTTCCTCCCCAGTTGCTATTTACTCGGCAGCTTTACTTAACACCCTAATGTGCTTCATGATCCCCTGACCCACCACTGATATTTATAAGGAAAAAAAAAAAAAGAAAAATGTTGGTTACCTGTCATTTACCTTTTAGTATAGAGTTCACTTTATACTCTGATACATTTAGAAACAGTTATAATTCTCGAGTACATATATATTATAATCATGTAATTATAAATGATTTATTATATAAAACTGAGAATTTTTCTGCCTATACAATTGGTGTCATTAAAGAATAAAATTCCAGCCTGCTATAACCAATAGAAGTGTCACCAGGGTGATTTAGGAAGGATTCATAGACAATTATTTTGTGTGATGTAAAAGATGCTCTCATTAGTAAACTCTACAGTAGTTTATAAGGTTTCTGTAGCACCAACAGATTAACACTTTGAGCAGAATGAGTTTACCAGTACATTCTGGTGCCTGCCACAGGCCAACTAGAAGAAAACATAAGGGATGCTGCTAATTTCTATTATTGCTAATCCTCAGAGCATCAAACTAGGAACATCATTAATTGAAACCATCGAGATACAGGCAATAATGACTATCGTAAGTGTGGGATTTAATAATTGAAAACATGACTCAGGGGTTTTCAGGTTATATTTACCAGTGGCCAAGCAGACTAAGCCACAGAGCTAGCTCCAGTATAAAACACAGATGACCTGTGAAGAATAGACAACGAGCCAAGACAATACCACAAGAGCTGGCCTACCAACAAAACAGCCGAACTTCCATTTTGTATGGCTAACACTTCACATCAGTTTTGTAAATGTGAAAAATTAGACGTTATCAAAAGCAAAAGCCTCCCCCAGACTTGAAAGTTCCCCACACAAACAAAAACCAGTTTAATCACACATGTGAAGCTTAATTTGGCTTAGTTTGCAAGATGACTTGGCCTGGATCATTTCTTGTGTATGCCTCTGGAAATCACACGCAAAACTTAAAATGGTTCCCAAAACTGATACAAAGTAACCACTGACCAATTTTTCATCACTTAAGAAATTTCTAGTATTATAACCAATCACCATGAAGATCATTCACTGCTTTCTTAGTCTCTAAACTGCTTTATAACAATCTGCTCAAAGACTCATTAGGTGCTTTGCTCTGGTGAAGTCTTTTTTGGTGGATGCACAGCAAACTTTTACTAATTACTGCTTTGATGATTCATTGGTTTTATGCCTGTTATTTTATGATTTGTGACAAAGCAAACATAGGAACTGTGTCGAGATAGTGTTCAGGCATCAGCTGTCCTGGTGCTCAGCATTCACGATGGAGCTGGACATGAGGGCTGTACTTGTGTCAGTAATAGGAGACACTGAACATGTGTTCTGTTTCCCCTTAAAGCCTCCTGACTGTGATTCCCACAATCTTACCTTCTTCCCGGGGTTGAAGAGGCTTCCAAGCAAAAATCAGCAGATGCCTTCAGCAAGGTTATGGTGCCATCACCCACAGAGCTGAGCAGGAGGGAGGCTAGTGTCTGCCATGGGTTCAATGAAGAGCTGATGCGAGAAGGGCCTGGAGACCAGAAGTTCCATGAGTTAGAATTTAGGTCAGACTCACGCAGAGCTGGGACTGAGTACCTGAGCTTTGGGTTAGCACCAAGTGCCTAGCACCTGGATCTAACGCAGCCGGAGCCTGCCTCTCCTTCTCCTCTCCATCAACCACTTAGCTGCATTCACCTTTGACTTTTTGCAAACACCGATTTGTGGATGTTCAGAAACTGGTAAAACCAGAGTAGAATCAGGAGGGATAGAATGAGAGGACCCTGGGAAGGCAGTGTAAATGGGGAAAGTTTTAGGAAAATCATAGGGATCAAAATACTTTAGGTAAGCTGAAAGAAGACATAATAAACCATCTGGGGCTAGAATAAGAAGGAGAAAAATTAGATATTTCTCTCTAGGAAGGGTATTAGTTCATTGGCTGCAACTAGGGTTTTTTTTGGGGGGAGGGGGCTTTATAGTGTGTTCTAGAATAAAACACATAAACACAAAAGCATAAAATCCTGCATGTGTCTGAAAATAGTCTCAATCAGATGGTTACAAAGTAGTATATTTTCAGCCAAACTTCTAATGCCCAGACTGAGCATTCCAGGAACTCAATGCCTTTTGAAGAAATCCCACGCCTATTTTGTTGTGTCATGTGTCCATTCCACACAGACAAGAGTTCTCCATAATAGCCCTTGTCAAATTGTTGGCTTTTAAGCAATGTACTGAAACATGTCTGTCTTTTTAGTCTTCTGTTTTTGCAATAGTTGATTACAGAGCTCTTCAAAACGGACAATTTGTTTGAAAGGCTTTCAAATATCCTCTTGAAATGTAATTCAGACTCACATATCATTGGCCAAAAGGATTTATAAAAGCAACATTTGTGATTGCATTTTGAAAGAAGAACACACACAAATAGGAAGGAGACGAATGATAGCATCTTCAAAGATATTTAGGGAAAAAAAATGCTTCCCAGAATTTAATAGAGAACTTGTTGTAGTAGCTGTGTACATATGGCCCAAAAGAAAGAAAACTTAGAAAAATAAATGTTAAAGTAATTAAATATTACTTTGGAGCACGGAAATTGTGTTGTACGAAGTCACCCCTCTTTTGGTTCCCAAAGCCTCAGGCTGTCTGTGTACATGTTGGAGACTTTCTGGTCTCTTATGCTGCCTAAGTGATAACTGCCTAGTTATCAACCCTGGTGGCAAATTAGAATCACCTGACTCACTTTAAGATAGACTCACCCCTTAGATTCCACTTCCAGTTACTAAGATTCAATTGGCCTCAGCTGAGACCTGAGGGTCATGGGGGATTTTTAGATACAGTTAATAAGTGTGCATCTAGGTAAGGCTATAAATATAATAAACACACACATGCATATATAATAATAACATTCATTAACATATTAAACATATCTCTTAACATTTTCTATATACATATTTAAACTTTATGTATATATATACACAATTTTTATTTTTTACACACACAATTTATATGCATACAAATGTACCTCATAGTGTGTATATGTGCACTGTATACATATAAATATACAGACACATACAGGCTTGTTCAGATAGATGATGTAGCTATATATTATTTACATATATAGATATATTTAAAATCATGTTTCCTATGAATTTCACAAGGCAAGTTAAAATGAGGGCCATGAACGTGGAGTTGAAGGGGAAAGGTGTTGAAATCTGAAACATCATAGGAACCTAGATCACATGGGACCTTAAGGACATTCCAAAATCATTTGGTTTTTGTTTTGTTTTCACTCTAAGAGTGATGGGAAGTTATTGGAATATTTTGATGACACTCGTATTTTAGGAGACAACAATGGGAAACCCAGTGATATATTCTCCTTCCCTCACCTTGAAAATATTTGCCTCATGGCATAGAAATGCTAATATTATGTGTCCCTACAAACCTGATAACAGGGCAGAGATTAGCACTGTGTTTTCTATATCAGGAGGAGAAGAAAGATTGAATCATAAGGAACTGATCAATGGAGAAGGCATTGACTCAAATCTGCGTAACAACCGCAACCTTGTTTCTTGTGCTTTGCCAGATAACCTCCTATAATTGCCTCCCACCAATATCTTTTGTCTTTATCTGGAAATGATATTTCAGCTGGTGACTTGGGCCATTTCTGGCAGTTACTCAGTTTTTGTGGGTATCTGCCATGTAGACAGGAGTTATATTCGTCATTAAAATTCTGTTTGTTTTTCTTTTGCTGATCTTTTACTACAAGGAGGTCTCAGCCAAGAACCTAGAAGGGTAGAAGGAAAATTATTTCTCCTCCTTTACATCTTTTAATATTATGATGTTATGGAGATGATTAGATTGGAAGCCACATTAAGAGAATGAAATACGAGGAAGAGAGAGAGGTCATGATAAGTTTTATATACGTAATCTCTCAATTTCAGACCATCTCACCTGGATTTTCATACAGATGCGTATGGCAAACATAAAAAATAATGTGTCTCCCAGAGTGAAGCTGAGAACTGCCAAACCTTCTCCTCCAAGGACCCCACATTTGAATACTTGTCTACCAGAGTTCAAAATGTACAAAAAATAATGCTTGATTCTTTTCTGTTAACTGTGGATGACCTATAGATACACAGTTGCTAATCATAACGTTCACTTTGTAAAATCTACCAAATGATAGAAATGTATGCTTTCAGCCATTCAGCTTATATTTTGGGGATTATACCATTTTACTTACACTTTTGAAGATGCTATTTTTTTCAAGGATTACCTCCATGACTCTTAGGGATTTGGTTTAGAATGAAAACCATAGGGCCAATTACTGTAGCTAATATTTATACCAACCCCACACCCAAGGTAGTGACAAAGTAATGAAAAAGAATTGAGGATGCTGAATATTGAAAATACATTTGGGGATCCCTGGGTGGCGCAGCGGTTTGGCGCCTGCCTTTGGCCCGGGGCGTGATCCTGGAGACCCAGGATCGAATCCCATGTCGGGCTCCCGGTGCATGGAGCCTGCTTCTCCCTCTGCCTATGTCTCTGCTTCTCTCTCTCTCTGTGTGACTATCATAAATAAATAAAAATTAAAAAAAAATGTTTGAAAATACATTTGTACTTCTCCCTAATGAAATCTATTTATTCACAGCAAAGCAAAAAGAGGTTTTGAGAAAATTATCTCCCTTTGTATAAAAGACTAAATTGCTTGCAGATTTGTCCTCCAATTTTTTTTAGTACTTTGCTGTCTCATAATTGAAAATAAAGGATTCACATTTTTATTAATTAGCAATTAATAATTTGGCTAGGTCAGTAAGTTTTAAAATCTTTTTTAGTTATTGCTTTCAACTACTTAAATGGTTACTTTTTACTTTTTTACTTCAACTAGGAAAATGGTTAATTTTCAAGTAAGACAATTTCTACACAATCATAGTTTATAGAATAGTAAAATTTTTCTTCTTTAATTTCCTCTGTTGTATTACTCCATATATGCTACCTTCCCTTTCTTGAGTAACAGAAAGGAACCAGTTAAGGAGAGCTAACTTTTTACCTTTATATATGAGGATTTCATTTCTCCTCCTAAGTGCTCTTTCTGCTTTGAGTTAAAGGTTCAGAGGAAACCCTAGCTAATTGACAGTCATTCTGTATGGAAACAGACTCAGTAGTGAAATTTATCCAACAACATATTTTTAAAGATTTTATTTCAATGGAACTATGTAGATGTTTACCAGTCTAGTTTCCTTTCTTCAAGAGCATAGGGAAATCACATTTGCAAGCCCTCTTTGTGTTACAATGGGCCTATGTCACTATTATAACCAAAGCAACGTGGAAGAAGAATAGACCATCTTTCTAATCCTGACATTGAGGATCATTTTGCATACTCTGTGTCTATCCAAATACTGAAAGCAAAGGGATCCATGATGGAGAAACTGCCAAATGGAAGAAGGTTGGATGCCTGGATCACTCCTTGGAGGAGAACTATCCCAGAAAGTAGGCTTATGTCTACTACCTTCCAAGGTAAACAAGGAAAACAAGTGCACTGTGGTATGGGTATATTGGGGTCATTTTTCAATAGCTAGTGAGAATTCCTCTAACTAATAAGGCACCTGCTATGTGCCAGCCCCTTTTCCAGTAGCTTTACATTTATACAGCAAATAGTGATCTAATATCTAAGTCTGAAATCTACACAGACCTCGCTAAAAACATAAAAGCAGTGAAAATAATTTGCAGATTCATGACATGAATTTTTCTCTATATATAATTATTAATAGTAGTGATCATAGTTAGTAAAGCATTATAACTATTTCTTACTTTACAGTATAATGTAAGAGATGATTATTTATAATCACATGAATAATTAATTAACTAATACTGAGTTTTGGTCTGTCAAGTGAAGACTTCAAACATACATTTGGGTCACAGAAATCTCTGTAGTTAAGGAAATGTTACATGAGTTGTATACTTGAAATTTTAATAAATGTACAAATTTCCGTCTCATATATTTGTTATAAATTTGATGTAACTATATTTTATCTTAAGGCATGAAGTTATTTGTTGATATTGTAGTATATTGTCAAACACTATCATAGAATTAGTCAAATATATGAACCATTAATACTGCTTTACTGACAAATGTAGCTGTAGTAAATTGGTAAATACGTATAATTTAATTATATTGTTAGTAATTAATATTAAAAATAATATGATCATTCTTCATAATGCAAATTATCCATATCCTCTCTCCTGAGACACACATACAGTATATAGCCTTTGTTGTAGATGGAAATTTTAATAAGATAAAATTGTACTACTGAGAGAATTTCAAACTGAATTGTAGAGTAGGTATTGGAAATATTATTTTAAGTATAATTTGATATTCTGCCCTGAAACTGAGAGCCCAGCACGATTAGAATCTTTCTACTGATTTTTTAATAAAGATTGACATGAAAAGCAGGCTATTTTGGCTTAACCAAGACATAATGTAATCATTGAAGACTTTGTTCTTCCCTGTTCTTAAAGAACGCATTTTTTTGTTCTAACAGCAAAGGTGTGCATAAATGTTTCTATTATGCTCATAACAGCTTAACAAATTAATTACTTTTAGTATATAGTAATGTTTTTAAAGATTTTAGGTTAGCCTGGGAAATACTGAGTCAATTCACCATATTGGAACATCCAGGAATTAAACTGCTGGCATATGTTTTCAGTGGTGGAATGTCACAGTATTCCCTTTTATTGAAAAAGGAATTATATTCCTCTTCTTCAAGCTGGGACCCTCCTATTCTCAGCCAACTTATTAGTCCTCATTTTTTCTTCTTGTTCTCTGTCTATAATGGACTGTGCTTTCAATCTGCAACTTTATTTAAACAATTTTGTATTCAAAACATGTAATATTTCTCTCCCCGCCCAGAGACAAAAACAACAAACCACTTCACACTTCAGTCTCTGGCAGACTGATTGCATTCTGATGCCAAGAATCTGATTTCAGAATTTAGCTGTGATCCACATGGCATGACAATAACATAATGCAAATGGTTTCCATAGGTAGCTCTTGATCAAAGGGTTTCAATAGAAGGCATTTCAAAAATGTTATTAGTAATGATAAATGCGTGGGTTAGCTAAAAAATTAAAAACTCAATGCTGAAGATTTCCTCAAGGTTTCTTATCAAACCAGTAAGAGAAGTAAGGACTGATATAAACATATCAATAACCATAACATTAATTTATCAGAGAAATATTGAAGATGGAGAAGATATTAGAGTAGCCAGTGCAGGGGGAAGTTGGGAACATGTGGAGGGAGGAGATGCAGGGAGGCAGGGAGATGGTAATGGAAAATGGGCTTAATTTAAGGTAAAATAGATTATTTTTAAAGATGGCTTTCAGGGGGTACCTGAGTGGCTCAGTTGGTTAAGCATCGGACTCTTGATTTTTCACCCGAGGTCATGATTTCAGGGTTGTGAGATCAAGTCCCATGTTGGGCTCCATGCTGGGCATGGAGCCTGCATAAGATTTCTCTCTCACTTTTCCTCTGTCCCTCCTGTCTCTCTAAATAGATAGATAGATAGATAGATAGATAGATAGATAGATAGATAGATAGATAGATAGATAGATAGATAGATAGATGATAGATGAGTTTTCAGAAATTCTTCCCACATGTTTTATGATGCAATATCTTTATTCTTTGCACTAAGAATCTTTGTTTAACATCTATGTTATAATTCATGGATGCTTGGGATTATATTGTCTCATTTTGGTTTGTTGTTGCTGTTCATTTTTGTTGTTTTTAATTGTGTTAGAGACATTTGTGGGTTAAGACATTTGTGGGTTAAGACATTTTGGCTCCAGATGGTCCAGACATATTCAAGATAGTCAACTAACTTATTTAAATCAAGGGGAGTAGATGTTGCAGTAGCCATTGTGACAAATAATTTGTCACTGAAAAATAACCTGGAAGTATTTTTGGAAGTAAGGGATATTATCCTGAATTGCACCTGCAGCCCAATAATTTAATAATGCTACAGTGGGATTGACCAGTTCCTCCACTCCCAACTCACCCTAATCCACTACCAAAATAGAACTTGAAGAACAAAGAGAAATCACTAGATACTCATTGCAAAATCCTTGTGCAATTAGGGTTCTGACAAAGGTAAAGCCAGAGGAATTTACAACTATAGAAGAGGGTCTTTTTAATGAAACAACAACAGCAAAAACCATTCAGGGATCATTTAAATTTAACATTAAGAATAAAGATGTTTATTGAGCACCAGCCACTGCCTCAAGTGCTTGGATTTGGTAGAGAATAAAACAAACCAAGTTTTGCTGTCATGAATGTTTCCTTCCAATTAGAGGATTATACTCAATAAGCAAATACATAAATTAATATCTTGTAAGTTGGATGATGTCTGTATAAAGAGGCAAGATACTAGGTAAACAGTGACAGTGGAGTTAGTGGTGAAATTCACAGAACTGGAAGAAACAAGGGAGGGAGTCATGCAGGCATACAGAGAATGACCATTGTAGACAGAAGTAACAGGGAGAGGCCCGCATGTGATGAGAATATCAAGGAGGAAAGGGTCACTGGATTTTAGAGAATAATGGGAAGCTAATGCAAGGTGAGGTAAAGGGAGGCCGACCAAACACGCTAGACTCTGGGTTTTCATATTTAGTGACCCTCAGGATTTTAAGAAGACAGAAGGGATTGGTATTAAGCATTAGAAGGAGTGTTCCAACCACAAGAGAATGGAAGATGGTGGTTGGAACCCGGAGATGAGTAGAAGCTGTTGGAAGGGCCAGGGGAGAGATGATGGTGGTCTCAACTATTTAATGAGGTGGTTTGTGTTTTGCTTTTAGGGCCTACAGCACTTGATGATGGATTGTCCTAGAACATGAGAGTGATAGTGATCATTCAACCATAACACCAGGCTTTTCAGATGAATAATGGGAATGAAAGCATTGCCACTTCCTGAGAGAGAAAGACTAAAGGAGAAGCAAATTCCATGAGATTCAAGTGAGGTGTGTGCCTGTTTGTGTGTGTGTGTGTGTGTGTGTGTGTGTGTGCATGTTTACAGAGCAGTCAGTTTACATTTAAGATTCCTATTATACACCATTTTTGAGAGTTTGGGGGGGATGTTACAAAAGAATCCAGTTTTGGATAGAGAATCTGCTATTTATCAGCACACAGAATGTATACACATCTTTCATAAGTCTATATGAGATCACCAAAAATGTGAAGGATTAAGCCAAATTCAGAATCCTAAACTCTGAGACCCCGTAAAGTTCACATACAAGAAAATGAGAAGATAATCATTGAGAAGGATTTAGAAGGAATGATAAGTGTAACAGAGGAGACCAAGAGTGAGTTGTGTTCTGGAAGCATGGAAAGGTCCAGAAAGATGAAACAAACCGTTAGTACCTTTTCTTTTTTTCAGGATGGTACAAAAATAAATAAATGCCATGGATTTGGCCTAAGACGTTTGAGTAAATACTTTTTAGGAGTAGCACAAAAATCGCATTAGCAGGTGAATATGATTTCTCATGTAAGTGTAGATTCCAAGTTCTCCAAAAGCAAACTCACACCCCAGATGGTAGGCTGCGTGAGCCCTTAGGGAGCTCAGGGAGGAACAGCAGTCATCACTGGGAAGGAGACCTGGGATCCAAGCAGCTTCCACAGCTTCCTTCTCTTCCTCTCCTTACGTGAAGCACCAGAATCCTCTCCCTACCTTAGAACCTGCAGGAACCTAAAAGTATGAAAAATCCACTAGTTTGTCAAAGATATATTGGGAGAAGTATAGAGTCTGAGAATTGAAGGGAAATGAGGAGTATTGTAGAGTCAGAGTCAAGGAATCATCTAGGTGTTACACAATGTATGAATATGATGCTTATGTTGATCTAGTGAAGAGAAAAGTGATGCTCCAGAATTAAGTGTTTGGATCCTATTTAAATCATGGCCAAACATGGCTTCTACCATCATAGATTCTATAGGGAAAGATTAGAGGCGGGATTTCCAAGCCTAAACATCTAGAGAGGGAAATTCTCCTCTTCCTGTCTTACCCCGGTGCTCACTCCACTAAGTAGTATTGTATCTCCCCTACAAGAGAAAATAATGGGTTCTGTTTTCAAAGTTACTACAGATGATTGTCATAAACTCTGGGCCTCAGTGAAGATAGACAGCATTTTCAACTTGCTCAGTCAATTCTTCCAGAAATTTCCAGATATAAACTTTGCCCTGATGACTAGTCCAGGAGTCCTCCTCACTTTCATCCTTTCTGCACCACAATTAAACTGTTAATTTTAATAGAATTATCTCAGAAAATGGGAAATGACTGTATTTTGCTAATAACAGCACATTTAATCAATTTCATCTTTCTAAACACTAATACCCCATGAAATCAATGATTGCCTGAAACTTAGCAGAGTTGGCAAAAACAAAGCAAAACTGCACAATGAAAGAAGAAAATGATGTCTGCCACTAGACATACGGAGAATAAAGTGATGTTAGCCAAAGGGAAGAGGGGTATGGGACGGGCAAAATGGGTGAAGAAGAGCAGGAAATACAAACTTTCAGTAATGGAATGAGTAAATCATGAGAATAAAAGGCACAGAATAGGGAATATAGTCAATGGTATTGCAATGGTGTTCTGTGGTGATGAATGATAGCTACCCTTGGGGTGCACGCAGCATAACATATAGTGAAGTTCAATCACTATCTTGTATACCTAAAACTAGCGTAACACTATGTGTCAACTATACTCAAATAAAATAATTTTAATTTTAAAAAGTAAAAAACAAACTAAACTAAACTAAAATAAAATGTCTGCAGTTGAATGAAAATCACAGTTGGAAACTGGAATTTAATAGTGGGAATAAGCTGTTTTTGCTATAGATCTGAAAAATAAACATATTGGGCAGGGAAATAAGCAACTTTTATGGAAGGAAAGTTCTACCTGTAGTCTGTTTATAAAGCTACACAAAGAAAAAATGTATTTTAACCATTGTTAACTTGTACCTGAAAAGAAAATCTTTTAAGCATATCTAAATTTTGCTAGGGTTGTATTTTCATTTGGAGAAAAAATAAAAATAAAAATAATGACTGATTTATTAGCATGAACCCTTTGAGGAGTATTTGATATGGTTTCTTTTCAACTTTATCATTTAATCAACTGTGCTTTATGTTTAAGTTGGATATAATATTTAAGCATAATTAATAATCCTTTTATACTCATATTGGCCTCAAAGCCATCAGTTCATACTTCTTCCAAATCAGTTTGCTAATTCAAAGCGCGCACACACACACACACACACACACACACTATACATCAAGGAAACATTGTAACCTGATTTGACCTCATCTCAAAAAATTATTTTGCATTGATAAGTTACACCAAGAAGAATGAAATGTGACTAATTTGTCTTCAATTATTTCTGAAAAGCAACTTCACTTAAAAGCTGAAGGTGGAAAGTGTCCTTCTTACTGAGATTTTATTAAGATTGCTTGTTTACTTGTGCCAGTCAAATCTGACCTCTATAATACAGTATTTGTTTAGATCTAGTGGAGATAAATTGAGTGCACTGATTCTAAATTGAAGATCTATTAAGTAATAAGTAGGATGTAGTTTTATAATCATCTTCAGGTTATAAACAACATTTACCACAAGATCAAAACATGTTGACTTAAAAAAAGTGAATGCAAATTAAATGGGAGAGATTTTAGAAATGTAGTGAACAGAATTATAAGATAGGATGCTATCAGGGATTTTTAAATATTTCTAGTTTCTTTTGATTAACTGGTGATTATGCTCTGGAATACATATCTGATCGCCATTTTAAGACATTTCATGAAAGACAAAAATTTTGGCTTAATAGATAACAATTTTAAAGACACAGGTATTTCAAATTCTTTAAATAATAACTGGAGAAATCACCATTTTTTTTTGCTTGCTGCTTTTGGTTTTTAATTTGCTATTATAAGTGAGTGAAAATAAATGTTCCTCCTCTGATGTCAAGTATGAGGCCACAGGAGGTGTATGTGGTGGGGGGAGGAGTATGTTAATAGCACTGCTCTAATTCCTCTGTAATCCTACTTAATTATTTTATGCAAATAAATCCCAGAAAGGATCAACTTATTAAGAAGAATTAGAATAAATGAATGTCATCGGTATAGGGTAGTATGTCAGCAAGTTGAAAAAGTACACTACATTAAAAATTGAGTCATAGGAAACTTTTGTAAGTTTTTTTGAATTATAAATTTTTGGGGAAAGTAATGCTGAGAGACTAAAGCAATTATGTGATGATATTTAGATGTTTGTCCAAGAGATTACTTTTTAAAATATAAACAGAAAGGTTTCACATCAAATACTCTAGAAGTGTCTATTAATAACTATTCTTCGCATGTAATTTATTAGAGAATATAAAAGAAATTTCACTTTTTATAGTGGTTGCTGTGAAATATTTACTAAATATATCTGTTGTAATTATATAGTTTTAACTATATTTGGAAACCTAAACTAAATCCATGTCAACTTTAGGATATAATCCAAATAATTTAGTAAGTCAAGGCCTCTGCATATCTGTCAAAATGTATCTTTGACAATTTGCAAGTAGTAACATCATATTGATTAAGGCATAGTTTTTAAAATATACGTACAGAATAGAATGTTTCTCTATCTTTATACATATGTTTCACCCCGGCAGAAAAGACTTTTTCTCTGTTCCCATTTGTCCAATGGCCCAGACTGCCTAATGGGCCATCCTTCAATACCAGTAGCGAATATGTCTATGCCATTCCAGAAAGAATGCTAGTTACTTGTGTTTTAATATTAATTTTCTCTTTTCATACACTAAGCATGCTACTTATATTTATTGAATGAGCATATCAATCAATAAATGATTGGTAGAGGACTATGAAACATTGCCTAAGAGTATTTCTCATGGTCATGCTCTACATAGGAGATCGTACTGTTTCCGTTTGAAGTTGGAGATGATCAGACACATTCTCTCCCATTCTGAGGCATCGCTACACGTGGCCTCCCATTTCTGATCATGTAAACTTTTCTGGCAGAGTCTGTGAAGATCTCAACCACAGGCTTATATTGTTGGGCCAATCTAATTATTAGGAAGAACTTCCCTTTGATGAAAACGTTTCACTTTTCCCTCTTTTTCCTTCTGGAACAAAATTTAAGATAAATTTTTATATCCTGTTGCACTGATTCCTTTGATAGCTAGGAATCTCCTGTGTATAAATCCAGGCCCTTCTTAAACGTACCTTAAACACTTCTGTGATAGGTTTTCATACACGTTGTCCTGCCACTCAACAACAGACTTTAAGAACTCATCAATTTGGTCAAAATATTTTTAATTCTAACCACAATATAACTATCTGATGGTGCCTTACCTGTCTTACTTTGTTTAGGCTCTCACAAAGCTCTAGAGAAATGCTCCATAAATTTGTCTATCTATCTATCATCTATCTATCTATCTATCTATCTATCTATTTATCTACCTATCTACCTATCATGTATCTATTTATCTTTCTATTTGTTCTGTATCAATGTTTCTTGAAAGAAGTAATTAATGAAGGAATGAATGAATGAGTTCAAAACCAGAGAGAAAATATACAGTAATTTTAGAAGAAAAGCATATATTGACTTTTTCTAAGACAAAGTGCATTAATACAAACTATCTATCCGTAAACAGATTAATCTGCGGTAAGCCAAAGCTTGCTCTTTAAATGCACATTCATTCTTTTACTAAACATTTATTTAACCACCACCATGATGCCAAGAAGTAAGCTAAATGCTGGAGGTAAAGCAGTGCAAGAAGCTCATGTAATGTGGAAAAATAGTTATTGATCATGGAATCATACGTGTGGTAAGTAGCTAGTATTTTTTATTATATTTCTGTCATTACTGCAGCATAATAGCATCTGTAGTATGATCAATGCAATATAATCAGGTCTTCTTGGGCAGGAGCTGTCTTTTTTTTCTGATTATTTCACATAAGAGAGAATAGCCTGAATGGTATTAATAAGTCCTAAATTGTTCTTGAAAATGGTTAGATCACCTCTAGCCAACTATAAACAAATGGAGTTTTCAGTAGAAGTGAGCATGTTTTATTCAACACCTTTGCAATACTACTTCCTGGTCTTCCTTGGATTTCACCACTCAGTATTGAAATGATCATTATTTACCTGCTATATTGTTTGTGTTCCTGAGTTGCCATTAATACAGCAAATTTAGATTTTCATATAAAATTTGAAAAAAATATTTTAAATTACTGTTGAGTGTCAATGCTTATCAAACAAATAGGCAGTTGATATTATTATCAAAAAATTCTGGGAATCCCTGGGTGGCTCAGCAGTTTAGCACCAGCATTCGACCCAGGACATGATCCTGGAGCCCTTGGATGGAGTCCCACATCGGGCTCCCTGCATGGAGCCTGCTTCTCCCTCTGCCTGTGTCTCTGCCTCTCTGTCTGTCTCTCTCTCTCTCTGTCTCTCTCTCTGTCTCTCTCTCTCTGTGTGTTTCTCATGAATAAATAAAATCTTAAAAAAATTCTTCTGAACAGCAACATTTGTGCATTTATAAACGGAAATTGGGAAACACCCACCACCTCCACAACATAATTTAATCTAAAATGTAAAGTCAATTGGGAATTTTTAGTGTTTTATTTCTGCAAAGCACAGTGTGCATACAAGAAGGGAACATCATTTATTTGAGTAATGCTACATTATTCTCCCAGGTGTTTCTATAATACTTCCAAAAGCATTTATTTGCAAGAAAATTAACTACAACTTGATTTAATTTGTAAGTTATCTTGAAATCTTTCTCAAGAGTTTCCAAGTCATTGATGCTTTAGGAGGGATTAAATAAAATAAAATTAACTCATAAACTCTGCATACATGTTTTCTATTTAAAGTGCAAATCCCAGGGTGCCTGGGTGGCTCAGTTGGTTAAGTGTCTGCCTCTGGCTCTGGTCATGATCCCAGGGTCCTGGGACCAAATCCCGGGATTAAAGCTCCACATCGGGCTCTCTGCTCAGTGAGGAGTCCACTTGTCCTTCTCCCTCTGCCTACCTCTCTGCCTTACTTGTGCTCTCTTTCTGACAAATAAATAAATGAATAAAATCTTTAAAATAAATTAAGTGTAATTCATGGAATGCGTGGGTGACTCCTGCTGGTTAAACATCTCCCTCCAGCTCAGGTCATGATCCCAGGATTCTGGATTCATCCTCTCATAGGGCTCCCTGCTCAGTGGGGAGCCTGTTTCTCCCTCTTCCTCTGTTGCCTTCTTTCTCTCTCAAATAAATAAATGGAATCTTAAAAAAGTAAATAAAATGTAGATTCATGACTTCAGGGGCTTTTTAATTAAAGCGTGTTTTTGTTGAAAACTGAGCCCACCATGTTTGTTACTATTTGTATTAGCACAGTTGATATTAACCACTCTTATAGGAAATAGCAAAATGTTTCCTCCTCAAACAGAAAGATGAGAATGGGGGAGTGAAGCAGGTGCAAGACACAACCAAATGGAAATTATCACCCATTAGCTTGCAATCAGCATAGTAGAAGAAAAGACTTTAAAAACATGAAAAGCTACAGTTTTCTCTTCCTGCTACATGAGGCTAATATTGCACTCCTGCACTTAAATACACATCTCAGCAGGTCTCCAGCTAAGAGAGAAAAATTCTGATGATCATACAGAAAACAGAATCATTGAATAGTTCATGCTGAATAGCAAGGCTAAATTTCCACTTTTCTCCTGCAAGTAAGCTGCTGTGGAATGTTCTGGAAAGTGAAATTAGCTTAAAAATTCAAAATAAAACAACAAACCTGAAGGTTCAAAAATGTTTTGCTAAGATTGGTGCCATCATGGCGTATACTATACTGTTTGAAAACCCTAAAATCCAAGTTGAAAATAGAGTCCAACCATTTCTGGAACTTCACTGTCAGCAAAAAGCTTAGAAATATCGTCGTTTATCTCTTACCCCTCCCACAATACAGTGTGGAGAGAAAAAAATCATTAGAAAAAAAACCACAAATAGACTAAAATAATTTTTTTTTGGTATTCTTCTCCACACTGTATAAGAATCTCTAAACAATTCAGCTCCACATGTTCCTGGTTTTACAGCTTCGGGGAGCATTATCCATAAATATGCAGCTTTGTCACCAGCAAATATAACACCTACATTCCGATGGTTTAAACTGAGTCATTAGACGTATGTCTTCGAAAGTTTAAGAAATCACTTTTCTTTAACCTGCCTTGCTGTTTCCCTGAGGCTCTTTGTGAAGAATTTGAAGAATAATATGTAAATGCTATTCATGGAATAATAGAGATTCCTTAGTAATGGTCAACAAAAATGTCATATTTCATTGAATATAATCAAGTATTCAACAAAAAAGAGACCAGATACTTCACCCAAATACAGAGAAACTATTAATTCCTAAAATGAAGAGAATTTTTGAGTTTCAGAAATGTGTTTATTTGATAGCCGGTTTCTCTGTGTGGCTGCTTAATATTGAATGGCCTTTTGCTTAATAATAAATTACCCTTTAAATGCCTTGATTTATATTATATTTCACTAAATTAATTCGAATAAAGGATTTGTCTTTATTACCACTCTTTTAGGTGATAAATCAACATTTTTTGATACCTAAAAAATGGTATCGCATATAAAGTATACACCAAATGCAAATGCTACATGATTTTAAAAGCACCTTATGCCTTGTGAGAATCTCAGCACATTTCTCCATACGTATAAAGGGTATTCATTTCCTACAATATGTCTGAAAGGCATTTAGTCTTAGGCCCCAAAGTATTTATTTGTGGGGATTATTACATATTTAACTCTCTAATCATTGGAGAGTACTTTATATATTCTTTAATATTCTTAAATTGTGAACTACTGAAATTGAACTCTGCAGTTCAGTTTAATAATACCTATATCTATGTTTATGTATTCAAATATACGACTTGTACTTTGCATTCATATTTTTTTTAAGATTTCACTTATTCATGGGAGACATACAGAGAGAGAGAGGCAGAGACACAGGCAGAGGAAGAAGCAGGCTCCCTGTGGGGAACCCGATCCGGGACTCGATCCCAGGACCCCAAGATCACGCCCTGGGCCCAAGGCAGGCGCTCAACCACTGAGCCACCCGGGTGTCCCCATGTTCATTTTGGTATATTTAAATAATTTGAAATATTTTAATTTACAAAATATATAGGTACAACAGCCTATTGTATTACCACAAAATAGATGGGTATAGAGACTGTCATGGCATCCGTGACTACAGGACTATAGCTGCCTCAGAAATACATATGGTTGTAGTAGAGAAGATGAAGACGCTTCAAGGACCTTCTATCTCTATAGACAATGAGCCTCCCAGGTCTCATCTGTGGGGAAGATAACTGGCCAGGACCTCCCGCTCCTGTAATCTGAAATCCACCCCATCATGATGCCAGGACATCTATTGTTTTTGCTGAGGCTTCTTCCAGTCAATTCTTGAGGCCAGCAGGAGTACTGAGGCAGGCCTGTCCCTCAGGGAATGCTGGCTCCTCTCTCTTTCACAGAGTTTCCCCTTGTTTCCCACACTGATCCCCCCTCCCTGGCTCCAGCTCCCCTCTTCATTTTCTCTCACAGGCATTTCCCTCCAAGCCCTCAAACCTCTTGCATGACTAATCCCCTCCTGCTACCTGCTTCTGAACAATCTGTGCCAACACAGGTGTGATGGCAAGACCTGTCCAGAAGTGAACTGTTAGGCCCTATTTTGAGCTCACATTTATCCTCAGGTCCATGCATTGAGCCCACTAACTGATGCCCCCTGAGGGAGCTTACACACCAACCATGAAAACGAGGAAAAGCTCACCCTCAATCTTACATTTGTGACAACTCTTAGAAGAAACATGAATGTGCACATAATCAGCAACATCCATTCATTTAAGGATAAAAAGATAAATGTGTACATAAGCATTATTGTATGTGAAAATATAAAATAGAAATAATATTCTCTTTCTGAGAGGGCAAACCAGTGTTGCTGGGAAGAGGTGTCCAGAGAACCTTGAGTTCAACCCAAGTGGTAGGAAGGGGAGGAGGCAAGAAGAAGGATCTAATTATGATAAAGAAGACGGATTTTTATTTGCTGAGAGGGAGCATTTGTATTTTTGTTACCTGTCCCGTAGGAAATGTAGGAGAGAGAGTATTTTAAGTCCATATAAAAAATAGATCAGTATGTCCAAGATGTATGTTTGTGTTCTAAGGAAAAGAATCCTGCTAAAACAGGCACAGCAAGTCTTTCTAGGTAAGGAAACCAAATTTAAAGTAAGGAAACAAGGGCTCTCACTCGGTGACACCTCATAGAAGCGGCGCAAAATCACCTTGAATACCAATCTCCTCAGTGAAAAATTCATTTGCTGTGAGGATTAAAAGAGATCATATTCAGAAAAACTCCTAAATCCTTGTCCTCTTTTAGGGCTCAGATGTACTCCTACGTTTAACTGTTTGCTAAGCTCTCTCTGTATCCTCCCGCAATTCTACAAAAAAAGATGCATTTAAAGTGAGTTTGTCTGGGAGCAAAACAAAAGTGAAAACCCAAGTTGTATTTTGGTGAAAATGTCCCGAACGTAAGTTCTGTGGAGGCAGGGTTTCCTGTCGATTTTGTTTCCTGATATATCGCAAGGACCCCAGGGGTTACTGTCTGCCGTGATTTGGTGCTCAATTATAAACAGATTGGATTAATGGAAAAACGAGAAGGTTTTCTTGGAGAAGAAGTGTGTGGTTGGTCACCACCACCTACCTCACAGTAGCTGGCACCTAACATACGGGGGAGGTCTTATATTATTTTAAAATCTTAGGGAATTGTATTTGTACTGCTCTCTGAATTGACGCCAGATGTCTACTATAATGTTTGGGTGGCTTGGGGAGGTTTTCAAGAGCAAAACTAGGCCTACAGACTGGATTAGCAGAGAGGGGTGTAGCTTGTAATCCATGATCTGTTATCTTCGTTCTGTTAAGGGAGATGTTGCAAATTCAGTGTTAGCAAGGATAAAAATGAAGAGGACACACGAAGACAATGAGAATCCTCTGCCCCCAACCCACTGCATACAACGCAAGAATGTGTCAGAGAGGGTTTTTTTTTTTTTTTTTTTTAAAGTTGGTCTGTTATAAACAGGGAAATTTGTGGTTCAGGAAGAACTCAAAGAGTAAATGTAACTAAAAGTGAAATTGTTGGGGCCATTGGGTGGCTCGGTGGGTTAAGCATCCGACTCTTGATTTCAGCTCAGGTCATGGTCTCGGGGTGCAGGGATGGAGCCCCACCAAGGGCTCCGTGCTCAGGGCAGAGGCTGCTTGTTCCCCTCTCTCTGCTCCTCCCTCTGCTCTTTCTCTTTCTCTCTCTCTCTCAAATAAATAAAAGAAAGACACATTTAACTATACAATTCTGTGTGGGTACCATACAGATGTGCGTGCACACACACACACACACACACACACACATAGTTTTCTTACAATTGCACTGAAAACTTTTAAGCTTTTTAGGAAATTTTTTATTTTCTACATTATGTTTTCTTTGAAATAGAAAAAAGTTTTATACCCTAGACTGTATTCATATTATATAGAGAATACATGTTTAAGTGGATTTTGGGTTGCTTTCTTTCACAATTTGATTTTTACACCCTCATAATGTATCTGAAATAAATTTTGTTTTTTTTGTTTTGTTTTGTTTTAAAGATTTTAGTTATTTATTCATGAGAGAGACAGAGAGAGAGGCAGAGACACAGGCAGAGGGAGAGGCAGGCTCCATGCAGGGAGCCTGATGTGGGACTCGATCCTGGGACCTGGGGATCACACCCTGAGCCAAAGGCAGATGCTCAACCGCTGAGCTACACAGGTGCCCCAGAAGTAAACAAATATTAAACTATGTTTTCGGGGTAGCTGAGGCTCAGTTGGTTAAGCATCTGCCTTTGGCTAAAGTCATGGCCCCAGAGTGCTGGGATCAGCCCCATGTTGGGTTCCCTGCTTCTCCCACTCCCTCTGCCCCCACTCCTGCTTGTGCTCCCTCTCTCCCACTCTATGTCTCAAATAAATAAATAAAATCTCTTAAAAATATGTTTCCATACTTTACATTTGTCTTATTCTGTAATTACAGAGTGTTTTCATTTAAATTTCAATAGAGACGTTTCCTTAGATAAGAAAGATTGCTGCATGAACTCATATGCCAGGCGTGTGTGGGCGCGTGTGTGTGTATGTGAATCCCTCTACAAGATCAAACATCACTTTTATTGTTGTTGGGACGGAAGCTTCTCATCAGACATTACACTGGTTTCACTTCTTAAAGACCACTCCAGCTGATCCCTTTAATTTTCTCTCATCCCTCGGGATTCCTGCTACTCACCTGAGATACCACAACCCTTTGTAAGCCACCCTCTTCCTACACTTTCCAATTGGCTGTGGCCTAGATCACATCTGACGTTCCCACTCTGCCCTACAAATGGTTTATGGATTTTTATCCTTTTCCCACGGAGGAGGGACTTTCCTCCCCTCCCCTGAATGACCATAATCTCCAAGAGGCTGCTTCTAGGTCAGTATCTGCTCAACCATCCAATGGGCATTCTTCAATGGACACTTCCACATCACTACACTTACCCCAATAAAAGTCTTCTAGTAAATTCACTTGTAGGTCCATTTTTTTTAAAGATTTTATTTATTTATTCATGAGGGACGCAGAGAGAGAGGCAGAGACACAGACAGAGGGAGAAGCAGGCTCCATGCAGGGAGCCCGATGTGGGACTCGATCCTGGATCCCAGGATCACACCCTGGGCCGAAAGCAGGCGCCCAACCGCTGAGCCACCAGGTGTCCCTGTAGGTCCATTTCTAACAGCCTTTTAATTTTTCTGAGCCCTGATAATAATAAATCTCATCAATAATAACTCACCTACTCATCTTACAGAGATACTGTGAGCACTAAAAAAACATAAATAAATAAAAAATAAAATAAAATAAAATATAACATGACAGAAAGTCTTTTGAAGACTACACAAAGGTAGAGCAGTATTATTTTTAAGAAAACTTGGCTGAGATGTTTCCAGATTACAAAGGAATTCTTCTATCAGAAAAGAGATATACAGAGTGGATGTTTAAAACAGAGTTTCTCTGTGATATGTAAAATACTGCAGTCTTCAACCCCTCCAGTCCGGGCTACCACTGAGTTTATTTTCACGGTGCTGCAGTGTTCTGACATGTCTCCTTGGTATCAATCAATATATAGACCATCATATATTGATGAATCATGTTTTTTGAAACAACTAAAGGGGAAACTCATTGTCCGTGTATTTCTCTATCCCTGACACAAATCACAGTTCTTTACTTATGGGAACAGAACTCTGCTGACAGCTTATCACCTTACTAACTTAAAAAAAATATATACAGGTTTTTAAGTAGTGATATATCAGAAACAGTATTACTAATTTTCCTAGTGATTGCTATTGCATCTACACGTCAATTTAAAGAAAAAATAAGAAAAAGTATAAAATCTTAGGAAATAAATGTTAAGGCTTTTTTTTTTTTTTAATTGATTAGACACAAAAATATGTTTGTCCTGGACCACCACATTCAATGCAAACATAGTGGATACTTTTCAGGATGTTTGTCCAATCTATGACCATTAACTATTTTCAGAATTGATCGTGTGTAAGGGAAGAGGTCTAGCAGTCATGTTTGAAGACAATCACCTGGTCACAGCTGATTGGATCAAGAGTGGATATATGAAATGCTGAAACAAGATTCTCAGCCCTAAAAATATGAATATCTGAATTTGGGATTCAGAAACAGTCCCTGCATGTGTCTTGGAGTGTATGTGATATGAAAATGAAATACTGTTATTCACTCTTGCTCCAATATGTGGATAAAGGACTAGAAAATGTTGGTTCACACATTTAGACAACGTGCACACACACATGCACACACACAGTAGGGATGGAGAAAAGCATAGGTCAAACAAATTAGAAAAGAGATAGTCTCAATGTGGTAGACTGATTAAACACTTCCCAGAATATATCCACATCTTATCACTAGAAATTATGAATCCTATCTCATATTAGAAAGAAGAAAGAAGAAAGAAAGAAAAAGAAAGAAAGAAAGAAAGAGAAAGAAGAAAGAAAGAAAGAAAGAAAGAAAGAAAGAAAGAAAGAAAGAAAGAAAGGAAAGAAAGAGAAAGAAGAAGAAAAAGAAAGAAGAAAGAAAGAAAGAAAGAAAGAAAGAAAGAAAGAAAGAAGAAAGAAAGAAAGAAAGAAAGAAAGAAAGAAAGAAAGAAAGAAAGAAAGGCAGAAATCTTTGCAGGCGTGATTAAATTAAAGCTATAAAGATGAAATAGATTATTCTGGATAATCCAGTTGGGTCCTAAATATGATCATATGTGACTATAGAAAATGAGAGAGATCAAGATTGTCCGTATACGGGGGAGAAGGTAATAAGACAGAGAGACTTCGAGAAACTGGTTTGAAGGTTGGGCTGTCTGTCATAAGCCAAAGAATGCTGGCAACACCGGCAGCCAGAAAAGTCAAGGAACAGATTCTCTGCTAGATCTTCCGTAGGGAGTATGACCCTGCCAACGCCTTGGTTTCAGACCAGTGATAAAAACTTCAGCACATGGGAAATAAGAGTCAGCGTGAATGACCTTACGGTTATGGAGTGTGCTTGGGAAATGCAAGTAACGCATTTTGGCAAAATCTGAGGCATTCTATATGAAAATACGTGGGTATTAACCATGCAAGTGAGAGTTATCTAGACAAACAGAATCAGTAATGTGTGTGTGTGTGTGTGTGTGTGGAGAGAGAGAGAGAGAACGAGAAAGAGAGGGAGAATTTATTTTGAAGGATGTGATCACGCAATTCAAAATTGCATGATGCAGTAGAATTGATCATGAATCATGAATTGATCAAGTCTGAAATCTACGGGAGCTGCACTGTGACGAGATGCAGCCCCAGGGAGGGTTCCAAGGCAGTCTACAGGAGGGATTCTTTCTTCCTCAGGGGACCTCAGTTTTTACTCTTGTCACTTTTTTGTTTGTTTGTTTTGTTTTGTTTTGTTTCTCTTAAGGCTTTCAACCGATTAGAAAACCCTCACCAACATTATGGAAATTAATCTGCTTTACTCAAAATCTATATATTTAAATTTAAAGGATTAATGTCATCTAAAAGATATTTTCATGGTGGCAACTACACAGACTCTCTGGGTACCATGGCCTAGCCTCACTGAATCATGAAATGAACCATCACAGGTAGGTGGTGCTGTACTTCTACTCAATTTGATAGTGGAGAGCTATTGAGAGGTCTCGAGTGGGCAGGCCCATGATCAGAGATTCTAGAAAGATAAAGAATTGGTGAATATCAAGAATTTTGTGGTAAAAAAGCCTGTTACCTTATTTTACCTCCAAGTCTTCTTTCTAACCCAGCCTAACTTCAGTGTAAATTATATTTTATATTCTCCTTAAACTCTTATACTTGCAATATTTTCTTATTTTTAATATCATCATGTAATATAATATAGTATTCTTAATTCTTTTGGCATATGAATAATCATTTGTTTTCAGTTCTTTATCGGTTGTTAAAAATTTATAAAATATATTTTAATTTCACTAAGGTCACTTTCAAATAGCACTGTGTATTTTCAAGCATGGTGCAGTCAGCTTCTACGAGAGTTCCGGTTTCTCCCTCTCCTCGGCTGTGATATTTCTGTAATTACACTCATTTATATGCTAAAATTATTTATTATTATTGCTTTAACCTACCATTACCTTTTAAGTAAAGAATGGAAAAAAAAACACAATTTTACCTGCATTTATTTCTTCTCAAACAATCTTTTTCTTAT
The DNA here is from genome assembly GCF_003254725.2 of Canis lupus dingo. Taxonomy (NCBI): domain Eukaryota; kingdom Metazoa; phylum Chordata; class Mammalia; order Carnivora; family Canidae; genus Canis; species Canis lupus. The sequence continues at coordinate 84,747,029 of NC_064246.1, read as the reverse complement.
ACATAAATCCAGTTTTCTTATCTATATAATTTTCCTTCTGTCTGGAAAATGACTTTTAACTTTTTCTGTAGGGCAGGTTTTCTGGCAACAAGTTCCTTCCTTTTGTATTTGTCTGAGGAAGTCCTTATTTCTCATTCACTTTTGAAGGATAATCTCACTAGCTATGGAAACCAGGTTTTAAGTTTGTGACTTTTGTTTTCTGTTTTGTTCCATCATGTTAAATACTTCTCTGCCTGTCTTCCATCAATTTTAGAAATTTCTAGGTTATTACTACCTCCCAAATTTCCTCTATTCTCTCTTAGTTCTCCCTTTGCTCTTCTTATAATGCATATTTTGCACCTTATATTACTGTCTCACAGTTCTTGAATTTGATGTGTTTTGTTGTGTTTTGTTTGTTTGTTTTTTGCCCCCATTCTTTTTTCTCTTCATATTTCAGTTTGGAGTTTCTACTGACATGTGTCAAGCTCCCTGATTGTTTCTTGGCCATGCTCAGTCTCCCAATCAGGCAGTCATCATTTCTGTTACCATGTTTTTAATTCCTAGCCTTTCCTCTTGTTTCATTCTCAAAATCTCTAGTTCTCCTATATTATTCCTCTGTTTCTGCATCTTTAACACTCTTTTCCCATTAGAACTTTTAAAAATATTAATCAGCATTATTTTTTAATAATTGATTCTATGATTCCGACTGATGATGCTTTTTGATCATGGTTTTGTCTATTCAGACTCTTTTTCTTCCCGTTTGTCATGAGTTGCAATTTCTTGTTGAAATGTTAAACTATACATGCACAAAGTTTCAAATGTTTTTAGTGTCCTTGTTTTTTTGTCTCCTGTTAACGTGGGCTTTCCTACGCATTCTTCCTCAGAGACTGTGTCTCACGGGTCTTTCAGCTATAATCTATGATTAGTAGAGTGGAACCAACTCGGTGTGCAGGTTAGGGGTGGTGGAGGGGAGAGAGTGCTCCATAATATTCAAAGAAAATCTCAGTAGATTATTGGGCCTGTGTCTTGGGCTCTTTCCTTCCCAAACGTTTCTTCAGCGGGTTAACTTTTGCTTCTATTATCTCCAACCCCCTTCACTGGCTACAGCATTTCTCCTCTACTTTTTTTTTTTAACCAACGTCCCAGTTGACTGTTTATTTTTCCCTTTTGGTTTAACAGGAAGATGAGATGGTGCTAGAGTGAAAGGGATAAATTTCTGGTAAAATATTTTACCCCAGAGACTCTATCTTTATCCTGGTGAATCCTGAAGACTTTATCTTTATATGTACGTGTTGTTTCAAAATAATTACCCCCCCTTTCTCCCATTAGACCCATTAGAATTTTGTTCTCTCATTTTCACCATAGAAATGTGTTGAAGTTCCTGGGGGTATGTGTCACAAAATTGCAAGTTTCCCTACGTATGGAGCCCCAACGTGTTTCTCATTGTCCTGCTTGTCCAGATTTTTAGCCTCCAGCAAATCGAATACAATACTATTTAAGTATTCCAACTGGTTTCTACCTCCAGTAGTTTTGGTTTCAGATAAGGAGATCGATCTCAGCTTGTCTCTCTGAATGTAAGTGGCTCTGCAGATATTGAAGGAATGGTGATCCATAATCTCAGTTCTCTGAGGAGTCCAACAAAAGTTATTAATTTTCAGGTTTCTTTGGCTTTTTCTTGTAAAAGTGAGACTCACAAATTTCAACCTCTTTGCATGTCACAGCTGACACTGGGAGTCCCCATTTGGAATGCATTACATTAATTTTGTTACCTTAGCCCCACTCCACTTCTCTCCTTGCACTACACTGTACGTTTCCCTCAAACTTTTAGAGTATTTTCCAATTCAGGCTCTGCTTTCTTTCTCTCATTGTCAACCACCTGCTCCTCATTAAAGTTCCACATACTCGATGCCACAATGCATTTGCACTTGACATTTCTAGAGTTTGGAATACACTAAACAGCCAGCAGAGCGCCCCACCCCCCTTCCATTTCCATCTTCACCATGTAATTTACCCTGAATCCCCAGGAAGAAATTCTGAATTGCCTGCATTCATAATCTAAGTGTGCATGTTTCCGTTTTAGCACTTATAATTAGTATTACACCTATTTTTATGCAGCTGTCACCCAACTAGAATTTGTTTCTTGAAAACAGAAAATTAGATCTGGGTATCTAATAGGCATCCTGAAATATCAGCCTATGAAATTTGATTAAACTCACTGGATGGTGCTGCTAGGAGAGTGTGTGGTGGAGTGACTTCACAGCCAGGAACCGAAAGCAGGAGAATATTACAATATCCTAAGTAAGAGGCCCCTACAAAAGCACTTTATTCATGGACGTAGAAATGAAGTTCAGATTCGAGATGCTACATGAAGAAGAATCTATTACTCTTGATGTAAGTGATGGCATAAGACAGATGGAAGAGTCCACACGACTCTAAGGTTGACCAGTTGACATCAATAGTAAAAGTGAGGTCAGGAAGAAGAATTGTTATGTGCAAGTTCAGTTTGTGGCAGATGATAGATTTGAGGCCATCCTGTGACAAAGATCCAGCCAGCTTTTTGAATTATTGAAGCCTGAAGATTGGAATATAGATTGAGGTTTAGAAGGCAATCGCAGTGAAGGGTTTATTGGGTACAAATTATATCAGGACATGACATAGTGGAAAATGAAATAATAAAAATAAAAGAGACACAACATCTGAAATGTGCACAGGGGACTAAAAAGAGAGGGATTAGGAAAAAGGTAAAGATAGTTTAATGCCATTAAAGTCACCGAAGAGGAGTATTACAAGAAAGAATATTAATATTAAAAATGCTAAATTCAGCAAAATGTGAAAAGTGAATTTTTTAAATGTTACATAGGCAATTAGAAATTTGACATGGGAGCATCATGTTATAATAGACAACTAAAAACCCACAGAATAGACTGTACATATAGTAAAAGGAGAATTCCTTTCAAGGTGGATTTCTGTTTAGATAGAATAAAAGAAAGCAAATGGTTAGGGGTCTCAACATAAGTAGTAAGGACAGCTGTTAGAGAAAACTGTTTAATCTTAATAATATCTAATGTTACAGAAGTAACAAGAAAATATGTTCAGAGAAAACCTTTTTCTCCTTTAAAATGTGTTTCTCTCCTTTAATCTCATGGACATGACTACATTGTAAACCAATTAAAATGAGGTAATCCTGTCAAATGAGGTTATTATGTGGGACTCATATAATATGACTAATATCCTTATAAATAGGGAAATTTGGGGTATAAACATGCACAGTGGGAGAATGCCATGTAACCAGGAAGGCAGGCATTGGGGTCATGCTCTACAAGCCAAGGAATGCTAAGGATTGATAGAAAACCACTAGAAATCAGGCAGAAGGCATGACACAGCTTCTTCCCCACACTGCTCTCCCGAATGAATCAGCCCTGCTGACACCTTGATCTTGGACATCTAGCCTCTAGAACTATGAGAAAATATATTTCTGTTGCTTATGTCACCCATTTTGTGATACTTTGTTAAGATAGCCCTAGCAAACTCATGCAGATTTTGGTACCAAGAATGGGTTACTGCTACCACAAAATGTGGAACTGGAAAATATGTAGCATCTAGTAGAGTATTGAGGTGTAGGATTTGAAATGGTCTAGACTGCCTTAAATAGGCTTTTGGTGGAAATATAGCTATTAACAGTGATTCTGGTGAGAACTCAAAAAGAAAAGTAGAAAGCTCTAGAGAAACATCTATCATCTTAAAGAATGCATTTGTCATCATGAACAAAATGTTGCTAGAAGGATGAATATTGAAGATAACCTGGTAGATATCAGATGGAAATGAAGAATATGTTATTGGAAACTGGAGGAAAGACAAACATTCAATATAAAATGGCAGAGGCCTTATTTGAACTGGGTTCTGTTGGATGCAAGGGATGGACTTGGATATTTAGCTGACGAGATTCCTAAATACCAGGCTGATGGTATGCAGTCATTCCTCCTTGTTGCTTATAGTAAAATGCAAGAGGAGAAAAATAAATTGAAGAAGGAACTCCTCAGCAAGAAGAGATTATACTTGACGATGTAGAAAGTTTCAGCATATCCAGAGAGTGCGTTCTTGAGACAGAGTCAAGTGTGCAGCCAGAGGATAGTTAATTAAGATATTAATTACATGTGTGATGCATAATCCAATCAACCACCTCCGCAGAATCCTAGAAATAGAAATATATATTATTCAGAAAAGATCTGTGGAGGACCCTTGTGAAAAATGTCTTGGACTTCTGTGAATTGCATGGGAGGTCAACAAGATTTTTGAGAACCTTATAAAAGCAGAAACCCTGCCAATCTGGACAGGAAGCCAGAATGACATAGAGGGCAGAGCCATTAAAAGAAACATGACCGTGAGGGAAGAGCCATGGATCCAGAGAGCAGAGGAACCTCCTTGGGGTTTCAAAGGGAAGACTGCCCTCCATGGCATAAGGAGTGGGGCCGCCACTCATGGAGGGGAGGGCAGGACAGGTTCTAGAGGACTGGGCTGCTTCACCAGCGAGTCCAAGAAGCAGGGCATCATAAAGCCAAAGACAATTATTCTCAACCCTTAAAATCTAATGGGATTTGCCCTGCCAGGTTTTGCTGGAGAGCTGCAATCTTTTTTTCTTTCTTTCGTCCTTCCCTTCTTCTCTCCTTCCAATTTCTCTCTTATGAAAGAAGAAGGTCTAGCCCATGCTTGAAATATCATTGCATTTTGAATGCAAACACCTTATTTTCTGATTGTACTGGTTCACAGATGAATAGCGATTTTGCCTCAGCACAAATCACACCTCAAGACTCACCCAGACCTGATTTAGACGATACTTAGAAGAGACTTTAAACTTAAAGTTGGTACTAGAATGAGTTAAGAAACTTGGGGATATTGGGTTGGGATGAACATATTTTGCATGTGAGAAGGACATGAATTGGGGGAAGACAGAAGGCAGATTGTTATGGGTTGAATTGTGGCCCCCTCTCCTCTTCATATGTTGAAGTCCTTACCTTGAAACCTCAGGAGAGGACCTTCTTTAGATATGAGTTCTTTATAGAGGAAATCCAGTTAAAATTCAGTTATTAGGGGAACTCTAATCCAATATAACTGGTGCTCTTATAAAAGGTAGAAATTTAGACACAGATATCAAAAAATGGATAATCCCATGAGAATATGAAGACAAAGATCAAGATGATGGTCTACAAGCCAAGGGGCACCAAAGATACCAGTGAACCATGAGAAGATAAGGGAGACGTTGGGAACAGAGCTCCATACAGTCCTCAGAGGGAACCAACCCTGTTAACACCTTGTCTTGGACTTCTACCTTCCAGAACTGTGAGACAATATATATCTGTTGTTTAAGTCCCCCAATTTATTGGAACTTTGTTACAGCCACCCTATTAAATTTAAATAGTATCATATGGAAAAACAAAACAAGAAAATCTTGTTTTTCTTCAAGAATTAAAAAAAGTATATTTAACTCTAATTTTGAATTTATTTTGATCTGAGATGTTGTAAATTCATGAAGTGTTCTAATGAAAATTGTTTTTAAGATTTATTTATTTATTCATGAGAGTCACAGAGAGAGGGGGAGAGGCAGAGACACGGGCAGAGGGAGAGGCAGGCTCCCCCTAGGGAGCCCGACTTGGAACTTGATCCTGGATCCCAGGATCACTACCTGGGTGGAAGGTAGGCACCCAACCCCTGAGCCTCCCAGGGATCCCTCATGAAATTTTACCAGCAAATTGCTTTTAAATATAGGCATTTCTTTAATGTGTGAAAATATGGATGTTTCAGAACTACATGTAAAATGGATTATTAACATTTTGTATTAAATATTTTGTATATTCACCTGAGAAATTTTCTCATTTTTCAATAGTAAATACTATTGCTAATATTTCTTAATTTTTGTAGAAATTTTGTATTTTTTTTGAGATGAAGAAGAGTATTACAGCTCCAGAGCACTGATGTAGATTTTTTATTTTGCTTCGCTTTTTTATTTTTGTTTTATTTATTGATTTCTTTTTCATTCTCAGTACTAAAGATAATTTTGAGATTCTTTGAAAACTGTCTTTCTCCTATTTTACCATTAGCACTCATTATAACTAAGGACTTTCCCCAGCTTTGAGATATAACTGACATAAAACCTTTTTAGGTTTAAAGCATCTACTGATGGTGCCTGGGTGGCTTAGTTAACTGTCTGCCTTTGGTTGAGGTCATGATCTCAGGGTCCTGGGATCAAGCCCCATGTAGGGCTCCATGCTTAGTGGGGAGTTTGCTTCTCCCTCTCCCTCTCCCCTTCCCCCTCTTTCTCCCTCTCCCTTTCCTCCTGCTTATGTTCTCTCTCTCTCAAATAAATAAATATTTTTTTTTAAAAAAAGCATCCACTGAGTTGTCTTGATACATTTACTATACTGCAAAATGATTACCACCATAGCATCGTCAGCTAAAACCTCCATCCAGTCACATAATTACTATTTCTCTTTTTTTGTGGTGAAAACAAGTAACTTTGTGCTATCATAATATGGCTTATGAGAGTGAAAATTGCTCTCTTATCCATTAGATTTGTTTTCATTTCATTTCATTCTAGAGGTGAACATTCTTTAAGAATTTGTTTACATCTTATTCTATGGTATTTTCAATATTAAAACGTAATTAAAGTAGAGATATCTTATTTTTGAAACAGCTGTCTGACTTTATTATGTCAAGAGGAGCCATAAATTCCCTTTCTACCCTCTACCCCAGAATTTCATATGCTTATTTGAATATTACTTTAGTTTTCTTTTATCCCTTATTGTCAACTGAAATCTTTCTCAAAACTAACAATCCTTATGTATTGATTTTCTACATTATTATGGAATGGTTCCTAATGCCCATTGATACTCTATATAATTCGACATACTTAAGAGAATATGACTAGTTATAATCTATAGCAATCATAAGGGAAGTAAATTATGCAAATTTAGATCCTTTCTCTAAAAGAAAGCAAAGCAAAATTGTAAATCATGCAGTAAAATAATAGACCCTGTAGTTCTCTATTTTTATTACTTAATTTTATAGGCAAAAATGCAAAAAAAAAAAGCCCAAAATTAATCACTGTTAGACATGTTTACTTTAGAAGTCACATAAAAATTCCAAGATAAAATCTAGTATAAGAGGTTGAACAGATTTTATAAGATTCACTTATTGTTAACCATTGATATGAACATGATCAAATGGTGACTTTTGTCACGATCTCTGCTTTCAAGCTATCCTTTTTTGCCGTAGCCCATTTCTGCTTGAGGTTTTGTCCTGGTCTATTCTGAAACATGTCCTCTCATGAACGCCAGTGACTTCTCTCCTGCCACTTCCATTGGCCTCTTCTCTGTCCTCGTTCTCATTACCCTTTTCTTCTTGTATGGTTTCCTACAGTCTGGACACTTAGACCCAGAATCCTTTGTTCTCTCCATCTTTCTGATGGAGAGCTCAGTCCTAGGTTCTCCATCAGGTCTCTTTCTAGGTGAATTCATCTAGGTCATCATGGCTTTAAATAGCATCTACAAAATGATGACTCTGAATCTCCATCTCTAGGTCTTTGTTTACCCCTGGTAGAGATGGGACTCTACCAGGCCTCTTACCATGTGCAAAATAGAAATCTTCTCTTTTTAAAGATTCTATTTATTTATTCATGAGACAGAGAGAGAGAGAGAGAGAGAGAGAGAGAGAAGCAGACTCTCCACGGGGAGCCTGATGTAGAAGTTGATTCTGGGACCCCGAGATCATGACCTGAGCCAAAGGCAGACGCTCAGCCATGGAGCCACCCAGGTGTCCCCAAAATAGAAATCTTGATCTCTCTTCTATACAAAGTATTTCCATTATGCATTTTCTGGATCAGTTAATGGAATCAATATTCATTGTGTTGTTCAGAACACAAACATCAAAATAAATCTTTGATTTTCCTCTCTCACTTACAGTCTACATATATCCTTTCAACTATACACATATCAATCACTAACCTATGTATTAATCAGGAAAAACAGAACTGGTGGGATAAAGATACACATAGAGAATGAGAGAGAGAGACAGGGAGAGAGAGAGAGAGAGAGAGTTTTAGGTAATTGGTTAATGCTATTGTGAGAGTGGCATATTTAATAGCCATGGGCAAGTCAACATCTATAAATTCTAGCCAGAGTTGATGGTGCAATTCTGAGTCTGAGCAAACTCTGGAAGCAAAATTCTTTCTTCTTTTCCCTTCCTTCAGTCTTTTCTCTCAGGACCTTCACCTGATTGAATGAGACACAAAACTATCACAGAGTAATCTCCTTTCCTCAGAGTCAGCTCATATACATGTTATCCATAACTAAAAGCTACTTTCACAACAGCGTCTAGACAGGTGTTTGATGGAACAACTGGACATGGAAGCCTAAGCAAGCTGGCACATTATATTAATTTCATTATAAGCTACAATTTACTAAAACTCCTCAGATACTCCCTAGTGCAATGATCACCATTGTTCATTTGGACCATTCGATGACCTTCAAAGTCATCATCGTATTTTCACTTTTGCCTGACCCTCCCCATGGATTCATTCTACATCTATCACCAGGAGTGAACTTGTAAACTTTAACTATAACCACAGTTGTGTCATGCTCATACTGAAAACCTGGGCTTCTCTTCACCTAAAAACAAAATCTCAAAAGCTTGCAATGGGCTATAAGGTCATAAAGGATTCTTTTTTGTAATCTTCTGAATTTTATCTGACTACCTTCTCCCACACTCTCTATACTCAAAACGCACCAACCTTCTAACATTTCCTCATTCACAACAACCTCATTCCCATCTTATGGCAGTTAGTCAACTGATCTCTCCTGGAACTTTCCTCCCCCATGTCTTCATATGACTGACTCTTTTCCCATGCAGATTTCTGCTTGCCTTTTGCCAAGTGAAAAACTTTCCCTCACTTCCTTCTTAAAATAGTGACTCCCTCCCCTCAACTCAGTTATCTTTGATCTACTTACCAACCTGGAATTTATTATATTATGTTATGTCATATTAATTTTTTCTCTACTCATTTTTTTTGTTATTAGGTGTATCACTAGGAGTTCAGGCCATTAAGAAAAAAGCTTCTTCAAACATATTCCTTTCTCTGTCTTCAACACTTTAAATAGTGCTTAGAATGTCATAAGTACTTAATAAAAATTTTGTCGAACAAATGAATGAACGTCTAACAAAAAATATATGTCTTTTATTACAGTCAAACACAAATTGCTTTACTTACCACTTTACTTAGTAAGGCCAAAATTTAAACGTTGCATATAAACTTTATTTTTTGCATACAATCTTTTTAATAAATGGTAGAAATAACAAGCTACTAAACTCCAGCTACTTAAAATGTTATTAATTTTCAAAAATAGCAATACCATATTCTGAAAGAAGTTTCCTCATTAACAATTATTTTCAAACAAATGGTAGTATTCCTTTTGAAAATAACATAGTTGAGAGAAATGATTTTCCATACTTTCAACATAGATAGACTTTAATTTCTATATCTTAGATATTCTTTTCTATTATTTAGGAACTCATTACTACAGTTTTTGACCTCTTTGAGAAAAAGCTGAATAAAAGTTATTGTTTTGTTCATTCATTCACTCATTCACTTATTTTGAAAGTATGTACACATTTTTATGGGTCCTGCTTCTAGGAGGCATTCACTATGAACTTTGTCACAAAGTTCAAAACATTTCAAGTTAAAGAAAATCATGACTTTGGAAACATATTAAAGAGAGAACTTTTCTAATTCATTTTCAATTTTAAGAGACATATTATTACATTATATTTACAAATTCTTATTGTTTGAATTAAATTTGCATATGTTGTAAATTTAATAAGATTGATTCAAAAAAAGAATACTTAGGGATTTGGTATTACAAAGATTGCTTATTTTCAGCTTGGAATTTTTAACATAAGTATACAAACAAACACAAGCAATGTTTACACCAAGGCATTGCAATAGTTATTAAGCAGAAATAAATTGATTGCATTTTTGTACCCTACAGCTCAGCAGAAATATCATTAGATTGCAGTTAAAGATGAAATACATTGATTCATTTTAAAAGTAAAGAAAAGAAGAAAATGTTGAATAAGAAAATTTAAAAATCGCCAACCATTTGATCTCTGTAAATAGTTTTTTTGTTCCCAGTCTGCATTATAATAGCCGAAAGTTGGAAATACTCCAGATATAACAATGTGTAAATTTCCTATACATTTTAAATTTTAATAAATTTTAGCAATATATTTCAAAACTGCATGGCTTTGAAAATATTTGCTTTGGTTTGTTTTTATTCTCATTTTCCCTTCCTTTATATAGACTATTTTCCTACATTTAGTACCAGAGTAGAAACTATTTTTGTCATTTACTCTTAGAACTTTTCCTCTCCATGTAGAACAAGGTCCAGAAGGATTTTTCCAATGAATAAATGTAAAATTGGGAAATTACATTTGTTTTTGCTGTTGTCACAAAAAGCTGAAAGCGAACAATAGGAGGCAAAAACTCCTACTTGCCAATATGAATTGCTTGACTCTCTTTTAGGACTTGTAGAGGAGGTTTATGGTCCTTAGACCCACACCCAATTATAAGACATAAAATATTTCAGCTAAGCCATTCAAATAAGAGTATAAATGAGTGTTATGTGGTTGTGTATGTGTGTTTGTATACACACTTACATTTTTGAAGCTTTGTGTGTATGTAATGCTTTGTGGTTTTTTTTTCTTCCTACTTTGTCTTCCATAAGAAGATGGTAGTGTCTAATTTTTATTAAAAATAATTTTATCGTTACACAGGAAAGGGGAGGAAAATACTTTTATTTTCAAATTGGAAACAATTCAATCTAAAATATGGCTTACAATTTACAATGTAAACTGTAAAGCTTAAAACTTAAGCTTACAATGGCTTACAGTTGCTGGGACCAAGAGCATCCCTGGGTAAAAGAGCTGGATGGTGCCTTGTAATTATCAAGTTGAGCGTGCTCAGATCACACAAGCTAAAACATAAGCACTATGTCCTTCTTCCACTAAGCTTAAAGAATTGAGTGCCTGGATTTATCTATTGTTCTAGTTCCATTTTAGACCAATCAATGCAGACAGTATAAAGCCAACACTTGGCAAGGTAGCCATTGTAGAAGCTAATTACTTTGATATATGTTTTTTTTTTTTTTCTAACCTGGGCCTCCGCTCTTCCCTAAAACTCTCATGCTTTGTCATGTGGAATCAAATCTTCATTAATATCAGCCAACCAGCCAACCAATCTATTAAACAAGGAAACAACAAAGCTCCCTTTATCACCTATGATCACATTCTCAGAGGGATCCCTCCATCCTCTTACTTTAGCTGAATTCTGACTTACCACTGTAGATGCCATTTCACTTTCACTGTTTCCAGATAGAGACTCTAAATTCTCCTATCTCTTTCACCACCGAATCAAGAGGTAAGTCGTTATTTTCATTGTTTATTGTCGCCTTAAGTCAATTACTATTCTACAAGTTTTCTTTTTAATGTATGTAAAACAATGGCCAACAGAAACATGAAAAGATGCTCCATATCAATCAGATATGACCTTATGCCTATCAGAATGTCTAAAATAAAAAACCCGAGAAGTAACAAGTGTGGCGAGGATGTGGAGAAGAAGGGGATTTCATGCACTTTTTCATGGGAATGCAAATTGGTGCAGCCACTGTGGGAAACAGTATGGCAGTTCTTCAACTGTTTAAAAATAGAATTAAAAAAATCAAAAATAAATAAATAAATAAATAAATAAATAAATAAATAAATAAATAAAAATAGAATTCACATACGAACCAGTAATTCCACAACTAGGTATTTACCTAAGAAAATGAAAACATTAATTTGAAATGATAAACGCACCCCTATGTTTATTCCAGCATTCCTTACAATAGTTAGGCTATGGAAGCAACCTAAATGTCTCATTGATAGATGAATAGCTAAAGAAGACATGGCAAATTTATACACTGGAATATTACTCAACCATAAAAAAGAATGAGATCTTGCCGCTTGTAACAACAAGGATGGACCTAAGGGTATAATGATAAGCCTAATAAATCAGAGGAAGATAAATATCATGTTTTCACACATATGTGGAATTTAAGAAACAAAACAAATTTTTAAAAAGACTTAAATAATAGACGTAAATACAGAGAACACAATAGTGTTGCCAGAGGGGAGGTGGATGGGTGAAATAGAAGATTAAGAGTACACTTATAGTGAGCGCTGAGAAATGTACAAATTTGTTGAATCATTATATTGTACATTTGAAACTAATATAACACTGTATGTTAATTTTGTTTCAATAAAAATCATAATAGAAGAAAAGAAACTCACCTCTCTAAAAATATGTATAAATAGCATTAAATGAACAAAAAATGTAGTAAAAGTAATGAAGCAATAAGTGAGCAAATAATAAACCAGCAAATGAAAAAGCATCCTTTTTTTTTGCCAGAATCTTACCAGTTGACTCTATTATATTATTCTTCTCCATATTTTTATATGTTCATTTTGTGATGACTTGGCTTCTCGCTTTCAACTGTAGTCTACTGAAATTCTTGATACTGTCTTGAGTAAACCTACCAGCATCTTGATCCTAGTTTCTTTGCCTGTTTTAACTATTTCAGTTTAAGTATCCTTATCCTTTATCCACTATATTTTGAAGCAAAAAATCATCTGACCTACAAAGCCACTCAATAAATCATTTAATTTTCTGCCCATAATCTATTGGCCTTTCAGCAAGCTCATTGAAACACTCTTATAGTTCAATGCTGCAAATATATATATAATATATTATAATAATATATAATTTATATTTATTATTATTTATTAGTATTAAATTATTATTTAATAATATCAATTTAATATTTCAAATTATTATATTAAATTATTTATTTACTATTTAATTATATGTTTATATGTGTGAATATATACATTTGTATACATACACAAATATATAGATATATTTATTGTATATATGTATACATGTATGTATACATGATCTATATTATGTGTATATATATATACAAATTACAAATATTTAAAATTTGTGTATATATAATAATCTTATGCATAATTATTCTTGCCAAATATCTTATTGTTTTGTCATTTTGTGGTTTATTCAATTCATTAGAACTCTAAGTCTAAATTAATCCATTTAGTCACTCTTTCTACAGTAAAGCTGCCAAAATGCAATCATGCCAAAAGATAAATTCAAGGTACTACACATTTACTGAATTCAACTCTGTTTCAAAAAAGTGTGAAGGTTTCATCCATTGCTATAATCATTATAAAACGTCCCAGCCTGCTCAATATCTGCACCATTCCTATAACTTTCCTTTTACTTTAACACTTTCATACTCTACCTACTGAGAAAATAGAACACATGAAGACGTGGTTTTTGCTGCTGTAAATGAACATGCATCTAAATTTTATTCATTTTCTCTTAGTTTCTTCCAGTTTCAGTGAAGAAAATGTAATTTCTCCATTCCCTACTTCTACGACGACCCTTGTACAATTACTCCTCCTCACACCTTCGAAGGATCATTTGCTATCAATGATCCTACCTATCAAAACATGAACAGGATTAAATATCTAGTATAAATGCAGTCAGAATAGAGGCAAAAGCAGCAAAAAATTGTCATCATATCAATTTTCCATTTAACAATAATATCTCCCTTCACGTTCACAGACAAATTTTAAAAATACTTGTTTACACTGAAATTTCTCAAAATGCGTTCATCTGCTCACTCATGAATCCTTTCCAAGGCGGTTACTTCCTTCATCAATATATGTATTCAGGTTTGGTAAGTGTATCTATATTATTCATGTCAATAAAGCCAACATACTTTCTTTTTTATGTTATTTGATTTTTCAGCAGCATTTGAAACTGCAGTTCTCCTTTATGAAATACTCATAATACTTGGCTTGCTTGATATTATTATTCTGTTGGTTTTACCTTTTCTCTTCACTTGACTGTCTCTGTAGAGAGATGGTGGGTGGGGAGGGCAGATGCACACTCAAGCTATATGACCTGTGGTGTTGCTAATACTGCATCAGTTTTTAGTCACTCCTATTCCTAGTGAAATAATATCCAGAAATGAGGATGAACAGCAGGGCATGAGTTATCTAGGCAACTATTGTGAAGATCAAGGAATGGAGGAAAGACAAAGAGAAAATATTATTAGAGAAAAGCATCTTAGGACGTAAAGAAGATAATGAAGTCCCTCAATTGATTTCATGTGCATCTCTTCTATCTTTATTACAATTCAGAGTTGCCCACACATAATACTCTAGAAGTAAATTTGCAATTACCTGGGAAGCTGGCTAAAAATGGTTGATGACTATATCCTGCCTTGGAGCTTTTTTTTTTTTTTTTTTTTTTTTTTTTCTTGAGTAAATTTGGAATAAATCTAAGAATAGATATTTTAAACTAGTTCTATGGGTGATTTTCATGAAAATGGTTTGGAGACTCTAGTTTGAAAACTAAGTTTATGTTTATGTTTAACTTGCAGAAGATTATTGGAATGTTGTGATACCTTCTCAGTTACTTGAAACTCGTGTTAAGGGGAAAATAATAGTCTAATCATGTATTTCTAGGATATTGGAGCAAATCTTAGTAGTAAGGGAAAGGCAGATTTTGAGATTATTATAAGAAAAAGGCTTCTAAAATCTGAGACATAATACATTGAAACTAGTTTTTTTTTTTTAAATAGAGATTCACATTCCCTAATATATTAGGGTAGACATAAAGAAATAGAAGGACATGATTATAGTCAAAATAGTGTTTGCATTTGGAGACAAGAGGGGCTGTCATTAGGATGGAGCACTAGGCATAGATTTAGAGGTGGCTGTCATAGCTTTATTTCTTGGTCTAGGTAGTGCTTACAAGGGTAACAATCTTTGTCTTTTCCCTGTAATAATTCTTTAAGTTTTATATTTTATATAGTTAGTTGCATATTAAAAATATTTATATAAAGACTTAATGGTTGACCATGGGTAAGAGCTTATAGTAGAGAAATCCATAATGCATCTCCAAGGAAATATCTAACTCAAATCTTGTAATCTTGATAATCAAAATGCATGCTTAAACTTTTGCAGCTTGATGATTTTTCTAAACTGTAATGTACTTTGAAAGAAACATATTGCCTAAAGACAGAAGGTCTCCCCAAATCATCATTCTTTTTTCTTAAGATTTTATTTATTTATTCAAGGGATATATATATATATATATATATATATAGAGAGAGAGAGAGAGAGAGAGAGAGAGAGAGAGGGTGGGGGGAGGCAAAGACGTAGGCAGAGGGAGAAGCAGACTCCCTGTGTGGAGCCCAGTGCAGGACTCAATCCCAGGACTCTGGGATCACACCTTGAGCTGAATGCAGATGCTCAACCACTGAGCCACCCAGTCATCCCTCAAATCGTTATCCTGTTGTGCTTTTAGTTCTGGTCGGGTTTGATTTCATAAATTTTATTTTCTTGTATGCAGGTTTTTGTTTTTTGAGGACTACATTCTGTCTTCATAATCAACAGGTTCTACTGAAAGGGATTTTAAAAGTCTCTTTACATTTTCAATAATTTATGAATGAGAATGAAAAAATAATATTTTAAATTATCAAAATCCATAAACAAACAAAAATTCATAAATAATAAAGGAAATGATCTGAGGAGAACCATCACTAGAAATACAAGTTATCACATGAGTTCAAAATCAGTAATGAGAAATATTTTATAAATGTCAGCAATGAGCAAGTTTATTAATAGTCATTAACTCTAGGAAACATATTCAGACTGGTAATTAATGTGTATTTACTCTTAAAAATTACTCAAGAAATGTTACACTGTGTGTGGAACTAGAAGTTAAATAAAAGATTAGAATCAAACAAATCTTAATGTTGAGAACCCTTTTGAGTAAGTGAGAAACTTTATATATTCATTCCGAAGCCAATTAAAACACTATGAAGAGATAAATTCCTTTAATACAGTGTATTCCCAGTTTTAGCATTCTTTGAACTTCATAATTGTCTTCATTATATTGTGCATTGCTTTACAGAGTCTAGTATCAGAAATAAAGCAAATTGTGTTGAATTCTGAAGCACTTTCCTCGTAGACTTAAAGATTAAATTTCTCTCTTATGGCTGCAGAATGAGTATTGCATTTTTCAGCCGGTTAATCCTTACAATCTATTGCCCAATCTCAATTCCCACAAAAAATAAAAAGCTTGTTAAAAGAAGATAAGAAGTTATCACCTCACTGAGGACTAATTCTTAGTTTCTGGAAAAAATCATATTCCAGTGAAATTCTCATGTAAATTAAATTAAAGGTAAAAATGCACTTAATAAACACAAGATAGTTCTAAAGAGATTAGTACTGCATTGAGATCACTACCATGTACCAGTTAACTCAGTTGGAGAATGTCGTTTATGAGGCCAAGACATTGGCCTCATACAGTTGCAGCACCCCATGGGCTAATTAATTTTGCTCAGAAGAAAGTTGTTTCCTCTTAACTGACTTCGATAGAGCAAACAGTTGCACAAACATGAGTCGTTTGTTGCAAATAAGGGGTGAAATATTTTAATATATTTGTATACGTCTGTGATTGTTAAGTCTTTTGGGCTATAGAGGTCAAAATATGATCTAACAAATGCTATACTCTTCTGCCTAGAAAATCAACTTACACTAAACAATGCACACAATTTCTTTCTTTCTTTTTTTTTTTTTTTCACAATTTCATATAATCCACAGAGCCCTGGAGTCCATCCATAGGTTGCCTGCTGCTTAAGGTTCAGAGTAAAAATACCTGGAAAAAAAAATTCACTCAATAGAGGGAAAAAGTCAAAATTAGAACATCTATTAAGCTTGGAGTAGTTTTATTTTCATGTATAGAAAAGGCATATTAATTCATATTATTTCTTTTAAAACTATCACAAAGGTTATTGAAGAGTTACAACACTTCCGTGACGATCAATTGAAAAGCTACCCAAGGTGGCGATTTATTCATTTTGATTTATTTAATTCAGCAATTTCCCTTAGGCTTTAACACTTGAACAGATCTTAATAAGAAATGACTTTCTTGAAATTAAACAGTAGGAAACCAAAGCAGTGATAGAAATCCCCCAAGTATCCTCACAAAGAGTGGTCTCCTGACCTATCTGTCACTTATCTCATGAGAGTGTTAAATATGAAAACAAGGAGCATTATTATGAACAAACCTGTCTGCAATTTGTTCTCTGCTATCCAAACATCACCTTGCCTCTGGTCATCTACCAAAAATTTCTATCAGGAAATTAACTATTAATCAAGAGTGCTTTTCATTTCGTAATTAATACTTCAGTTTCCTAATTAGCAGGTAGATGTGGTGGGATGGCACGCCACAGTCTATTTTGACCTCCAAATCTACTCTCGTGGACTCCGAAGCCTAGAAATCCACAAGCTGTACTGTCACACTTCTTGCATCTGGGGTTTAAATGATCTCCTTCAAAAAATAAATAAATAAATAAATAAATAAATAAATATAAATAAATAAATAAATAAATAAATAAATAAATAATGAAAAAAAATAAATGATCTCCTTGGAACTCGGGTTCTGGGTGCTCTTTGACGATCAGGACAATTATATGACCCCCGAGTTCAGAATCTAGGTAAAGACTATTTCAAATCTGGGCCTCCAGATTGCTACTAAGAATCTTAGGAGTTCCAGCGTAGTTTGGGAGCCAAAAGAATTCAACAAGGAATCTGGGACATCCTGAAGGGAGAGAGATCTTAGAGTCAACAGCCTTCATTGCTCTTGTGAGTCAGCAGTTTCCAGATTCTTTGGTGTCTAAATGGCTCAAAAATGCAGCTTCCCCAGGCAAAACACACAAGTGGCTCAAGCCCGCATCGGTATTCTCTGTTTGCTAACATTTTACTGAGCGTACCCTATGTATCAGGCTCTGTTGCTAAAGTTATGAGTGTGTTGGGGAAGAAAAATAATTTTTCCTCTCTCCTTCTGGGCTCTTAGCTGAGACATCTGTAATAAAAGATGTATTAACAAGAAAAAAAATAGCAGCTCCTTTGGCAGGACAATTCTAGATGCTGTTCAGAGAGAGAGTATCCATACGGTCAAGCTTGGAGCCTGTCTTCTCCAGCTATTCCAATATTTATGTAAGAACCTAAATCCCTGCATTAACTTCACATCCTCTAACTTTACCACTTTATTTTCTCTTGTGCGCATCAAACACTAACTGATCACAGGACAGAGAAGCAAAAGAGAATAAACTAGTGATGGTGTAACACAGAATGTTGAGGTTGTGTGTTGTCTTCTCAGGCTGCCGTCACAGGACGCGTACATAACAGGACTGTATGGTCTAGACAACGTTTTATTGTCCCACAGCTCTGAAAGCTGGAGGTCCCAGATCAAGGAGCTTGCAGGGTTGGCTTCTGGGGAGACATCTCTTCCTGGCTTGCAAAAGACTGTCTTTTCTCTACCTTCTGTTCTCACATTTCCTTTGTGCATGTGCAGGGGAAAGAGGTTTCCGACGTCTCTTCCTCTTCTTAGGATTTCATTTAATCTTGTTTATCAACATAAAGGCCCTATTCTAAATATAGCCACATTGGAGATTAGGGCATCAATCTATGAATTTGGGGGGAGGAGAGCAATTGGATAACTTGTTTTCATACGATACACCATTTTTTTTTTTTAAAACTGAAGATTTAATTGGCTTATTGGGTGATTTACAATTGAGCAGCATCTTATCTAACATGTAGAGGGGAGCTCCACTGATCAAAATAAAACAGAGGTTTTGGTTTTGGGGATGCCTTGGTGGTTCAGTGATTGAGTGTCTACCTTTGGCTCAGGTTGGGATCCTGGGACCAAGATCCACATCAGGCTTCCCATGGGAGTTTTTTGTTTTGTTTTGTTTTGTTTTTTGGTAAGAATTAGGCCTTTCACAATTGTGGGAGGAGATGGGGATGCAAAGGTCTGGGAGGGGCTGTGGAAGACCAGAGGAGTCACCAGCCAGCCCATCTGAGAAGTCAGGCACATCTAGCTGGTGAGGTGGGGCTGTAGAGGGAAAGCAGGTGGAGGGATCTTTGGGAGGCTGTTGTCTAACCTGCCAGGTGTCTAGAAGACGGAGGACAGCTGTTGGTCAGCAGGGCTGGCAGTTGGGATGACAGCTGGATGATAAGTTAGGGAGAGTGAGGGTGAGCACAGCCTCTGCCTGTGTCTCTGCCTCTCTCTGTGTCACTCATGGATAAATAAATAAAATTTTTTTAAAAAGTTGTTTTAAAAGTTTAAATTCAAGTTAGTTAACATATATGTATTATTAGTTCCAGGGGTAGACAACATGTGGTGTTTTAAACACACACACACACACACACACACACACACACCCTGTCAACCTGAGGTGTGCAAGATTAGAGAATGCTATCATAACTTACCCTCTTCCATGAATGACAATCATTGCTGTCAGTACAGTTGATATCGGAGAGAGTTAATTTTCTCTCTATGGTTGATGGCTATAATCTCTGATGCCTGGAAAAGCACCTGGTACTGAATATATGTTGTAATATATTTGTCAATATTGATTGTCAAATCCTCATCTTCCTATGTAAATTATTTTCCTTCTATAGCCTTCGAGAGCTTCCCTGCCTTTTCTTCTTTTTAATAACCTGTCAACATCTTACTAGAGACATATTTAAAAATAAAGCCATCATATTAGATTCACTTTCATCATTGACACCTGTGGGATAAGTACCAAAATCTAACACTGTGTCTTTCTTTTTATTTAAGAACCTGACAGTCTGCCCACAAACTACAATATCATTCCTCCTTTCCAATTGCTTTCGGAGACAAAATGAAACAAAAACTGGAGTAACATTTAATCCACCCGAGAATTTTGTTGGCTCTACTTGGAAAATATATTTGTAATTTATCACTTCTAACTACTTCTATTTCCAACACCCTGTTTAAACCCCTATAACTTTCTCTTTGGTGACAACCTCCAAAAAAACCTTTTCCTGATACAGCTTCTGTCCTCTTCTAATTTCCTCTTCAAGAATAATCCTGTTAAAATGAAGTCCAAACATGTTACACCTTTCCAAAAAAGCCACATGGATTTCCTTTCTCACTCCTGCTAAAAGCCAAAACCCTTATTAAGTTCTCCAAGACCTTTCATTATGTGGCCCCATTAACACCCTGAATCCAGCCGGATTTACTGCCTGGACCCTGTGTTCATTCCACTCAGTCATCAAGGTCTCCTTGCTCTTCTGAAAACAAGTCACAGATGTTGTATTTGCTGATTCCACTACTTAGCGTTATACACTTGGCTAGCAACTCCATGTTCTCCAGGTTTTGTTGAAAAGCCATCATTCATTAATAATCTTTGTCCTTGTAAGAGTTGTTTTCTATAAGGAAAACATTGCTTACTTCCTAGTTATTATCTATGTTATTTGAATGCTATTTAAGATGGTCCAACTATATCTGTGCCTCCATTTGTTCTAAGTAAAATTCTAAATATCTAAAATGATAACTTTAATGCTAATTTTCTTTTACATGTTTACAAAATGTGTTAAAATTATGCAAAGAACCCAGGACTTACTTTCCATTTACCTTCTAGAGAAAACTCTATGCCAAGCTGACATAAGTATGTTAAGTTTAGACTTTGTTGGGACGCCTGGGTGGCTCAGTGGTTGAGGGTCTGCCTTCGGCTCAGGGTGTGACCCTGGGTCCTGGGATGGAGTCCTGCATTGGGCTCCCCAGAGGGAGTCTGCTTCTCCCTCTGCCAGTGTCTCTGCCTCTCTCCTCTCTCTCTCTCTCTCTTTCTCTCTCTCTCTGTCTCTCAGGAATAAATAAATAAAATCTTAAAAAAAAAGAAGTTTAGATTTTGTTTTTTGGTTAAAGTCTGTATTTTTTCTTTTAAAATATATTAGGCCTACTTTACATTTTGCTCTATTTCTCATCATGGGTCATAAAATGTGTTAATTTAATTATAGCCCATTAAAAAGGAGAATAAAACAAGTTTGGGATGAAGCATGTGGAAAAAAATGACTACAGAAACTCAAAATGCCAATAAATCTAACATAGATACAAATATTCACTAGATAAAAGCATATGGAGAATGGTATCTTTGTTTTAAAGAATTTAAGCACGATTTCTCTGTAATTAGAATGTCCAATGGGATATGAGAGACTTAGGAAGAATCCAGTATTAATGAATGTCACTTAAATGTTTGTGTCTCTTATATATAGCTATTTGATATCTCTGATCACTTGTTTTGTTATTGTTGAATATGTGGTGTTTTTACACCAGTTAAATAAAATTCAGCATCTATAGCTACATGGACGTTGATTTCTGGAAGAGGGTTTTCTGACTTGCTCTTTACCATTTATATGCTTTGAAGGCTATGTAAGCTTGAGTTATTCTTTATAATTAACAAAGATTACCTTGGGTTTTGCAAAATTTTAGTTATGCAATGTACAAGAGGACTAGAGTGGTTAGAATAGGCATGTTGATAAAAAAAATACTTGCATCAATATTTGACAGTCTACATTTTAGCAAGGAGCTCTGGGCAAGAAAAGAATAAAATGATTCTGATTTTGTTATAATGGCAACAACTATAAAAATTAAAGCAGAGTTACTATCAGGTGAATTTTTTTTCCACTCGGGTATATATATGTTATGGAAATAATGCCATAGTATCTGCTAAAAATGGCTTAGCATTCTAATGAGATTTTAAAATCTTGTATGCTAATTTCCCTATATAACTTTGCATTTCTGTTTAGCCAAATAACACTTTGAACCCTTTAGTAAAAGAACATATTACATTAATCAGATTATTATCCATGATTTTTTTTCCTATTCCAACACTTAACAATTACATAGCATGTCCGTCTCTCATCTACGGCCTAGAGTTGAAAAAAGATCAGATAACAGATGGGGAATAACTTTTGGTGTTGCAGCTCAAAACAGAAGAAGGAATAGAAATATCATTAATGGGAAATTTGCCAAGAGGAAATCAGTCTTGAAGAACTTACAAGATTTTATTGTGTTATAGTTACTTGACATTAGGGAATTTATATACATATAAATTATTAAATATATAATTATATAACCCTAAACCTATGTATATCTATACATACATATCTCTATCTCTATCTATCTATCTATATCTATCTATCTATCTATCTATCTATGGTTTGTCTATTTGCCAATGATTTACTGCCAGTCTGAAATGTCCACCTGGAGAGAATACCATAACTGGTAATATACATCAAAGACCGAAGAAAAAATAGTAAGGAAGAATTGGGATACCAGAGCACTGGAATGTTTGAAGATCATTAAAGATGGGAGAAGACAGGGTTCTAAAAAACCAAACTGATGTCCTACCAATATGAGGAAAATTCACCCCTGGGAGTGAGGACCTGGGAGAAAAAAAAAAAAAAAAAATCCCTACTTACTTAGGAGTCAGGAAAGCTTGGACTAAGCCAGTGGACCAATCCAATATACTGACTCTAATTTGAAAATTTGTGTTTTAGAAAATGTAATTCACGCCAATAGAAAGAGGTTTACTGTATACAATTTCTGGATTCTATCTATGTGGAATCAGCTAACAGCAAGTGCCAGTAATTTTAGTATTTCATCCTCTTGTGCTATAACCAAAGAGTGATTCTCATGAAACAGAGCTCCCCATCAATCAAGGTAAAATCCCTCAGGAGTGTTTCTTCTAACACTCAAGTTAGTGGAGGAAGTTTATTCTACCTAAAAGAGATTGGAGAGCATGGGATAATAGAGATAGATTTAACGGACTATGAGCATAATTTCTATTATTTAATTAGATAGATTTAACGGACTTTGAGCATAAGTTCTATTATTTAATTAGCAAACTGTTTTATTATATTCTGAGGAATCTGACTCCCTTTGCCTTTAGTTCCTAAAAGTTGATTATGATTAAGGCAAACTGACTTCTAACTCCAAATCACTTCCTCTGCTGACTGCCTACGGGGCAGCCATATTACAGTTTAATCCTAACCTTTCAACAAGAATCTTATTTCAATTTGATAGTCACACAGTTCATCACTATTTCATTTACCACTTGTGTAGAAGCATAATCACTCACTGGTATAGATGACTAAAATTATTCATGCTATTCCCTTGAAATTCCTACTTAAAAATATAGAGAAATAATCAGTGCACATGTTTTATTGGCATAACCCTAAACCTATGTTTAATAAACATTTTAGCAAATCTAAAAATATCATGGTAGATAAGTTTGACACTTTTACATCCCTTTAAACTTGCAACCAAGCTTTCTTTTAAAAATGATTAAGAAAAAAAAGAAAAAAAATGATTAAGAAAACAAATTAAAAGAGAAAAAAGAAGTCTCCTCTCAACTGAAGCGTTCTGGTTTACAGTTTATACAAGAAGCCACATTTAAACTCAATAAAAACCTATAAGAAAAGCTCTGGAGATTAATCCTTAAACTATATCTATTGTATTAACAGATAAAAATAACTTCAAAATAGAGACTCTTCAGTAAGGGTTTCATAGATATGTAGAGCCCCTCACAGATGAGACACCAGAAAACAAACTCCTTTAGCTCTGCTATCAAAGATCTGAAGGACGCAGCCAGAGGAGAAGTCTATCTCAACAAACCTACCACAGGTATCTTTCAAAGAAAAATCAGTATCTTAAAATGGAAAGAAAACCCTAATTTTAGATACTAAAATATGGCCTCTATACTTCAAACAGAAATATTTTATTTCTTTTCAGTTATATACAAATCCTTGGCTATTTCTACAAAAACGAACTAACTGTTCAAGAATTAGGGTCAGAGTATGATGGTTGCATTTTTATGGGAACTACCAAGAGGATGTCACAGTGCTTGTCTGAGCCTGATTCTATAATTCAAAGATTAAGCCAAGAAAAATTCTACCTAGGATGGAAAATCAAACCATCAAGAGATATCTAGGGATTCAGATAGCTTTCTTAGGAAGATGGAAAAATTATTATTTATTGGACCTAATAATAAAACTTGCAACTATTATTTTTATTTACTGGTGGGTAAAATTATGCCTTGTTTTATAATTAAAATCGTACATACCCTGATGTGCAAGTGCCTATCATATATTTCCCTGTCTATGCTTGCTAATGTCTCAATGACCAAAGCTTTTTTTTTACACAAAATATTCTAAGTAGGTATGGAATTACAATTTGTAAATACTGTGTAAAATAATTAATAATAAATACTGTGTAAAATAATTAATAATAGTTTGTTTTGTCCCAGTCATGTGAAAAAATATTTAAATCAATTTGGTTTATACCTTAGGAAAGAAGGTAAAACCACGAACTGGATGATGGATATGGAAAAAAAAGGCCTGAATAGAACTGATTCTAGAATAAAGGGCTAATGTGCCTGAGGTAACAAGCAAAGTTCTTTAGAGCAGGAGCCAACTTCCAGTAAGAATTTCTGTTTGTCACCTGTTGATGTTGTACCAAATCAATGTGAAATGCAGTTGCTTACAACAAGTGTCAGAAAACTACAACCTGAAAGCCAAATTAGATGCAAGGCCTAATTTGGTCTACCGCTGCACCAAGGCAGGTGTTCTGATTCTTAAATAGTTATAACACAGAATATTTTATATGTGTGACATGTGCAAATGATATAAAACTAAACTTCTCGTGCCCATTAATAAAGTTTTATTAAAACACAACTATGTTCATTCGCTTACTGTCCATGGCCTCTTGTTAAAAGAGGAAAGAATAGAATAAAAGATTAAAAGATAGAATTGAGTTATTGGAACAGAAATTGTATGACCCACAAAGCCTAAAACATTTGCCACCCTTAGAGAAAAAGTTTGTCTACCCCAGCTGTAAAATAATATTGGTATATTAATTTTTTGTGACACGTGCCATAGTTAAGGTCATCTACACGGCTACACTTATCCAGATGCTTGGCTGGTGCTAGTACATCTGTGATGGTCTCTCGAACTCCCTGACTCTGTGTTTTCTCTCTTGATATAGTAGTATTTCCTAAGATATTTGGTAGCATGAAGGCTAATTTCTAAAAGGGAACGTTTCTAGAGAACATGCCCCAATGTGCATGCGCTTATCACATATTTACCTTTATGCTTGCCATTTTTCTATCCATCAAAGCAAAAAAAAAAAAAAAAAAAAAATTGCCAAACTCAGAGTCAATGTGGGAGACGGCTAAACAAGGCCTGGATACTGTGAAGTATGGTCTAGAGGGACAAGCAATGTATGAGTCTCTAGTGCTACTTAATTGTAATGTATTCATGTTTCTATTACTTTCTGTTACTTATAAATAGTAAAAATATTTAACTAAAATTCAGTTTTAAAAATTCAATTTCAGGTCTCTTTTTTGAGTGCTATTCAATGTCCCATTGTTTCTACTGTCTTTCACTTATTTCCTTGTGTGTTTTGTGATTTTTTAACTATAAGCTTATTTTCCATGGAACTTTACCCATGGGGATTGTGTCGAGTATGTAGACTTCCTTCAAATGACTTGTATTTGTTTTGGACATGATTATTTTTTTCAACCAACCATATTGTCTGATTTCAGAATGAAAAACTCTTAAGGCTAGCTTATCATTATTAATTCTCAGGGAAAGCTTTTTCTTCCCACTTTGCTCTTCATTTTGAAGGAAATTGTTTTTTGTTATTATTATTATTTTTTGCTTTTTTAATTCAGCAAGAGTTGAGAGAAAGTGACCTGATGTTTAGTGCACACTTACCCTAAAGTTATAGTCATTTGAAGTCCCAATTGTATTTAGAAGTTCCACTAGAAGGCTTACCACCTTGAGCCAGTCCCAGAAATACATAAACAATGAAGTTCAATTTCCGTAGGTTTTATTTTACAATGTCCTTAGGGCAAGTAGCTTGTTCTTAAAATGCTATTTACCTCTCTTTCTTCTTTCTTGTTTTAAATTAGTTTTTGGTCTCAGGAATATTTATTTATTTATTTATGTATTTATGTATTTATTTATTTATTTATTTAGTTAGTTAGTTAGTTAGTTATTAATTTTTAGCTCCTTAATGAAATTACAAAGTTGGTTTACTTTTATTTATTTGTTCTTATTTATTTAATTTTTAAGATTCTATACAGGTTTTTAAAATACTTTTCAGTAGGAGATGGTCATGTATATATTCCAGCCTTATGCTGGAAACAGGAGAAGATTACTTCTTTTAAAAATGTTTCTAAATCAAATTTTATTTTAAGGGCTTATATAAAAGAAAAAAGAATAATTTTCAACAGAGTATTTACTTAGATTCAATTGTTATAAAGATTTTACAACATTACTTGAGGTATTTTAAAGAAAATCCCTGACTTTATATCACTTTACCCTATATATTTTTATAAGCGTCTTGTAAAACTATGGAGCTTTCCTTGCATCACCACAGTATCCTTTCCATGCATCACAGTATTAAAACTGTTTCATATCATCTAATATCATGTTCATTTGAAAATGAACATGTCATCTCAAAAACTGACTTTTTGTAGCTTATTTGAAACAGAATCAATGTTCATATTTCTTTTTTTATTTATTTTTTATTTTTTAATGTTCATATTTCTATGTATTATATCTCTTATGTCTCTTTCAATCTAAAATTGCCTCCATTTATTCCTGCTTGCTTGTTGAAGATAATTTTTTCTATTAAAAAATATATTTTTTTCATGCACTTTTAAACGACTTCAATCCTGCTTTTGTGTTTCTCCATATCTGTTCTTATAGAAATCACCATGGAGGTTCACCTGGGTGGCTCAGTGGTGAAGTGCCTGCCTTCAGCCCAGGGCGTGATCCTGGGGTCCCGGGATCGAGACCCACATTGAGCTCCCTGTGAAGAGCCTGTGTCTCCCTCTGCCTGTGTCTCTGCGTCTCTTTCTGTGTATCTCATCAATCAATAAATAGAACCTTAAAGAGAGAGAGAGAGAGAGAGAGAGAGAGAGAGAAATCACCATGGAATACATTTTGCCAGTCCCATGGGGATTTCTAATTTCCCATCTTGCCTGACCTCTCAATAGTAAATGTGCATTTATATAGAGACTGATCAACAATCATCCAATCATCCAACAATCAATTGATACTGAGTGAAAAGCATGAGGTGAGTATAAAGATCAGAAATCACAAAGCAGAAAATATATTGAAAACAAGGAATAAAGTATCCTCAGGTAAATATATTGTTGTGCAAACATACAACACCCCATGAAATAAATTTAAAGTGCATATTTAATATAAAAGTTTGATATTTTAAGAAAATCACCTTTTTGAATGTGGACTTTTTGTTTTAATATGTGTGAAAGATACCATATTACATAACTGTGAGGCATTGGTAGTAGCTAAATCATTTGTGGTATTTATAAAAGGCTTATTATGTACACAATACTTAGTACTGATAATAGAAGTCACATTTATTGAAAAGTACTAATGGATTCACTCATACTTATGAATAATCCAACAGTTAATAACTATTTCCTCCTTTCCAGGGTCCAAAATGTTAATGAATATATGGATGGTTGCACAGGTATTGAGTGGAGGAGATAGCATTTGAGCCCTGGCTGGACTGTAGCATGTCTTCTTTCTGGGGAATCTTAGCTTGTAAAAACACTTCTAATTAGAAGAAAATATCAATAATTCCTTGCAGTATAGAACCATTTTTTTTTTTCTTACTTGAAAAGGAGCTAATTTCCAGAAAACCTTTCTAATTTACCCAGGGTTTCTTAAATGGCTATTGAAGAGAAAAGTTTTTCATCTTCTGGTATCAGCTCTGCATCCTGGCAGATAAAATAAACTAGTTAGGTTTGAGTAAATTAGTCTTGGAGCAGAACCATTCTTAAAGAATATTAAGATAATGCGCAACAATTTTTGCTTAGATGTGATTCTTTGATAACATTAAATTTAACTATCACACACACACACACAAAATGACTCCAAATCACTTAACTATTTCCACACAAAGTCTTCTTCCAAATTGAGCTAAGAGATAAGAACTTTGTTCTTTGTATTGATGACTTTATGAACACAATGTAAGCCTCATGTGTTCCATTCTTTCAATTACCACTGCCTTTCTTCCTCCTGATTTCTTCCCCAGTGAAAGGAAAATGTAATACAACAATGAACATGTTCAAAATTTAACTGCCTTTACATCCTTTGAACCAAAAGTGATTTGAGGAATAAAGAGTTTTTGACATGCAATTTAAATCTACCCTAGATAAGTGAATTGACTAGGGAGAAATTGTTTTAGGAAAAACCAAGGTCAATGAAAATGGGAAGCACATTAGAAATATTTGAAAGGAACGTTCTCCATTATTTGTTCTATATTATTGTGATTTGTTAAATGCATTTCTTACTTTTATTTTTTAATGCAAATACATTTTATTTGAAATAAAAAAAATGCTTCCACAGCTCAAGGGTCACTTGGAAACCAAATTGCTTGACTATATTACTGAACAAAAACAAAGCTGAAGCACAAACCTCTTCTTTTTTTTTTTTTTTTTTTTTTCATTTATTTATGATAGTCACACACAGAGAGAGAGAGAGGCAGAGACACAGGCAGAGGGAGAAGCAGGCTCCATGCACCGGGAGCCTGACATGGGATTCGATCCCGGGTCTCCAGGATCGCGCCCTGGGCCAAAGGCAGGCGCTAAACCGCTGCGCCACCCAGGGATCCCAAACCTCTTCTTTTTTGACATGTATTTGGAGATAGGTAGGAAGACACTGTTGTTGTTTTTTTTTTTATAGTTTTGTTTTATTCTTTGCTTTTTTGTTTTAAACTGACCTTCCCTTAAGGCCTGCTCATGGAAATGTAAACAATATAAATAAATTGACCATTAGCAGTTATCATATCATAACTCTGTCGCCTGTGTATGCTGAGATCACACATATACCTGCCAATATACCTGGGAAGAATTGCTACATCAGAGCTACATTTGAGTTTTCGGCAGGCAGGCCTGAGGAAGAGTGATCTGGAACAAGTTTTATATCCTACTTAGAACAAACCACTAGTATTCCCTAAAATAACAGGTTACCGTACAAAGATATGGCCTGGAATGTACCCCTTTCACTTTGGTTCATCTTCAGTTTTAGTTTGTAATTTACAGCTATTTGATTCATTTGCTTATAGCACAATCCCACCACAACGTATTAAAACACGAGATACCTATTATTGCTTCAACATCTGCATTTTTCAAATTTCATACTCTACTATATCCCTAGTATGTCAGTAGTTCTTGGATAATAAAAACATAATAATAATAAATGGGTAAAACTCTTATACCAATACAGCTCGAGATCTATAAGTGTAATGGTACTCGATGGGAAAGAGACAATGAGAAAAGAGAAGAAAGCAAACACTTTCATGTACAGGGAATGTGGTTTAAGGCCCTGGATTTTTGAATACAAATTCCCCAGAGAAGTTTGCTGTAATGGAATTTCCAGAAAACTTCCTTTGTTCCCATAAATGGACTTGAGAAGCTCAATCTAAACTTTTGAAAACTATAGTTATGAGATGTCTATATTTTTTTTTTTTTGAGAGAGAGAGAGAGAGAGACATAGAGGGAGGGAGAGAGAGAGAGAGGGTGCATGTGCAAGGGGAGAGGCAGAGGGAGAGGGAGAGAGAGAGAAAGGTAAGCAGGCTCCTTGCCACCCATCACAGAGCTCCACACGGGGCTCCATCTCACGACCCTCAGGTCATGACCTGAGCTGAAATCAAGAGTCAGTCATTTAACCGACTGTGTGACCCAGATGCCACCAGTTATGAGAGGTTATAAATGATGATCAAAGCCATTGGAGGGAGAAGGATGAGTGTGTCTTCCATTCAGCTAGTTTATAGAGTAGCTTCTTTAGTGGTTGATGTTGAGTAAAAATCACTGACATACCACAGGCACCCTGAAGGACAGGGTAAAAGAGTACTGAGCATGTTAACCACCTATATGGTAACAGGACTTCGAGGCGAGGAAAGTTTTTTGACAGTAAAACAACTCAGGATAATACATCTCTCTCTTTATCATTAAATGTAGCAGAATTTTTAAAAAGTGACAAGTAGATATAGTGAAAACAGAAAATTACAAGGCAGAGAACACAAGAGAACCAAGGCAGTGCTACCGGATTCCATGAGGTGGGATAGAGTATTCCATGAGGCTAGAAAATCTGTTAACAAAAACCCTGGAAAACTATCGCTATTGTTTATAAATCACTTGCTCATCATATGACCACATGTTGAATCCTTTTATCCCACGTACTGAAGAGTCCTTACATTCGTACTTATTCTGCATTTCTTCACCAGTCTTGTTTCAGTCGATATGGCCCAAAGCCTTGAATATAGTGTCTGACAGTTTGATAGTTGTCACTAGTCACTGTCCGGTACTCATTTTCTGCATGCTCTATGATTTTCATCAACTCCTTGGCAGTTTGGACTTCATTCGAAACAGTCACTAAATCCCCTACATCTTTCTGACTAATCAACTGAACATCGCCATCTTCACACCAGAGAATCTGTCAGGTGCTCCAGCGATCTAGGCTGTCGGTGCTGTGAGGGTGAACTTCCATGCTGATGACCAGCAACCATTCCAGAAATCTTTAGACCGAAACTAGTGGCTTTCAAAAAAAAAAAAAAAGAAAGAAACTAGTGGCTTTCGATACAGCCGACAATGGTCTGTTGCCCATCTAGAGTTTTAGCATCAAGAGTACAGAAGCCATTGAAGTAATGACCTTTCACAGAGACCCTTAAATCACGGTCACAGGACTCTCTCTAAGACTTCCTACCTCCATCCATGCCCCCCGGCTGTGTGGGTGTCTTTTGCTTCTTTCATAACTGATCAAACTTAAAGGAAATGTTTCTTGGATCTCAAAACCTGCTAGTACTCAGGTCACTGTGTTCTCTAAGTAAGACTTGATCTTCATATCCTTCTATCTTCTCAGCCATGAACTGGTGCAAATGCATGTGCTGCCCTTTCACTAAGTAGATTGTCATTTTGAAGTAGTAGCCGGACATCCTCGAACACATCATTAAATTCCCCTGGGGATGCATGAGTGAGGATTTCAGCAGCTTTGTGCACCTTCTTTTCCTATGACACCAGATTTTCCAAGTTGGTGGGATTGGGCTGCTCTTGAATTTCTTACTTTTAGAAAGAAAGTGCTTACTCCTTAAGGATATTAACCTCATTGTATAGTATATGTGTCAATAGTTAACTTAATAATAGACACTTAACTGAGTATCTATTACTTTCCCCAGAATGGGCTACACTCTGAGGGTAGAGAGATGAGTAAAGGACAGTGTCTGTCATAACTTAATTTACTTAAGTTCAAATAAACTTTACGGACAATGATGCCTTAGCAAAAGGCTTCTTGAACATTTACTAAATGCTTGAATAAATCAAGAATAAGGGAAAAGTATTCAGTCTAATATTAATGTTTGCAGTAAAGTTTATTTCTTTATTTCAGGAGAGAAGATATATTCCTCAAAAATAATCTTGGTTTTATTTGCTCCAATAGCCTCTGTAAAACATCTATTATTATATTTGTGTTCAGTTGCTCATCATCCTCATTCTCCTTAACTATAATTTTACCCATTATCCTAAAATCTCTAGAATATATTTCCTGTCTGTATTTGAACCATTGTGTGTGTGTATGTGTAAGACGAGAGAGAAAGAAGTTGACTGATTAATTCTATATATATGATAATTGTATCTGGAGAAATGGGGAAAACTTATAAAGAGCCCTTGAATAGTAAAGTCAACATTTGAAGCAAAGCAAGCCCCAGTTAGAATTCCTTTAGGGAAGATAAACGTCTTCTAAGATACTATTTTCAGACAAAACTGCAATTAAATGGCACCAGTATTTCAAAGAATCAGGCATAGCATCTCCTATATTGTAAATGGACTTAAAATCAATCTCAAATCCAAAAAGTCTTGATGAAGCTAGTTCAAGTTAGGGGAAGGAAGGAAATAGAAAAGTAACAGTCTAGTCTTATGTTTCATATTTTTATTGTCCTAATCTTCTATATTTAGGATATTTTTTATGTCCCTGAATTCTAATCGAAACTTTATAAAGTATTATCATTTATCTCATAGGATTATGATAAAATGATAAATATCATGTATAGGGATCCCTGGGTGGTGCAGCGGTTTGGCGCCTGCCTTTGGCCCAGGGCACGATCCTGGAGACCCAGGATCGAATCCCACATTGGGCTTCCGGTGCATGGAGCCTGCTTCTCTCTCTGCCTATGTCTCTGCCTCTCTCTCTTTCTCTCTCTGTGACTATCATAAATAAATAAAAATTAAAAAAAAATAAATAAATATCATGTATAGTCTGTTTCAAGAATTAGAATCAATGTTATAACATTTTTTAAAAATTGAATAAATAAGGAATATTTTTGCAAATAGCAAGTTTGAATTTTTAAAATGTTTTATTTATTTATACGAGAGAGAAGAGGTAGTGACAGAGAGCATGAGCAGGGAGGACAGGGAGAAGCAGCCTCCCTACCCAGCAGGGAGCGCAACATGGGGTCTGATCCCAGGATCCTGGGATCATATCCCAAGCCGAAGGCAAGACACTCAACTGACGGAGCCACCCCAGTGCCCCCTGAATTTTTATGCCCAAGGTTTTAAATATTTAAAGCCATTTATGTCTAAATGCTTTTAAATGTTTTTAATGTTTCTTAATCCTAAAAGCATCCTGTAATTACCTTTAAAATATTATATAACAATATTTTTTAAAATAATGAGATGGAAACAGCTTCTTTTACTCTTCTTGAAGAATGATTTTTTTATATTGTTGTAACTATGAACCATACACACAAAAATACAAAAATCCCTTTTTAACAATCCCCATTGGCATTTCACATTATTTGGTTTTTAGAAAATTATCATCATAATGAATACATTTCTAGTCAAAAACATCTGAACAGTGTTTAATGAGGGAAGATGCTCTGTATTTCACTGTTGAGTTTATACACAAAGGACATGCTCTACTCTCACATGGAAAGGAGAATACCATGACAAAATATCCTCTCATATCTTAAATTTCCAAATTCCTGGAACTTCTTGTGGTTTTTGCTTTTACAGATTTTTTTTTTTGCTTTTATAGATTGATATTTTGAATATTTGAGATGAGTGGTGTGAGAGAAGCACAGAGATTGATGCCTTTAGAACTAATTTTACATAAAGATGCAAGAAAAGAAATCAAGAGGTATTTGTTCCACTTAAAATTTAAAATAAATGAGTGAATGGATGAATAAATAAGAATACATGCATAATGAATAAATAAATAAACGGATAAAAGAGAACTGTCTTGACATTAACCACACCGGGTGCGTGGTAGACAGTAGCTTTAGGCCGGCCGAAGCAGGACACTGATGAGACACCTAAAGTTGGGATCATTCAAACAGAATGTATTGCAAAAGACTTTTTTTTTTTTTTTTTTTATTACAAAGAGTCATGTGATCATGTGATCAAGAGGCTGCCACTACTCCCAGGCCCAAGGGAACAAGGTAGAGAAAGTCACACAAGGAAGCCCCCTTTGAGTGGAGCTGGATACATGGGTCAAGAATAGAGCCACAAAGAGGCAACCTCAAGTGGTGGTGGGTAGGGACACTCTGCTCTCACTCCGCTTTCTCCCCGGGATCCTCTGCCAGGGAGATCAAATGACAAAGCAACAGATACACAGCAAGGGCGTAGCCCATATAGGTCAGCTTCCTGGGCCAGAGAGCTGAGTTTACAAACCTGGGGTGTGGATCTGGGACGGCCAACAACAAATACGTAGCTCAGAACACACTAGTATATTTTGAATGGACAGATAAGGGATGGCGAGTTCTCATTTGTTGTAGACAGTGTGTTACCAAATATTGGGGAGAAACTAGTCATTTATTTTTCAAGGTAAATAAATGTATGAGATGTTTTATTTCTGTATAGGAAATTATCATGATCAATATTTTAGTGGACTGTTATCACTATTAACATTAAAGCATTTTTAGGATTATAAATAAATTCTATGTTTATAAATTAAGGGATATATATATCATATATATCATATATATATATCACACATATATATATGATTTTCTTGAGGTTTCTAAGCTAATTTCACATATGTTTCTATTTCTTTTGACGAAACTGCAAGATCCTTTACCCATTGTTTTAAGATAATAACATTAAAATTGCTACACAAGGCAAGGACGTTTGCCATAGCAGTGCTGATTAGAAATAATGTTTTTAAAATTGTCAAACGATGAACAATGTGACTTCCAAAATTCAATGAGGGGACTCCTGAGTGGCTCAGTGCATTAAGCAATCAAGTCGTGATTCCGGCTCAGGTCATGACCTCAGGGTTGTGAGACTGAGCCCCATGGCTGGCTCCCAGCTCTTCAGGGAGGCTGCTTCTCTAACTCTCTCTCTGCCCCTAACCTCATTCATGCTCCCTCTCTCTCTCTTTCTCAAATAAGTAAATAAATAAATAAATCCTTAAAAATCAATGAGGTATTTTGTACATGTATAAAAATTTATAGCAATTTGTTTTTCCTGAGTCTATCAATATTGGTCCAACTTGCCAAAGTGTAGCACACTTTAATATACAGCTAATTATAATCACAACAGAGCTTAAAGTGAACCAATCAAGGAAATAAATGTGTTCTGTAAATTAATGGAAAATGGAAAAATTATTATTGAACACGTTGCAAAATTCTCAAATTTATGTAATTATGTTTTCAGATAAATAGTATTTGTGAGAGGCAGATATCATTGGATAAATTCAATATGCATGATCAAACACCTATAGATGATTCTCTAAGATACAGGATCAAATTTGAAGTGATAGACTATACAAAATAAGATTATATTATAAAACAGTTACTAAACTGGTGTATGTCTGGTGTGTGGTATATATACACATTTGGCTTTCCAAAAGCATATTCTGGACGACTTTTAAATGACACAAATATTAATAAAATGGAAAGTTGCACTATACTTTTTATCTTTTATTAATAGAGGCAGGAATTTTTTTACATTTCTAAGAGATTCTCAAACCAGGAAGAGGACCTTAATTTGAATTATATTCTGTGGAGTGCATCGAAACTTTTCAATGAAATTTGTTCCATTTGAAGTCAAGAAAGTAGTTCCTTGGGTAGCATTAATAATACTGGCTGTTCTTCAGCTCCTACCTTACGGGCCAATTCTTTCAATTGTACAAGCAGAAAGATTTTGTTAAGTGTCACTCTAAATTACTCAGGATATTTTAAGTTAAATTAGCTCCTGATCCTTTTCAAAGTTTGCTTAGCCTCATGCATTTTACCCATTCTAAAAGTCATCCTCTCTGTTATTGAATATTATACAAGTCATTTAGGTAACAAATTCAGTAATATGTTGGCAAAATATGGAATTCCAGGTTTATTAACTTTTAATTGAACAAGAGAAGTTTGTAATGAATGAAATCAGAATGGCCGGTATTTTTTTATACCCAAAAGAACTGAAAAGTATATTTCTTTAAACTCTGCTGCTTATATCCAACAGTTTGATAACTTGAGTATTAAACAATGAATATTTTTAAATAAATTATTTTAGTGTTATATTTCCATTAAGTTTTGCTTATACACTTATATATTTCTTTTTATAATCATCTATATCTTGCTCAAATTAAAATAAAAGTGAACTTCTAAGTGTAAAAGGGGTGAATGTACAAAATTCTATTTTAATAGCCCAGTAACAAATTGGTAGAAAATATTATCAAGGATGCAGTTAAAATGGTTTAGCTTGATAAATAAACAAATACAGAAACATTCACACTTCTCTGAATATTTTGATTCAATTTTCATCTTTACATAGGAGAACGGAAATGTTGAATAAAAATTGCTTATTACCACACCATGACTGCTGGATTTATTACATGTGCTTTCACCTAAGGCCAATCAAGTTTGCTGGAAACTTCTATATCAACAGCATCGTATAAACCTCTGCTCTCTGAGCTTAGACTCTAAGCCATTTAAGATTTTTCGTAGTGGCAGGCTGCATTGGCAGTTCGTACTTCTCAATGCTTGCTTTTATCCTATTCCGTTACCATTGCTAACGCTATTCTTCTTTGGTTCCACTTGTGATTGTACCGTATTCCTTTAAAAAATCATTTGTGGACTCTACAGATTGCAATTTTGAAGTGTCTTTGAGATTATGTTTCTAAAGAGTCCTGGGATCCATTTCCTTTAAATGACAGAATTTTAAGTGTGACTGACATATGAGACCAAGAATTAAGTAAATGAAAGCCTGCAGGAAGCAGTCCAGGCAGGAGGCCTTGCGCTGTAATGGAGGGAGATCAACCAAAAGGAAAGCATGATGCTGGAGGATGGGAAAGAGGAGGCTGAAGGGGTCTGAGAGGGTAGAGAACATAGTACAGTAAACAGCTCTGTCTTTATAAGCAGGAAAATACGAAGCCCTGGAGGAGTTTCCAGCAGGAAGGTGACATGGTCAGGTTTGCATTTTAAAGTATCACTGATTAGATTATGTAGATCAGATTACTGGGAACAACAACAAAAGTGCCTATAAATTGAACAAAAATGATAGATTATTAAAAAAAAAAGATAGATTATTACAAAAAAAAACCCATAAGCACAGTTTGGGAATCTAGACAAATAAATTATTTCTTGGTTTCTCTTGCTTAAACCAGATAATCAATTAAAAAATACTATACATTTTCCTCACTAAGATGAATGGGGTTATATATACAGACCTACTTTAAGAATATTTTCATTCATTCTGAATAGCTTGAATTGAGAGAAAATAGTAATTTGTTTAAGGAGATCAATTTAGGTAGTGGTGGCTAAAACTTTCGGGGACAGAACTGAAATGGAGAATTTTGACTAAGAACATGATTCAATGTGCAAAAGTAATTTATGATGTGGAGAAATTAAATTCAATACATTGGAAAGTCTAAATCCAAATATAGGCTATGGGAAAACCATTTTAAAGTAGTAAAGAAAAACAATCCATTTCTGAAAAAAAATAGTTTTTGTAGGGAATACTTTAAAAATATATATTGCAAATAAAATAAAATAAAATAAAAGAGTGTAATGAGCTCCTATGGATCCACCACTCCGCTTTAATAATATTCAACCCACGGCCGGTATTATTGTATCTACACACCACTTACTCCTGGGTAAATTTGAGGCAAATGGTAACAGCATATTAATTTGTTGTGAATATTTCAGTGTGCCTGAAATATTCACAAATGGCAAGAATCCCTCTTTCCCAACATAGGTAGCATCAGAAACTTACTCTCCCCCAAATCCCCAGGAATTCCTTGATCTAATATTACATGTCCAATCATGTTCATGTTGTTTCTCTAATTAAAACATAAATATTCATTTTCTTGGCTAGTCTCCATCTTAGTTTGAATTTGAACCCCAAAACTTCCATACTCTAGTCTAGATGCTTCCAGGAACTTTTACTTTTACTTCAAGTCTAAGTATTTTACTTGAATGTGTCTTCGTGCTGGAAACACTAGTGTAACCTCCCAAGAAACGCATAGTGCTCTGTCATTATGTAGTTTCACATCTTTTTATTTGTTGTTGATTCCAGGAATTTTCTTGGATTATACTTTTTAGTATTTGTTCTATTCCATTTATTTCATTTTCTTCTTCAGAGAGGTATATTATGTGTATTTGGTTTTATCTTCATTCTAATTCCTTTTTTTTAAAGTAGGCTCCATGCCCAATGCAGAATTTGAACTCACAACCCTAAGATCAAGACCTGTGGTCAAGAGTGGGATGCTCTACCAACTTAGCCACCCAGGTGTCTCCCTTCTAATTTTTACCTAAGTTCATTTACTTCTGTTTTCATGTTTTTATTTTCTCTGATTTTTATTGTATACTTCTGATCTATGTTGTTGGCTCATGACTTCTGTCATTTCCTTTATTTCTCTTCATTCATTTCAAAATATGAGGCTGTATTTTTCACGTGCTTGTTAACATGAATTTCTAATGCACCTTTTTCATTTGTAAGAGGCTAATCTCTTCCTTCTTTTTCTTTTTTTCTGTAGCTTTTAAAGGACAAAGCCATAATCTTTTTTCACTGCTCTGGGATGCATGAGATGAATTTCAAGTACTTCTAAGAGAAAGGAATGGACCAATATCACTTTTCTAGGGTCATCACCCTCAGGTTCCCTGTCTTCTCCTTTCCCGTGGATTAAAACAGTAGGATTCACCTTCTGGAGGTATTAACCATCTCATCTGAACTATCCTAATTCTTTGCTCACTATGTGGTCCAATTGGGGATATTCTCCTCCTCAGCTTGACTTGGGAGAGCTCTGGGGTTCCTTAGTTTCTAGGGCTCATGCCCATAAATACCTCCACTACTTGAGCACTAGCGACTTTCCTTTATCTTACTGCATTCATTGGGCATTGGAAGCGTCAAGTGCTATCAACCTCCACAACCACCAGTTTCAGGTGCTGTGTTAGGATTACTCCCTGAGTCTTACAGTTGTACATGATGATGATGTTCACTGCTCAGCCATTAAGAGCTATCCCATGATTTTCTTCCATGTGACTTTTTTATAACAATTGTTCTTATAGCTATTTGTGTTTATCTCAAACCATTTATGTTTGGGGACCAATGGGAATGAAAATATGTCAGCCACTTTGGATGTAGGATTTATCTTACTTATTGTTCGCTTTTTTTTTAATAATGAAATTTTTTTTTAAGATTTCATTTATTTATTCATGAGAGACACACAGAGAGAGAGAGAGAGAGAGAGAGAGAGAGAGAGAGGCAGAGGGAGAAGCAGGCTCCATGCAGGGAGCCTGATACGAGGCTCAATCCCAGGACCTCTGGATCAGGCCCTGGGCGGAAGGCGGCGCTAAACCGCTGAGCCACCCGGGCTGCCCTAAATAATGAAATTCTAATATATTAACAAAATATACCACAATCAGTGCTGTCTTCTCAGAATAACTTATTTAAAAGAGTGTCTTAATTTTAAATTAGGTGCAATTTAGTAGCTCATTTATATAAGGATCTGCAGATGAAATTATTATAGTAAAAAAATCATATGTAAGTCCTTTTATTCTCAGCCTTGGTTAGATATTTGTAAGACCAATAGATGCTTTCGATTCAGTGTAATATGCATTGTTGAGCCACTACTACACTGCCAAACTCCTTTTGGGCAGAATAAATGTTAGCATAATCAAACATGCTTATTTAAAGACTTGTGAGAAATGAAACACTATGCAACCAATACAAAAGTATAGATTAATATTCCTTAACCTAGAAATATATCAACTATATTTTTTTAAAAAAGGATTTTATTCATTTATTCATGAGAGACACAGAGATAGGCAGAGACACAGGCAGAGAGAGAAGTAGGCTCCCCGCAGGGAGCCCGACATGAGACTCAATCCCAGGACTCCAGGATCACAACCAGAGCCAAAGGCAGACGCTCAACCATAGGAACCACCCAGGTGCGCCTCCACTGTATTTCTAAGGAAAAACAAAATCTGTACAAAACACTGTAATGATCTCATTTTAACAATAAAAAAATGGATGAATATAAAGATGAGTGTTTGCCAAAATAGTAAATAGCAATAATCTCTGAATAATGGG
Organism: Canis lupus dingo; assembly: GCF_003254725.2. Lineage (NCBI taxonomy): Eukaryota > Metazoa > Chordata > Mammalia > Carnivora > Canidae > Canis > Canis lupus. The sequence goes on along the minus strand of NC_064246.1, from coordinate 84,707,445 downwards.
ATTAGCATTTTTAAGATTTTTATCACATTTATGGGGATCCCTGGGTGGCCCAGTGGTTTTAGCACCTGCCTTTGGCCCAGGGCGAGATCCTGGAGTCCCGGGATCAAGTCTACATCGGGCTCCCTGCATGGAGCCTACTTCTTCCTCTGCCTGTGTGGCTCTCATGAATAAATAAAATAAAATCTTTAAATAAAAAGACTTTTATCACATTTTTATAGTATTTTGTTACATTTTGTTGACTAGTTTTTTTACAATGAGCAAGCATCACATTTATTTATTTATTTATTTATTTATTTATTTATTTATTTATTTATGAGAGACACAGAGAGAGAAAGAGGCAGAGACACAGGCAGAGGGAGAAGCAGGATCCCTGCATGGGAGCCTGATGCGGGACTCAATCCCAGGACCTAGGGATCACAACCACAGCTGAAGGCAGACGCTCAACCACCCAGGACTCCCAAGCATCACATTTAAACTAAAATTAGCCTCTTTCTATTTTTACAGATAGACTAGGAAACATTGGAAAGTCAGTGAAAAATCTTTTTGCATCTCTAACAAACTATGTAGGATTAATTTGTGACCAAGATACTATAAATAGTTCAAGATAAATAAGAATCATGAAAAAAAAAAAAGAAATAGAAGAGTGGATTATTTGTCTATGGATACATTTGGGTCCCATTGTAAGTAAGAAGGAGAAGGAGGGACACCAGGGTGGCTCAGTGGTTGAGCATCTGCCTTTGGCTCAGGGCGTGACCCTGGGGTCCAGGGATCAAGTGCCACACTGGACTTTCTGCATGGAGCCTGCTTTTCCCTCTGCCTGTGTCTCTGCCTCTCTGTGTCTCTCATGAATAAATAAATAAAAGTATTAAATACAACAAGGAGAAAGAAGAAGAGAAAAAGGAGGGGGAAATAAGGCAACGTAAGTCACCTGTTCAAGCTCTAGTCCTACTACCACACTACACATGAGTCTGCACTAAAAGTTATGATCCTACAACCCAACTATCTTGCTGCCTCCTGCTGTTCCTGAAGGTTAAATGTTAAATTAAGTTTTTATTTTGGGTGATATTACTGTTACTTTTTCTTCCAGTTAAGATTTGTGTCACTGGCTAGTCATCATCGAAGGGCCCATTGATCCTGTTAGGCTTGAATGTGTATTCCTTTCCGACTGGTTTTTCAGTGTTGCCAAGATGGGCTACTGGCTCCCCAAGCCCTTCCTGGGCTTACATCTAAACTCATACACACTGACATCCTTACAGGACTTTTAACTATTTCTCATGATTGGGGTGTGAGTAGAAAATGTCACTACCATTCTGGGGCAATTTAAGAGAGAGTGTGTCTTCATCTCCCCCACTCCCCAACCCCCTCCTGCTCTCTACTCAGCCACTAGAGGATGCAGATGCAGGACTGATCTCAAAGTTTTCTGATAAACATAGAAGAGTCACAGCATAACATGAGATCCTGGATGACTCCATGAAGTGAATCCTACCTGCCAACTTCCCGGGACTCTGCTAGGTTAGAGCAACTATGTAAGCCACTGAGTTTTGGGGATTTATCTGCTAAACAGTTAGGAATGGTTATTTTGAAAATCGTTTTCAGAAACCTGGTTGCATTTTTCTTATGTTTAATAAAAAATAATTCCTTTAGCAGCATAAGATGTGAATCAGGGATCCCTGGGTGGCGCAGCGGTTTGGCGCCTGCCTTTGGCCCAGGGCACGATCCTGGAGACCCGGGATTGAATCCCACGTCGGGCTCCCGGTGCATGGAGCCTGCTTCTCCCTCTGCCTGTGTCTCTGCGCCTCTCTCTCTCTGTGACTATCATAAATAAATAAAAAATTAAAAAAAAAAAAGATGTGAATCAACCATTGCTTTCTGTTTCTCATTGACTGAGCTAATTATTTCACCTTAATAAGGCTTGCTTCCAAGGAGTGCATTCTTTAAAGAAAATGGAAAGAATATATGTTTAGTTTCCATAACATTTTCACGGATTCAATAATTTTCTCGAAGTTACTTTTCTTACTCTCCCATAGGGTTACAATCCAACTGTGAATTTTCACCTTTCAGTCTTTCAGTAAATTCTGGACAAATTCTTCACCTCTAACTAATTGGAACGAGGGTAAAATACTGAGTTAAGGGTGTTGGAAGATATTTACATATAGTCTATGCTTTACATAAATTTAGAAGGTAGATGTGGCCTATCTTGCTTCACGTGGTTATTTTAATTCAGAGATTAAAATGGTGATTTGAAAAGTCCTTTAGTTGAGAAAAACCCTAAATCTGCCAGCTAAAAATTACTCTGTCATATTTTTTTTGGAAACGAATTAATTTTTCAGCCTAAGAGGTTCTGGCAAGTTAATTTTCAAAGTGTTTGCAGTGTCCTGAGAAAATATCAATTTATATTAAAAACCAACAGAAATACTGTATTTTCTCTGCTACCATAATAAGAAGCACTCCAAGTAATTCCTTTTAAAATAAGCTTATTTTGGTATTGCACTTTTTGAATTTTTGGCTTCTCTCCATTTCTTATTTTAATAAATAAGGACACTTGGAAATTAAAAAAAAACTCATAATGGATATGATTAGACTTGTGAGAAGCATCAAATAATTTAACATGAGTTTGTTCTGCTCTGAAGTTTTATTTGCTTAAAAGTATTAAAAATACACTCATATCAGTTTCAGAATTCTGTTAATATCAAGATAATTTTCCTACAGAGGGCAGTACTGGTGGAAATACACTGGCCATTTTAACTACTCAAAGAAAAAATTTATATAGCACATCTGCTATGATCAAGGCACCGTTAGCACAGGATCCCAACAACAGACTGCTGGGAAAGGGAGGAGAACCAGGCATTTGTGTTTGTATTTGAGCTCATTATCCAACTGGGTTCTTATGTAAATTCAATTTCAAACAAATTGTTAACTTGAAAATATGAGCACCTAACATCCCATGTAGAAAACTATCAATTTCTATAGCTAGTTTTTCTTTTTCTTCTCACCAGTTATGAGATTAATTTTATATTTCAACTTAACTGAGCTATGAGGTGCCCAGATATTTCACCTAACATTTCCCTAGGTATGTCTGTGAGTGCGTTTTTTGGGATGAGATTAGCGTTTGAATCGGTAGACATTTGAATGGTAGTAAAGTAGATTGGCTTCCCCCATATCTGTGGCTTTCATCCAGTCAATTGAAGCTTGAACAGAAAAATTGGCTGACTTCTTCCAAAGAGAGGGGAACTCCTTCTGCCTGCTAAACTGTGACATTGTTTGTTTGTTTTCCCATTTTTAAGACTATTTCTTTTTTTTTTAACAGTAGTTTTAGTTTCATAGCAAAATTGAGCAGGTTGAGAGATTTCCTATATACCGCTGTCCCTCCCTTCACATCCACAGTTTCCCACATTGCCGGTATCTCCAACCAGATGGTCCATTTGTTACAATCAATGAACGTACATTAACACATCATAATCACCCAAAGGTTATAGTTTGGATTACAAGTCACTCTTGGTGTTGCACATTCCGTGTGTTTGGACAAATGTATAATGATATGTACCCATCACTATAGAGTACCCATCACTATGGAGTAGTCTCACTGTTGTAAAAATCCAATGTACTCCACCTAACTATCCCCACTTCTCTGCTTACAACCCCTGGCAACCAAACCACTGACCTATTTACTGCCACCATAATTTTGCCTTATTTAGGATATCATATAGTTGGAATCATGCAGAATGTCATACTTTACTTTGACTTTTTTTTTCACTTAGTAATATGCATTTAAGTTTCCACCATGTCTTTCCAGGGCTTGATACTTCTATTTTAGTATGCATGAGGAATTATAGGTCTTTTGGTTCTTCAAATACACTTTAGAATCAATTTGTTGATATCCACACAAAAGCTTACTGGGATTTGGAGCAGGATTGCATTTAATTTATAAAGTAAGTTGATGGGCACCTGGGTGGCTCAGTGATTGAGCATCTGCCTTCAGCTCAGGTCATGATCCTGGGGTCCTGGGATCAAGCCCCATACCAGGTTCCCCACAAGGAGTCTGCTTCTCCCTCTGCCTATTTCTTTGTCTCTCTCAAATAAATAAATAAAATCTTTAAAAAATGTATAAAGTTTAGAAGAACTGACATCTTGACAATATTAAGTATTCCTATCTATGAACATGAAACACCTATTTAGTTATTCTTTAGTCAGTTCAGCAGAGTTTTGTACTTTTCCTCGCATAGATCTTGCACATATTTTCTTAGATTCATACCTAAACATTTTATTTTTAGGAGATGTCAATATAAATAATACTGTGGGATTTGTTTGTTTTGTTAATTCAATTTCTAATACATCTGGTTTCTGGTGGTATATAGAGAAGTAATTGACTTTTTAAAAAAATATTTTGTTTATTTATTCATGAGAGACACAGAGAGAGAGGTAGAGACATAGACAGTGGGCGAATCAGGCTCCCTTTGGGGAACCTGATGCGGGACTTGATCACAGGACCCTGGGATCACAATCTGAGTCAAAGGCAGACACTGAACCACTGAACCACCCAGGTGCCCCAGCAATTGACATTTAAATATTAACCTTTTATCCTGTCCCTTTCCGTAACTGCATCTTAGGGTTTTGTTTTGTTTTTGTTTTTTTTGTTGTTGTTGTTGTTGTTGTTTTTTTTTGTCAATTCTTTTGGATTTTCTACATGGATGATTATGTCATCTGTGGACAAAGATGGATTCATTTCTTCCTCTCAATCTATATGCTTTTATTTCCTTTCCTTGTCTTATTGCATTATCTCAAGCTTCCAGTACAATGTTAAAAGGAATGGTGAGAGGAGACATATCTGTTTCTCATGAAGCAGAATATTAGCCATAGGGTTTCTGTAGATATTCTTTCTCAAGTGGAGGTAGTTCCCTTTTATTTCTAGTTAATTGAGAGTTTTCATCACGAATGGGTGTTATATTTTCTCAAATACTTTTTTTTGGCATTTATTATATGACCATGCGATTTTTCTCTTTTAAACTATTGATGCGATGGATAATATTAATTGATTTTCAAATGTTGAACCAGCCTGGGATAAATCCCACTTATTCATGGTGCATAATTCTTTTTATACATTGCCAAGTATGAATTGTTAATATTTTGTTGAGAATTTTTGCATGTATATTAATTAGAGATAGTGACTTTCATTTTCTTTTCTTGTAGTGTCTTTGAATTTAGTACTAGGGTAATACTGGTCCCTTAAAACAAGTTAAAAAAAGTATTTCCTCTGTTTCTCTTTTTTTTTTTTTTAATTTTATTTGTTCATTCATGAGAGACACAGGCAGAGGGAGAAGCAGGCTCCTCACAGGGAGCCTCATGTGGGACTTCATACCCAGACCCGGTGTCACAAGCTGAGCTGAAGGCAGACGCTCAGCCGCTGAGCCACCCAGGCCTTCCTTTCCTCTGTTTCTACCTTCTAAAAGAGATTGTAGATATCTGGCATAATTTATTCCTTAAATATTTGGTAAAATTCACCAGTAAATCCTCTGGATTTGGCACTTTCTATCTTGCAAGGTTATTAATTATTGACTCAATTTATTTAATAGATATAGATCTATTTAGATTGCTTATTTTTTCTTGTGTGAATTTGCAGGTGCATCTTTCAAGGAATTGGTTGTTTTCATCTAGGTTATGAAATTTGGCAACAGATAGTTTAATTTGTTAGATAATTTTAACAGTTAGTTAAAATTAATTTAACTAACAGTTAGTTAGTTTAATTTGTCAGATAAGTTTCTCTCCTTTGCTTTTGAGTGATAGTTTTGCAGTATACAGAATTCTATGTTGGTGTGTTTTTTTGTTTTTTTGTTTTTTTGTTTTTTTGTTTTTTCTCTCAGCACTTCGCTCACTATTTACTTGCATGGTTTCTGGGGGGAAATCAGATCTAATTCTCATCTTTGTTCCTCTCTAGGTAAAGTGGTTCCCCAACCCCCCTTTGGCTTTTTTCCAAAATTTTTTCATTATCTTTTATTTTCTACAGTTTGAAAATAATATGCCTACATGCAATTTTTTGAGATTTACTTTGATTGGTATTCTCTGAGTTCTCTGAATCTATAGTTTGGTGTCTGACATAAATCTGGGGAAACTTTTACTCATTATTGTTTCAAATGTTCCTCTGTCCCTTTCCCTCTTTCTTGTCCTTATGGTTGGAAGGAAACATTGCTTGTATGCAGCACCTTTTGCAATGGTCCCACAGTCTTTGGACATTCTGTGGGTTTCTCTTCAGTCTTTATTCCCCTTGCTTTTTGATTTTTGAGGTCCAGTTCTGTCCTCTTGCTCAGAGATGCTTTCTCAGCCATATACAGTCTACAAATAAGCCTATCAGGAGGATTCTTCATTTATGTTACATTGTTTTTAATGTCTAGCGTTTATTTTTGGTCATTTCTTTGGATTTCTGTGTCTCTGCAGACATTCCATCCATCTGTGTCTTTGCTTTATCCATTAGAGCCCTTAGGATATTAATCATAGCTGTTTTAAATTTTTGCTGTGATAATTCCAGCATCCCTATTTTGTGGTTCTCATCCTTATCCTGATTCTTCAATTTATTTTTCTTTTAAGATTTATTTATTTATTCATGAGAGATGCAGACAGAGAGGCAGAGACACAGGAAGAGGGGGAAGCAGGCTCCATGCAGGGAGCCCGATGTGGGACTCGATCCCAGGACTCCAGGATCACACCCTGGGCTAAAGGCTAAACCGCTGAGCCACCCAGGCTGCCCCTTCAATTTATTTTTAGTTTTAGTTTTTGCCTTTTGGGATTTCCTGTTATTTTTTCTAGATTACATGGCATGATGTACCTGGTAAAATGTTCTGCTTGTAATAATAGGCCTTTAGTAAAAGGGTACTGAAGTTTGAGGAAAGTTTTCCATAGTCTTATGATTAAGTCTCAATTTTTAAGTTAAAATTCGTGTCTGCATTGCAAAATTCACGAATACTTTTTACTTTTAAAAATATTTTATTTATTTATTCATTAGATATACAGAGAGGATGGTAGGGACATAGGCAGAGGGAGAAGCAGGCTCCCTGCAGGGAACATGATATGGGTGGAACTCGATCCCAGGACTCCCCGATCACAACCTGACCTAAAGGTAGATACTCAACCACTGAGCCACCCAGGTGCCTCTGTTGTTGTTGTTGTTGTTGTTGTTTCTCTCCCCTTAGGTGGCACAGGGTGTTGGGTATTGTCTTCCCCAGGTCAGTTAGTTTCTCCAGCAAATTAAGCCCTTGTTATTTGTTTCACATTTGTTTTTTTAAGAATTTATTTATTTATTCATGAGAGACACAGAGAGAGGCAGAGACACAGGCAGTGGGAGAAGCAGGCTCCATTCAGGAAGCCCGACGTGGGACTCGATCCCAGGATCACACCTTGAGCCAAAGGCAGATGCTCAACTGCTAAGCCACCCAGGCATCCCTGTTTCAAAATTTTATTTAAATTCTACTTAGCTAACACATAGTATTGATTCCAGGAGTACAATTTAATGCTTCATCACTTACATATAGCACTCAGTGCTCATCACAGCCAGTGCTCTCCTTAATATCCATTTAGCCCATCCTCCATCCTCAGTTTGTTCTCTACAGTTAAGAGTCTCATGGTTTGTGTCCCTCTCTTTCCCCCCTTTCCCTAAGTTCATCTGCTTTGTTTCTTAAATTCCACATGTGAGTGAAGTCATATGGTATTTACTTTCTCTGAATTGTTCTGCTTAGCATAATACACACTAGTTCCATCCACATTATTGGAAATGGCAAGATTTCATTTTTATCTGTGGCTGAGAATATATATATATATATATATATATATATTTGCATTATATATATAATTTTATATATATACATATATGTATATATAAAACTTCTTATTTATCCATTCAGTAATCAATGGACATTTGGGCTCTTCTATAATTTGGCTCTTGTTGATAATGCTGCTATAATCAAGGTGTTCCTTTGAACCAGTGTTTTTGTATCTTTTGGGTAAATACCTAGCACTGCAATTGCTGGATCATAGGTTAATTCTATTTTTTACTTATTGAGGAACCTCCATACCATTTTCCAGAGAGCTCTACCAGTTTACATTCCCACCAGCTGAGTAAGAGGGCTTCCCTCTGTTGTCTCCTGTTTTGTTCATTTTAGGCATTCTGACAGATGTGAAGTGGTATCTCATTGTAGTTTGGATTTGCATTCCCTTGATGAAGAGTGATGTTGAGCATTTTTCCATGGGTCTGTTAGCCATCTCTATGTCTTCTTTGGAAAAATATTTATTCATGTCTTCTGCCCATTTCTTAACTGGATTATTTTGGGCCAGGGGGCGGGGGGGGGGCAGTGTTGAGTGTGATAAGTTCTTTATAGATTTTGGGTAGTATAAACATTTTCACAATATTTGTTCTTCCAATCCATGAACATGGAATGCTTTTCCATTTCTTTACATTATCTTCCATTTCTTTCATAAGTGTTCTGTAGTTTTCAAGGCTTTCACCTCTTTGGTTAGATTTATTCCTTATGGTTTTGGATGCAATTGTACATTGTTTCAATTCCTTGATCTTTCTTGTTGGTACTTCAATATTGAAGTATAGAAATGTCTTAGATTCTTGTATGTTGATTCTGTATCCTGTGAGTTTACTGAAATTGTATCAGTTCTAGCAATTTCTTGGTGGAGTCTTTTGGGTTTTCAGCACAGAGCGTCAGGTCCCTGGGAATAGTGAAGTTTGGGTTCTTCCTTCCTGATTTGGATGTTTTTATTTCTTTTTGTTGTCTGATTACCAAGATCAGGACTTCCAGTACTATGTTAAATAACAAAGATGAGCATGGACATCCCAGTCTTGTTTCCTGTGGAAGAGCTCTCAGGTTTTCACCATTGAGGGTATTAGCTGTGGTCTTTCACAGAAGCAGGGCCTTGTTAATTAGTTTTCCCTGAGGGCAGGCCTTGTTAAGAAGCCCTGAGTGCTCTGGCATATTGCAGAACTGTTTCTTTTGCACTCCCCCTGCTGGAAGCATGAGAGAATATTTTTTTTCTCCAATGCTGTGAACGTTGTAAATTTAACAACACCATGTGGGCTCCTGTATGAGTGGGTTCTCCTGACATTTTTAACTTTCAAACTTATTTTCATTGAGCCTCCAGCAATGTGTAAATTTTTTACTACACTGGCACTGGTCCTCGTGGCATTTTCCATATGTGAGTCTCTGCTGAAGGAAACTGTGACTCCCTGTATTCACTTGTCTGTCTCTCTAATTCTGGGAGCAGTGACCTACCTTAAGTCCTCTCCTTTCTTACAGATCCAAGAAGAGTTGATTTTCTTTCAGTTCCTTTTTTTTTTTTTTTTTTTTTACTGGTTCTTAGGATGGAATGGCAAGTTCTAAGCTCCTTACATAAAGACACCAGAGGTCTGGAATGATTTTTCCCACCTTCAGAGTCAACGTGAAATGTCAGCTCTTCTTGGGACATAAGCCTATGGACTTCCAGGCTGGAACTTATACTCCCAGTTTTCCTGGCTGTCAGTCTTTGGACTTAGGCTGGAACTAGACCATCTTTCTCCCTTGAGTCTCCAGCTCACACACTGCAAACTTTGGGATTTCTTAGCCTCCATTATTACATGGCCTAATCCTTTATAATAAATCTCTTTGGAGCTATATCTCCAAAGATTATATCTATATCTATATCCATCTATATCTATATCTATATCTATATCTATATCTATCTATATCTATCTATAATCATCTATATCTATCTATATGTCCCATTGTTTCTGTTTCTTTGGAAAAACCTAATACAACAGTCTTTTTTTTAAATTATTTTTTCTAATACTACAGTCTTTCCCACTTTTCTTTCCTCTGATAGTTAATTGAAGATAAATGAACTCATTCCTTCTAAGTTCTAATTAAGAAAAAAAAACAAACAATCCTGAAATACCTGTAGCAGGTGTTAGAACAAAGCTTTCTTCAATACTTAGTGCAAATAGAGTCTCTCTCTATGTCTCTCTTGTTCTAAAGAAATGTGTCTCACTTTCTCACACACCAGGTGGCAAAAGAGTGAATGGAAAATATGTAAGAACAGCAAAGGTGTGCAGACAATAATAGTAATGCCTTCCCCTGCATTGTAATTTCCCAAAGCATTCCCACATAGACTTGAGTGACTCAAGATAACTAGAAGGTGGGGAGAGTAAATATTTTCATTCTTTACAGATGAGAAAATGGAAGCATTGCAGAGAAGAAGTCAATAGCAGAACTAAAATTTTCAGTCCGGATCTTCTGACAATAAATCAGTGTTCTCACAATTGAATGACTCTGCTTATAGACAGAACTGCGTTAATTATATCATTCGAGAGGGAGTTGACAGTCATTCAAAAGAGAAAGCACAAATAAGACTAGTGGATTTCCACCTGAAAAGGCAAGAGAATGATTTAAATTTAGAGAAACCAATAGCTACATAAAACAGTGTATAGCGGTGAGTTGTAGGTCATTGCAAAGTACTCACGTATGTTCTAAATAAAAGAAAGGGAGTTTAAACAAGTATATTAATGAAAAATATTTAAAATAGTAAAAAATGGCAAACACATATTAAATCTGAAGACTCTTCCAGGAATTTCTGATAGTTTTAAAAAATATTTAGAAATGAAAAGTTAGGGGCACCTGGATGGCTCAGTTGGCTCAGCACCTGCCTTTGGCTCAGGCCATGATTTCAGGGTCCTGGGATCAAGCTAGCTCAGCTTCAGGTTTCCTGCTCAGTGGAGGGTCTGCTTCTCCCTCTGCCCCTCCCCCCTGCTCCTGTGTGCTTGCTCTTTCTCTCTCTCTCTCTTTCTTTTAAGATTTTATTCATTTATTCATAAGAGACACAGAGAAAGAGGCAGACACAGGCAGAGGGAGAAGTAGGCTCCCTGTGGGGAGCTCGATGCAGAACTCGATCCCAAGACTCCAGGATCATGATCTGAGGTGAAGGTAGACCCTCAACCACTGAGCCACACAGGTATCTCTCTCTCTCAAGTAAATTAAAATATTTTTAAAAGAGTATGCCATACCAGAGCCACTGAATTCTACTTCTGACCCCCCGCCAAAAAAAATATTGTATACCAAAAACCAAGAAGTATTCCTAAAATGAAAGGAAAACAAACCAGTAAAACTGTTTTATGTATGTATGTATGTATGTATGTATGTATGTATGTACATATGTATGTTTGTATGAGAGAGAGAGAGAGAATGCACGTATCCACACATGAGGTGGGAGAAAGCAGGGGGAGGAGAGAAATCTTCAAGCTGATTCCTGATTAGCAAGGAGCCTGAAATGGTGCTTGATCCCAGGACCCTGAGATCATGACCTGAGTTGAAATTAAGAGGCAGTCACTTATCAACTGAGCCACACAGGCAACCCACAGCAAAACTTCTGGAAGGGTCTGGAACTATTAAACAAGTTAAAAAGGACTTAGTTTCTTTTTTCACTTATTATAAACATAGTGTTTATAGCTTAACAAATTAAATATCAGGAATTAACTAAATTATGTGCTACCATCACCAGGTGTCTTAGATTTTATTCTCCAGACCTTGAGATACGGAATTACATAAAAATGTATTCAATAAGAAGAATTCCCATGGACGTAACATTGGTCAAGTTGATGAAAAATAGGATTAGGGAGCAAAGAAACCAAGGAAGTCTAGCGAGGTCAGCAAGATAAGCTTGGTTCACTTTGATAGAGGAGATTTGGAGAAAACTTTAGTCGTATCTCAAGATTCTTCAATCAGGGAAGATTTATTTCCCTGTGCCCCTCATTCACTGGTTAGAAGCAAGAGTGCACATGCTGACGGGGTGAGGGGATCCTATTCTTCTAGACTGAAGGCCAAGAAGGTTGGGACAGCCTGAGGGCAACTCTGGAAAACAGATGCAGGTGTCAGTAATTGGAGGGAAGAGTCACCAGATGCCAGTTACTGATGTATGTGGACGTGAAAAAAATAGCCACGAGGATATGAGCAGAACACTGACACACAAATTAGTCAAGTGATTATTTGCTAATACTTGTATATGAAGCTTGTGAGCTTATGCATGGAAGCTTTTTGACTTCCTTCATTTACACTGAACCTCTACTTCTCTACTCACGCATCATGAGGCCAGTTATCAGAGGGGAAGGAGGGCATCTCTCCTGCTGCATTTTAATTTTCACAGTGGTTCAAATATCCTAAATTAAATGTAGGGATTTTAGAGAGTGTTTCCTGCCTACATGGCTCAAACCATATAAAATCAATATTCAAAAGTGCACCAGGCTGTTCCACTTGTGGCATCCAAGTGAACATCTTGGGAAAAACCTTTCCACATTTTCTCTGGGCTTGACTCTGTGATTTGCTCCAGTGAATGGATATCAGCTAACAAACACACAGATACTTGGTTAAGTATTTACGTGTTGAGGTCTGTTGCTTTAAAAAAATTCCTCTTGGTATCATGATGCCAAATTATGAGAAATCACAGAACATCTTGCTGGGGTGGTGGGGTGGGTCGTGCCCATTGAGAGGCCTTGGGATGAGACGCTATATAGAGTGAGAAATCTCAAGGAGGAGAAACAATGTGTCCCAGCTGATTTCCCAACTGAATGCAATCATACAGGCAATCATAACTAATGATGGAGAAGTAGAATCACTCAATCTCCAGAATTATAAAATATAACAAACCATACTTGCTTCAAATTAGTCCATGTGTTTGTTACACAGTAACATATAATTAATATGGTTTTAATCTGTGGGAATGGGAACTTCATAGGATTTAAACAAAAGTCATCCAAATATCTAGATCCTGCTTTGGTTAATGCACCATTAGTGTCATTCTGAGTTGGTCCGCCAGATAACCTATGACTGCCTAATCCCATTGCTGAGGAAATTGAGAGTCAGGGCGGTAAGTAGCCTAAGGCCACATAGTAATTTTCAGACTCATAATCTGAATCCATACTTGTCCGGCCTCGAAGTCTATTCTTTTCCCTAATTCTCTGCCCCAAATTGTACAAGGGCCCTTGGACATGACAACATATGTTGCCACGAGGCCTGTCAGTCTGTGAGAGCAAAATTAATACACATGAGTTATCTGCTTTTACAAGTCTGTCTTTGAAAATCTTTTACATCCAAAAAGAAAAAGAAGAAAAATATATTTACATTTAAGAAGAAAAAACTAATGAAAATGAACATTGATTCTTTTCAAACAAAACTGTTCTAAAAAAACCCCAAAAACCAAAAATGTTATCTTAAGGGTTAACAGTGAAACACACCCTCTGACTTTTAATGATGAGAAAATGCAAATGTATAACTTTCCCTAGGATAATGGCTGTAGCATAGTGTCAAAGGGTACAGGCTGTGGGGCCAGAGTGCCTCAAGTCAATCCTGGTCCTTTCTCTTACTCTTTCTATGACCCTGGGCAGGTTTTAAACTCTGAGTCCTCAGTTTCTTCATCTGTAAAATTGTGATATTAACTATCTATTTTATAACCTCCTAATGGGTGGGAATTAAAACAATTACTAAATGCCAGGTACTAAGAATAGTGCCTGACATAGAACATATCCTATGTGTTAGCTGTTATTACTACTATTATTGTTATTAATTTCCTTTTAGAATTCAAAATAACCTTACATGTATAGGTGCAATAGCTTATATTCATGCATACGAAAACACTCTTAAAAATGTTGTCAATTTACTTTCCAAACAACTAACATCGAGTACAACAGATTTGGCAGAATGATGGGCTATTTTATGTAAAAAGAATAATTTTAATGAAAATTTTATTGTATTAATAAATTTTAAGAAGATAATATTCACACTTACATTTATGTTCTATGTTTATGTCAATCGAGGGCATAATGGGACAAGATATTTTCTAAATAAAGAAGTAAAAATTAAGACAGAAAGAAAAAAGTGAAAACAGTAACAATGGAAGCCAAAGACAAGACTGCATGTGGCGTTGATGACTCTGGGCCATCATCCTCCACCATGAGTGGCCAATTCCTTATCTTCATTTCCCCAGGCCCTCTGCTCTCCTTTAATATACCACTGAGTGCATTTGACAGAAATTCATTGGCATGCACTTGACTCTTTAACTTGACTAGTTAGTTGCTCTTTGAATACAGAGACAACTCCCTCAACACTGTTAATTTTGTGCCAAGATGCCTATTGGGCACAAAGTGTCGATTCAGTGACTATTTGTTGAATGAGTGAGTAAACTATAAATTGTAGGATTCATCCCTCTTCAGGGTTCTTTTGGTTACTTCTGATTTTATCTAATGAATATTCCTCAAGATTTATAGTATAGTAATTGTCATAGGAGGTAATAAAAGATGGACTTGTGTAAATATATATACACTAAATTTAAGCATTTTCTTTCTTTGAATGGCCTTTGGAAACAGTTTTCCTTAATTGCTTGGGAACAAATGATGACAGAAATCCAGGGAACTGTAATGATGGAAGAGTCTCAGTTATTGATTTTCTAACATAATTTTAACATGATGGAAAACTCATCTAGGAATATGAGTCTTCTAAAACCATATGGACAACATTTCCCTAATCCTATGTGCAGCTTTAAGGTGAGGGGATTTTAGTAGATAGACACTGAGACACAAGGTAAAACAAAGAAAGTAACTGTCATGATTTGATTATTAATTTATCCAGATGATCAGGAGTACCATTTTTGATCTAAGAAATCTCCAATATGAATATAAAGTCAAATAGATGCCTTATTCATTACATCTTCCCCATATAATGCAGCGCTGTAAATCTCTTTCCAGTTTTGTTCTATTTCTACATCTCTTTTCAGCAATAAAAAAAATCTTTTTAATCGGGGTGCCTGGGTGGCTCAGCAGTTGAGCATCTGCCTTCAGCTCAGGACCTGTTCTCAGGGTCCTTGGATCCAGTCCCACATCGGGCTCCCCACAGGGAGCCTGCTTCTCCCTCTGCCTGTGTCTCTGCCTCCCCCTCTCTCTGTGTCTCTCATGAATAAATAAATAAAATCTTAAAAAAAAATCTCTTTAACATAAGTTAAGGCAGCTACCACTGTCATTCTGCCTTGGCATATCAGAGGTAATATCCTTCTGTGATAATAATGAAAATAAGTTTAAATCAATGTATATGGCTTTCTGTAATTCTCCAAGCAACTCACACCTTGGATGATGTTGCTGGGGCTGAAGTGAGGTTAAATACACAGCAAAGAACTTTAAGACTTATGACTTAGTTGATCTAATGAAGATGTTTTACATTTTTCCTTTCCCATTATTGAAGGCAATCAATAAAATAATTTCTCTTTAGAGAAATCACATCAGAAAATCAATGCAATTTAAATTAGAAAAAGCAACTGACCATGTGTTCTCCTGGAGGAAACACTGTCTCAGATCGGATTTGTTTGTTTTTTTCCAGTTCTCCACTAGGTATGTGACTTTACACAACTTATATAGGCTTCCCGGACCTCAGTTGCCTTACTAATAAATGCATTCCTAGGGATGCCTGGGTAGCTCAGCATTTGAGCATCTGCTTTGGCTCAGGTTGTAATCCCGGGGTCCTGGGGTCAAGTCTTGCATTGGGCTCCCCAAGGAGAGTCTGCTCCTTCCTCTGTGTGTGTCTCTCCTTTCTCTGTGTCTCTCATGAATAATTAAATAAAATCATTTTAAAAGAATGTCTCCCTAGCCTGAAAGCAAAGAACTACACCTTAAAAACACAAGTTCACCTGCAGATTCAAATTGGTAGAATTTGAATTACACCAATGAAGTAGTTATACTAAGAACCACTTGTAATTTACCCCATCACTGTTATATTTATTATATTCCTTCCTCAACTTAATTTCCAAGAGAAACAAAAAAATATCAGTAAAGATATATCTGTTCATCAATTTCTCAGGCTCAGAATCTTATAGTTATTCTTGATTATCCTCCTCATCTCCCACTCTAGTTCCAAATCAATAGAAAATTTTGTCAACTCTATCTTCAAAATATCTACTGAATCAGATCATCTCTTACCACCTTCACTGCCACCTACCCATCCACACTCAAAACCATGTGGCATGCAGTATTACAGGGGCCTTTTTTTTTAAATTATTTTTTTTAATTTTTATTTATTTATGATAGTCACAGAGAGAGAGAGAGAGAGAGAGAGAGAGAGAGAGAGAGGCAGAGACACAGGCAGAGGGAGAAGCAGGCTCCATGCACCGGGAGCCCGACGTGGGATTCGATCCCGGGACTCCAGGATCACGCCCTGGGCCAAAGGTAGGCACTAAACCGCTGCGCCACCCAGGGATCCCTACAGGGGCCTTTTGACCAGTCAACTTACACCCACTCTCGTCCCCTCCCAGTGTATTCACAGCATGGCAATCACAATGATTCATTGAAAAACAAATGAGGGGTGCCTGGGTGGCCTGGTTGGTTAAGCGTTGGACTCTAACGCTTGGTTGAGTTGTTGGTTATGATTCAGCTCAGGTCATAATGTCATGGTTTGTGGGATCTGCCAGTGTTGGGCTCTGTGCTCAGAGGGGGCTCTGCTTGAAGATTCTCTCCCTCTGCCTCTCCCCATCACTCTTCTTCTCTCTTTCTCAAATAATAAATAAATAAATAAATAAATAAATAAATAAATAAATAAATAAATAAATAAATCTTTAAAAAAATAAAAACAAACATAAATGTGCTGATCTACGTACTCCATTGCCTTCCCCTATAACTCACAATGCAAGTCAAAATTTGTGCTTTGACTACCTAGCCCTGTATGTGCCATGTCATGGCATCCTCTAGCTCTTTTACCTTATTCCCTAGCACTCACCCTGTGTTCACTTCACTTCAGTCACATGGAGCCTCTTACTGGTCATCAAATAGCCACATTCTTATCTGAGGACCTTTACTCTCACTGTTGCTTCTGTGGATATCTGCAGACTTCACTCTTCCTTCCTTCTCTCCTCAAATATGTAATCTGAGAAGGTGTCTTTTGCCACTTCCTGTAAACTAGAGCAATGCCCATTATTCTTTTATATTGTGCACTTTTTATTGCATGCATGAACTTAATATTATACACATTCACCTACACACACATACATTTGTTTTCTGTCACCATCTCCCTCTTCCACTCCCATAGGAGCAGCAAATACATCTGTTTGGGTCTGTTTTATACTCAGCAGCTCAAGCACTTAAATAGAGCTTGTTGTCCAGTTGACATGAAATACACATTTTGCTGAAAGAACAATTAAATGAAATGACAAGAAGAGAAGAAAAGGAAAATGGGAGGGAAACAAACAAAAAGGAACCAGAAAGGGGTCAAGTAAGACACATTTGTTGGAAATTGGTATTAACAGATGGTGTTGGGAAATTTGATATCCACATGCAAAACATGAGGTTGGGCCCTTACCTTCTACCCTAGAAAAAAAGAACTAAAACATGGTTAAAGATATAAAAATAAGAGTGAAAGCTATAAATCTTTCAGAAGAAGACACAATAAAAAGATTATGACTAGGATTTGACAACAATTTCTTGGAGATGACCAAAGACAAGCAGAAAAAGAGAAAATAGACAAGTTGGATTTCATCAAAATTAAAGGATTTCGGGGCAAATGGGTGGCTCAGTGGTTAAGCATCTGCCTTCGGCTCAGGTCATGACCCCGGGATCCTGGGATTGAGTCCTACAACACGCTCCCTACAGGAAGCCTGCTTCTCCCTCTACCTGTCTCTACCTCTCTCTGTGTTTCTCATGAATAAATAAATACAATCTTAAGAGAATTAAAGGGTTTTGTGCATCCAAAAACCTTTTTTTCTTAAATCCTCTAACAACAAAACAAAAAGGCAGCTTACAGAATAGGATAAAATATTTGTCTAATCTATCTAATAATGGATTTTTACTCAGAGCATATAAAAAATTCCTAGAATTCAACAATAACAATAGCAAAGAAAACCAGAGAATTGAATTTTAAAAAATGAGAAAAGGACTTGAATGGCTACTCTTCTAAAGAAGATATAAAGAGGCACCTGCGTGGCTCAGTGGATTAAATGTTTGCCTTTGACTTAGGTCATGATCTTAGGGTCCTTGGATGGAGCTCCAGGTCTGGCTCTGTGCTCAGTGGGGAGTCTGTTTTTCCCTCTCCTTCTGTCTCTCCCCCAGCTCATAGCTTATGCTCTCTCTCTCTCTCTCTCTCTCTCTCAAATAAATAAAAATAATAAAAAAATGAAGAAGAAACAAAAATAGCCAAAGAGTATGTGAAAAGATACTCAATACCACCAATTAGTAGGGAAGTACAAATCCAAACCACAAAGGGATACCACACAGTACCCATTAGATTGGCCATTATTAAATATATTCATATTTAAATAAATACATAAAGAAATTAACAAGTACTGGCAAAGATACTGACGAATTGGAATCCTTGTGCATTGTTGGTGGAAATGTAAACCATACAGCCACCATGGAAAACCATAAGACAATTCCTCAAGAAATGAATAAACAAACATTTTAAACATAAAATTACCAAATGATCCAACCTATCCTTTTCTAGATGTATATTCTAAATAAATGATATGAGACTCAAGCTAATATGTGTACACCCATTTTCATAGCAATATTATTGACGATAACCAAAAGGTAAAAGCAGTTCAAGTGTCTTATCAGTGGAAAGATGGATAAACAAAATGTGGTAAATATGTAACATAGAATCTACTGCAGCTCTAAAAGGGAAGGGGATTCGGACACCTGCTACAACATGGATGAACCCTGAAGACAAGGGATAAGACAAATAGGACTAAGATGCAATTTTCCCAGGTTACGTATATGTTATGAAAAGCCAATTCCACCCTAGATGTACCTTGGCTCCAAATTTCATGTTCATTATTCTCTCGTCTGAAATGATCAAGTAAGCAAAGACATTAAAAAAAAAAAACCTCTTTTTTAAATAACTATCTAATGTACTCCAGTTCCTATATGATTTTAAATTAATATGAGAAATATTATTTTTTTCTTTAATTGTGAGTGATTCTCCAAATGTGCTATATAATTTGATACAACAAATTTGTTCATGTGTAGAATCAAGAGTCTGAGAAATTGAAACTTGAGAAGATTGTGCTTTTTCATATTAATCCCCAAATAGTGTTTATAATAAAATGTATATGGTCTCAAATGTTAAGGATTATTTTAATGAAAATTTAAAAAAATAAAAGTTCCAAAGTGTATTAAAACATAAAAAAATGCTATAGTTAGAATATAGATATTTTATGTCTTAAAAATTGCCAACTGGATAGAGAAAGCAGATAAGCTTAGGATTAATCCTTTGTGAACCATTGAAGTAAGAAGGTATTTCTAAAAAATGTCACATACTGGAGTAACTCACAAATAACTGTAATATTTAATTTTATGTATTACATTTTGTGATTCCTATAATTTATTTTGTAATAGAAACTTTTCTATTAATATATAACATATTATAAAGCTTCATTTAGGGGCACCTGGGTGGTGTAGTTGGCTTAGTAACCGATTCTTGGTTTCTGCTCAGGTCATAATCTCAGGTGGTGACATTGAGCCCATGTTGGGCCCAACATTCAGCACAGAGTCTGCTTAAGACTCTCTCTGCCCCTCCTCAATGAACATGCATGTACACATGAGTGCTCTTGCTCTCCCTAAAAAATAATTAAATAAATCTTTTTTCTTAAAGCTCCATTTAATTAAATATAATCATCCTTAGCCAAACAATATACTTCATGTTGGGAGTGGTATAAATTAAGAAACCCCAGACTGAAACTGTAGAGAGCCAATGTGGTTCTAGAAGACTTGAAACCTGGGAATCAAATTCAGCCAGGCAAATAAACGTTATAGGATGATTCACATATCAAAAATGTCTTCATTCCGTGGATTGCTCCAAATTTTTTATGTTAACCGCTCTCATTTCAGAGCTTCATTTTCCTTTCCCACATTGGCACCATGATTGACCGCTTCAATTTCTTAGTCATCAGTTTTTTCATCATCATCATTACCATCATCATCTCATCATCCTCATCCTCATTTTCAAAATGAGCCAACTTCTATGTGTCAAGAACTGCACTAAGTACCTTATACACGCCTAGGAGAAGGAAATAATCATTGCTTTTTGCTGTTGCAGAGAGCTTAAACAGCTTGTTTAAGGCTAGGCAGATGGTAAATAGTGGCACTGACATTTTAAATCCAGTTCTCATTGACTTATTACAATGTCCTCAGAAACTTCCATTCACTCATTTCCATGCTTATGGGTGTGACCTAATTACAAAACCAATTTACAATAGATGTTTGTGCAGCCATTTTTTTTTCTCTCCTTTTCTTTTTCTTTTGGAATAAAACCATGTCCTCAATTTCATTCCTTCCTATGCTAAACACAACTCAGTGTCTACGAAAAGTATGTACTTCCAACTTCAGAAAGCTAATCTCCTGAAGTGAGTTCTTAGTCACATTCTTTCTACCTCTTCTGGGTCATTCCTCTGCTTGACTTCTTTCCTGTGTCTTCAGCTGCTGACTTCCACTGGTCTCTTTCTTGGTACCAGAGGACAGAGAATTTCCTGATTAATATATCCCTGCTGACATTTCTTATACAGCCTATTGCAAAGACTTTCCTCTCATTTCCACCTAAATAGCTTTAGAAAAAAATATCATGAATATATTCCTAATTTTCAAGACACTTGGCAGGGTTTTTGACTGTCGTATCTATTATTTCTATACATCATCGCTACTCTTAACCATTGGAACTTAATGGTTATCTTTCTTCTCTTGAAAGAATATTTCTTTGCTTTCCTTAATGTAATTACGTTCAGATTTTTTCTTTTTTTCTGTTTTTTTTTAATAGTATACTTTTTTTGACATCAATAGTTTAAATGTTGTTGGACAATGTGGACTTCTACCCATTCTCTACATGCCCTACATGGAATTATTATCCATTTCTATGGCTTTTAAAATCCTATATAATGTAAGACAGTCAATGATAACAAAGTTAACTCTCCTGAAGAACTTCACATGCAGGAGTTACTATTATCTCCATGTTATAAATGGGAAATCTGAGGCATGGTGAGGATAAGTTACTGACATAAAACCAAAACACTATTAGGAGGTGGAGCCAAAGAGGCTTATAAACAAAACAAGACAAATGAAAGAACACAGAATGCCTGGTTCTAAACCCAATTTCCTCCATGTCCATTCACCTTAAATCATCCATTCCAAGACTGAAATTCTCATGTTTACTTCACTGCTTTTCTTTATCCAAAATGCCAAGAGTGATGATTATGACTAATTACTTATTTGCTGTCTCTTACCTCCATGTCCACCCTCAATATATTCCTTTTGGTTGCTGGGGCTGAACCTCTGAAGACTGAATTCCTAACACTCCTTTATCCTTAAATTCTTTTTAGGTCTGGTCAAATGGAAGCCATAGTGGATATGTCAAATAGGGAGAACAAACGTCTTATTTTAGAGCTCCTTGGCTTCCCTTCAATAGAAGCAGAAAGTAGACTCAGCCCCTGCCCCTGCCATCCTTGAACACTGTCGGGCATTAGATTTGCTGAGTCCCCTCAGATGGACTAGCAACAACTAGGGAGGACCCTCCTCAGAGGTCAAGTGTCAAGGTCTGCCCTAAAAGAATGAATGCCAGGCCAGTAGGGTTTGTCATCAAAATCCTAGGTTCTGATTATTCATTCTACTATTTAACCATGGAGGTATAAGCTATTTCCTGCAACTATCAATAGGGGTGACTTCAATATATTCCTTTTTCTCTTACAGCCTGCCGACCTCTAGTAACCAGGGACGGGTCTTAATTTCTTTTGACTTAAAATATTTACTATGTTTTCTGTTTTCCTGATTGAACCTTAACTGATACCTTAAGGGTGACATGGCCTTAGAATGATTCTCATTTCTACCATCGACTCACAATATCAAAGCCCTACCAACCACACCTGGATTGTTTCTCTTCAGTCTGTTCCACCCCCTAACTTTTTCAGTCATTGTCTTAGTTTACATCATTTCTGATCAATCATGTAGATTATATCAATCTTTTAATTGGAGATTTCCAACCATTACCTTCATATCACTTAAGAATATGCTTTATACTGTCCTCCATAATACTAAATAAAAAGGAAAAAATGAGAAAACCATAATTATAATTGACTTATCCTGATCCACAGCATAAATTTAAATCTTAATAGGGAATGTGAGGTCTTTTCCCACCAGCTGCATCTGATATCTATCCCTCTTACTGTACGTGCCAACCATACTAGGATTCTCTCTAAAATCCACTTCTATTTTTGGCTAGCATATATACTAATCCTTTGAGATCTAACAGCAATGTCCCATCAAAAGAGTAAGTCTCAAGATTCTCTCTGCTTCCACAGAACCATATGTCTACCTTTGCACTTATTACTTTTGTATTTTCCAATCCATATTTCACGACTGTCTGTGATAGGGATAGCTCGCATGTTCTTCTGTCTCTGTAAGCCTCAAACTTCACAGCAGACTTTAAGTACTAAAATATGTTCCATGAATAAGCTAATGACTGTCATGGTTATTTTATTAATTACTCAGGGATTGAAAAATAAAGAATAAATGAGGGAGATTGTGGTTTATATACGCCAGCGTTCACCTACTCTGGCTCTAAACACATTCTCAGAAATGGTAACCGCTGATACCTGGAAAATGTCAAAACTTTATTTGAACTAGGATCTTCCATCAAGTAGTACTGCTTCCTTTTTAGCTGTACTTTTAGCCACGCCAACTACAAGACCTTTACGCCAATAAAATGTCTTTCTTCTATTACATCTCTCTTGACTTTATATCTTTTTAGTGCCTATTATCTGTTTGGAATTGTGGGTTATGTTACATTAACTAATGGTTAAAATCAACAGAATGATCCTATAGACAGATTATGTCTCAAAAAAGGAGTGGTAGTTGCACAGTTCAGTTGCTGATCCACTCGTTCAAGACACAGAACAGTCATATGAGCATAACATAAAGTAAATGAATATTAGTGAGCTGAGGATCAGAAGAGTGACCAAAAACTATGAACGGAACTCATTACTTATTATGTTTTGTCAGATTTTTCCACTTGTACTGTCTTTATATCGCTCTGAAACTTTGAAGCAAAGTTAAACAAGAAAAGGAATGGTTTGCCTTTGACCATTTAGATGTAACGGCAAATTTTCTGCAACACTTAACACCTCCCTGAATATGAGAGTTGATTCAGTTGATGAGAGTTTCTAGAAGGAAATTTGTTCTTTCCTCATCACCCTTACCTGGGTTTGTTCTCCTAAGAGACCAAAAGGCAATTTCAGATTTGCATTTCATCACCATAACTTTAAGCCTGATTTAACTTTTTCCCCTCTAGGTTTGTTATCCCTAGTTAAAAATGTCAGATTCAATTTCATTTTTTTTAAAATTTTTGTCAGGCTGCCTTCAAAGTCTGTAGTTGCTCTGGTTAATAAATCACATAGTTGTGATTTTTAAAGTACTGTATTATAATGGAAAATAGGGAGATACAAACTATAACTGCAATGCCAAAAGAAAAGTCTAAAATAAGTAGTACACAGAAGCCTGCAGATGCCTAGATTTTATATAGAAGCACCCAGTTTTATCTGTATAAAATTATCATTACATCCTGAGAATTGTATCTCACGAAAAGTCTACTATTCAGTTTACCAGATAATTTAGTTACTTGAAATTATTCATTTCACTTTTCTTAAAAAATATTTTATTTATTTATTTAAGAGAGAGAGAGAGAGAGAGAATATGAGTGGAGAGAGGAGCAGAGAGAGGGACAAGCAGACTCCACACCGAGCATGGAGCCTGATGTGGGGCTTGATCCCACAACCTTGAGGTCCTGACCTGAACTGAAATCAAGAGTTGGAAGCTAAATCAATTGAGCCACCCAGGCACCCCTCATTATTTACTCTTATCATAAAAAAGACTTAGATGTTGAGTCTATAAATATATAAATTATTGGAATGTATTTATATGATTCATATTTTTTTACAAAATATCCTATGATGTCTGTACCCACCTAATAAAGATACTATTGTTCTTCTTAATGATGAATTTCATTGTAGAGTAATAAGTTGCAGCACATTCTAACATTTGTTAATTATAAAGATCTCAGTGGGGTCCCTGGGTGGCTCAGTGGTTTAGCATCTGCCTTTGGACCAGGGCTTGATCCAGGAGTCCTGGGATTGAGTCCCACATGGGGCTCCCTGTGTGGAGCCTGCTTCTCCCTTTGCAAGTCTCTGTCTCTTTCTCTGTGTCTCTCATAAATAAATAAATGAAATCTTTAAAAAAACAAAATAAAGATCTCAGAAAATTATCTGTGAAGTTATACATTATGCCCCTGGGAGCAGAATTTATTACATTTAATCAGTGTGAGCAAAATAATTATATAAAATTATAAATATGGCAAAACTCCTTGACCATATAGATAGACTCTTTGGAACATCTGTAGTTGAGTATTTTAGTATATTTCAGACAATAAATAAATACGTTATCTTTAAGATAATTTGTTTTCTCCAAAACTTTAAGAATGCCAAAATATTACATATTTTAAAATTCTGATAAAGGAAAACTATAAATTTATATAGATGGATAGATGGATATGCATATATCTAAATACACACACATAAATTCTAATTCATTATTTGACAAGTTAAAGAGGACATATTTTCAAGGAGTTCACATGTAAGTTTTATCTTTGATATTTAATGTATAATGTATCATGAGGCCTTTGTGAATATTGAATCACTCTTACTTAACCACTTAAAGGGAGATTTGCAGGTTCCTGAAACTGAAAAAAATATGGGAGTTTCCAAACTTCCAATAATTTAACAAAGTCAACAGCCAGTTGATGGGGATATCTGGGTGGCTCAACAGTTTAGCACCTGCCTTCGGCCCAGGGTGTGACCCCGGGGTCCTGGGATCAAGTCCCACATCAGGCTCCCTACGTGGAGCCTGCTTCTCCCTCTGCCTGTGTCTCTGCCTCTCTCTCTCTCTTTCTGTGTCTCTCATGAATAAATAAATAAAATATTTTTTAAAAGTCAGTTGAAACCAGATGATTAGAAATGTGTTAAAACAGTACATAATATTGTACTGTTACAGGACAACATGGATATTTAGCTTTCTTCCTGGAAGATATGGTCATCTGTTAATCTTCTAAGTCAAGTGACAGATGAATACAAATCTGTTTACATGTGAAGTGAGAGACTGGCAAGCAGGGTGCTGTTTATAGGGTTTGTTTTGTTTGTTTTTGGATATAATTTTCCTTCCTGGTGTTTATCTCAACAATGTTATTTTGAGAGATCCCAGAATATATGTTCATAATAGATATTTACAGTGCTTAGCAATTTGCCAGATTATATTCTGAATTTTTACATCTATTAACTTTTGAAATAATTATAAATAACTATTAGACAGCAATCACCTTTATCTCTATTTTACAAACAAGAAACTGAAGCACAGACATGTGAAGTTGTCCTCTACAATCACACAGCTAATACGTGGGGGTGGAGGGGTGGCTAGGGGGCTGGTCTAGAAATTAAATACACTGATTCTAGGATCTTAGTTCTCAGACATTTTCTATTCTCTCAATGAATATTAAATTTGTAGTTCTGGAAAAAATATATCAACTGTACCAACCCAGAGAAAAATAATTCTGACTCAAATCAGAGTCTTGTATACTTAAAAAACAGTAAAATGCCAACAGGTGGGTTTCAACATTCTATTTTTTATATGTTTCAATTCCTATTAAATAGAATTTGAACAAAAGATAATATTTCTACAAAAAAATCACCAGATGGAATATGCATGGAGCACTTGATCAGAATGTAAATGCAGGTTTGAATCCTATATTTCTTCATGATCTAAAGCATGGTTGGTTATTTACTCAATTCATAGGTACCTCATCCACAAAATCCTTGAATCACAGCATTAAAAAAAATAAAACTTATCTTATTTTTTTAATATTCTCAGTTATTTATTTGAGAGAGCACAAGGGGGAGGAAGGGACTGAGGGAGAGAGAGAAGCAGACTCCCTGCTGAGCAGGGAGCCCTATGTAGGGCCCAGGACCCTGAGGTCAAGACCTGAGCCAAAGGCAGGTGTTCAGTCAACTGAGCTACCCAGGTGCCCCCGAATTGCAGGACTTTTAAAGTCACCTGAAGTTTTGCCAAATTAACTTGAGGAAGCCATGCAAGTGTTCAGCAGCACCGCACGTTGTGTATCTTAAGTGAGCCGTGTTTCTGTGCGGAAACAATGGTTTGATGGCACAATGTGAAAATGATAATCAGGATTCACTTACCCCAGCTTCAACTCCCTCGCAGTACAAAGCCTTTTTATAACCAGAACTTTCAGTAAATGAATACAACTTCATATATAATAAATCAAAATATCCGAAGGAAATAATCAAGTAGAAAATAATGGAATTTCCCACTAGTTCAAATTTTAAGTGTCGTACCAATACTCCTAAGAAGCTCAACCTTGCCAGATACCCTTGACATGAAAATTAAGACTCTAAAAGTTATCGTTGAAAGAAACAGAAAGTCTCCTAGTGCAAATACCACTCACAGTGGCAACGATCATGATTTTGTCCTAAGGCATGTAGCCAATCTTGCTATTTGCTATTGCTGAGTCCTGGGATTTTGGCATGACATTTAGTTCTGGCAACTATTAAAGCCAGAAAAACTGTATGAATGTTTAGAGAGCAAAATTTATCACATGTAGGATAAATGTATAAAGGGAATATTTAAATGCAAGATTAGAATATCAGCAACGGAGTTCTAGAACCAGATGACTTATTCACAAGATCTAAAGGAATACTTAATTTATTTTTCTAAAATGATGTCAAACGTTTCATGAAATTAAAAAAAAAAAATCTTGAGACGTGTAGACCTTCTTGACTGTTTCCATGTAAACACATCACCCTTTGCCCTGTTTTTTAGTTAATGATAAGAATCAAGAAATTGGGATCTTTGAAAAACATCAGATTTTGAGGTGCAGTGAATTGAACATAAAGCTTTGGATCAGCAACCAGAATATAATTGCCATCTCTTTTGCTTACAAACTACGAATTTCAGAAATAATAAGTAACTTGAGTAGACGTATCCTTGACTGGATATTAAAAATTTCCCCAGCACTCCGCTCACATTCCAAAAGAACATGATAACACCTGCTTTATGTGGCATGTCATGCAATATTCAGCATCTCAGGAAATATTGTAATTGAAAGTGCTTTGTAAACTAGTAAGTGCTATACAGATGCAGGTGATTATTATTACTCATTTATGGTATTTTATATTAAAAATGAAATTATACATACAGACAAGGGGCTCATGAGACTATAAAAGCACCGCTTTTCTCACGATCTGAAATGAAGTGCATTCATTATCATCATTTACCTCCATCTAATTGTATTAGATTTCAGGGCCACTGTAACAAGATCCCACGAACCGGGCGGCTTAAAAGCAGAAATTGATTGCCTCACAATTCTGGAGGCTAAGAATCAGAAATCAAGGTATCAGGAGACCCATATGCCCTGTGAAGCCTGCAGGTGAGAATCCTTTCTTGCTTCTAAGAGCTTCTGATATTTGTCAGCAATCCTTGGCTGTTCCCGGTTTGCACATGCATCGCCCCAGACTCTGCCTCTGCCCTTGCACGGCCTTCTTCTCCCTGTGTGCCTTTGCCTTTGCAGCGTGTTGTCTTCTTGTCATAAAGGATATTGTAAGGATTAGGGCCTGCTCTAATGACCTCATCTTAAGTTGATTATGTCTGAAGAATCCTATTTTTAAATAAGGTCATATCTACAGAGGCGGGGGTTAAGACTTCAATATACCTTATGACCGTATTTAAAAACAAGTGTTGGAAAGAACATTCAGGCAGGTGAAGGGCAATCCAATGAAATGGGAGAAAGCTTGGACTTGATTCCAAAAGTACTTGGGAAGTAATTATAGATAATACTGTAGGATGGTAGCATGATGCGAAAATATTTTGAGGGCACTGGATATAAATGTGCATTAGGAGTTAAAACTCAGACGCAGAAAGTGCAAGAAGGAGGCTACCGCATTAACCTAGGGATAGCATGTACCTGCGAACTGCGTGCTGTTTCCTGGATTCACACAGGGGAGTGTCCCAGGGTATTAGAAATATCAAATTAGAATTAGAATTAGAATATCAAATTCTAAGCGAAACACAGGGACATCTGTAAGAAGCCCACCAATCTACTAAGCTTAGGATGTATAGACACATTTCTTTAGTGAACAGAGCTATTATGTTTTGGCTTTACGACTGCTGGAAAAAAAAATACTTAAACACTGGTATAGTGAATAAACCCAGACGGTTTAGAAATCTACAGCATATTAATTAGATTTTTAAAAATCTATCTTTTCTTCTTGGTTTTTAGCTGAGTATAATTTTATGTATCTTCACTATCTTCTTCAGCATATAGATTATTCTTAATTGCAAATCCAGGGTGCCCTGGGCGACCCAGCCACTTAAGCGACCAACTCTTGATTCCAGCTCAGGTCATGAACTCAGGGTAGTGGGGTTGAGCCAGAACCAGGCGTTGGGCTACAAACTCAGCAGGGAGTCTGCTTCTCTCCTGATCCCTCCCCCCACATCCCTTCCCTGCTCGCTCTCTCATTCTCTCTCTCTCTTTCAAATAAATAAATAAATAAAAATTTAATTCTAAGTCCACATTGTTTTATGTTGCACTGGTATAAACTAGTCATCTCTCTCTTTTTTTCTTCTGGTGTTTTTTTTAAGATTTAATTTATTTATTTATTCATGAGACACAAAGAGAGAGAGGCAGAGACACAGGCAGAAGGAGAAGCAGGCTCCATGCAGGGAGCCCAACGTGGGACTAGATCCCGGGACTCCAGGATCATGCCTTGGGCCGAAGGCAGGTGCTCAACCACTGAGCCACCCAGGTGTTCCCTCTTCTGGTGTTTTTGATGATGAAGACTAGGGAAATGCCTTTTTGCCCATATTTGGTCATCTCTAGCTTTTATGAATTTTATTTCACTACCATCGGGTCTTTTTGGAATTTGTAAAGACCAGTTCCAATAGTATCATTGTTATTTTTCTATTTTAACTTTTCCCATTAGCTTTCAATTTTCTCATTCAATACACATACTGCATATTACTACAAGAACTACTTGATTGCTGGGTCAACTCTAACACACTTACCTATGTTAATAATGGACATCCACATGATAAATAGATGTTTGGTTATGATCTGTGCATCTTTACAACAAATCTAATGGATTAAATATATCTAAAATCTAAAAAAAAAAGTTGTTGATTCCAAGATCAATAATGTCCCCATTATTTCCCTTTTCTTTCCCACTAGTAAGGTAACTAACCGATTATGGGTTCTCACAATGATTGCCCATAACATTTAAAATAGTTTCTTCTTTGAGCTTCCTATTTTTCCATGGATATTTGCAATGCTTGCCCATAGATACCTTTCTCTCCTGCCTTCAGAGAAAACAACAATAATAGCAGAGCTGTCAACAGTGATCAAAAGACATAGAATAACGAAAATCAGTAGTTTTATTTTACAGTCTTGCCCTTACATTTTTCCCATATATTTGCATACATTGCTACCATATACGGAGCTTTAACTGAAAATCGAGTCGCAGTATCTGTCCTTCCTAATACAAGGAAGCCTCAGTTGTTCCCTTGCACTTCTGCCTCTACTGTTTGCTATTTCTGGTTGGCACCACGTCTCTCCATCAGTGCCTCTTAACCAGGACCATCCTTACCCCTGGGCAAGAGTAATCCCGCTCTGAGCCCCCTGACTTGGGATCAGCTCTGGCACTCTTCCAGAAAGCACTTCTCATGATAGGATGAGGAGTCCAAGAAGCTACGGAGATGAATTCAGGATGGGTCTACACCATACATCTAGATCACATAGAATCTGACAGGACAACAGAAAGAATTAGGATACACCAAGGCCAAGAATTTGCCAAAGAAAAGGTCACTGAACTCTTTAAGAAAAAATTCTAATTGCACTTCATAAAAAGATACTAAACAAATATCATCATTAAGTCTGCATAAATTCATCTAATCCTCACAAAATCTCTGCGGTCTAGATACAGTTATTGTCCTCATTGTACAGAAGAAAATGGAATCACAAAATTTTATACAGCTTGCCAAAACCATACATGGATTTTCATTCAGCGAGTGTGGCTCTCTATCAACAGCTAAGCAATATGGTCTCTAGAAATAAGCCTTAGAAAAAAAGAAATGTCGTCTCTGTTTCCTCGTTTGACTGGAGCGTAAAGTAGCAGGAAAGGAAACAGAAGGAAATGTAACAAGAAACAAACGTAAGGAAAAGGAACAAGATCACTCTAAGGGACGAGGTACAAAAAATTACATTTTTTAAAACTGAGATTAATTTGCCTATCTTGGTTCCCAAGAAGTATGGCAGTCTGTTTTTCAATAGTGTGCTTGTCAACTGTATAATTAAGAGCATGATTTCAGAAAAACATGGACTTAGCCTCCAGGTTTATTCCTTTAATAAAGAGCCTCACAAGTTACTAGAATTGTGCATTTTTCTGACACCTCTTTCAGCATTTTGATTTCCTTGGAGTCATTTATTGCTGAGTTTGACTTATTTTTAAATCTCACAAATAAAAATATAGCAAAGTAAATATGATTCCCTTTTTTGATAAGATGATGATGATGATGATGATGATGATGATGATGATGATTTCCCATAGATTTATTCTGGTTATTTAAGTAATTTATTTGAAAAAAACCCTGTTAATCAAGCTCCTTTGACGGCCATTTCATCAAAGCTCTATATTACATAATACTAGAAATCTTTCTTTTGTGATTTTTGGATTAGAAAGTTATGAGGTTAACCAAATTTTGTTTGAATGATAAAAATCATTATTCCAGAGAAGGATTTGCTTCTACTTTCATACTAAGTCTTTATTAAACAATGCACATTTTCTGTATCAGGTTCTGTTTCAAAATTGCAGAAGCTCCACTGTCACAGGAGATAAATTAAGGTGTCTTTTAACCAGGCCCTTATGACTTTCAGATTCTCTAAAATCTAGTTCCAATTTTGAACATATAAAATTACTTTGGCAGATAGTTCCCTCACTCTTGTTTCTAGAAATATAGGTCAAGTATTTAATCATCAGGCAACCACGGGTATTTAACAGGCTCATATTTTTCATGATAATAGAAAACCCTAGGGTTGTTTTGTTACAGAACAGGTTATATTATACCTAGTTCAAGTAATTGTAAAATGCTATCATATTCAGAATATTTGAATTTGTGTTGGATAGGGGACCTTTATATCTCATACTGTTTTTATATTTTTATATTTTAAACCAAATAGCATGAATATGTAGCTAATGGATCTAGGAGTGTGCACCACTAATTTGGATTTTGGCTAGAGAAAATTCTGGTTTTCTTTTCCCTTTTTATTTTAAGTTTTCACTTATTACAAAATCAATTTGTACTGGATAAGCTATCATTAATATTGATTTGTTATTTTCTGCTAAATATATTCTATTCACATGCCTTTGGTTAAAACTTCGCTGACATAATGAAAAGCATTCTTTTTAATTAAAGAACAAGCAGTGCCTCCTTTTTTTTTTTTTTTGATGAATGCTTCAAATTAGGATATAAAAGCTTGCCAAAAATTTTCCATTGTAAGTTAACTTTTTTTTTTCTAATTTGCAAGAGTTTGTTTTGTACTGACTATACAGCATTTATCGGGAAAATGGCAATGTTTCTGAATATTCTGTTGAGTCATAAACATTCATTCTAATGGATAAACATACATTCATTCGTGATACACTCTCCCTCTGATTTCACTCCCTTTCACTCTCTTCCGTGCTTCTTGCCCTCAGCCCCACAGTGTCCTTCCAGCTACTTCATAAGCATATGAAGTAAAGCTTTTGTATTAACAAGAAACCTTCTTTTACTGAGAAGAAATCCTCCACTATTCGGAGAGCTCCTTTGCCACTTCCTTCAGGTCACTTTTCAAATGTCACCTCATCAGTGAAATCTTTCCGGAAAATACTATTATAATGCATGCCCAAAAATTCGTTATCTAAATCCTTACCTTATGCAATCTTTCCTTTGCAACTTTTATCATCTCTTCTGACAAACTGTTTTTCACAACTAGAAGTCAATCTCCCCTGAAAGAGAGTAATACTGACTCTGTTCCAATCACTGCTGTATTCTGACACCTAGGAAAAATGCCCAGTGTAGGGTTGTCTTAATAAATATTTGTTGAATAAATAGACACATACGAACCATCTTCTTCTTATGTAGGAAAATAGTAGATTAAAAGAGATAAGAAAAAAGAAAAAAATAAGAGATAAGATTTACATCGTATCTCAGCTATATTCATCAACATTGCCTCCACAACCACCACCACCACTACCTCTCATCCCAAACACACACAGAGATGCACATTGAAACCTTGCTGACCTCCAGAAACCGATAGGTTCACTACAGACCTAATAGTGGTGAATGAAGGATGGTAGAAAGGCGCTAGTTTTCCGTAAAGAGTGGTGAGCACATAGGAACGTGGAGTAGAGCGCTTTCTTCTCTCACAGAGAATTATGAAGGCAGTAGGGGTTCATTAGGGTTCCCTGTGATGGAAAGTGGCAGAGAAGCAGTAGCTATAAGACAGCATGCATTTGGTGTGGAAAGAATGAGTGAATTTCCATGGGCAAAACAGATGCTGACAGAAGCTGGCATGGCCTGAACTACCTTGAAACTCCACTGGGCGAGAATGTCTGATTTAGATGCAAAGGAGAAGGTTTTATACTGGAATGTAGTAGACTTGGAAATACCTGAAAGTAATTTGTTACTGCCATGAAGAAATCTTTTAATTGTAAATAAATACAAGAATATGGGATCTGTCCATGGTCCTGTCTGGCGGAAAGTCAGATGCCAGAAAATGGTTGTAGGAAGTGATGGGAGAAAAATAAAGGATTTGAGATCTTCTGGACTGAACAAATTCAATTATTTTTTTTATACCCATGTTGCATACCTTGCATCAAAAAGCATTTGAGTCTGAAATATGTTTATAAATGGTAAGTAATAGCAAATGTTAAAACAGCAAGATCTGCAGATACACACACACAGGCCTTTGGAGAGCTAAAATCTGATACTCAAACGGATATTTTTACATTTATTCACACTACTAAATCAACTATTTTAAGTAAAAGTGTATAAAACAGTTGGAAATATCTGTCACTGTCATGAATAAGAACCAAATTATATTTGACAATCTGTGTTTCAGCTTCATAGTGATCTTGGGTGATTATTATAATCAAAAGCAAGTGAACGATATGTTAACTTTACTAATATATTGTTTGTTCAGATGAATCACTTCTATATTGATGTGATTTATGCCATAGATACACTGCAATTAGAACATTTAGCTCTTGATAGAGTTGCTGGAAGATTTTTCAAAAGTGAAGTAATTATCATTTTAAGGGAAATTCTCAGTTTAAGATCATAAAAAAATAAAGCTTTAAAAACAGACCTTCTAAAATCACTTCTTAAAAAATGGATCTTTTCTTATTGCTTAAATTAGACTCTTTAGTAAACCAAGAAATCAATATCAAACATATTACCATTTGTACCTCTTTAAACAACTGTAATAAATCATATATTGTTATAAAGGAGCAGTATTATTTGCTATCATAATCTAATAATATATTCAAGCTACTGAAAATATCTAGATTATTATGGTGGCACCAACAGAGGAGACAAATACAGGATATGAGTTTTACCAAACTAAAGTTATAGAGTTGGATTTTTTTTTCTTTTGGAATATGTAAAGAGTATGTGTTGAAATATATTTGGTAAGTTTACTTATTAGAAAATTATTTATATAGCTATGTATTTCCTACCTATATTTTATTCTTTTTATCCATTTTATAATGATTTGTTAGTAGAGTCCACTTCTATAGATGGGAATGAGAAAGGAGAAACATCACACAAATGTATTCTAAATTATATTAGTTATCAGGCAATTAGTTCAATAAGAAACCAACACAGTGAACTTTATTTTTTTTTTCATTTTTAAATCAATCATTTAATCTCCATATTCAATGCACACAAAGTGAAATTCAGCAAGGAAAGATGCATGTTTCATGTTTATTTTTGAAAATAAATTAACCTAGGAAGTACTTATAAAACATGCAATACATAAAGATGCTGTAGTATATACTTTGCATATTATCAAAGGTTGAATCATTCTGGGGTGCTTCCCTAATAAATTTACAATATTAGCAGAGAGACAAGTTATTCACATACCAATTTAAAAAACACGATACCAATGAATGCCATATGAAAATATGAGAAGTCCCAAAAGTAGGGTAGTGACATTATATTTGCAAATACATTATAAGAAGAGATAGTGCAAATATTTCTAATATGTGCAAACGTCTTATTTCCCTTGAGACCTCCTAGGAAGAATGTCCTCTTTAAATGTCATTCCTCCCCCCACTTCAGATGATTCTGGTTGCCATTCTGTACTAGGTTGGTTTCTAACCACTTAGAGCATCTGTCTTTTAAATATTCAGCCTTCCTCACCATTAACAACTTGATGGTTTCCCTATAGCCTGAGAGTCTGCATGCCGAACATGAATGCATAAAATAAACATTTCCTTCATTCTTCACCCTCTTTAGGCACCACCATCTATCTTGTCTTTTCTCTTAAGAGTATTTTGCTTTTATATATGTAGCTCAAACTCCTCGCTTGCTGTTTAACTGCTGGCGCTCCTGTCCTCAAGACCCACTAAAACTATTCCACATAAATAACCAACCTGTCATTTTACAACTCGAGGTCTCCATATTCCCTCCCAACCTGCTCCACTGCTCTTCTATGTTCTCTGGTGCATCCCTCTCAGTCACTTTCCTGATTTTAACTGAATTACAGCCACCACATTTCTCCAAGCATGCACACACACACACTTTCTTCATTAGCCTCCTCTAATATACTTAAATTCTTATATTCGAGTCACTGTCTAGATGTAAGCAATTGTCAGTGTCTCCCTTACTCTGCTCCCCCCAGGGCCACGATTCTCTTACTCATTTCCTACTCTCTTGACTCAGCTACGTCCTACATATTTACCAGCTCCTCCCCTCATGTTCTCCTCCATTTTCATACAAATCAAACCCATGATTGGTAAGAACCAATCCCATTTTTGACAATACTGTCAACTTACTGGTTCTATTTTGCCCTTCCTCTCCTTTGCATGACCCTTGATGTAATCACTGTCCTATTTATGTGGCTCCTACCCCTGAGTTTTCTATTATAATTTATAAAAACCACACACATTCAGTGTCCATTAGCAAAGTTCTGTGTTGCAGCATCAATGCAACTCTTAAAACTGTGCTGAAATCTTTTATTTCTCTAGACAGCATTCTACCCAATTCAATTGTTCCCAGTATTTATTTCAAGCATTCTACTTTCCACAGTGTCCTAACCCAATGTGTGGTCACACATGCCCAGGATACGACTGAGCTCCTATTTCATGACATTAGAAGTTATTAGGTTGCAAGAATCGATTCCCACCCAACTCACACAAATTTAGTAATGTCTATTCCAACCTGGTTTCCTCCACTTTACGTCCTCTCTCCCATTGATCTTTCTACCATATTTTGAAACCTCTTCATTCACATCTCAGCGATATAAAAGAGCAATTGTTTTCTCCATTTCCTATATGCCAACCCCTTCTCCATTATGCTCTTTTTTTCTGAATGTTGAAACATATTCAGATTTCTTCCATCTAACTAAACAAGAAATCCAAAAACCTTTTAATCTTATTTTTCTCTCCAGTCTGTTCTTTCTTTGCCATAGGCATCACTCCTTCCATTTAGCTTTCATTTCACTCTTAACCCATTGAAATCTGGCTGAATAATCCTCACCATTCAGAAAACATTGGTTTTCTAAGATCAACAAATAATTTCTTTACACTGAGTCTAAACTATCAAGACATGTATTTTTTTTTAACTTTCTACAATAGTTGACAGTATTTTAAATTATTGTAAATAATCTCTCCTTGGCTTCAATATCGAAAATTCCTTTGTTTGGTTTTCTTCCTATCTTTTGGTTATTTCTTATTGATCTCTTCAGCTAACCCTGTCTCCAGCTCTCGCAAATGTCACACTATCTGCCCGCTTCTCCCTAAATATTTTCTTTTTTCTTTCTTTTTTTTTAAATTTAAGTTCAACTAGCCAACATATAGCACATCATCAGTTTCAGATGCAGTTTTCTATAATTCATCTTCTATTAGCTAGAAATTTTTATGTTCAAATAGATGAAAAAGACTGTCGGTCCAGTGGCTGGTTTAATGAGTTGGTGTTCTTTTAAAATGCTCTTTTTCACAGTAACAGAAACTAGTCTTTCTCATCAATTGTGTAGCCACATGTCTGATGAAGGACATATATTTAAGGAGCTTAAGTTAGGTTAATTCATCTTTATATAAGATTCTAAGGATAGCCTGATAAATGGATAGCTGAATAGTTGAACAACAATCTTTATTCCAAATATGGAGGACTTTGTCTTTCAATGTCTTTGCCATAACAAGATAACAATGGGAATATGGCAGAGAATAAACCTGGGGCATATTACAAAGTTTGTCAAGAACCCAAAGCTTTAATTTTAGGTATGAATATATAAGGCCAGATTGCTGATTAAAAAGTTAACCCAGAAAAAAAAAAAAAAAGTTAACCCAGAATTTATAATAATGTGTTATTTGTTGAAGACAGAAAAAGGTTATTATTATTGCAGCCTATTGTGGACTTTACATAAACCTCACCTAGAAAATTTAATGTTTTGTATCATTAAATATTCTCAATCACACATACACACACACACACACACACACACACACACAAATAATCCCAATCACCACAAAATCCTACAGCCCTAAAGCTATGTTCTAATTATAATTAGTGAATGGGGAAGATCTGCTCTCTAACCTCTTTCATTTAAGACCAAGGGTTATTTCAGCTAAAAGACAAGGCCAGGAACTAAACAATGTTTTCTTCATGATTGATGCTTTCTGATACCCTAAGAACATCTTTATTTTGGTCAATTAATAGATTTTCTTGAAAGTATTATTTATTATTAAAATAGTTATTTTTTCTATTTCAGTAGCCACATTTTATTCCCTATCAAGACTATTTGAAGTTGTTAATATATCTGATGGGATCATCAGATTTACCAACAGTTACAATTGTAGCATTTTCATTTTCAATTTAGTGCTTTTTTTCTTTTTTTTCTTTCCAACTGTTTTTTTCTTTGGACTAGATTCTTTTTTTCTCCCTTAGTTATGTATATTTTTGTTTGGTTGTATTTCTGGGCAAGGATCCCAGACTGGTATAACTTTTGTTTGTTCCTTGCACAGTGTCCCAGATTCTGTTTTGAGAGGAGCATTATAAATTAATAATATGATTACAGTGTTACTTCCATGATTTATTTTCAGTAGAATCCAGCACATTAAGGTATATTATTATTCACAGAACTTAACTCTGAAAAAAGGATGCAGTTTGTTTAGTTTCTAGGCATTGCACTTATAAGCATCTTTTTTTTTTTTTCTTTTTCTTTAGGATGTCAATTATACCATTATGTCTTTAGGAAAGTGAAACAGAACTGGTGTGTTTTTCTAATCATATTAGGCCCTAAAGTTATGATCCAGGTCACATAATGTTCCTTCATTAGGAATAATACTTTCCATTCATGTCTCTGCTAATAATTGTAGGCGCATAACATGAAGCCCCTTGTGGATGAGTGTGGGACAAGGAGAGATCCACTGCACTCGAAATCAGGGCACCCGAGATATAGCTCTACATTATCCACCAAGGTACTAAAGGACTTAGGGAAATGGAATTGATAACTCTCAGCCTATAAAATACTGGTAACACTTTAAGAGATTTTCAGAATCCAATATTCCCTATTCCTTTGACACAACCTAAAATGACTTGAAATCTCTACTTCAGGTGCTAGCATAGATGGGCTTCCTAACATAGGGATTTATTGCTCCTTAAACCATCTTGAGGGTTACAAGAAAAGTAAGCTCTAGTTTTCCATTAGTGACTGATAATCATCTTGTGTCACCTTGTAATCTGCTTAGCTATGATGAGGTCTTCTTTGGTGTGCTCACATATCCCATATATGCCTTCATTTAATATACTTCTGGGATGATGATGATGATGATGATGATGATGTTTTAATTGTGTTCTACTTGATTCTTCAGGTTTGTTCAACTTAACAAAATGAGTTTGATCATTCCAAGTCTTCTGGAGATTGGTTGCTTTATTTTCTACTTCACACTGTGAACTGGAATCCCAAGGTTTCCAAAATTTGTCTCTTTTCTCTCAATAGAAAAGAAAAATACTCTTAGAAGCCTAGTGCTTTTTGAGAAATTATCCATCCTGATGACATAAATGTGATAAAAATGTACAGAGAAGGAAAAAGGAGATGAAAAATGTATGTCTTAAAATACTCTCATTCATGTGAAATGATTGTTCAATGCACTTAGCAAGAGATTCATAACAGAGGGCAGAACAACTATTTGGGCTGTGTTTCAGGTTTCTTAGCATCAGTAGGTCTGATAGTGAGCTCCGTCCATCCATGACTGCTACAGCCTTTTGGTTAAATCTCTTTTATATACAAAAACATCAGTTGTATACAAAACTTATAATCAAAATTGCACAATAAGTGAGGCATTTTAAAATTGAATAACTTAAAAAAAAAAAAAAGTCAAAATTGAACTTTAGGGGGTTTAGTTCCCCCTAGTGGTAACTAAATAATCAGAATTCACTGAAATTCATAAAACCCTCAAAAAGCAGGTTCAAGTCACCTTAGGAATCACTTAATAATCCCATCAATTTAGAAATTGTTAAACAAGGCCTAGAGAATCAAAGTCTGAAAAGATTAAAAAGTTGCATAATAGCAGAAATAATTCTTCTTACTTTCAGTTAGTTCTTATTGAGAATAAATAAAAAATATTTTGGCTAATTTATTTCAGATTAAGACTAAATATTTTTAATATCAAAATTTTAATATATTTGTTACTGTATTTTAAAAATTAAATTTATAGTAGTAAGAATTTTTAAGTCACATTGATTGATTTCTATTGTTAAAAAAGAGTAGGTACTAGAATGTCAAGAGTAAAATAATAATATGCTAGCTTAACAATAATAAACACTTAGGTGAACTCTTCTAAGACTTTGTTTTCCCTTAGGGCATCTGAGTGGCTCAACTGGTTGTCTGACTCTTGATTTCAGCTCAGGACATGATCCCAGGGTCCAAGGATAGAGCCCTTTGTCAGGCTCCTTGATCAACCAGGACTCTGCTTGAATTTTCTTTCTCTAAACCTCTGCCCCTCACCTCACTCATGGACACTCTTTCCTTCTCTCTCTTTCTCTCTCTAATAAATAAATAAATACATCTTATTTATTTATTTATTTATTTATTTATTTATTTATTTATTTATTATTTTTTAAGACTTTAGGGGCATCCAGGTGGCTCAGTTGTTTAAGTGTCTACCTTTAGCTCAGGTAATGCTCCCAGGGTCTTGAGATCAAGACCCACATCAGGCTCCTGGCTCAGTGAGGAGTATGCTTCTCCCTCTGCTCACCCCTTGCTCTCTTTCTCTCTCTCAAATAAATAAGTAAAATCTTTTAAAAAATAAATGTAATTTTAAAGACGACTTTGTTTTCCTAAACATGATCATAAAAATTTCACAATGTATAAGACTAACTGGCAAAATGAAAAAGAAAATGAGCAAAGCAATTCTAAAATGATTTCATTAAAATATTTGAGTCTTGGGATGCCTGGGTGGCTCAGTGGTTGAGCATCTGCCCTTGGCTCAGGGCGTGATCCCCGGGTCCTGGGTTTGAGTCTTACATCGGGCTCCTTGCAGGAAGCCTGCTTCTCCTTCTGATCTGTGCCTCTGCCTCTCTCTCTCTCTCTCTCTCTCTCATGAATGAATAAATAAAATCTTTAAAAAACTAAAAATAAAATATTTGAGTCTTTCAACTCTCACATCTTTCTTTTTCTTTTTTTATTTTTTTTTCTTAAAAAATACTCTTAGTACTTTTTGCTTTTTGATTGGGACTAGGACTAGTAGGCAATTTGAGAATTGAATTTGATGATTTTTCTTACTGTCACAAATGATCTATAGGTTTCATTATCACTTTATGAACTTAAATCCTCAGGCAATGGGTTCTTGAAGAGAGTACAACCTAAATATTTGAAATATAACTATGTTATGTTAGGTTTTATAACTATGATATATTGAAAAAAAAGAAAGAGAATCAGCATCTAATTAACTTTGAATTATAGTTATTGAGTTTTGTGGAAATTCCATTAAGGTTATTTTGTTTTGAGAGTTTAACATGCACACCCAAAATTATTTTGAAGTTGGCTATACATTAAGCAATTTCAACACTTCGGCACTCATTGCTGCTTTCACCACAAGACTTTTCTTTTCTTTTCTTTTTTTTTTTTTTTTTCCTTTGTAACAACCACTATTCCAAATGGGATGTAGTTTCTGTTTCACCTGTTTATAAGTCCTATATGGAGACTAAGACATGAGACATGTTACATTTATATGTTTTATGTGGACATAAAAACAAATATTTTAGGAAGAAAGACATTAATAAAAATAAAGCTTTTACTTTAAAATTCTGTGTTTTATGTATATAATAGTTGAAAAGTAGTGTTCAGCCATAAATCTTACATTGGTTAAAAGATTCACTCTGAGGAAAACAAAACAATTAGTTAGGGAATATAAGGCTATTATATTTGTTATTTTGACTTTGATAAAGAGTACTATATTTTACTTGAGGAAGGCCATTTTTTATGGGTAATCAAATAACCAGCCAGATTCTCCAGCAGAGATTAGTATGTATTTTATAAATACCAATTTTAATTAAAAAAATGAAATTGGATTAATCAACCTGATTTTAAAAATCCTGAAACTAAATAATATCTCTATGTCTCTAAGAAAATTAGAGCATTTACGTCAAATCATCCTTATCAGTAGCTATGTTCTAAATTACATTTCCCTAATGAGATGAAATTTGGAGATAGGGTCGTTGGGAGATTTGATTTAGGTAAAGTTCTGAGGGTGGGGCCTTCTTGGTGAGATTAGTACCTTTGCAAGAAACTGTACCAGAGAGCTTGCTTGCTCTTTTCCTTCATGCCATGTGAGGACACAGCACAAAGATAGCCATTTGGAGAGCCAGGAAGAGAGCTTTCACTAGAAACTAACTAGTTAGCACCTTGATTTTTACTTCTAGCCTCCAGAATTGTGAGAAAATAAATGTCTGTTGCTTAAACTGCCTACCCTATGATATTTTGTTATGGCATCCCAAGTTGACTAAGACACTAATCCTTCATATCACTATTACATAATATTTCAGTTCTGTCTTGTTTCCTCAACTATGTATGTGTGGGTATTTGTATATATTTGAAATCCAGGAAAAATGGAGATAGGGATTGGATTTTCCTTCCATCTGGAAAGAACTAGAAAATAGACAGAATTTAAGAAACAATACTTTTGAAAACACTAGACATCGCCAATGAACAACAGCAACCCCTAAAGTACTGAAAATAAGGTAAACACAAAAGTGTTCTTGAGAGAGTTTCCAAGAAACTGTTCAAGGAAGGGAAATAGAGAAGGCTGGAAGGCTCCCTAAATTGAGAAGACAACTGAGAAATCAAGGAGAGCAAAACCATTAAAGATTGCAGATCACAGTACTACCAGGGAGAGGACTCCACTAAAACAGAACTCCAGAAACCTGAAGTAGGCAATCTTGGAAAACTTAGTTGATTATTAATAAGCATGTGCACATAAGAAAATTTTCAGTGGGCAGGAACAGAAGCAGCAGTTATAATTAGAAGTGATGGTCATTGACATTCACACCAAGGATTTTTTTTTTCCTACCAGCCACATTGGATATCTTGATAATTCAATGACATTGAACCAAAAGCTTATAAAGATGCTGCCCCAGTGGTGGGAAATAACAGCTATACACTAAATGCTATTGTGGGCCCACACAACATATCCTGAAAACCAGACAGAAAAAAAGAAAGAGAGAGAGAGAGAGAGAGAATCAAATAGTTTTCAGGTAATTTAGGTGAATTATAAAAACAAAAAGCTCAAGAATATTTATAGGACTACAAAAATATCAAACACACCAAAAAGTGAAATTTCTAATTTCTAGAATCCAATTAAAGATTACTAAGAATGTAAGAGGCAGGAAAATATGTTCCATAAATAAGCCGACTCATGAATCTCAAATATTAGAATTAGCAGAAAAAAAATTTTAAAATGTAATAAAGTATAATGAAAATTCTACATGTTCAAAAATAAAGAATATATATGAATATATATTATGAAATACATATTTCATGATAAAAGCAGGATATAGTGATAAAAAAAATCTAAACAAAATACAAAAAGAAAAAAAAATAACTAGGCTCCATTCTCAGTGGGGAATCCAATGTGGGGCTTGAACTCAAATCTCCAAGATCAAACTGATCTGAAATCAAGAGTCAGATGCATAAATGACTGAGTCATGCAGGCACCTCCCAAGAAAACATTTTTTAAAAAAGTAACTGCAAAACAACTTTAATCAGCTTACTGTACATGTAGTTGTTTCCATAAAATAAGGAAGGGACAAAAGAAAATAACACTTGAAGGAAAAAGATAGAAGTGTTGTAAATTTAATGAACATTATGATACCACAGATGAATCTTAACATATAGCAAGTACAAGAAACACGAAGAGCAGTACAACTTAGCAGAATTTCTAGTCCATGTTGCACTGTGGGGAAAAGCAATATAGAATAAACTTAGTGGACTTATATTATCAAGTTGCAAATAAATAAATAAATAAAAGTGAACATATTAATAGCAGTTAAATAAAATAAGTTAGGTCCACAGGAACAAAGATATAGATGAAAACATATTTTTTATCAGAAACTTTTCCAATATGAGACAGAAGAACTACTTTAAATTACTGAAATCTAACCCAAAAAGTCAACTGAGAATTTTATACTCAGAAACAGTATTTTTCAAAATGCAAAACAAAAGCAAGACTTTCTTGATACATACAGTTATACTGATAAGGGGAAAGAGACATAAATCCCAAATTGCCAAAATCATGAATAACAGAGGTGACATCACTAAAGTTTTAAAAGGATAATAAAGATATATTACAAATAATTTTATGCCAGTAAATTTGACAACTTAGATTAAATAAAGAAATTCCTTTAAAAATAAAAACCACCAAAAGATACTTAAAAAGAAACTGGGAAATTTAATAGACTGATGTCTATTAAAGAAACTTAATTAGTATTCTTAGAATATTAAAAGTAAATCTAAACTTTGATGCTTTCACTAGTAAATTCTTCCAAATAATTGAAAAAAAAAAAAAAAACAAATTATACACAAAACTCCATGTTTTTGCCAGTGAGATAAAGGAAGAAAATGAATAAAGGGAAAGTAAGTTGGAAAAAAGAAAAAGAAAAAGAAGTGTAAGGTATTTCTTCACAGAGGAAATGATCCTCTATGTAGGTAATCTGAACGAGACTGCAAATGGTTATTGTACTTAATAACTTAGTTTATTAAGACTGCAAGTTATAAAAATGAAAACAAAGAAAGTCAATCTGTATACTATCAACAAAGAAAATTAAAACATATGGCCATTTATGACAAAAATTATGAAGGCTAAATCTGACAAAGTATATAAAATATCTGTACAATAGAAACTATAAAACAAAGATGAGAGGATTTCAAAAGACCAAAATAAAGTGAGAAAATTGCTATGTTCAGGGGTCACAGGATGCATTGTCTATTCTCTACAAATTCACCTATAGAATCAACATAATTCCAACTAAAATCTCAGTAAACTTTTGCATTGAAACTGACAAACTAAAATTA
This sequence comes from Canis lupus dingo, assembly GCF_003254725.2. Classification (NCBI taxonomy): domain Eukaryota; kingdom Metazoa; phylum Chordata; class Mammalia; order Carnivora; family Canidae; genus Canis; species Canis lupus. The sequence goes on along the minus strand of NC_064246.1, from coordinate 84,663,538 downwards.
AAATTAAAATGGACATTTAAAAAACCTAGAGTAACCAAATCAATAATAAAAAGGACATATTAAGAAAACTAACACTGTCTGGTTTTAAGACATTATAAACCCCCAATAAATAAGATAATGTGGTCTAAACAGGTCAGTCGCACATCATAGAGAACCTAGAAATAGGTCCAATTAAATACAGGGTGCAGATTTTTGGCAGATGCACCAAGATAATTATAAGAAAAAAGCCATCCTTTGCAACAAAGAGTACTAGAAAAAAATATTGGGTCCACACCTTGCATCAAATAATAAAATCAACTCTACATAGATCATAGGTCTAAATGGAAAACCTACACCACCAAACCTTTTAGAATCAAGCATAAGACAAAATGTGATCTTGGGTAAAGCAAATATGTATGAGATATGCCATCAAAAGTATGTATGTATATCTATCTTTATTCATTTACCTATCTATATGAAATATGTGATAAGAGAATGAAAGGACAATTGACAAAAATATTATAAATTATTTATAAACCATGTTTCTCAAAAATAATTTTTCAGAATACATATAAAAATCTCAGACTCCATGGTAAGAAAACAGTCCAATACATACTGGGGAGACTTTTTAAATAGACATTTCACCAAAGAAGATATGTGGAGCCAAACAGTCACATAAAAAATATGCTCAGCAACATTAGTTATTAGGGAACTGTGAAATGAAACCGCAATGAGATGCTTAAACCCCCATTAAAATAGATGAAACCTAAAAAAAACAATCATACCAAGTGTTGACGAGGATGTGGAGAACTTCAACTCTCATAGCCTGCTGGTGGGAATGTAAAATTGTTCGACGATGTTGCCAAACGGTTACACCTACATCACCCTATGATGCAGTCATTCTGCTCCTTGGCATTTAGTCAAGAGAAAACAAAGCATATGTGTGTGCAAAGACTCAGTGAATGTTCGTCACAACTCTCATTTTTCATAGCCCAAATCTGGAGACACAAATGTCTCTCAACAGATAAATGGTTAAAAAAAATAACACCACCACCACACACACAACCACCACCACGACGGAAACACCAGCACTGTGGTATAGTCATACAAAGCAATAATACTTGGCAATAAAAAGTAATAAGTAAACTGTTGGTACATGCTCAGATATGGATAAACTGAAGGATAATTATGCTAGATGAAAGGAGCTAGACAAGAAACAGCACATATTAGACTATTCTATTGCCAAAATTGTTGATATACGAAGCAATCAATAATACCAGACATCAGATAAAGAAATGGAAGGCAGAGGAGACAGTTAAGGATGGATTACAAAACAGAAGGAGGAACCTTTTCCAGATACTGGTCATGTCCACTACTTTGATTTTGCCGATGATTGCATAGTATATTTTTATTTCAAACTATGCTAAATATTTTACTCTAAATAGGTGTAGGATTTTATATGCCACTTATATTTTAATAACGGAGTTAGGTTATTTACAATTAAGTGAGAATATAAAGATACTTGATCATCTTTTAAAAAATGTCTAATTATTTATTTGGGCGGGGGGAGAGAGAGAGAGAGACAGAGCAGGAGCAGGGGGAGGGGCAGAGGGAGAAGCCGACTCCCTGTGAGCAGGAAGCTGGATGTGGGGCTCCATCCCAGGACCCTGAGATCACGACCTGAGCCAAACACTTAACTGACTAAGCCTCCCAGGTGCTCTGGTAATCTTTTATAATATATCTTCTTCTATTACTTCCCATCATTCTTCCTGTGTCATTGTTTAAATAAGATCTCCTAGAAATCAGTTCTAAAAAAACTGGTATCTGTCTACAATGATGCACACATTTCACTAGTTAAACAGTTATTAAAGAAAAAGCATACAAAACAATGTCAACTTCCTGAAAGAAGAATTTGTGATGTGAATTAGCCTAAACTAAAGTGGCAAAATATATGTACTAGAAGAGCAGACATCATTTGATTTTTCTAAGTATGAATTTGAATACAAAAAAAGAAAAAAAAGACAATGATATGATTCGTAATACCAAAGAAAAGACCACACACACACACACACACACACACACACACACACAGACAACAATAGTGTATATTCAAGTGTGGATTTGATTTGTTATTATTGCAGGGTAATGATTTATTCTTTTATTCTATCATGCAAACAAAACAAAACAAAAAAACAACTTAAATTAAAAAAAGAGAATTCCACTTTTTATTCAAACTATGTGTAATAATCAGGGATAGCAGGGCGGCTCAGTGGTTGAGCGTCTGCGGTTGGCTCAAGTCATGACCCTGGAGTCCTGGATCGAGTTCCATGTCGGGCTCCCTGTAGGGAGCCTGCTTCTCCCTCTGCCTGTGTCTCTGCCTCTCTCTCTCCATGTCTCAAATGAATAAATAAATAAAATATTAAGAAAAAAGATACATCTTAATTGTGATATTTACATGTGCCAGTTGTAGCTTGCTTTATTTATTTTATTTATTTATTTATTTATTTATTTATTTATTTATTTATTTTTGCATTTTTTATTTATTGACTTCTCAAATCAAACAGTGTTGTTGGTGTTCTTGCTTGGTTTTTTGTTTGCTTTTTTTTGCAGATAACATTTAACTTCAATTCTCTCTTAATATTAATACTAATAAGTGCCAAGAACTGAGGTTTGAACCCAGGTTGCAGGTCTCTCTGAAACCAAAGCCCATGTTCAGGCATGTGCTGTTTGAGAGAGATTTAGGGATGAAGCATTATAGGTGCTTTGATGGGAAAATTGAGGTATTATCTCCACAAAAACATTATTCTCAGCTCCACAGAGACGATTTTATGTTTTTTTTTAATATATAAATCATGTTTATTCTGAGGCAACGTTTAAATTCTTAGCAAATATTTGTTATCCAAATTTGATTTCTGAAAAATTAGTTAGCAAGAAAGTGAAGCAAAGTAAGCAACAGACTGAGTCAAGGATTTATGTAGGATACGCAGGGGATATTCCATATTTAGAACTGTCTCAGTCTAATCCCTAACTGCAAAGGTAACTAATACATCGACACCCTGTTTGGGTCAATTCCCAGCATTAAACCTACACTAAGGAACGCTGGTGGAAAATTGCATTCTATCTATAATCTCACTTTAACAGTTATGAACGTTTTGGTATATATGCCTTATCTATATGTTTTAACTGCTTTATAGCAAATTCCATATATAAAGAAAATTTCTTCTAAATAATACAGCAGGAAGCTCTAAAATATAAAGATACTTTCTTATGTGATGACAAATATATCATTATTTTAATTAATAAAATTATCAGTCATTATCATCTAAAACTTTGTCTAAACAGAAATATCTGTTTCCAAATATATTTTTACATTTTTTTTGTTCCAACAGAATCTTAACAGAGCCCAAAACTCGAACTATATTGTGGTGGTCTCTTAAACTCTTAAGAAAAGACAATTTAACATTAAATAAATAATTGAATAAATAAGAATTCTTAAATGAAATAAATATATCATTAGAATAAACTCAGTAATTGTATTTACCACTATAGTCTGGATCAGAGAAATTTTTATGTCAGAAAGGGCCCAGTTCCAGAAGGCTTTAGGGAACCTCCATTCCACTCCCAGGCATATCAAATAATGAGTGTGAGGCCCAGAAAAGTTACATTAATTACTCAAGATCACATATCTGGAAGAGTCAAAATGAGAAATTGCTAGTAAAGCTTAGACCTCTGGACCCTCAGTTGAAGATTTCTGACATTATCCAGTTATTGAAGCATGGGGCACTATGTAGTATCAAGGTATTTTGCTCAGAATATAAATAATCCAAATAAGACAATTTCAACCTATGTTTGGGAAAATACATGAATAAATATAATTCACTAGCAACATGCTATCCAATAACAACCTCTATTAAGGGTTGCTGAATCTCATGTTTGAAATTTCATTTTGCATGATCTAATTTAATCCAATATAGGAGTTTTTAAAATCAGAACATCAAGCAAAGCCATGACACATATGTGTGAACCAAGTATATTTTCTGTTAAAAAAGATATCAAATATGGTTAGGAGACATTCAATGTCCCCAGACCTACAGTCTACATTGGACTAGCTTCATCATTTTATGTAGAAAAGAAAAGTCAGAAGATGCTCAAATAAATTGCCTACTTCCTTCCACGATGATCAGAAAATCTCAATATTGATAGTTTTAAGAAGGGTTAGAAAATGAATTTAAGCATGAAAGATTGATAGGATTTATGTGTTGGCCTGGGTAAAAACAAAAATGAAGTTTGCTTATGATAAATAGATGCAAATGTCATTTCTTGACACTTTATTATTGTCAGGACTTCTGAAAGCAGAAGAATTGATTGAATTCCTTTGAATTGTAATGACTTTACACAATGTCCTATGTTATTATCAAAGAAATTTTGTCACTTGTAAGGTTTTTTTTCTCTGCATCCAATTTTTAAAAACATACATCAGTAGGATAAATGAAGACCCTAGCTAATCTCCCAAATCAAGGCCAAAAAAAGATAAACCATCTTTTCTTTCTTTTTATTTTTAATTTAGTCAACCTTTAAACAACAGATTTAATGTCTGAGTCTAACTGCATTAAGCAACAGTTTAACAGGAAACCTCAAAACGTAAAGATCTTATGTTTTGGTTTGGTGTTTCACTGGTTGATTTACCAGTGCCCAGGAGTTACATTAAATCAGAACTAAATGGCCATTTGTTAGCAGATATGTCTCCAGCTCTGCACGATGGCTTTTCTTGTCCTTGCAGAGCAGACTTAATAAATAAAGCCTGCACTCACACTAAAATCAGTCCCCAACTTTATTTTACCTTCTAACAAAACACTCTGGATACACCATTTTTGCAATAATATTGAAATAGATGGCATTATGTTGTAGTATATTCTAGTAAAACAAGGGAAGCTGTATCAAAAGAGGTTCTAAGACATTTTTATATCCCCATAAATATGCCTGGATTTGAATCCCAAAACAAATGTGACCAAAACCAATTTATTTTTTTCTGAGGCAAAATAGAAATCACAGCAATGGAGGAGGTAAAAATAGATGCCTAACAGGCCAGTTGTGACAAGAGAGGAAATTCCAAAATTATCGCCAGGAAGCCTAAGTGTGAACGTCCATTTGATCTACATTGAGTTGTTTAATATATTCTCTTAAGAAAATGGGGATGTTAATACCTATCTTAGAACATCAAAAACACTTAGCAAGGTGACTAATGTATGTTGCAGTGCCTTGTTCAGTGCCTGACGTTGTAAATATGCAAATAGTACTCAGGAAGTTGAATAGCGTGATTTGAGATCAGTCATAAGCCCCTAGTGAAACATGCCAACCCACACATAAAAAACACATCCCCTAGAAAGCACACTGAAAACGTGATGGGCCTATTGTAGAACAGAACTCATCCGTAGTGGAGTAGTCCCTTGATTCTGCATTTTAATTGCTACATGGAACCAGTTCAGGAGGGAGTAATAGGTCATTAATGTGTCAACAGCTAATGTGATCACCACTTTTGATTCACAGATGAAAAAACCTTAAGAAAAAAGGGACATGGTAATACTTGGATGTTACGATTGTTCGTGATGGTTGTTTTAAAGAAGGGTGGGTAGGTGATGATGAGCCCGACAATGACTATCAAAATTTAAGAAAGGTGGAAGAGCAGTATAGGGAATTACAGAAGATATCCATGAATTCATCGTAGTGGTGCTAAATATAAAAGGTGATAGGGCCAAAGGACAGGTGCTTCCTACATAGTTTGGCCTTGAGTTAATTGTATAAAATATCAGAATTAAACATATAGCAACTATGTCAGAAGATGTGAATAGAGGCCATATTATGTTTTCATATATCTGCCTCATAAAAATGTCTTCTTGTATTTCACAAACTTTATTCAGGTGACTATTATTTTTGTATATCAATGATCACATACTGTATTTAGGAACCCACTTAGAAACACAGATGTGCTTTCCAAATGATTCATATTTCAGTATGATTTTTTTCTATCCCTTTGTTGTTGTTTTTATTTACTTAAAACACTTTTTAGTCATAGATCTATTGAGATTTTGATGAAAGGTATGCAAACTCCAGGCAGGAAAAAAAATGTATAAGGAAACAAAATTTTGCGCATGTTTTTGAAAAAAAAAAAAAAAACTGGAAATAGAGTTCTAGTATTTTACTTGAAGGAAAGCAGAAGTAAAAATGTGAAGGAGATAATCATAAATCCAGAATTAGAAAGAAACCAGCAATGCTAAATAGTAGCCAACCTCAACCACGGTACATCTCTGAGTGAATAACGGTATATGCTGTACAACCCTGTATGGCTGATTGTTAAGAGCAAAGTGTTAGTGCTAAAAGGACCCCAAACCAGTCCAGGTTTAGCTTCCTCATCAATAAAACAGACAAATAAAATTGCATTATTCTAAATATTCAATGAAATTGTGTATCCCAATCACTTAGTAGCTGGCTTAGAGAGGGCATGTAGTAATTTACATGCATAAAGTGAAAATATCCAGCAATTGGAAATTTCCGTGGTGGGATCTCCAAGCTGGCTCCACAACTGGGCGCTCAGCTTTTGTCTTGAGCTCAGCTCAGCTCTCGACATCCTTCCTGCTTTCTCCTTATCTGCTCATCCAGTGGAGCCAATCACAGTTCACTCCTTCACAGTCAGTGTCTTAGGCCCAAACATCCAGCCTAACATTTTCTTAATATAACATATGAGTCCATGCTTAGGAGTTGAGTCAAGATGTTCCCTTCCACCTGTAACCAAGCCTCTACTCTCTGATACTCCTCTGTGTGTTTTAAGAGATGCAGTCTATTAAGGAAGCTCTTCTCTACTTTCATTCTTTTGTTTGATTCAATTAATGTTTACTAATCTGTCCTATGCCCAGTCATGTGCACATGTTTACCCACAGGAGAGAGTTTCAATCTTGGAGGCAGCAAAGTAGATTACAAAGAGTTAAAGGAACTCTCCTCAAAAGAGTTAACAGTTAGTTAACTAGAGTCCTGAAGATAACAGACTGTGGGAAGGAATTAGGATTCTCCAAAGGTGGGTCAAAGACATAGTTTAGGGGAAAAGGCAAATTCTAGTAGGTTAAGGTATAGTATTTATGCATCGTGACTTCACAATAATAGGTAGAGGTTGGTAGATAATTAGGAAAAGGGACAATTTGAATTAAAATCAAGGAAACAACAAAATGAGAAAATTTGTAATTAACTCAAAGAACATACTATGAAAGATTCATTCATTTCTAATGAGTAGATAACTATTTCACTTTATATTCCAGGAAAACATAATCATTTATTTATAAACACACACTAGATACTTTGACTTGTAAAGTAAATTTAATGTGTGATCACTGAATTACAAAATGTACATGAGGTTATTTTTTTAATTGAAGATTTTGATGGGATTTGAAATATTGAAGTGATAGATTGAATTCTGATTGTATGAAGGTTATTTCTTCAATGAGATATGTTTCATTTGGATGACACTGTTGAGTAAGAAAAGGAATAAAGATTTGACATTAAGTAACACAAATCATGCTATTAATCAACAGATGTACAGGAAACATGAAACTGCACGATCATATTCTTTCTCATAAACTGTCAGTCTGATTCTATCCCCCAGATGCTCATAAATCTACTGCAGTTAAGGACCAAGAGAACAACATTCATCCGTGAGCACAAACATTTCTTGCCATGAACTCCAACATCCAAACAAGTGGCAGCAGAAACAATCGACCTGTTGAGGGCCCCTTCTCTGGCACTGTAGTACCTGAGGGTCTTTTTCAGAATTAACTTATTTTGAAACACAATACCCACATCTCAACAACTGCAAATAGAAACCAGAGTTTTTACCAGTTCAAACCAAACACAGATAATCCTCAGTGACCTTCTTCAGGGAGAGACCCCATGCTGATTGTTAGGCATTTCTTGTTGATGTTTTACTCCTCTGCACTTAGAAATACAAGTGCAAGCAAATGTGAAACTTCACATAATCACATTGTGTCTTTGGTTTAGCTGACATTTTAAAACAACTGTCTAGAGTCCTATAAAATACATGTCATTTTGATTTTACCAACAGGTCTTCTGGAAAGTAATAATCATATCTATATCACAGGGTAATTGTGAAAAGTATTAAATAAGTTTACAAACACAAATTACTCAATATAAGTCATATTAATAAGCAAAAACTTATATAGTCCATTACATGCTGGCATGTAGAAAATTTTATACAATTTACTTGATTTCTTTTTTTTAAATATTCTATTTATTTATTTATTTATTCATAAGAGACACACAGAGAGAGGCAGAGACACAGGGAGAGGGAGAAGCAGGCTCCATGCAGGGAGCCCAATGTGGGACTCGACCCCAGGATCCTGGGATCATGACCTGGGTCGAAGGCAGATCCTAAACCACTGAGCCTACCAGGCATCCCTACAATTTACTTGATTTCTTTATATAATTATATCAAGGCTACTTATTAGACTAAGAAAGACACATGGGGACAAACAAACAAGAATTACTATTGGGTAAATACAGCAGATAGGTCATATCTTTTCTAACACAAATTGTATGAAATAGTATTTATTGAAATCTAGTGGATAGAAACATATTTGTACTCACATTTTTGAGATGAAAAAAGGGAAGGGTGAATATTAAATAATTTAATTCATTAAACATGTATTATGTAATTTTCCTATAATTATAAAAAATAATCATAATCTGTTGAAAATAATATGAGGTAAATTTTGAGTATCAATATGTATAAATTATGTACTCACATTCATTTCATCTAAAAACATAAAAATTGTTTATTTAATTGCTTATCCAAGTGAATCATTTTTCAAAATTAGGGGACAGCTATTAACTTTTGAATTATGAGAAAGCTATACAGTTTATGGTTCTACTCCATTAAACATTCAACAGGTATATTGTTCATTCTACTGTACAGACAATTCAATCATTAAAGTGGACATGTACCTTCATGAAAATTGTGTTTCTCAGAAATTTTTGATGAAAGATGTACCATTCAATATAAGTTACAGAAAAGAAGTGAAATGTGAATATTCTTCAAAAATGTAAGCTCTTTATGAAGGACACTGTTGTTTGGAAACTGCTTATTTACAAAAAAAAAAAAAAGATTTAAAAATTACAAATATAAGCTCTATAACCTATGTAGTAACAAAAACTTCCTTTTACAAGGATATTAATCTCAAGTCTATCTTGATTAATTAAATACAAATATTGTCTTGACATTTAAACCTGTAATGTTATATATTATAATAGAGTTTCCAGAATACCTTATACGAATCAGAGATACAGAATGTATATAAAGGCATGGTTAGAATTTAATTAGCAAATAAAATCAATGTAAAATCTCTTCTTCTGGCTCCCTTTTTTCCTTTCTGTTATTTTTAAAAATATACGTTGCAAAAATGTTTGAACTGAAATATATTCTTAGATGAAATTCACTTGGTAAACAGAATCATGTCCCCCTTCTGTATATTGCACAGATCTGTGTTTGAATTTGGTCTAAAGCCATGGAAATTTGGGCTAATATTAAATGTCTAATTAGCCATTATCTTACAAGATGCTACAATTTAAGAGGTCCCACTCACTGTGATATAACCCTTTCTGAAAGTATGCTATGGTTCTTAGCTCTCACATTCAGTCTAAATGACTCAGTGTAAATATTATGTTCACAATACCCACAATTTTAAAGATGGGTAGTATAAAATAAAAACATAATAAATACTTTAATAAATTTTCCTATAATATTTTCATTTTCAAAGGTATTTACCTTTAATTACATCCTGGGGAATGAATGCTGTAAATTTTATACACCCACATACTCACATTCACACAAGCCCACTGTGTTTTTCTTGTAATAATGAAGTGTACTCATGATAAGCAGTCTTGCTTATTTATAATAGTTTATTTATTATTAAAATAACTAAGCTATGTATGCCACAAAGGCTTTCATAGCATTGTTTCTATATCTTATTTTTACTCCCACATGTTCTTGTACCGAAGAAGACATTTTCAAAAACAAATATTCATTCAACACAAATACATTCCAAATCTATGTGATAAGAAAACTCATGGTTTGTAAGAGTTTCCAACATGATCGAGATTTCAGTATCCTGAGGGGACTTGGGCCACGTACAGGAGGTGGAGAATGAGGGAGGAGGGATCTAATATTCAAAAACTGTGTTGCCTTATACCCTGGCTTGAGTTGAATGGAATACAATTTGGTTTAGATTTTGTTTGTTTGCTGTTGTTGTTTTACATTTAACATATCATAACAAGATCATATCTGCATTTAGAGTTGTATTTGTAAAATAAAAAGCACATTATATAAAACAACAGGATTTGACTTTGAAAATATTGAGTGTTTTGATATGGCAGCGGTTTTTATCTCTTTTATTGGTATAAAAGAGCAAGAATATATATTAATTATTATATTAATTATATAATTCTAATTATATTAGAATTATTAGAATAATTATATTAATTCATATAATACTTTTGATATCATGACTTGTATCCTTACCTTTCAACTTTTCATAAGAAATTCAAGTATTCAAGGAGAAGTTCATCATAATGCGAGGCAGTTTCATATCAGATGTCATTAGTCATTCACCAACATGGTAGGTGTATTTTTATCTATTATTTATTAAATTTTTCAATACCTATACCTATTATACTTATTATTCAAATATAAGTATCATTGTTTTAGTAAACCCTACCTATAAGACAAACTTAATAGATAAGTGATAATTAATAGCCAGGACCAGTTATATCTTAAGAAACTGACATTCAAAGATGTTACAAAATGCAAATTCAATGTTCATTAGGAAAGAGATCTACATCTAGTGACAAGTCCAAATAATTAGTAAAACATAAATAATATGATTTCTCTATGTGTATTTCAAGCACATACGTTTACAAAATTACATTTTAAAAATAGTTCTTAAAATATGGAAATGTAGTAATATATTCATTGAGAGCTCTTTCCTGAGCTTCTACGTTTTTAAAAGAAAATTTAGAAACACTTATAAAAGTCAGCCTAATGTCAATGCACTTGAATGGTTCTATGACATTTGAAAAGTGTGCCTATTAGAAGGAGTTCCAAAATTCCTGAGAAAAAATAAGTTGATAGATAGATAATATTTTTAAAGTATAATTTGAAAACAGAAGAGAATTCCTAAGTCAAACCTTTTATAGCAAGATAGCTAGCTATAAAGATCTTTCAGAGAAACTGTATCTCAACAATTTTAACAGTTCTATAACATTTTTGATATAACAAAAATCATTGAAAAATTTACCTTATAATTCAATTCATGAATGTTAGGTGATATATTTTCTTATACACAGCTGTGATGAGGTCCTGAAGGAAAATGTAAAGAAAAATATATGAAAATCTTTTCAATATTCATATCGTATAAATCTATGAATAGTTATAAATAATGCAAAATATAGTTATTATACATTATTCCATACCACTCAAGAACCCAACTCATGAAAGCATGATGGGGAAAGTAGCAAATGTACCTTTTGAAGGGCTAAAATATTGAGAAGCTCAAACTTCCAGACTTTTTGTTTTGTTTTGTTTTGTTTTAGGGCATAGCCTTTGAGACAGACACCCCAATTAGAATCTCAATTCTCTCAGTTGTTAGCTGTGCAATTTTGGACAATTAAGCTATGTTCTCTGAAACATTAATACTTTAGCTGATTAATATAGATATAATATGCCCTTTGTAGGGTCCTCAGTATTAAGTATTACTATCCATTTGTGGTACCTAACATTTAGCCTAATACACAGTCAATATTTAATTTTAAAGTATTAGTAATACATAAAATAGAATAAATAATAAAATAAATTATTAGTGACTCTAAGTAACAATAAAATACTATTTATAAGAATAATAATTATTAGTATGTATTATAAATTCAATGATCAGTTTCCTTTGAAACTAATACAATATGAAAGATCAGAAAGGAAATGCAGAAAACAGAATCAAATATGAACTAAAATATAATATATAACGAGGGACTTTTGTAGATCCAAAAGAAGTATATTGTTCTAGAACTGTGATACTTAGATTTTAGAGGGAATTAATAGTATTTGCATATTTTGATAAGGTGAAAATATAATTTCAGTTGTATTGAAGAATTAATATTGAAAAGACAGTATTAATATAAAAAAATAAAAGGTGAATATGTAAGCTCAGAGGATAATGAAGCCTTTCAGACCCTAAAACCAAATGGCTTAAGGATTCTTCTTATCCTTAGCCAAAATCAACTTAGCAATGATCTTAGGTGACCATGTGATTTGCTATGATTAAAATGATATTTATAGGGGCACCCGCGTGGCTTAGTCAGTTAAGTATCTGCCTTAGGTTCAGCCCATGATCTCTGGGTCCTGGGATGAGCCCCTGCATGAGACTCCTGCTTAGCAGGGAGTCTGCTTCTCCCTCTGCCCCATCTCCTCATGCACTCTTTCCAATAAATAAATAAATAAATAAATAAATAAATAAATAAATAAATTTTAAAATGACATTTACAAAATCAAATGGAAGCCTCAAATACTTTAGGAAAAAGTTAAGAGGAATAGATTATTCATTCTATAATGTAAACGATTATTTACTGAGTACCTATTAGGTACCAAGCACTATTATTCATATGGGGATAAAGCACTGAACAAAAGAGGCAAAAGCACCTCCCCTCATGGTGTTTATATTTTGGAGAGTAAATATATATACCAAAATAAATATATATTGTATATAATATTATCAAAAGTGCTAAAAAATTAGGCAGGAAGGGATTATGAATTAATGATATAAAGATCTTTTGATCTATCAAAGCAAAAAGTCTCAAATTCCTTTAGAACACATACTACTCAGGAGCTTCCCTCTCCCTAAGCTACCTACATGTGCTCTCTATCCTGATATATTTTAGAACTCTGACATTTTCAATATGGCCTTTCTGAAAATAAGAGTACATAGAACCCAATGTGCCTGATTTCTAAGTTTGATTTTAGGAGCTAGTTATGCTACAGTGTTAAGAGGCGCTGTTTCCAGGAACTGGAATCGCTCTCACAGTGCATGAAGCATAGCGCCATTCAACTCACATATGTATGATTTGCATAGAGGAGCAAGGATTTCCAAGGAACAGTTTTTAAGAACTGGGTTATTTGAATATTCCACAAGAGAGAAACTCATAGGTGAGCACAGAAGGACCTATTTATGTAGAACTTACATGTTTTCCTAAGGTTAACAGAGGCCTTTTGGAAATGAGGCCAATAGCATATGGCTGATAATTTCATCTCAGCTCCATTGCTAGCATAGAAGAAGCAGTAACTCTCTTCCATGTGTATGACCTAGTGCACAGCACTGACTCAAATTGTCACACGGCTCCCTGATTTAACTGTTTAAAATCTGGCAAAAGATTGCTATCCATTGGAAAATTACTCAGCCATAAAAACAAATGAAATCTTGCTACTTGCAACAACGTGGATGGAGTTAGAGTGTACTATGCTAAGATAAATAAGTCAGTCAGAGAAAGAAAAATACCATATAATTTCAAAAGTATGTGGAATTTAAAAAACAAAACAGATGAAGGAAATAAAAGGGAAGGAAGGAAATTAAAAAAAAAAAAAAAAAAAAAAGATGAGATGAAGGGGAGGCCAACCGTAAGGGATTTTTAACTATGGAGAACAAATTGAGAGTTATTGGAAGGAAGGTGAGTGAGTGATGGTCTAAATGGGTGAAGAATATTAAGGGGGAAACCTGTAATGGGCACTGGGTGTTATATATAAGTGATGAATCACAAAATTCTACTCCTGAAACCAATATTACACTACATGTTAACTAACTAGAATTTAAATAAAAGCTTTCAACAAACAAAAATAATAAATAAAATAAATAACATAGCCTGGGAAAGGAAAATTTATTTATAATTGTCCTGAGTACATTGCAAACAACTACATCAAACAGGAAATTTCACCAGTGGAAAAGCAACCCCATCTTCTGTGTCATATACATTTATTCAAGTATAAGGGGACAATCCATTTAAATACTTTCTGGAAAGGATTTATTTATTTATTTAATTTATTTAATATTTTATTTATTCATGAGAGACTCAGAGAGAGAGAGAGAGAGAGAGAGAGAGAGAGACAGATACATGGGCAGGCTCCATGAGGGAACCTGATGTGGGACTCGATCTTGTGTCTCCAGGACCACACCCTGGGCCAAAGGTCGTGCTAAACCGCTGAGCCACCCGGGGTTGCCCCTGAAAAGGATTTATAATATTTTCCATTTATATATTAAAAAAATATTTCACTTGTTAATAAAGCACACTGTCTTGTCTTTACTTAGCTATTTCCATCAACCCAATATTTTTAAATGCAACAATTATTTTTGAGACAATTTCAATAAGTATTCATTTGCACTTCTTAGCTCTCCAAATAATGAAAAGTACATTTATAAGTATATTTTAAGAAAAAATATGTTTAAAAATATATGTATGTAGTTATATAAAAATGTATTCTAGCTATATATAGGTCATAGTATCAAAGCTATTCATGTTATGTTGCATTCCGCTTGATTTCAATTTATTCCCTAAATTACAGGCTTAGTATATATATTCACAAAACTAAAGCTTCTGAAGGTTGTCCATAAATAACAAAAGGAGAGACATAGCAGCAGAGTACAATAATGTATTCATTTAATACAATTTTGTTAAAGATTTCATTAATAGTTATTTTGGAGTAGTTTAAGGTTCAGAGGAAGATTGAAGGGAAGGTACAGAGATTTCTCATATACCCCCTATCCCCACACAATGCATAGCTTTCCTCCGTTATCAACATCCCCACCAAAGCCGTACATTTGTTGAAATTTATGAACCTACACTGGCACATCATAATCATCCAAAGTCCATGATTTATATATGGTTCACTCTTGGCTTTGTATATTCTATGGGTTTGGACTAATGTTTGACATGCATCTAACATTATGCTGCCATAACCCACACCAATTCATTGTTCCTCCTTATGAAAGCAGAAAAACCAGGCCTGGACCGTGACTTAGAGAAAGTATGAGATGAGAGGTGCTTTAACACACTGTGTTTGTGGTACTTGTTCACAGCAATAGAAAACTAATAAAACTACCTCAAAGTGATATTGAGAAGAAGTAAATTTCTAATTCAGCTTTTTGACTTATAGTTAAATGTAAATGCATTTATTTTAGCAACTCCAAAAGATGCTTTTCTTCTGCATTCTCCCCCCGAGAATGTTAATAATTAACAATAGAACATTGTTTTTAATTTCAGATATTTTTAAATGCGTCTTTCACATTAACAACAGGAAAAACAACTTTTTAGAAAAACGAAGGAAGTTGAACAAATAGAGCAGTCTGTATTTAAAAATAAGGCCATTTTACTTAGAAATGCTTTGATATGCCATATGCATTGATCATTATAATTCATCCCTTATTTTAACACTTGGAATGTTAAAAAAAAATTAACACTGTTCCATAAATAAAGATTGCTAAAGAAAAATAGTCATATTCTGTATGGTTTGGATTTGTACTTCCAACATAACAACAATAAGACCAAACATTTTGACTAAATCACATTGGAAAGTCATCGGCAACAGGACTCCACTACATAATATAATTAGGAGTGCAATGTATAAATAATCCTTTGCTCCTTGATACAAGGTGCTGCTCGTTCATTAGTATAAGGGTCATTTGTAAGCCAATTTTGTTATTACCCTGAAACGACATTGTTGTTAAATTGTGATAAAGAGGAAACCATAAATTGGGAAAGAATTTTAATGGTCGTTATCTTCATTAGCTAATGAGATGTGCTAATTATGTCCTTAAATGACAATGATTTAGTAGTACTGGCAAAGAGGGCTCAGAGAGCAATAACTAGGCCAGTCCCCTTCAATGTGCTTTCACAATGTTGGAAGGGACATAATAACTAAGAGCCATAATTATGTTATGTGTAATACTATTCATTAAAAGTGTCTTAGTTATGTTAGATTTTATGTTGTTTTCCATGATATATTTGCATAAAATGTAGGGTACTGAAAATGCGACAGAGAAAATTGCATTAAGGTTGTATTTTTTTCAAGTGTGATTCCTAGACCCCTGGAGATCCCTGAGACCCTATCAGGAGATGCATGAGGTTTAAACCATTTCCATAGTAATTAAACATTATGCTCTTTTTACTGTGTTGACAGAAGGGGGGGAAAAAAAAAAAAACTCTAGGTAAAAATGCTGGTTCCTAAGCATAAATCAAAAAAGTGACTCCCAACTGTACTAAAACTTATTGTATTCTTCAACTCAATACAGTTTCAGGAAAAACAGAAAAGAAAGAAGAAAAGAAAGAAAGAAGGAAAGAAAGAAAGAAAGAAAGAAAGAAAGAAAGAAAGAAAGAAAGAAAGAAGAAAGAAAAAGAAAGAAAGAAAGAAAGAAAGAAAGAAAGAAAGAAAGAAGAAAGAAAAGGAAATAAGAAAGAAAGAAAGAAAGAAAGAAAGAAAGAAAGAAAGAAAGAAAGAAGAAAGAAAGAAAGAAATGGTAAGAGGGAGAGAAGGGGAAAATGTTAGTTTTTCCTTAAAAAAGAAAAATAAATAAATATAAATAAATGTGTGGCGTTCAGTACATATCATTTTATATTCTGTATGAAGAAACAGGAAATATATATGAGACTCTTCTGTTCTTATCTGAAGTATAATGGTAGCAACAGGAAAAGTATATGGGTAATTGAGTTGTGAGCTATGAGCTAAACTAGTCGTTTTATAATTTTTTTATTTCTATGGAATACCATTTTTGTTCGACATAGTGACAGCCAAATGTAGCTACTCAGATTTCACCATTTGTTAGACATTTCCTTGAATGTGAACAGAAGAAATTGCTACTTCAAAGAAGTCACAGTATTTGTTGCCAATGATTCATTATTTTAAGCAAAAATTTAAATTTGTGAAAATTTGTGCATATCCACTTGATTTTGACAGGTTTTCGAATCTAAAAGACTTTTCTATTAAGATTATTCACAATTTGGGCAAATTTGATTTTTTTCGTAATGAAACGTCAATATTTGGAAGTTCCGCATATCTCAGCAAACAATATTTCTCAAATGACCAAAGGATAATGTTACAGAATCATGCACAGGTTAAGGATTTTTCAATTGTTGAGGTGTCTTTTTTTTTTTTTTTTTAAGACTTTATGTGTTTATTTGACAGAGAGGGAAAGAAACACAAATAGGCAGAGTGGCAGGCAGAGAAAGTGAGAGAGGGAGAAAGAGAGAGAGAAAGAGAGAAAGAGGAAGAGAGAGAAGCAGGGTCTCTGATGAGCAGAGAACCCAATGCAGGGCCTGAAAGCAGGAACATGGGATCATGACCTGAGCTGAAGGCAGATGCTTAACTGACTGAGCCACCCAGGTGGCTCACCCAATTGTTGAGTTTTGAGGGTCCTGGTGGCTCAGTTGTTACAGCATCTGCCTTGGGGGCAAGTCATAATCCCAGGGTCCTGGGTTTTGTCTGCATTCAGCTCCCTCCCTGATAAAGCCTGCTTCTCCCTCTGCCTCTGCTTCCTGCCTTGCTCCTGCACTCATGCTCTCTCTCTCTCTCTCTCATGTGTGCACTTTCTCAAATAAATACAATCTTTAAAAACTGTTGATTTTAATGTATATCAAAAACATCACAGTTATCTGAAAAATATTAAAATGCTGCCATTTTCAAACACATATCAGAATGAGGCCATTTTTTTCTCATATACTTCAACTAAACAGCCTAGTGTAATAGATGAAGGAAGCAGATATGATAATTCATCTGCTTTCTATTAAACTGGACATCATTTTTTAAAAGTCAAATAATGCCAAAATTATTGTTAATTTTAAAAAATTCTTCAGCTTTTATTTCTAAAATATTAAATACTGACTTATATAATCATATAAGCAAAAGAACTTTGGGACTTCAATTTTAAGACTTTAAGGAGGTGCCTGGGTGGCTCAGTGGGTTAGGCATCTAACTCTTGGTGTCAGCTCAGGTCATGATCTCATGGGTTGTAGGATCCAACCTGGAGTGGGGCTCCAAGCTCAGAGGAAAGTCTGCTTGAAGGTCCTCTCCATCTGCCCCTCTCCCTGTGCACTCTCTGTCACTAAAATAAATAAATAAATCTTAGGGGGAAGAAAGACTTTAAGGGATATTTCTTCATCATAATTGAAAGTCAGTAGATATGCTGATAACTTGATGAAAAATGTATTGAAGAGTTAAATAACATAGTTGAATGTGATTTTAATCTACATTAAATTAAACAAATTTAATTCTGAAGGGCATGAATCAGTAGAACTACAGTCCATACTTAGTGATATGGAAGAAACTGTATTTGCCTCTTTGCTGGAAGTTGATATCACTTGGATTATAAGAATAAGATTGTGCTTTAACATGTCCCTTCACAGTTGGCCATAACAATCTTGCTTCAGAGGAAGGATTAGACCAGTCTACAATATTTTAATCTGAATTTTAAAAAATTGTTTTAAGATAGAGAAAAAATAGTTTGAAATTAATATTCAAAATAATTACAAAAACTTTAGAAAAATTTAAATGAGAGGAGGATATTAATCACATAAGCAATTTCATCAAAACTGTATTGTTGTTAATACACCATAAGCAAAATCAAGGATCTTATGTGTGAGATCTAAAGACACATATTTAATTATTTGTAAAATAAGGAACATGTTTTCACCAAATTTTTGTCATGAAAATATTTTATTTTAAATGAAATGCAAGTGAGTAGGAAAAATAACTAGTGAGAAAATATTATCTCTAAGTATGCTTCAAGTATATGACTTTTTGCTATAAAAATTACAAGTCAGAATTGATTTTAATTTTAATTTCTGTCCTTAGGGAGAGGGAATGAGTGCACAAGCAGGGATGGAGTGACAGAGGGAGAAGAAGAGTGAATCTCAAGGAGACTCCCGGCTGAACACAGAGTCTGTAGTAAGACTGGATCCCACAACCCTGAGAACAACCTGAGCCTAAATCAAAAGTCAGATGCTAGCCAACTGAATCACCCAAGTGCCCCTAATTTTAAAGCAAAAAATACAATGGTTGCTGTATTGTCCAACAGTACTGTAAATATTCACAACTATGTCCAGAGGTAGAACTACTCTTCCAGAAATATGGCCAGCTAGATTCTCACAGAAAGCAATTCAAATGCTGACAAGAATATCACCATAAAATATCAAATGTACCCATGAGCTGATACCAAGGTATGAAATACTCAGACTGAAGGGTAAGCCACACAGGAATGCAGGAGGTATTTGCTGATCCCAATGCATCAGCACATTAATATGTGTGAACTTGTGATGATTCAGTCTCATGAGGAGAAACCCAATAAGAAGCAAACAGACAGACAACAAACATCCTACACACACATACACATCACAGAAGCTGGGATATATAAAGGGCTCTAGTTTTAGAATAATGTTGGATTAGAAATATAACAACTCTTTCTGCTCCTAAAACAGTGACAGTAAAATAGAGAAAAAAAATTCCAATGAAAATTTGTAACAGCAAATATGCCCAAATTCACAATATTAACTGTGATATTTTTTGTTAAATCCAGCATTAAATACTGTATATAATTAATCATCATAAATAAGAAGTAATTATTTAGCTAAATGGTGAAAGTTGTCCTATCAGAAAATGTGTAGTTGAAAACTGTTTAGAAGAGTCACCTAAAACATAAGATTGAGTAAAGGTCCAAAATAAAGCAAATATTGACAAAAAATAAGCAGATGTGTTGCTATATTTATACCACAATTTTTTTAGGACAAGAGAAGAAATAATTTCTTGATATTAAAAAAGCAAAAAAAAAAAAAAAAAGGAATTACCCATGATAAATGTTTCAATTTATAAGAAAGAAAATGGCAAGATTAAATTTGTACTTTTCTAAATATGTTTTTCTATCTTCTCATCTTTAAAAAAGGAAAGATTGAGTATTATAAAGATCTCCTTTCTCTCCAAAATTCATCAATAGTTTCAACAAAATCACAAATTCAAAAATTAGATAAGCTACTTTTGAACTGTATATGGGAATATAAAGATTCAAATAGAGTCAAACCCATTTGGACAAGAGTAATAGGCCAAATTTCTTCTAGATAACAAAGATAATTTTAACACTGCAATAGTTATTTCAGTGCGTTACTGACATCAAGAAAGACAAGTAGACTAACAGAAAAGAGAGCCAAGAAAGCAAAATTCAAGCATTTGTGCATACCTGATAGATGATAGGAATATTATTAGCAAAACAAGGTGAACTTTTCAATAAATATTGTTTGGATAAACAATGTAGGAAAAGAATTAAAGGTTTCCTTATGTTGCACAACAGAAAGTAAGTTGGCAATCCTGTGCGGATGAAATAAAATATTCTTGTTTGTAGCAAGCAAGCGAGGTGAATATGCTTATGTTTTTGAAGTCCTAGTTGCAAACTGGTGCAGCCACTGTGAAAAACAGGATGGAGGTTTCTCAGAAAAAATTAAAGTAGAATTACTACTATATGACCCAGTAATTACAATACTGGGTATTTACCCAAAGAAAAGCACTAATTCAAAAAGATATATGCATCCCTATATTTTTCAGCATTATTTACGGTAGCTAAAATATGGAAGCAACCTAAATGTCCACCAATAGATAACTGGGTAAAGAAGATAAGGACTATAGAGGAATAGCATAAGCCATAAAAAGAATGAGATCTTATCATCTGCAACAACATGGATGGTCCTAGAGGGTATAATGCTAAGTGCAATAAGTCAATCAGAGAAAGACGACAGAAGATTTTACTCATATGTCCAATTTAAAAAAAAAAGAAAACAAATGGACAAAGAAAACAGAGATAAACAGATTCTTGAATATAGAGAACAAACTGGTGGTAGCCAGCGGGGAGGTGGGTAGGGTAGTGGTGAAATAGAGAGGTTCTAGAGTAGTTTCCTTGATGTGCACTGAGAAATGTATAGAATTGTTGAATCATCATATTGTACATTGAAACTAATATAATGCTGTATGCTAATTATATTTTAAGATATAAAATTAACTAAAAAGAAAACTTGCTAAAAACAAACTATAGGAATATATTCATGCTTTCAAATAGGTAAAATTTTTATGTATACCATGAACGTTCTCAAATCTAAAAAAAATGTAGGTAGATTCTAACATGAAGGTAAAAATTTGAGGGCACCTGAATGGCTCAGTGGTTGAGCTCAGGTCATGAACCTGGGGTCCTGGGGTGGAGTCCCACACTGGGCTCCTTGCATGGAGCCTGCTTCTCCCTCTGCCTGTCTCTGCTTCTCTGTCTGTGACTCTCATGAATAAATAAAATATATTTTTTAAAAAGTTAAAAATTGGCTTAGCAAAATTCACCGTTAAGTAAGTGAACACAAATTTCATATCATAGATGGTATTTTCAACACAAATAACTTATGATGGATCAAATTAAGTTCAAGAAAGAAAATTCTCAATCATTAAGCAAAAACAAAACCACAACAATCTCATTTTTAAAATGACAAAAATTATTCATCAGGCACTTCATAGGAGAGAAAATAACTACTTCTTAGAAAAACAATACATGATAATTCTCATTAGTGACTAGAAAGTTCAACTTGATACCTGACACAAACAAAAAACAGAGCTATCACAAGTTAGCAGACATGGGGACGGTGGCCTAATTATATACTACGGATGGGTTTAAAAATCCTTAGTTGTACTTTGAACAAAAAAACCTTTCATTTCATTTAGAGAATCTGGTACTTAGGAAAGAGACATATGCCAGTCCACCAAGATAGAATAAGAAAAGAGAGTCAGGCAGAAATAACCCATATGTCCACACCATGGAATATTTTTGTCGTTATTTTTTTAATGTGGCACAGTCCTACAATTAATACTAGAGAGCAGTAAAGATGAATGAATTATAGCTATATGCATCAACTGCTATGATTTTGAGGGGTAAATCAATAAAGAAAATATATCAATTTACTTACATAAATTTAAATAAAAGTAGATTCCAGATACAATTTTGCAAACCTATAGAGAAAGGCAAAGGAATTGCTGACACAACATTCAGCTGGCCAGCAAATAACTATGCTTTAAAAAGTACTCATTTGTAAATATTAAATTTTTTCACGTTAAAAAAGGAGTGACTGGATCATCTAGTTGAATCATTGATATGTATGTTCTGCATGAATGTTAGACACTCGATGCGATACACTGGCAGTTCTCTTGTTCTGTGGTATAAGATGCCACAGAAATGGTAACAGGTCATCACAGAGGGTCGTGCTCCACTATTCTTCATTTCCACAATTGCATGTTCCTTCTTTAGCAGACAACACTGTATTGATTCCATTTTCTACTGAGAAGAAGAGCACAACCAGTAATTTTTTTAACGGAGTTTCTATCATCTATAAAGGCAAAATTCCGTCAACTACTAAATGAAAATGAAGTCATGTGTTGTTCTTTTTTTATTTTTTATATATATTTTTGCATCATCAGAGAGGATGGCATAGTTATACAAAATCAGCTCACAATGTTCTCTGTGGAAATTTCCTCAGTTCTTAAAACCTATTGTAATTCCAAAATATTTGGGTCAAAGTGACTCAGTTTTCAGTGGAGAGATAAGGTAATTGAGATAAAGAACTTCAAGGCTGGGAAAATACGAAAATTTTATGTCATTATGTAGAGAAATACACTAGATATGTTCACGGTAGTCACTTAATCCAATTTTCCATTCTTATGTGAGTCTAACACAAGGACATAGACGGTAAGAAGAGTATACTCCATTAAATTTCTCCTCTATGTCACATTTAAGCAACATTCACATTTTTCCCTGGCTGTTCAGAGACAATAGAACCCTATGTATGAAAACTCTGCTCCTGAAAAAGAAAATAACCTAAAGGAAGAGAATCCATATATTTGTTTGCCTGTTCTATTAATTCCCCAACATAAAGCTCTGTCTTTATCATCAAATGTTTTAATTATCTAGAAATTTCTTCCCAAATGATTTTTTTTAAAGAGTTACAAGTACCCCTTGTTCCCTCAGTTACTTCCTCTTAGTCTCTCTGTTTTGTAAATACTACCCGTTGGATTTGAATCTTAATCCCTGTTTTACTATGAATGTTAATATTTTTTCTGGATATTTTTCATGTTTCTACTGGGATCAAAATCTATGCATCTGCTTGTCCATATGCTGGAGAAGGGGACTTTAGAATTTTCTTGGATGCGAGTTCTGTCATTGTTTACTACTGTCTGAGGAAAAGCTCATAATTCTTTTAATTTTCTTTACTTAACCATAAAAAATAAATATATTAACATTATGTAGAACAATTGTATGTTGATCTTACTGATTCAGAAGCAAATCATTAAAATAGATCTTTTTAATCTAAATATTTCTAAAAAAGAATTAATGGCAATTTAAAAATATTTAAATACAATCCTTTAAAATAATACTTTATAAAAGTCACATTATTTTTTTAATTTGATAGTTTGCCTGGACTACTTAAAAGACATAGTCCTTAGTACAGATACAATAATCCTGAGGTTTAAATGGTACAACTAAACCATCAGTATTCAGTGAAATAGTGAATGTTATCAATGACGGTATTGATATTCTTGACAAAATTACTACTATACATATTGGGTCCGCAGAGGTTCTTAGTCAAAAAAGTACCTTAAAATTATCTAAAGAATGAAAAATTATAAATATTAACACAATTGTTACTTGGTAATTTCAGCAAATGATTTTTAGTTGTGAATGATGCCTTGTAAGAGAAAGTCAAATATGAGTCAAATATGAAAATACTTGACTTAAAAGGGCATTCATCAGTATAATATAAAAATTGCCATCAGCCTTTATTATGCTAATTTGCGAAGAAAGGTGTTGATCTCCCATAGATCCAGTAAACCTGACAAATGTAATATGCCTAGTTTAATTGTCTATAGAAAATCTCAAAAAAAAGAGACATAAAAAGAAATACTACAAAATAGGGAGCTCTTGTTAGCTATCTAAGGTTTTCTGAGTTAATCATTTCATTATTTAATAATTAGCTATTCTAAAAAAGCTCATGCATATAGCCTGAGCCCTATATTTTTAAATTTCATAATATTTGCTATTAAAAATGGGTGGCTTTACAGAGAGACACAGGATAAATGCTTCTTTGATGAGCAGGGGGATATTTGTATGCTCAGCAGGGATTCAGATGAGATATTCATCAGATAGAGCCTAAATTCTCCATTTCAACGGTTGACAAATCTATTGGGAGGTCTAGTTCTCCCAAGAATGATTTACTAGTGATAAGAAGAAAGATTTGAAGGAAAGAAGATTGATATCAGGATATGTTTGGCGAGTGCTAGAAGAGAAACCTGTGGGGACTTGAAAATATAAACTAAATGACTCAGTTCAGTCTGAACAAATGTCAATACCCCAAATTTACCTAAAAACACCACAATATCAGTCATTAACATTTGACGATATATAATAGGCAACCTTGAAATTAAATTTATTTTATATTGCCTCCTTAATCCTTATGCCCTTTTTTTCTAACCCTGTTCCTATCAGAGCCAATATTTCTCTACAAAGGCAATTTTTGTTGTTTTTTTGTTTTAGTTGTTGTCGTTTTTGTTAATATATAGAAGGGGGAGTTCATTCATTATTAGAATGAAGAGAAAAAAGTTAAAGAAAAAGAGACAAAACTTTTGTTTCCTCTATGCATACTAATTGTTTTCTTCCTTTTTTTGTGAAGAAAAACCAAATAGCCTAGGAAAACTATCTTCTAAAGAACAGATGTGCAGTTTTGCAATTGACTCAACATAGACTATTTCTCTTTTACAGAAGAAGCATTCAGAATGAAAATGCCAGTTTATTTCACAATGCCCAGGGAAACAGGGTCCAGGAGAGATGAACTAGATTATAGGAAGCAAAATATATGGAATTAATATGGTACTGGAGTGGGTATCAAATTAATATCTCAATAGATGACAGATGCGTCTCCAATATGTACAACATTAAGCTTATCTTTCTAATACACTTATGCTTTACAAGTCCTAGAAATTAAAACAACAAAAATAGATTTTGAGATACATTCTATTATTTGACCTTTGTACCTCAATAAGTTGACATGAGCAACTGCCAGAGCACGTGAATCCTTCCTTGACCACCACTGTTACGGGAAACAGAATGCTTTACACAGGGAAATAGTAAGAAGGGGTTTGTCATCTAAAATGTTCCCTTTGGTGATAATTTGAATTTAAGGGAATAAGAAATGAAGATAGGATGGGGCACCTGGGGGGCTCGGGCAGTTAAGCATCCAACTCTAGATTTTGCCTCAGGTCATGATCTCAGGGTAAGGAGATCAAGCCCCCACTGGGGTGTGCTCAGCGAGGAGTCTACGTGAGACCCTCTTCCTTGCCCCTCCCCCTGCTCACACTCTCTCTCTTTCTCATATAAAAATGAAAGAAATGGAGACAGGAGAATTAGATTTGACCATAGGTAGAAAACAACAACAACAACAACAACAAAAAGAGAGGAGGAGGAAGAGAAAAAGAAAAAGAAATCATTTCAATGAATTAATAGGAAAGGGAAAGCTTTCTTTGAGCTCTATTCAGAGGTACAATATAAAAAAAATTAAGTAAACCCATACAAGAAGACTTCTATTACTATCTTTCAGACTTTTGTCTTGTATAATTAAATAAGATAATTTTTATAAAACAGAATGAGAAAAGAAATGAGCTACATGATTAGGAGTGGGAAGGAAATCATAATATGCTATGTATAAGCTACCAGCCTTTTTTTAAAATTTTATTTATTTATTCATGAGAGACAAAGAGAGAGAGAGAGAGAGAGAAAGAGGCAGAGACACAGGCAGAGGAAGAAGCAAGCTCCATTCAGGGAGCCTGACGTGGGACTCGATACCAGGACCCCAGGGATCACGCCCTGGGCCCAAGGCAGATGCTCCACCACTGAGCAACCCAGGTGTCCTAAGAAACTAGTCTCACTTTCTCAGTATCTCAGAAGTAGAGGTGTTAGTGCAACAAATACAGGCATACCTTGTTTTATTGTGCTTTGCAGATATTGCGAATATTATTTTTATTTTGTTTTGTTTTGTTTACATATTTACATTTTGTTTTGTTTTGTTTTGTTTTGTTTACATATTGAGGTTTATGGCAACCCTGCATTGAGCACATTGTATCGGCACCATTTTTCAAAAAAAATTTTTTTTTGCTTACTTTCTGTCTCTGTGTCACATTTTGGTAATTCTTGCAGTCTTTCAAAGTTATTCATTATGGTGATCTGGGATCAGTGATGCTTAGCATATTTTAGCAATAAAGGATTCTTAAATTAAGGTATATGCAATTTTTAGACATAATATTGCACATATAAGACTATAGTATAGTATAAATATGACTTTCACAAAACATTCATTTGACTCATTTTATTATTATATTTGCTTTATTTTGGTGGTCTGGAACCCAAACCACAATATCTCCAAGATACACTTGTACCTTAAAATGTGGAAGCAATGCTGAAACTGAGTAAAGGGTAGAGGCTAGAAGAGTTTGAAGGTGCATGCAATAAACATCTTACATTTCCACAAACAGATTTCAAAATCAATTCTGATGAGAATTTTCCAGAAGATAAAGGGGAGATTGGAGAAGACACTTCAGTCTTCTTAGAGATTACAAAAGTGCCCCTGGACTGAATACTGGTAGACATATGTACAGGAAAGTTCATTCTGGTGAGGTCTCAGATGGAAATGAGAACATGCTATTGGACAGTTAAGAAAAGGTCATCCTTGTTAAAAAGTAGCTGAAATTTTGCTGACTTGGGTCTATCCCCAGTGTTTTGTAGAAGGTAGAAATTCTAACAATAAAGTTGGGATACATGGTGGCTCAGGAACTATGTAAACAAAGTGTTGAAGGTTTGAGTTGGCTTCTCTTGAAACGTAATAGTAAAATGCAAGAAGAAAGAAGTGACCTAAAAATGGAATTGTTAATCTAAAAGTAAGCAGAACTTAAAAACTTTAAACATCCTTAGCCTATCCATATTGCAAAGGATGGAAAAGCACCTTAGCAAGAAAAGCCTGAGGGTGTGACCAAGTGGCCTTTTGATAAAGATATTAGTTTGGATGTGAACCAGGGACTTAATTAACCACTTTAGCATGAAAACAGCCCTTTTCCCGAAAGGGGAGGAGACAAGAAGGTTTCTGATTTCTTAGATTTTTCAGGATGGAACTATAGAGCTACTCCACCGTGAATGTGTGCTATTCAAGACCAGGGAAGACGGAACCCAACAGTGATTCAGAGATTAACAGGACTGCCTCCACGATTTCAAAACTTCATAGCAAAATAAATAATGAGCAAAACAAAAAAGCGACCCGTGGAATGGGAAAACATATCTGCAAAGCATATATCTGATAAGGGGTTAATATACAAAATATATAAAAATTCATGTAACTCATTAATAACAATAAAACCCAAAAAATTCAATTTAAAAATGAGCAAATGAACTGAATAGACTTTTTATACCAAAGAAGACATACATGAAAAGCTGCTCAACATTGCCAATCAAAAAAATACAAATCAAAACAAGAGTGAGATATCAACTCACACCTTTTGGAATGGCTATTATCAAAAAGACAAGAGATTTTAAAAAGTGTTGGCCAGGATGTGGAGAAAGGGAACCCTGCCCACTGTTAGTGGAAATGCAAATTGGTACAGCCACCATGGAAAGAGTATGGAGTTCCCTTACAAATTAAAAATAAAATTACCATATGATCTAGCAATTCTTTGGGTATATATCCAAAGAAGTTTTTTTTGTTTTGTTTTTAAATTTTTTAATAATAGATTTATTTTTTATTGGTGTTCAATTTGCCGACATACAGAATAACACCCAGTGTTCATCCCATCAAGTGCCCCCCTCAGTGCCCACTACCCAGTCACCCCCATCCCCTGCCCTCCTCCCCTTCCACCACCCCTAGTTCGTTTCTCAGAGTTAGGAGTCTTCCATGTTCTGTCTCCCCCTCCGATCTCAAAGAGATATTTGCATCCCCATGGTCCTCTCATGTTTCAGTATTATTCATAGTACTCAAGATATGGAAACATATATTCACCTATAGATAAAGAAGATAATATATATATATATATATATATATATATATATATATATATATAACTGTACCTGACTTAAATAATGTTTAGATTAGATTTTGGGCCCAGAATTTTGAGTTTTGCTAAAATAAGTTAAGACTTTTGGGTCTAGTGGGCAGAAGACATGCATTTTGCGTGTGAGAAAGACATGAGTTTTGAGTTTTTTGGAGGGGGCAAGGGCATAATGCTGTGATCTGAATGTTTGGGTCTCCCCTAAATCCATGTGTTGAAAACCTAATGCTCAAGACAATAGTATTAGGAGGTAGGGCCTTTGGGAGGTGATTAGGTAAGAGAGGAGTCCCCAGGAATGGGATGAGTGTCTTCATGGAAAGGACCCTAACAAGATCCTTTGACCCTCCCACCATAAGAGGATACAAGGAGAAGGTCTGTGACTGGAAAAGGGCCCTTGCTTGACCATGTGGATATTCTCATCTTGGAATTACAGACTCCAGAACTATTAGACATAAATTTCTATTATTTATAGGCCATCTAGGCCATCTAACAAATGGTATTTTGTTATTATTAGCCCAACTAGAGAAAGACAATTATAAATTTTTTTTCAGTTGTTTTCTTTGTTTTACATTGAATGATTTTGATAGGAAGAAAGGCTTTTATGGAGTGTCTCAATGAAGAGGATGGGTTTTTCTTTTTGTTTTCTTAGGTGAGAGGAAAAAACATTATATGTTTCAAGTAGAGTCATTATAAGGGATGCCTGAGTGGTTCAGCAGTTGAGTGTCTGCCTTTGGCTCAGGCTGTGATCCCGAAGTCCCGGGATTGAGTCCCACATCAGGATTCCTACATGGAGCCTGTTTCTCCCTCTGCCTGTGTCTCTGCCTCTCTCTCTCTCTCTGTGTGTGTGTGTCTCTCATGAATAAATAAGTAAATAAAATCTTAAAAAAAAAAGTCACTATAGAAGAAGGTAATGAAAACACAGAAAAGGAGAAAATCACTAGGCAGCAAGCAATTTCGTGGGAGTGGAGTCAAATGGAATACTATGATAATAACATAAAGCATATAATATTTTTAAACTGAAGTATAATTGACATATTGTATTAGTTTCGGGTGTACAACATGATCCTACATCTGTATACGTTGTGAAGTGATCAACACAATAAGTCTAGGTAACATCCATCACCATCCATAGTTATAGAACTTTTTCTTATAATGAGAATATATAATATTATTTTCTTTATAGAGAATATAAAACTGAAGCTGAAATGTAAAATAATTCTATTAAGGTAACATACTAGCAAACAACAGTGGGTCTGTCTGATTTCAAAGCCCCATTTTTTCAACTGCATCATTCTACCTCTGCACATTCTGTACCCCATTTAAAAACACTAACATGTATAGGAAGTAAACAAACATTAAACTAAATACTACAATTTTGCTAATGTAGAAACTGCAAGGATTTCCAAAAAGTATGAATGGCGACTATTATCCTCTGTCATAAATATTTCTGTGCATAATACCTGCTACCAACTTTTTTCAATGTGGTGGCTAAAGTCTATGAAAATGAAACAAAGTGAATGTACCTGAATGAATATTGAGAATAAGCTAATGAATAGATTTAACTATTCAGAATCAAACAATTTACTAGATACTGATAACCACTTAGGGTTGTGGAAAAGTGCATTGTATTTAGAAAAGCAAGTACTGAAATAGAATAGAAGTCGGCATCTCTACTCCTGTATTTGCGACTGTTCAGTACCCATCTAGGAAGACCTTGCTAATTATGTTATTAAGATGTGAGACACCACAGTTCAATGCTTTACTTCTGAGTAAACACCCCTCCAATTAACAAATAATAGACTCTATGAGAGACAATATGTAGTCTATAATAATTAATATAACATAAACTTCCTGATTAAGTGACTTTTGTTCTTTTTTATACTGTTTTTTTAAAGTTGTTCTGATATTCAAATAGCTCAAGGAGTTAGTACAGTCCATGATAAAGGCATAGACTTATAAGACAAAAGCAGATAATACAGGAAAACAAAGTGGATGTGGTTTGAGAAGCAACATGAATGAAGAGGAAAAAAATAGTAAGTTGGTACTATTTTTTGTAAAATAAATAGCACCACCAAAAATAGTAAATTGGTACCAATTCTGAGTATATGGAACCGCCAGTCACTATTGCTTTCAATTAATTGATGGATGCAATGAGGTAATGAAGAACCACTGTTGCCCAGTTACTGACATCTACTTTTTATGTGAACTCTTCAAATTCTCAAATCTCGAGAAGATTTGTCACTTATCTAATTACGGTATCAGTTGTCCATCATTTGTGCTATCAGTAAATAGGTGACCACCATCACGGGCACCTAAACATGGAAATCGTGCTAACTTCAAAATTATACTAGGGTATGATATATACAATGGAT
Source organism: Canis lupus dingo (assembly GCF_003254725.2). Classification (NCBI taxonomy): domain Eukaryota; kingdom Metazoa; phylum Chordata; class Mammalia; order Carnivora; family Canidae; genus Canis; species Canis lupus. The sequence continues at coordinate 84,632,947 of NC_064246.1, read as the reverse complement.
TAAATTAAGCATCTGTAGAAGTCAGCTGTTATACGTTGAACTATACTGAAGATATGTTAAAATCTCATCTCTCTGATAAACTGAGGTTATTCATATGGGCTCTAATCCAATATGGCTGGTGTCTTTATCACAAGAGAGGGACAGAGATGGAGACAACATCAACAATACCATGTGACTAAGGAGACAGAGATGTTCAGTGATGTATTATAAGCCAAGTAACCCTAATACTGCTGGCACCACCAGAACCTAAGAGAAAATAATGAAAACAATTCCTCCCTGGAGCCTTCAGAGAAAGAAGAGCCTTGTTGATACCCTAATCTTAAATTTCTAGCCCCTAGAACTCTGAGAAAATAAAGTTCTGTTAAGTTACCTAGCTGGTGTACTTGATTATGGCAGAGCTAGAAAATTAGTACATCTCTTTCTAATCCAGAACACTTCCTGTGTATATCTGGGATAAGAGTAATAAAGAGGAAAACCAACAGCTTGGTATGGTGAAAGGTTGAATGCCTCCCTATTAAAATCACAACTCACGCACGCATGTTTGTTTTTCCTGCTTTTGTTAAGCATTGCCCTGTAGATTCTAGTTGGTAAAATAAGGCAAGAAACGTAAAACATCCATACTGGAAAGGAAGAACTGGGATTGTTTTTATTTGTAAACAACATGATTTTCTATGTAGAAAACATAATACAGAGTGCTACAGAAACTAATAAGAAAGTTTAACAAGATGCAGGACATAAAATCAACATATAAATATGCATCATATTATACATTCTAGTTATGCACGATTGAAACTGAAAATAAAAAAAATCATAATACCATTAACTGTAGCATCAAAAAATGTGAAATACTTTGGGAAAATTATGATGATGCAAATGGCTTTCACAATAAAAGCTACAAACATTGCTGCAAGAAATTGAAATCTTAAGTAAATGGAGAGATAAATTATGCTTATTTGTAAGAAGATAGTATTTGTAAGATACCAACTTTCTCAGATTGGTCTATAGATTTGACGACAATCAATATTCCAGTTGGTTTCATTTTTGTAGAAAGTGACAAAATGATTCTAAAATTTATATGAAAATGTAAAATTACCACTAGTAGGAAAACACTTGGAAACAGAAAACATATGAAATATGAACATAGCCTATTTCAAGTGTTATAATAAAGCTACAGTAATCAAGACAATGTAGTATTTACATAGAAAAGCAAAGTAGATCTCTGTGATGAAAGAGTCCAGAAATAGAAGAGCAACTGATTATCAACAAAAATTCACAGGCAATTCAGTTTGAAAAAGGTAGTCATTTCAGCAATTGGTGCTGAAAATTTTGAATATTTGCAAAAAAATAATGTCATTCCACATCTTGAACTGTATACACAAATCAACCCAAAATGCACTAATGTACGTAAAGGTAAATGCTAAAAGTGTAACATTTCTAGAAGAAAAAATAAGAGAAAACATTTATGACTTTTGGTTATAAATGCATATATTTATCCATCTAAGGTAAAGCGCCAACAAAACAATCTATAAAATAATGCATTCATAACTTGGAACCTATCAAAATTAAAAAAAAACAAAAACAAAAACAAAAAAACAACTTCCCTTCAAAAGACATTCTGGGATCCCCCAGTGGCTCAGTGGTTTAGCGCCTGCCTTTGGCCCAGGGCGTGATCCTGGAGACCCAGGATCGAGTCCCATGTCGGGCTCCGGGCATGGAGCCTGCTTCTCCCTCCTCCTGTGTCTCTGCCTCTCTCTCTCTTTCTCTCTCTCTCTATGTCTATCATAAATAAATAAATCTTTAAAACAAAACAAAACAAAGACATTCTAATAAAATGGAAAAACAAACCACAGATTTGGAGAAAATATTTGCAAAGCATAAAACTGAAGAAGAACTTGTACCCCAATGTGCAAAGAACTCACAAAACTTAATAAGAAAAAAAAAAAAAACCTCATACCCCCATCAAATGACCACAATATTTGAACAGACATTTCCCAAAAGTAGATATACAAATGAAAAAAATCACAGGCAACGATAAACAACCACATCAATCTTTCAGAAAATGTGAGGAGTTTTTTGAAAGTCAGCTTTCCTATGACTCTCTTGAGGAGAAATGATAATTTGCATCTGAAAATGTATATTCCTTTTGACAGTTACATCAGACAAGTGCTCCTTTATAACATTTTCCATCAAGATTACTCAATTAATTGCCTTGTTCTGAGCCCATTAAGAATCATTAAAATTATAATTTGGGCTTATCATAATAGATTTTTTTAAGAGATGGAAAACATGCTGATCAATCAACAATGTTGAGCTATTTTTTTCCCCATTGAAATGGGAAGGACTGCCATTTAAGGTTGAGTCTTATTCTTCTTGTGAGATAGGTCAATCACCCCACTGAAGCCAATCAATTTATGGTCTGAGAAAACTCTGAATTTTGTTCTGCATCCACCATACTTAGTACCAGGCCACAAACAGACTTGACCCCAGCAGCCAACGACCTTCTCGGAGACCCTGCTCATGTAGCCAGGGAATTCTCTTTTTTAAATAACATTTTTAACTAACACCTTTAGGAATTCAATTATCAGAGACTAATTATCATAGAATCTCCCATAACCAGGTATGAATTAGAAGTCAAGTCACATTTGGGGCCAGTGAACTGTATTCTGTTCTGTAGCCATAGTGTGCAGAATTCCTTCTCAGGGATAGCACAGAGTTTGTAATGTGCTTGTAATGGAGCCCTGATGCTTGTTTCTTTGCTTTTTTGTATTGCAAGTTCCTGAACTTGAGTTTTGATTGCTGGAGCATCAAAAGAAAGAAGCATCCAATTCAAAGAAGGTTCTTTGGAGAAACACATTGGGGACGCCTGGATGGCTCAGAGGTTGAGCTTTCTGCCTTTGGCTCAGGGTGTGATCCCAGAGTTCCAGGATCAGGTCCCACATCGGGTTCCTCGCATGAAGCCTGCTTCTTCCTCTGCCTGCGTCTCTGTCTCTGTCACTGTGTCTCTCATGAATACATAAATAAAATCTTAAAAAAAAAAAACAAACACATTGCCAGCCATAGGTCTAAAGAGCCAGGCCACCTGCCCACACTGAGGTGCTTAAAGATCTTGTCTAAAGATCTTGCCTTATCTAAAGATCTTGATAGATTTAGATAAGTGACCATTGGTCCACTTGCATTTTTCTCTTCCCCTGCTTTTAGGTCCCACTGCTATGTTTTAAATTCACCAATAAGGAGTGAACCCTTGAAACCCCAGGCCCCCATCCTTGACCTCAATAAAAGCAGAACCCCAGGGCCATGTGCTCCCTCTCTCTCTACCTGCAACCTCACTGCGTGGCCCCGTGTGGGCTGTGTAATTTCCAAGTGCTCTAAGTAATAAACTTTTTTTTTTTTTTTTTTTTTTTTTTTTTTTTTTTTTTTTTTAGTTTCTTGATAGTTGTCACTAAAGGGCACCTTGCAATCGTAAGAACTACAAGGTCAGATCCAACCTCAGCATTGGTTACTCATAGGCATAGACCAGCACAAAATATATTACAATTTATTTGCGTGGATTCCTTGAGAAAACACTTCTAAGGAATAGCAAGCATGAATTTTGGTATCTTTTATGTTTGAGAGCTAATTCATCCCAGAACTTCTTTCTGGAAAAAACGTGTTTCGGAACAATAGCCAACACTTCTCAGAAAAAATAGAGCACCCTTTTTGCATTGATTTGGATTTCTGGTATAGTTACTACAGAAATAATTTTTTTTGTAGATCCCATCATAATTATGTGTACCAATCTCAGTGATAACCGAAAACTTCAATTATACACTTTCTCTAGAGAATTGAATTTCCTGAACACTAACCTTGGTTATTAAGATGAAGAAAATTTACCTTATCTTTTAATTCTCCAACTGAATCAGCACACTTAATGATATTGTTTTTAATACTATTATATGAAATTATATCAATATATTTATTTTATTTCCCCTCGTATATTCACGTTTGCTACTTTTGATATATATTTACTTTTTATTACTTAGCACGTACCACAAATTGTATGTGATACTAGAAATACAGATATTAATTACATATCATCTGTGGACTGAGCATAACATCTAATGAAAAGAAGAGATATATAAGCAAGCAATTATAAGCAATGCATATTATATGCCTTGTAAGAAAAATATAAACATGGTGTCTGAGCTAATATCTCTAAAATCCCATTGTTTACTTTGCCATAATTGTCAGTAAAGCAAGTATTTTAAAATTGAAATCTCAATATTAATAGAGACAGATGGGTTCAACATCTACTGAAGTCATTTGTTTTACATAGTAGTCATAGTTTTTAATAAGATATATGTATATATATAGTTCAGCTGCCATTTATAATAGTAACTAAGTACCAATAACTGTTATTATGCTAAACAGAAAATAATGGTTTCTATTGTGAGAAAAAAGGGCAATAACACCAGTCCTCTGAATTGTCAACATATACATTTCAATCTCAGAAAGCACATGTGAGATTTAAATGAGAAAAAAAAAAGATCAATAACTATAAACTATGCTATTTGGGTATATTTCATGTTAGAAAAAGTTGTACTTATTTTCTTGGGGATTCTTGGTTAAGAACATATTCAAAATCATGGTATGCATTAACCTCTCCTAATCTACCTGATGTTAACTGTCCACACGTACGGCATTTTCGTGTAGTCATCGTCGACAGCCCTGGTATCCTGGAGCAGGATGTGGCATACAGACCAGCTCGCACAGTGTTTCTGTGTTCCCTGCCTTCCTTTCTGGTGACCAAGTTCATAATCCAGCTCATTCAAACTGTGCAGTGGGCCCTGGGAATACCCCAAACACATACTTCAGCATCTCTGCACTGAGGATGTTGATTCTGTGATGGGGAAACTGAAGGACTCTGTAAAATCTGCTTTTTGTTCCTTTTTTCTGTTTCTTTTGTTTGTTTGTTTGTTTCTATTCTCGCCAGGACCTGTACCCCCACTTTACACATGTCTTGTAATGCAAATAGCATGTGTGGTTCTTGTCAGGGACAAAGAATCAATGGTTTCTCTAGAATAGATAACATTGAAGGAAGGACCTGGTGACAAAGACCTGACGAAGCTACCATATGCATATTCCAGAACACCTGAGCTAGACATCTCAACGACAGGACCCCTTGACTCCAGGGAAGAGCAGTTGGGTCTTCACCTTTGTTCTCATTGGTTCCTGGAAACCCAGGAGACCCATACACCTGATCACCGCCCTCCATAAAACCCCCAGACCCTGAACAAAGACAAGACTCATGCTCCTTTCCATCCTGAGTCTCCCAGAAGCTCCGTCCGTATCTACTCTCTCTTTCCTTCAATAAACTCTTCTCTCACTTCTTGCTGACTCACAGTTGATTTCCATTCTATGTGAAGCCAAGGATTCTCTTGGTTGGTCCCGTGGTACCCCCTCCGGGCCCCCAGAGCCTGCCTGCCTGCCAGTACAGTTGGATAAAATAAAACTTACTCCCATGCATCACAGTGTCTATCATGAAGTTGCAACCCCCATTAATTCTTTAATAGTTTCTACAGCCTAGACGGTACTTATTTTTGAGACATTTTTCTTCTGCACTTGAGTTGCCTATGTTCCTTTCAAAAGTAAGTGAGCAAAATCTCATCCTGATATTTCATTGCTAATACGGACTACATTTTCACCCAGTTTTCATTTTTGGAGAAATTCTCTGCAAGTTATAGTACATGAACTATGATTCTGTGCCTCTATTAGGCACAATAATTCAAATAGGGGTGTGACTGCTGACATTTGTACAAAATTTCACAAACTTTACCCTGAAGTAATATTTAAAAATAAAGTTTAATTTACTTTTCTTATAACCTGTCATCACCAGGTCAAAATTGGTCAGTCTCTGAGTCACATGCTTTAGAATATTAGACATATATAAGGATATAAAAAATATTTATTCAAATTTGAGTTGAAGAATAAAACTGTGTCTCATTCCCCAAAGGTGCCTTGATCGTAATACTTGATGGCTTTTATTTATTATAAGTTTTAAAAATAAACTAAAACTTTCCTCCTTCCATTTGAAACCTACGTATTTCCTCAATTAAAGTATTGCAAATATCCCAAACATACAGGAATATTAAAAACTCACACCTTCAGAATTGTGTTGAGGTTTACAGCATTCAGATACTTGGACTTTCAACTCAAACAATATATGATTTCACATACATGCTCACACAGAGACACATGCACACGTATTCTGAATTATGACGAGCAGATAACAATAATAGAAACAATAGTCTGTAAATCTGATTGTAAATATTAGCTGATTTGATAGCTTGAATAAATTTCTTAATGCTATAGAGCAAGAAGCATTCACATGAAACAATCAGCATTATAGTGATGAAACTTCTTTTTACCCCATTACTTATTTAAAATGTAATAAAATGCATCACGCATTTCTCCTGCCATCAGATAACAGAAGAAAAATGGCATTGGTGAGACTGACCTGAACAACATTTGTTTTCAGGAAATGTATTCTTGAACAAGCAGCTGAAGCCCTTGCAGCAGTTTGCGTACTTGATGTATAAAGCATTGAATACGCAAGAAAGCATTTCGCGGGGTCAGAAATGAAACACATTTGAACCTGCTGTTAACATTCAGCAAAATATACTGCAGATATTCTGGAATCTTTTTTTTTTTTTTTTTTAATTTCCTGTCACTGTGGATCAGATGCCGTGCAACCTACATAGAAAATGATGGCATAAACTCCGTTTCCATAAGAATCTACTTTGCAATAGAAGAATGGACTGTTACCAACTCAGCTGCAGAATCTCACTGCACTGCATCTTCTCAGACTACTGAAATCTTTAGCTCTAATAGAAATCATTTATAAGGATTTGAGCGTGTCCGTGAAAGTGACATACAAGTTAAAAATATGATAGAGAAGATTTAGTTGGAATCAAACTCCTTCATAAAAGACAAGTATTTCCCTTCTAAATTCAAAGTAAAAATATGTGACCAGTGATGCAAAATAATGGGTGTTATGCCAATTTTTCCCTTGGATCAGATCGTTTTGTTATTCTTATGCACTCTAATATCATGGCACATAAGTTGGTATGTCATGACATCAAAATAATGTGGCTATCAAGAAAGAAACAAATACAAAACAAAGGGTGGTAAGAGGTGAAATATTTAATTATATCTCAAGAGTCTTTTATCCTGGCAGTAAATTACACACACACACACACACACATATATACAAATGGTATATCCCTTTAATATTTAAAAACCAAGTAATCTGGATTGTATTTCAGAAAAATGGAAATTTGTGCAACTTTCATATTTTAAAATAACTATAGTTGGGGCACCTGGGTGGCTCAGTTGGTTGAGCTTCTGACTCTTGGCCTCAACTCAAGTCCTAATCTAAGGGTCGTGGGATAGAGCACCAATAGAGCCCTGCATCCAGCTCTGTGCTGAGCAAGGAGTCTACTTGAGACTCTATCTCCCTCTCCCCCATCCTTCCCCACCACTGTCTCTCTCTCAAATAAATAAATCGTAAAAAAAAACTACAGTTAAGATATATTTTATTTGTTTTTTTATTTTTATTTATTTATTTTTTAAGATTTTATTCATTTATTCACGAGAGACACACAGAGAGAGGCAGAGACACAGGCAGAGGGAAAAGCAGGCTCCCTTGGAGGAGCCCAATCTGGGACTCGATCCCAGGACCCCGGGGTCATGACCTGAGCCAAAGGCAGATGCTCAGTCACTGAGCCACCCAGGTGCTCCAAGATATATTTTAATAGAATCATTCTTCACATTTCTTAAACTCAATTCAACTGTTCCAGAAATTAACCATTTTTCATGTTTATTAAATTGTGGTATTATTTTTATCAATATCATAAAAATTCTGTTGGATGTCTTGTCATGATACCTGTATCATGTCAAATTTCCCCAATATTCTAACTAATCAGTGGCATCAGACACAGTCTCAATTAATTGGCATTCTCTACTCATAATGCCTCTTTTTGGCTAATGTTTCTTCTTCACTAAAGCTATATAGTCCAGGATCCAATGTCTGTATAGTAACTAATTTAATATTCATAATAACTATTTTCTCCTTACGAATGATATTTTCAAGATGATGATCATGAGCTAATTATGAAATGTTAACTTACTCTCCTAATGGCATACAGTCAGTAGCAAATTGTTGAGCTAGAATCTAAGTTAGAGAAGTCTAGCTACAAAAGCTCTACACAGCTACAGACATTGTCGCTGAAGGCGATGGTGTCAGAAGATCCTGTGGCCACTTTGATCCACATAAATATTCATGAACAGCCATTATGTCTGATGAGTGGTGCATTCAAAAGCCCACTATACGAGGTGACACTCTACCAATTTAATACCAACTTTGGGATTTTCTAATTACGGGAACATAGTCAACATCATTGACTCTATGGGTTTCTATTTCCTGCTTGCAAAATGAGCATAAATCTATCTAATTCATTAAACCTTGTAGTTTATAGTGACATCGAATGAGATTTAGAAGAAAAAATATTTTTAAACACATACTTGAAAATTTAAAATTATAGTCATAGCAGTAGAACAACCAAAGAACACACTATAGACCAGATAAACACTGACTATAGATTCAATAAAGATCTAACAATAAGTAAGGACAGCAAATGAAAAAAAAAAAAAAAGATTACAACACATTTAAAATAGGCAAAGGTAGGGGCGCCTGGGTGGCTTGGTCAGTTAGATGGTCAAGTATCTGCCTTTGGCTCAGGTCATTATCCCAGGGGCCTCAGATCAGGCCCTGCATCTAGCTTCCTGCTTAGAGGGAAACTGCTTCACCTTTTCCCTCTACTATTCCCTCTGCTTATGCTCTCTGGCTCACTCTCTCTGTGTCAAATAAATAAATAAAATCTTTTTTAAAAAATAGGCAAAGGGAAACCTATGGAAAATAATAAGTAGGCAGCTTTTCTATTTTCTTATCCTCATCACCTAACCCTGTTGCTAATGTTACTACTATAGCCATAAGACTATTGGAATAAAAAAAAATCTAATTCTCAAATTTTAATGATGATAACAAGTCACATAACTGCACAAATGGACTTCAGGTTTCCTGCTTGACTATTTATCAAAGGCAGGGAGAAAATAATCTTTTCCTTCCGTCTCCACTGTGTTATCCACTATTGTTCTCAGAATTATCCTGGTCACCAGAAGCAGAAGCATCTGTGAGCATGTTAGGACCTCATGGACCCCACCTTGACCTACTGAATCAAAATCTCTAGGGATGAGTCCCAGTTAACAACATTCATAAACTCTCTAGGTGATTCTTATATATGCTACTGTTTGAGAATCACTGCTCGACACCAAAGAAATCATCATTCTTGTGCACTTGAACAAGAAATATATCGACAGTGCTTATGCAACTCTCCAGCTGGATTTGTGTAGAAAGATCCAAGCCAGGAAGAAAGGACCTATTTATTCAGTGAACATTTGGATGTCTTATCTAGGCATGGACCCGGGATGAATTCTGAGGTCAAAACAGTGAATAAAGCATAGCTCTTGCCTTTGCATAACTCAAATAAATAACTGTAAGAATTAGTAGAAACTCCCAAATCAAGACACCTCATCAAATCTAGAGGGATTAAAATAATTACCAAGAAGGTGATATTCGAGCAGCTTGTTGACAAGCATATCCTTTTTAGGAAATAATCTAAAGAACAATGCTTGATTGGAAAGCCAGAGATAACATGTTCAAAGCCGTGGCGACATGAGGAAGTTTGGCCAATTTGGAAAACTGACAACAGGAGTCCTGTAGCCAACAACTAAAACACAGATACAAAGGTTGTAACAGGGAGAGAGAGAGAAGAATTGTGAGACGGGAATCGGAGATGTAGACTCAGTTCAGAACAACGCTGCAGTGTATGTCATCCTGTGAAATGAAATTGGACTTGATCCCATCTTGCTTATGAGACTCACTGAGAAGTTTCAAGAAGGGTGATGATGTGCTAAGATTCTGGTTTTGGGAGCAGGATGTCAGTTGATTTAGAGGGCAGGGATAGATGCCAAGGACCCAACTAAGAAGATATTGGAGTTGATAAGAGAAATAAAAATGCATCCTAAATTATGAGAACGGCAGCAAGGATGAAGAAGAAGGTATGATTTCCAGAGACGTGTGTGCGTGCTACGAATAAAATCTGCAATACAAGAAAAGGTGTATTTGTGATAGAAGACAAGTTTAGTTCGGAACGTGCCACTTTGAAGTTGCTGGGGAAACACTGAATCAAAGATATTTTAGCAGAGGAACATTCTGGGTTAGAGATACTATTAGCATGCAAGTGACAGCTGATCCCAGAGGAACGGATGAGAACTCTGAGAGAGACAGAGAAGAAGACCAAGAGAGTCAGACGGGGGAATGAGAAAGGAAGGGAGCGTGTTAAGGCCAACGAGGGTCGGTTGCTACACTGAGTTGGACAACATAGAGACCATTGAATGATCAGGAGAAAATCAGTTCAGTAGAGCAAAGGAAGCTGAACAAATATTTTGAAATGTTGAGGACTACAAGGGAACCACGTGGCTGGATAGTGAAGGCACAGTTTAGAAAGGACATGGGGTTGTTGAGTTTTGCTTTTATTTCTTGTGAAAGAATACTTTTTAAATTTTTTTAAAAGATGGGGGAGGAGGGGCACCTGGGTGGCTCAGTGGTTGAGTTTCCGCCCTGGGCCCAGGCTGTGACTCTGAGGTCCTGGGATCGAGTCTCACATCGGGCTCCCTGCAGGAGCCTGCTTTTCCCTCTGCCTGGGTCTCTGCCTCTCTCTGTGTGTCTCTTGTGAATAAATAAATAAAATATTCTTAAAAAATGATATAAAAGATGGGAGGTTTTCAAGTAGGTTTGTTCCAAGTCAATAGGATCCGGCAGAAAAGAAAAAAACGTTGAGTTTCCCGAAAGAGGAAATAATTAAAGACATAAGGCAAGCCATCAAAGTATCAAGCTTTGATTTTCTGTGATAGTAGGTCCCCAAAGCCACACAGTCCAAAGCAATTTGTCAAGGTGCCCACTGATTCCAAGCAGCCTTTATTTTATTCATTTTACCACAGGGCAAATTTTTAAATTCAGAACATGTCCTCTGGCCCTACTGGCTTCTCCAGTCTTATTGCTTACCCTGATTCACTTCAGTGAGTTGACCTCCATTCTCCAGTAATTTCTTTCATGGCTTCCTCTCTGCCATTTTATCATATCCAATTTTGAGAACTTTTTGATTCAGTAACTCTCCAAAGACCTCAAATGCCCTCAGCTGAAGCATACTGAGGCCAGTACTGATCCTTCCACAAGGGTCAGGATTTGGATACTGATACTGTTGTAAAAATCATACTCAGAACATGGAGGCATTAGCTTTTCATGTAGAATGAGACTTCATTTGTTTGTTTTTTTGCTTTTTTTTTTTTTTTTTCCCCTTTCAAGTTGAGAGAATGAAAGGTAAGAATGAATCTGAGCAGTCCAGGAGGCAGTAAGTCCTCACTCCATGGCTCAATTCCTGACTTCTGAGATTGGAAAGATTATTGATGCTACAGGTAACGAGTCAAGGAGAGAAAGTTGCAGAAGTTAAACAAACAAACAAACAAATAAATAAGAGAAATGGCTGTAGAAAGCAAGAGAATGATCAGCAAGGGCCTAGGTTTCTTGTCCTAAGGTTGTGGTGGGCTTATCTTCAATGTCATTTGCCATTGTTTTTGTAAGGGCTCCGTATTATTTTGGGTCTAGCTTTTGAGTAGGCCAATGGCAGTGACGTTAATCTCTTATGGCTGCCATGACAATGATCCACACACTAGGCAGCTTAAAACAATAACCATTCACTGCCTCACAGTTCTGGAGGGTAGAAGTCTGAAATCAAAGTGTCAGGGGGCCATGCTCCCTCTGAAGTATCTGGAGGGAATCTGGCCCCTGACTTTATCTAAGCCTGGTGTTGCTGGCAATTGTTGGAATTCTTTGTCTTGTAGAAGTATCTCCCTATACTCGTCTTCCATCATCATACGGCATCCTCCCTGCATGACTTTGCATTATCTGTGATATATCCCTTTGTGTGTCTGACTCTATGTTTCTTCCTTTTTAAAAAAAGATTTTAAAGAAAGAGAGAGAGAGAGAGAGAGAGAGAGAGGCAGAGACACAGGCAGAGGGAGAAGCAGGCTCCCTGCAGGGAGCCTGATGTGGGACTCGATCCCAGGTCTCCAGGATCACACCCTGGGCTGAAGGCAGGTGCTAAACTGCTGAGCCACCCAGGCTGCCCTATGTTTCTTCCTCTTATAAGGGTGCCAGCAATACTGGATTAGCACCCAGGCTATGACCTCATCCTAAATTGATTCGGCCAGCAAAGACCTCAGTTCCAAATAAGGTCATAGTCAGAGGGACTAGGAGTCACAATTTCAATATATCTGTTCAGAGAAACAAACGAAACAGTAACATCTGTAATGATTGAGCTGCAATGATGCAGGGGGCAGCAGGAAGGGTACAGAAAAAACTACAGAAAAAAGACAATGGCCAGAAATTGTCCAAAAGAGCATATCAATGAGCCGATGAGGAAGAGATATGTGCTGAACAAAGAAGAGAGGAAATTGCCGGAATGTTACTAGATAAGAATTGCCCAAGTTATAAAATACGCTGTTTGACTAAAAATCAGGGTAATTACTCTTCTCATGGTGTATTTTAAATTTAAATTTCTGTGGCAAAGGGAATTCTCATATTTTAGTCAGTAAGAAACATAAAGAGAAATAAATAAATCTTAAACTATACATTAACTCATAACCAATTTTATTATATTATTTTATTTTATTATTTTTTAAAGATTATATTTATTTATTCATGATACTCACACAGAGACAGAGAGGCAGAGACACAGGCAGAGGGAGAAGCAGGCTCCATGCACCGGGAGCCCGACATGGGATTCGATCCCGGGTCTCCAGGATCACGCCCTGGGCCAAAGGCAGGTGCCAAATCGCTGTGCCACCCAGGGATCCCCATAAGCAATTTTAGATATGAATTGAAATATTTAAGTAAATGAATAAAAATGGAATGAACAAAAATGAAAAATGAATAAAAATTGAAATATTTAAGTAAATGAATAAAAATTAAAATAAAAATATTTAAGTAATGAATAAAAATAGTATTGCTTTTTAACATGAAAAAAATTTTTGAGTAATTAATTGATATAAGCCACTTACTTTGATGGATTATATATTATGCAAATACTATATTATAACATCTGAAGCTCAATGTGTCAAAGCCGCAGGAGATATCAAAATCTAAAATAATTATCAACAGGATAGAAATTACTGTTGATTGGTTTATGGTGTCTTGGCGGAGACTCAATTTCAATAATGTACCTACCCACTTTTGAATCTTTTCCATAGACTGTCTCCTAATGTAATGGTAAGTGATAAAATAATCTCAGGAAATATTATTAACGATGCATATTAATTATTAAATAATGTCACAGGGAACTTATATGTACTCTGAATCACTGCAATACCCATTGCTTTAGGGTCAAGTAGTTACCACCTTTAATCTTACATATGTCAGTTTTTGGTTAAAAAGTGTATATAGGTAAAAAAGCACTTGAATGCTCATTGTTGACCTTCTTATGTATCCTGGAGAGCTATTTGTCTAAAAAATAAGCTCATTTACAACAGACCATAAAAGTTAATATCAAATTTGGTTTTTATTTTCCCTATGCATGGTTAAGACAGAAAGGTGAATTAATGTATCCTGCCAGCCCATGACAGAAAAGCAATAATGCATATCAACCAAGCACTGTGTACCACAAACACATACTGCCTGTTTTTAATGTGGTTCCTAAATTTTGATTTGGTTTCCTCAGACATGAGAGATGATAAGATGGAATGTCAAGGAATAGTCTCCTTGCCTTAGAGCTAGCTGAAATGGTAAACATCTATTTATGTGTGATGACAACATCTCAGGGACAAGGAAAGCAGATTAGCAATCACTATGAAATTTATATTATTTTACTTAATTTAAGGTAGTAGCAATATTCAAATTATGTTTCACCCAACTTTTTTATCTTCTATCTCCATTCTTGTTTTCCATGTCTCTTAATCTTATTTTAAAATTTTCTACTCTATATATTTGTAGACCGAATTACATCCTTTTACAAAGAATGGTTTAGACATTAAAGACGTGTCAAAATGTCTTAGCTAAAAAAAAAAAAAAAGTCTTAGCTTAAATATGCATAATCTAGATAGATTGACTAGTTGCTTCTACCTATTTATTTATCTGTCTATCTATGTATCCTTCTATCATCTACCTATCATCTCTCCATCTATATCCAACATCTCAAAAAAAATTTATGGGGAATATCAAGTAAGCATACTAACTTAAAGGCTGTGATTTCAGATTGCCTACTATAGATGATTAATATGTGAAATATGCAACATGAATTTTGAACTTTGTGTATGTCATTTTACTTGAAATTTTTTTCATTAGAGAAAATATAATATTTTAGATGTCCACTAATTAAAGTTGTCACAGGGCAAATTTCCTTCACTGTTAGGATTTTAAAAAAATGATATGTACCGTGAAAGGTACCTTAAGCATTGTATGTAATTATCTTAGAACAACATGAATAATATCAATAAAAACAACGATATGGGGGGATCCCTGGGTGGCTCAGCAGTTTCGCGCCTGCCTTTGGCCCAGGGCGCGATCCTGGAGACCCAGGATCGAATCCCACGTCGGGCTCCCGGTGCGTGGAGCCTGCTTCTCCCTCTGCCTGTGTCTCTGCCTCTCTCTCTCTCTCTCTCTCTCTCATAAATAAATAAAAATAAATCTTTAAAAAAAAAACAACGATGTGTTTCATAATTTCATATTATTTTGTATCACTTTTTATATTGAATTCTAAGGTCATGGGCTTTTAGATCTCTGAAAAGGAGTTATAATATCAGCTTACAATTCATGATGAGGCTAAAAATGAAAGATTTTTGGTTGAAAGGAAGGCAGTGGACCCTTAAAAGACAATAGAAAAAAATTCACTTTTCAGAAGATGACCAATTATTAAAGATTAGAAAGTAGACTAAGCTTGAGAAAATTTCTAAACATCATATATTCAATTGATATATATACATATATATATATATATTCATTGAGATTCACAGTGAAAAATATTCTCTATATTTATTATCACACTTGACAGGAGTAGATCAATCTGCTGAAAAATTTCCATAATAGATTGTCACTAAATTCACAGTACTCCCACCATTTTTTTTTAAGATTCTATTTATTTATTCATGAGAGATGCAGAGAGAGAGGCAAAGACACTGGCAGAGGGAGAAGCAGGCTCCATGCAGGAAGCCTGACGTGGGACTTGATCCCAGGACCCTGGGGTTCATGACTTGAGCCAAAGGCAGACGCTCAACCACCGAACCACCAGGCATCCCTATTTTAAACGTTTTGAACACGGGATCTGATTACAGAAGGCACAGTTATTCTCTCCTCTGATTTGAAAAATAATCATATTGCTATGTTATTTAGATAATCACCACCTTGCTTAAAGTGAGATAAATGAATAAACTCTTCAAATTATTAATACAAAGACATAAATGTATGCAAATCCAGATTGCATTAAACAAGCATCTAATTGCTCTTAACTTAAAGTTGTTCTTAACTGAAACTCTTTAAATTAAGTATGTATACATATTCCATTTTTTATATTGAGATACACAGATGATGAAGAGACAGATCTATTTGTATCTACTTCCTTATGTCCATTTATCTCTCTCTTGTCTTACCAGAATGAATCAAAGTGTGCCTTTTAACAAAAATGAATCACTACATAAATAAATATATAAAACACTTAGGATAAGAAACTACTTTGGAAAAGTAAATGAAGGAAACAGAGCAAAGTGAAAATAGAACAGCAATATTTATAGAAATTAAAGATGTTAGCACACGGAATTCATGACCATGACCCCATAGGTATTTTCCCCCACCCTTCTATTTTGTGGATTATGATTCTAAGCACTTTCAAGAATTGCCATATATAATCATAACAAGTTCCCCCTGAGAGAAGAGCTATGCTCCCGTAGCATGAGAAAGCTGACACAGAGAGGTTGAGTCACCAGCTAAGGTCATGCTGCTGGCAGGTGGCTGCTTTCACATTCAGAAGTCGAACTCCAAAGTATGATCTCAACCATTACAGAGGTCTTCACACTTTTTTCCTAGAGGAAGACTATGATCTTGGCTTTAATTTTCATCTCAACCAAAGAAACAGAATCCAAAGAACGAACCAGAGTGTCCATAATATAAACACAGGTCAGTTGTACCGATCATGAGTCTCCATAGGAGAGACTAAGGTAAAAATTCTCAAAAGCATTGTCAAGATGAATATAAATAGTATCCTATTCCTTTTTCTTATAACTTTATAAAAATTCTAAAAAGCATTGCCAAGGTGAATATAACTAGTATCCCATCCCTTTTCTGTGTAAGCAATGACAAATCACAGTTCTAAGAAAAAATTGGGAGGAGTTTGAGTTAGATTGTGGATACGGGTTTGTGTAATCCAAATAAATATCTGCCTGGAGCACTTGTTGAAGTCATGGTTAACTTTACAGGGCAAAATAAAGAACAAAAAGATTCCCTAAAGGGACGACTGGGTGGCTCAGCAGTTGAGCACTGGCCTTTGGCTCAGGGTGTGATCCCGGGGTCCTGGGATCAAGTTCCACATTGGGCTTCCTGTGTGGAACCTGCTTCTTCCCCTCTCTGTGTCTCTGCCTCTCTCCCTGTGTCTCTCATGAATAAATAAATAAAATCTTTTTTTAAAAAGGTTCCCATAGACTGTCCTCTGAACTAGACATTGGAAAAAAAATGGGTAGAGTTAAGATGACTCTCTTTGACAATATCTATTTTATTCTAGTGAGGAACTAGAAGGCATCGATCTTGCCAAATTCCTGTAGCCCCCATTTGGTCTCTCTCTCTCTCTCTTCTTTTTATTTATTTATTTTTTTAGCATCAGAGCTAATTAGCTATAGTGGTTTTTGGTTTTGTTTTCTTTTCCCAAATAAAATGGAACAGAAGGAATCTTGCCTGGTTAGAAAACCAGCTGATCTCTGCAGAGAGGTGTACTGCAGGCAGGGCTGAGACCCTCTTTTAAGAAGATTTAAAGTTACCATATAAATAACTATGTTCAAAAGAGCCATAATTGAGTTCTATGGGGAGAAAAGGTAAGCTGTCTTTTTTGTAAAACCTCTTGGTTAAAGAAACTTAACAAGCAAACCAGCACTATTGGAGATTTAATCTCAAAAATATGCTTTTGTTGTTTCATACCCCATCCAGTAACTGAATGAAATATATTCACTTTTGTAACTGATACGTCATAAAGAATGATCAAAGAAAAGGCAAGGTAATTTTTAGGAACTGATATAAAAAATGGAATATTCTAGGAGAGTCTAGAAGATTGAGGTTCCAGAAGAACAGATGGATAATCCTTCCTTAGGGTACACTGTCTACTCATTGCAGCAACTTGTCTTGATCTATATAATAAACTCATCAAAAATAACATAAAGACATTAGATTTTTCTTTTTTTAAAGACTTTATGTATTTATTCATGATAGACACAGAGAGAAAGGGAGAGAGAGGCAGAGACACAGGTAGAGGGAGAAGCAGGCTCCATGCAGGGAGCCCGATGCGGGACTCGATCCTGGGACTCCAGGATCACTATACCATTGAATCATCCAGGGATCCCGACATTAGATTTTTCATGTAAAAGACAGAACAGAGATGTACATGCTCACAAACTTGACTCTCAAAAATTGCATTAAAATGTGAATAAGAAGTATTATCCATTCCACATATATTACTGAGTGTATACTCTCTGCTGGGCACTGTTTGAAAGATACAACCATAACAAATGAAGATCTTTCACCTTAGACTCTGGTGAGGAAGACAAACAATAAAATTAAATGATATGTAAATTATGAAGTATGATAACTTGCTAGAATAAAACATAATAAAACATGAAAAGAGGAATAGAAAATGCCAGTGAAGACACAATGTTAGATATGATGGATTCTGAAGGAATATATATATATATATATATATATATATATTTCCCTGTAGGAAATCAAATATTTAATCCTTTCCTATCTACTCCTGCTATCTTTCTTCACATTAACAAGGGCAGCATATATATTTTTTTAACCAGAAGCTCTAGTCACACAAGGCTTTGGGAAGACAATTTTTAACACATCTTTAGGGCAGGTTAGGGCTAAGACAGGTTTCCAGCCGCTATCGACAAGCAGCGAGAGAAAGATCATTTTCATGTAGCCCTTAGATGCTGAGAGTTTGCATATCCTCAAGGATAAATGGGTCAATCATCAAAAAAATAAAATCAAATCTCCACAGGCTGTCTTCATTTTCACAACAGGCTAGCCTCCCCAATTAATAGAACAACAATAGATTAAAAAAAAAACAAAAACAAAGAAAACAAACCAACAAGAACATACATAGAATCCATCAGATGGCTGTGCTTTTGAACTCTATCAGGTCCTAACATTTTACTAATCTGAGGTTTATGTCATGTACTACCATTCCACAAGATTCTTCTCCATTAAAATATATTATTTTAAACAAGTGAGTTTATTTTAAAACAGATTATTACCTCCAACTTGGACACACAGCCACAAAAAGAATTAATGCTTCCTTGGAATATGGAATATGTAGAACAAATAAGCGTTAAGACTTCTACTGTATTAATCTGAACACCCATCATTCACCTTAAAAAAGGAAACCAAGAACCAAGGGAGATACATTAGAAGTTTTTTTTTTTTTTTTTTTTTGGAGTCTGACCAAGAGAGGTAGAAAACACAGAAATGGCTTATTGGATACAGGCTGCTATTGTTCTTATAGCCTGATCGGGAACTTTCAACTGTCCTGTGTCTCCTTCCATGAGCATCTTTGAGAAGCATGATACTTGCTTTTTCACAAAGGTAAGAGCACAGTCATCAGTCAAGTTTCTGAATTGGGCTGAGCACAACAGGGGAGGCTAAAATTTCCCACTGGTGTTCCGGGAAATTATTAGAAATATAAAGGAACTTGGATTCATTTCTACTGTGGTCTACGCTGTATAATTTGCGTACTACGTTAGTGTAGCAGTGGATATGTATCACTTATCATTGCACAAATACAAGTATTGGGGAGCATGCTGAGTCCCTCGTTGATTAAGTAAGATTGAGCACAGTCGAGAAGATTTGGAGACCACGACTTGGAACCTTGGTTCTTGAAAGTCTGTCCCAACAAATGCTATTTCTGGTTGCATTTATATTTCTCTGGTCTGTGGGGGTGGAGAAGTAAAGGAAAACAGGAGAAACATGCTTCAATGCGAAGCTCTCTTTTAAAGTTAGATTTTTGACTTTATGACTCTGGGGTATAAGTATTTGACCGATGAGATCACGGTCATATTGTATGGCAATTATTTTTTTCATATTTTCAATTCCACTTGTACCAAAATCCTTACTGTTAATGTTATTATTACTAGTAGTAGGATCAAGCGCAGCCAGAGGAGGAGAAGGAGGAAGAGTATCGCAAAGTTCCTTAGAAATTACTTGGCATGTAAAATCCTCAAAGCAAGGAACCTTTGGCACACAGATATCTTTTTTTTTTTTTTTTTTTTTTTTTTCTGTTCTGTTTTCCTAATCTGCCATCCTTTCCCACACTCCTGGCTTTTGATTCTCAGCTGCTATCATTTGCCTCATCTAATTGCTATATATGTAAAAGACCATGCACTTTAACTCAACACTAAATTAGTTTGAGACTTGAATGATTTGAAATGTCAAGAAGCTGTATCATTCCAGTAAATCAAATACACTGCCTGTATTAAGAGAATTCTAATTGGGGAGACAGCTAAACTGTGGATCCCTCAAACTCTCTAGTATGGAGGGCTTTCTATTGCCATGCCTAAGAGGACTGGGGGCGAAGCACAGAGGTGTGTTTTGACACTGGGGATAAATGATACCTTAAACCTCTTTTGCTTAATGTACTATTTTTCCCTACATGTAGAGCCTAAAGCTCAGTGTGTGATGTGTTAACTGTTTATATTTCAAAGCACTTACATAGATATGATATAATTGAATTGTTTAAGTTGCTCCAAATGAGAATTATTTGAGGATCAGCATGATTCACAACTCAGACTCATTTGCATAAGCTTTTCTGCACGAATGCAATGCAAAATGCATATGCAAGGCCTGGGACAGAAGTGGAGAGGATCCTTGGCATCTCCCTTTGTTCTTAACAAAAGAACACTAAGGTGCATCAGTATTCTAAGGTCCAAGTAGCTCTAGTGTCTAAAGTCTTGAGTTGTGAGTTTGTTACCTTTAGAGAGTGTTAGCTAAGGAGATGTTGTAAAAGCACTTAATGTACAACATTAGAAAAAAAAAAAAAACATTGTTAAATACAGTTCTCTCCAACTTGCACTGCTTATTGGAGTCTATTGCAGGTCTTAATGCATCAGGTGGGGCCACAGATACCAAATACTCAGGTAACCTGTTCCAGAAGGAGCCACGTGACTTTGGCCCTCATCTCTTCTCAGACTTCTCAGAACAGGGCATACCCTGCTCAGGCACCCAGTGATAGCTCCATTTTTCTGTGTGATATCAACATGTTCACCTGGATAAAAAGTCCAGGTCCAGCCAAGGCAGGAGAGACAATCCTTTAAAAGAAATGCAATGTGACAGTGCAATTACACCTCCATAATGACCTCTGGCATTGTCATATTACCATGTCTAAAATATACTTATTACAGATTTGTAAAAGATAATTACTAAATCACACTGAGAATATAATTTATGGTGGACATGATGCATTATCTAGCTTTTGTATGATTGTTTAATATTATTTCCTCTGCTCCTAATGGCTCCCACCAACGCTCAGGTGAGACTTTCTCTTCCCAACATGTCATAATTGTCATAATATTATCTAATAAGCCTTTCCTAAAAGTCTAAGTATGTCCTAACTTTTTCTATTTCTTTTTTTTTTTTAAGATTTTATTTATTTATTCATGAGAGGCACAGTGAGTGAGAGGCAGAGACACAGGCAGAGGGAGAAACAGGCTCCATGCAGGGAGCCCGATGTGGGACTTGATCCCAGGACCCCGGGATCGTGACCTGAGCCGAAGGCAGACACTCAACCGCTGAGCCACCCAGGGATCCCTAACTTTTTCAGTTTCTTTTGTAATCACTTAGCTTTTTGAAAAGGCCATATAAAATATCAGTAATACAGAAAAAGAAAATTCAAAGAACATGTATTTTTAAAAACATTAAAAAAAAAAAGTTTGGTGAGTTCAAGTCCCAAGAGATACATTCTTTACAAATCTGTTTAGAAACATACAACACAGAGTCTAATGCTGTGCACATATGTAAGACTCACTAATTTAAGAAAGAGTCCTTATTATTTATCCATAATTTGCTTGGCATTGGGAATGAAAGGATGAGCAAAAAAAATAAAAATAAAAAATAAGATCATTGCCTTCACTCAGCTTACAGTCTGGTTGTAGCAAAGAATGACTCAAGTTATCAAATTATTACTCGAATGACTCAAATTATGTAAGTCTTTATTTTTTTTTCCAACTCTGATTCTTATGAGGAAAATACAGGATGCGGTGAGAACCTGTGACACAGAGCTCAATTCTAGCCAGAGGGTCAGGGACGAATTTCCTGAAAAAATGACATCAAATTACATAATGGAATAAATTCTAAAGCAGGGGATGCATGACAACTTAAAAGCATCCAAAGGAAGGAATCCAGCGTGGCTGAAGGGCAAGTTCAAGGAGAGTTTGGAATTACGCAGAGACTAAGAGCAATGGAAAAATCCATTGAAGGATTTGGGTAGGAGAGTCACATGAATGAATTTATGTTTGAAAATGATCTTTTGGGCTTTTGTGTTGAGAACAGATCTCAGGGGACAGTGAAGGTGTAGGGAGATCTGTTAGTCTATTGAGTAGTTCAAGGAAGATTTGATAGTACCTTGTGTCAGATAATTTATCAAGGAGACATCCAGCACACAATATAATTTTTGCCAATGTCCTCTCACATCAGAGAAAACAAAGCCCTGAACGGCCATATAGATTAAACTTAGAACCGCACCAGAGAGGGCATTATCTAATTCACACACGTTAAAGATAAGAAAGGAGTCGTGTCTTCAGAGAGTACAGTGAATGGCTTGCGTTGTACTTCTGCACATGCGTTGCCTACGGATCGATCCAGGGTAAAAATTATTTGTGCAATGCAAGCCAAAGAGGAACTAAATAACATTTCCTTTCTCCTGATATTTCCTTACTTTCTCATTAAGCAACAGATACCCCAAGCCATAACCGAGAGTGTGATCATTATTAAAGAAGTCTCCCTCCTACTCAGTACTCCTCCCCGTGACACTCTCCATGGACACAATCCAACACTCTCTGGTCTTTATTTTTACACAATGATCAGTTCAGGTTGACATTAAACATTCACAGTTTTATGTCTATAAACATCAGTGAAATCAGATCTATTTAATTTGGAAGTAAAAACACTTATTTTTATGGCCCTTTAGCTAAATTGAGCTTTTTTTTTTTTAGTTGAAAAATGAACATTAAGATGAAAAAGTGCTTTTTTTTTTCTTTCAAAGCAGTATACATCACAAATGCCTGGAGTTGTTTATTTGCGTCTTTGAAGACCACTGCTTTTGTGGAATGCTTTTCAAACAACCTTTCACAGCAAACTGTTTAGAGTTTAAATCTGTTAAATTTGTATGGCTGGGGAGTCAAAAGAGGTTTTCTGTTCTATTTTGAAAGTATTTTTTCACGTATGGAAATGAAAATAGGAAGGGGACGTGGTTGCACTCATTTAATAAGCTTCAAAAAACTCAGGAATAACTAAGGTATGATGAAAGCAAATACTTAAATAAACAAGCGTTAAAAGCAGCAGCGAAGTTGCCAATAAAGTCATATTTTTTATTGTTTTTTTTTTCTAAATCATAAAGGTCAAGAAAAAAATAAAGGTCCAAGTATAGGATGTGCCAAATCTCTATCCCTTGATTAGTGAGAGAGCTGTTGTACCTCAACCATAAAAATCCATGGACAAATGTAGCCAAAAATAGATAATTATATACCTTTCTCTCCATGATGTAGCATTTTGTTGTACATAAAAGTCAATGATCGCAGAGATCACAAAAACCCTGTAAATCGCATGAAGTTGTTGCAATCACACATAGGATCAGTACATTAGGGGCTGATTTAGTTTATGATATAGATAGAGGGTTGGCTCTCATCTAAAATGCTAAGTGAAAAAAAAATAAAATGCTAAGTGAAATGCCACAGCATAAGGGGTATTTATAAGCAAATTAAAGACACGTGCACACACACACACACACACACACACACACACACACAGCAACTGCTCAGGGCCACACCTCTTAGGGTACATATTATAATAGGTTGGCTTGCTTGATGATGTTCTAGCTCATATAATTTGTAAAGGGAACTGTCTGGTTGAAATATTAAAAGAGAGAAGAAAGAGAAAAGAGAACATGGGATCTTGCCTTAGGCAAACAGATGGGCGCCCTCTTTCCCTTCAAACTGTCTCTCCACCTTTCACCGGGCTAGGTCGGAATAACAATTTTCTAAAATAGGTAAGACATATTCATGCCCTAGTTCATATGGTGTGATGCCAAACGGAGGAAAACCTGCAAAAGTGCCACAAATTAAATTGCCGTACTGATACAACCAACAATTGTGACAACAGCAAAAATCTTAAGGAAAAAATTGCACAGAATCAGAACACAGGTCTGACTTGACGATTTAATTGTGACTATGATTCCTAGAAAGGTTTTCTTTTTTTTTTCCAATGGGACAATAACTGAAAAGAGTAATACTGCTGCCCAAGTGATAGAAAAAAATATATATGTTTATATATATAAAGGTTAATTTATCATCACATATGTTTTTATATATATATTTACATATATCAATATATAAATATGTATTTATATATTTATATATATTTAATATTTATATATAAACATATATATATATGTGTGTGTGTGTGTGTATATATATATATATATATATATATATATTAATCTATCACCACATGTGTGACATGCAGCCGAGTTAAGCACAGCAGAAATGTCTCCTGTCACTTCTTGAGAGTAATTTTACTTAACTTACACTGAACTTTCCTCACAAACTTTGAGAAACCATAGTGAGGTAGCAACAGGTTTGAAACATGCATTCAGTGTTTAACCTCAGCTATGAATTTAGCTTGCATCCTTATATAACTACGGCCATTTGGGCAAATCATTAGTCCCATAGCCTTGGTGTCTTTACTTTCAGTTTCAGGAAAAAAATTAAAAAAAAAAAAAAAAGAAAAATTGTCTTTCATTGCGTTGAATTCTATTATTTCTATCTACCTCCTCTTTTTCCACATAAATATGTTCATTCTCTCTAGTTGTCTTTGCTTGTTTTGTCTTCAAGTCTGTGTCCTCTCGTGTGACATAGTAAAAGGCACATGGGCACAGAAGCCAAAGGAACCTGGATGTGAACTGTGATGCTGTCTCCTAACACTGTGCAAAATGAATTGAATGAGGAAACACATTAATGCCTTGTGAAATATATTATAAATAGTGGAAGTTTCACTTTTCTCCCTTTTTGTTATTTGTGTTTAGGTGCCTTCTTTTCTAAAAACAAACCAGGTCAAAAACCCTTGACCTTTTCCCACGTAGTTTATTCAACATAAATTCCCTGTCCTTTCATCCTTAAACTCTTCGGGCACATGCTGTCCTTGTGTTTCTATGCCTCACTGACCGTCACAACTACTAGTTCGTTATCCAGATTTTATTCGTCTGCTTTATTTGGGGTGGGGGGACTCAGAGCAAAAACATTTAGGATTCATGGTCATATTAAAAAATCCTGTGCCAATGGTGCTTCTACAAATTTAGGGAGCCACATAATGAGAGCCTCCTCCAAACTGATATTTTTTTTTTATTATCACACATCTTTCTCGATATATCAAGTCAAATTCTGCAAACTAATATTTAGTAGCACTAAGCAGTCCGTAAACTTTATAAATGATCGTTAAAATCTAATGATTTCTCGACAGATGTGCAGAAAAATGTTGAGAAGCTTATTGAAAAAGTATTTCACAGGGTCTTCTTCATGAGTAATGCCTATTCCCTTCACAAACTAACATGAAACAGGAGAATGTGTAACTATGAAAACAGCCAATTTGTAAGTGGATGCAATGTGTGCTTATTTGATAAAAACAAAACATATCAGTATGCATATATACAATGATTTTAATATGTTCAGGAAAAAACCTAAAATGTAAAAGTCTTGAATCTTGATTTCTGCTTTACTGTTTTTTTTTTGTTGTTGTTTTGTTTTGTTTTGTTTTGTTTTGTTACTTGCATACCTCTCCACACCCAACTCTCTATTAAACACTACCGGGAACCCAGGGTCTCAAGCCAAGCACCCAGCAGGTGCTCACCTCTCTTGCTGTCACGGATTGTGCTGTCTTCACTCCCGAGCTCTATCTCCTTCTAGCATACTCTACGCCATGCCCCACTAGGCCATATCTTATTTCTCCAGAATAACACACCCCTCTCATGCCCTGCCTTGCAGATTCTGCATGAGATTCCCTGTGTTTGTAACCCTCACATCCCAGATCCAACACCTTTTCATACTTCACTTTTTTGTTGTTTTTGGATATAGAAAGCTTTGCCTCATACACTTTATTAATTATTTAAATTCAATTGAATTTAAAGTCATGCTTCACTTCTAAAGCAACTATCAGGGTGTCTGGCTGGCTCCTTGAGTTAAGGACACGACTCTTGATTTCTGCTTGGGTCATGACCCCAGTGTTGTGAGATCGAGCCCCAGGCCGGGGCTCCTGTAGGCGTCTGCTTCTCTCCCTCTGCCCCTCACCTGCTCATGCACCTGCCCACGCATGTGTATGCACACCTTCTCTCTCCCTCTCCCTCAAATAAATAAATAAATCTTTGAGCAACTATCATTTCCTCACCGAGATTCCCCTGTTGTCACAGCTCCATCTTGCAAGCCTGTCCTTGTAGGCTCAGGACTTAGGCCTCTCAACATTCTCTTATTTTTTGGCCTGTTTACTATCTCCACTCCTGATAAGAATGTAATCTTCAATGCAGAAGTTTGGGGGGCTTTTGTTTGTTTTCTTTTGTTTCTTTGATTTTTGGTAAAGACTATTCCCAGAGCTAAGAATATTGACTGACATATATTGGAGTCTTAATAAATATTTGCTGAATGAATAAATAACACGCAGACAAGCATGACACGATTAAAAAAAACTTTAGAATGGAAGTCAATCAATGCTGACTCTTCTTCCAACCAGCAGTGTGAAATTTGAGAAGACACATAAACCCGCAAGGAATTCGGTTTTGTTTCTAATAAAACAGGGTGGTTGAGTTAGACATTTTCAAGTTGTAATACATCTTCAATATATTATGATGGCCCTTTTTCTTTGTGAAAATTATTTATTCTTTTAGCTCCAATATTATTTGATTTTTATTTAATTGGGAATCTGTGGATTTCCGCAAACAGCATCAGTGAGATGAATTCATGCAAAGGATCTTTTAAAAAGCTAGAAAATAATGATGTTAAGAAACAGCTGAAAGTAGCAATTTGTGATTATGACATCGTGGTTGTAAATAAGTATCACAAAATCACAGTACTCGGATTATTCTAATGATGGCTAGTGTTATTTCATTGAAAAAAAACACATTTTATTTTGTGGAATGCACATAATTACTTGAATTTAATGAAAAACATGGTGCTAATTTGAAGCAGTTCTTGCTCTGAGTAGAAGCTGTCAAGTTTATTAAATTTGAATTATTTGGAAATTCCTTGGCTTTGTAATGAGAAAAGGCACTAATTAGAGCCCTACATTTAACTTGGAGATGTATACCTATTTTGACCTTGCAGATGAGAGAAGAGAAAGTTGGTGACAGAAAAGTAATATGACAGCAAATAGAGGCAGGGGGCGGGGAAGAGAGAGAGAGAAGAGTAGAGAAAGAAAGAGAAGACATTGAAACAGAAGACATTGATCATATTCCTTATTTTTTACTTTTAAATTTTTTTAGCATTTTATTTTGATTATGTGCTTGTTCTCTGCCTGAAAAGAACATTTATCAGTTTATGCTATTCTATGCTTCTATTGCTGGATGTTTTCTGTACTGATTTCTTTTTCCTATTAAAGATTTGGTAAACATTTTTCTTTTCTGAAGGGTAGAGAGTTTTTATAGAGAAAAAACATACTTTATGGTAGACATCAGCATGCAGCCACACATTTAATAACAAAGAATGAAAACAGTGCTTAAACAGCAAAATTAATTTTCTATTAATGGTAGAAAACAATAAATTATCAACTCACTATTTTTGTCAGAGATATACCATCTTAAATCAATTAAACTTTTATTTTCACTTTTAGAATTTCATTATCTTTTTCTCTTTCTTTTTTTTTCTTTCATTATCTTTTTCTGAGAGGCATGTAATCATACAATAAATGTCCAGGAACATCTTTAAATTTCAGTAAATGTCAGAGCAGAATAAATTCTAAGTGAAGCATAAGTCCTTGCTGACGGCTGTGTAAAGAAGCATTTATTTAAATGCAATTTCATATTCCTTGATTTGGAAGTACAATTGAGATTATTCCAAAATGAAGACACCTCAACTTAAAAGTTTATCTTAGAGGATAAATCTTGTTATTGTCCCTCTATCTTAAAAAGGCATGATTTCTAAGTTTTGGCTTTTACAAAAGAACAATTTAAGAGGTTACATTCAACAGTTAAATGTTAAATATTATACTTCACTAGTACAAATATCTGTGAGTGCAAAATGATCTTCATTGTGTTGTATAAATAGTCCTCAAGAGAATGTAATTGATTGAGATAGGCATGGGCCTCAAATGACAAGGCCAACAAATTAAGTTCTTTCTTATGCACACATCAAAATGATATTTTTAGACGACAATAACATTTTATTTACAATAAAATATTATAAAATATTATATATTATATATTATGTATTATATAGTATATATTATATAGTTGGGTGATCTTGTTGACATATTCTGAATTTTATAATTGATCATCATCTAGTTACTCACTAATAAAAATATCTTTTCTGTATAAGGATGATGGGAATGCCAGCAAGTATCCAATGTAGTATTTCAAAAAATGTTCTGAGAATTTGTAGCCCCATGAAATGTTCTACTTAAAAATAAAACAAGATTATGTTTATGGTCAAATAATTTTGGCAAATGCTACCCGGTATGTTCTCTGCTCAGACCATAAAATGCAAAGTAGTTGATGGAATGGTTTTTTTTTTTTAACTCACAATTATCACACCTTTATTGACCATGTAGGTGTTATCATTGCTGTAGTCATTGTTCTGTTGGACGCATTTTATTTTGTGACACCGTTCAGTACCTGGTGGCATAGTAATCGATGTCTGGGAAATGCTGGTCAGACTTTCAGAGAGAAGATGGAAAATCCAAGCTTACCAAACACAACAGAGGGCAAGTTGCAGGGTCTTTATCTGTATTATTTTTATCCTTTCTTGTTTATTCAACCGAAATGGAAGTTTGGAAGTTTATTTTCATGGTCCCCACAAAAATCACTGGCACTTCTTCATACAAGTCTGAATAAAAAAGAGCATCATCCAAGGGTCCCAGGCGAGAGTGTAAAGCAAGAAAATGCACCTGCAGTGCCTTTCTGCAGACTTTCTGCCTATTTCCTCAGCTTCCTCCCCACACGCTGCCGAGGGGCCCTTGGGAATCTCTCTGTGGTCTTTAAGCCACTTTGGTTGGAATAGCACCTCCCGTCCTAAATACCTCTCTACTTGCTCATCTCACAAAAACTTCCCAGGTCAGTTTTGTCACTTCCTCTCCCCCCATCCTGCTCTGTTCCTCTGATTTCTAGCTGTCTTGTCTACTTCATCCTGTATTAGGTACATAGTTCTTGTTCAGTCATGCCTCTGCTAGAGATGCTCCAATCTCTCTCTCTCTCTCTCTCTCTCTCTCTCTCTCTCTCTCTCTCTCTCTCACCACAAGAAGTGCACATGTCTAAACCTGGATTTTGAAGCCCTCCATGTTTTACAAATGTTCTACTATTTGACTTTGGGGATCCATAGTCAAGCTAAAACCAAAGTATGACTCTTCTTAATACATCTTGTGCGTTTTCTTTTCTCTGTTCTTTGTTGATTCAATTTCAAACCCGTGTTTGCTGCATCCAACACCACCCACGCTCCCAGACTCGGGATGGATGCTCACTCTTCTGTAAGCTTCTCCGTATTCACTACTTCTAGATCGTGTTATATTTTCTTCTATTTTGGGGTTTGCCCATGAATAAATAAAAGTCAATACACTGCTTTAGACATAATTGCATTTTTGGGGGATTTGGCCAGCCTAGAGGTAAAATACCTTGATGTTAAAGATGAACTATGATATAGCCCCCAAAGAAGAATGGGGTTAATATTTGAGGTTTAGATGACTCCTTAGCATCTTTCAGATCTTCCACCCAAATCTATACAGTGGACTTTCTCAAAAATAGTCCACAAAATGGCACATCCACCTTCATGGTATAGAAGGTCCATATGACGCTGGGAACAAACAAAAAACATTTTATAGGAACAAAGGCAGAGAACTAATTACTGTGGATACAGTCAATGTATATAACTCTCTCTCACTTCTGGTGTGATGTTCTAATCCCTTACCTCAGTTCTCCATCTTAATCCTACATTTTAAATAACCTTGATAAAGACATGACAAACATGACTCGATATATATAAGTATGACTGTTATAGTCTCTCTAATTCCAAAGCCACTTACTAGTAGTTCTTTGCATTAAATACATGAAGACTACCAGGGAGACAGTACCTCTCTGTGTTATTGTGAATTTGTGTCATATCAATAGTGCCCCTTTTTGTTGTTGTTATTTCATGGTACGTTGTTAGTTTGGCCTCACATAAAGATCTGAATGTGGTTATTGGTAGTGGGTGTCGATGGAGAACGATATAGGGAGAGGAGTCATAAAACGTAAAATCGGACCAAGGCAGACGGGTGAAACTGCGGTAGCTCGTGGCGGTCTTTTGAGGTCGGGAGGCGTTATTTCGTTTTATTCTGTCTGTGTCTTTATTGCTGCTTGATGTATACGCCTAATTCAGGCAGGTCACTGCCGTGCTTTATTAGTGACGTTATTTCTTATGGCTTTTTCTGGTCTGTCTTTCGTTCGTATCGTCTTTCTTTCTTTATTTCTTTCTTCTTCTTTCTTCTTCTCTTTCTTTCTCTTCTTTCTTCTTCCTTATCTTCTTCTTTCTTTCTTTCTTTCTTTCTTTCTTCTTTCTCTTTTCTTTCTTTCTTCTTCCTTTCTTTCTCCTTTCTATTCTTCCTTCCTTCCTTCCTTCCTTTCCTTTTTCTTTTCTTTCTTTCTTTCTTTCTTTCTTTCTTCTTTCTTTCTTCTTTTTTTTTTTTTTACCTATAGGTGCTTTAACTTAAACAGACCTTGGTTTCCTCTCAGTGGAAGTCAAAGAATATGATCATTTCTGCATTCTCACATGAAAAGCACCATGTAGGCTGTCCCTAAAGTGAGCCCAAAAGAAGTTGATGTGCATAAATGTAACAGAGATGGAGATGATGTGCATGGTCGGAAACCGAAAGCGTGAAACATATAAACTCCAATAAAAAATAAATTTATAGGGATCCCTGAGTGGAGACAGTTGGTTAGCGCCCTGACTTTGGACCAGGGCGTTGATCCTGGAGACCCGGGGATCGAATCCCACGTCGGGCTCCCGGTACATGGAGCCTGCTTCTCCCTCTGCCTGTGTCTCTGCCTCTCTCTCTCTCTCTCTCTCTCTCTCTCTCTGTGACTATCATAAATAAATAAACATTAAAAAAAATAAATTTATGTAAAAAATAAAATAAAATAAAATATTCTAAAAACAAAACAAAACAAAACAACTAAAACTCTATTTCCTTAATGGGATCTAATCCTCTTTGTGAAGCCCTGCTTCTGTCTGCTTGAGGAAAACTTCCTGTTGCTGTTTTACAATATCCTAGCCACTCTCGGGTTGAGACAGTTTCAGTCAGGTCAATAGTCTTCCAGTTTCAAGTATCTTTATCTCACTTCCTCTCCCAAGGTTTCTCTCTGGGATCCTCCTCCCTGGGGTCATTCTCTCCCTAAGGTGAGTGCTGGCCAGCGAAAGGGCAGGTGCGCCTGTCCCATCTCTCTAGGGTCTCTAACTGAAGGCATCGCTCACCTCTCGTCCTCTGTCCTCTGAGGCTGGCTTTCCTGTCCCCCTAGGCCATCTCTGCTGCAGACAGCACCTGTGGCCAATGTGTCACAAAGCAGGGCAGGGGAATGTCCTTGGGCCTTGACTGGGCTCATGGAGCTGTTTGGGACCATGTGGAGCCACAAGGGGTTTCCACGTACCATGTGGAATCTCCCTGATGCTCGGTATAGATTTCATGGACATCTAGGCTGGGTTGGTTTCTTTGCTTTTTGTTTGTTTGCTTGTTTTTTTTCTTTTCCCATCACCATCCCTCTCCCTCCTGGGCTGTCTTTCACCCCAGACGTGCTAAACATATTCTCCAGGTTCTATAGCTTAGCAGCCTTACCAAATGGGCAGGAGTTACTTATGTTTAGAATCACATTCTAGTGTAACAGCAAGATTTCACGTGGAGGCTTCTCCTACTCGGGACCAGAGAAGGAGGGAATTTTGCCTGGAATTATGAAGAGCCTTTTCAAACACAATTCCCTAAACTTCCTCTTCTCCAGACTCAAAATCTCTTTGGTCTTTCACCATTGTCTGCTTCCCTTGGAATCCTGGATGGAATTAGCTTGTCAGACATCAGGGACAAGTTGATTGGAGATTCAGGGTCTTTGTCCTCAGTTGTAACCCGCCTTTAGCTTAACCACTACATTGTAGCTTGGGATAAATGAGAAGAAAAGCCAAGCGGAAATTCTGGGTGCAGGAAAATGTCCCTTCAGATGGAAATGTCACTGTATTTATTAAAGTAAAAGGCCTTGATTGCTATAATGAAAAGTAGAACCCTCCCTGTACTCTTCTCTCTTATGGTATTTCTATTAATTTTAAGGTTTACTTTTCAAAGTTCATTCCTCTCTTAAAACTATGTTGTTCCTTTCTTCCATTCCTCCTTCCTTTTCTTTCTCTCTGTTTTCTTTTCCTTTATGTACTTCTTTTTTTGCTTTCTATCTTTTAGACATCATCAAATCATAGCTATTGTTTCCTATGCATCTAGAAAAAGCATAGAAAAGAAGGAAGATGGTTGCACTCAGAGAATGCAACACTCATTCCTGAACATCTTCCCATCTCCCCAACATGGCTAAAATAAATCCGTTTTCACAAATTTATCCAAAGTTTATTTTTTAAAAATATTTTAGTTATTTATTCATGAGAGACACACAGAGACAGAAACATAGGCAGAGAGAGAAGCAGGTTCTCTGCAGGGAGCCTGATGCAGGACTCCATCCCAGGACTCCAGGATCACGACCTGAGCTAAAGACAGATGCTCAGCCACTGAGCCACCCAAGAGCCCCATGTCTATTTTTTCATACAATTACCTTTCAAGACTCACCTGATATATATTCCAAAGTTCCCCCCCTCCCCAGTACAGAGATGCTGTGACTTATGAGGAAGTCTCCATGATAACAGGCTGTAACTGAGAAGCAGCATCCATGGCTGAACGGCATTTTATGCAGGAAAAAAAAAAAATGGTTGGAGGGTAAATTTTATCTTCCTAATGATGGTGTATCTTGCACCACTGAATAGAAACCCCAATGATTTCAGTTAAGTCCATATGAAGAGACTGAATTAAACAAATACAATTCAAAAGACCAATTTTTCATATTAATCGCTGTTATAACTATTCCTACCCACAATAGAAAATCGAAATTAAAGTTCCCTAGAAAATAGATGTAAATAGCTCACATAATGTTGTATAACTTATTATATGTAAAAGTCTAGTCTGTGTTGTTCCAGCAGGTAGGACAAGAGCCTCAGCAATGTGACTTCAAAATTGTATGACTTTGGGAAAGTCCCCAAAGTCTTGAAGCTTCAGTTTCTTTCTCCTCAGAACACAGGTTAACACTTTGTCATAGTATCATGGTCAAGAGTAAATGGAATTGCTTCTATAGAGTGCTAAGCATTGCCCTGCACAAACATGCTCAGCAAATTTCAACTATTTTCAACAAGACTCCCTTGTAAAATTACAGCTAAGCTATTAATTAGAGATTCCAAACTGAGACAGAGGCAAAAAATAAGTCTTCAAAGAACACGATGAATTGAGAAAAAGTGGCATGACGGTCATTCTAACTGTTCTGTTTCGGTTTTTATAGTGACCCTTTGAATTTATAATCTTCATAAAGAACTATGTTTTGCTAACTATCTAAAGTAAACAGAATGATCGAGACAATTTGTAAGACATTTGCCCATGACTTTGATTCCTTTTGTAACATCGTATGTCAAAACATTAAAAGTACGCTCTTATTTTAATTAATATAAAAATTGAGAAAGAACAGCCTTTGGTACAACAAAGAATATGTGATTGATGGAATAGGTCAAAAAGAAAAGTGGGCTGAAATGATATAACACAGATGATCTTTGTCATATGTTCAGTCTCAGATGTGAATAAGTACTTAAAAGTAATTCATGTGGTGAATGAAAAGGATCAAGAACTTGAAACAACCCAAGCATGGGAAATATTAACATATTTTAAAACGGGCTACAATCACTAAGATGATATATCTTAAATCCTGTGTTTGTGCAATGGGATATAACTAGGCTCCACAGCCTGTAGTATATTATACTAATATTGGGCCCCTGGTCTGCAACCCTAAAATGATGTGAAAAGGTACTCTTTGTGAGTGCAATTTCCGGATTTATTTTTTTTCTTTAGTCCTTAACTTTGGTCCTTCATTTATAATTCACATGAATGGCACAGTATTTGCCTTAAGAAACAATATTATACATTTTTAAAAGCCAACAATTCCATTCTGTTCCACAAGAATGCACTTGGCATTAAACAGTGCATGGGCTACTTTTCCAGGAATAGGGTTTTGTTTGTTTTATACTGCTTGAAATTCAGTACTGTACACAGATAGGAAGATATATAATATACATATATATATATATATATTATATATCGTACCTAACTGACCACCTTCTCACCCTTTGGCTTTTTCGGTATGCATTGCATCCAGAGAGGAATCCTTTTTTTTTTTCTCCCCCCCAAAAAAAATCCAGTAGATATCATGGCAATAGACTAACAATTCTTTTGCATTTCATGCATTATTTTTTTTTCCTCCAAGACCTATAGTTTGCAACTGCTATTCTAAATACCTTTTGTTGTAATTATTTGCAAGTACTGAGGACTCTAGGAAATATGTGTAACACAGAAAAAATGAAAAATTCATTTTTCTTTCACAGTATCTACAGTCCTGGTGCTCAATATCTTAATTCACATTTATAATAGAAAGTTTTGTGGAAGTGCTTATATAGCTAAATTCAAAGAAAGTAAGTCAATGAGTGCCATTGGCATAACATGCAAATAAAATAAGGTGGCATCATCTCCTCTGATTGTGGCCTATTTGCTTTGTGCTGCCGAAAGTTCTCCGGCAAAAAGACTGCACATTTAAAACCAACTAGTTACTCTCCACATGCATATCATTCATTTCCAAAAAGAAATCCAGTCCCCCACCCTGCAATGCAATGAGTGGATCAGTTCAAATCCAAGTACGAATCCGTAGATTTTAAAATTTTAGATGACATGTTCAAATCTTCTCTGAAGCCTCAACAATTCCCTTGCAGGGGAAAAAAAATGTGAGCTTCTAAATAAACTGAAATATCACTGGAGTTCTCCAATGCAAAAGTAAGCAGTTGCCCAGCACTGTTGGCCAGTGATCTGATTCTGCCTGGCACGGGGTAGGCAGTCTATGCCATTCAAAGTCCAGACGTGTACAAATTCTACTTGGCGGAGGGACAATCAATCTTCCACCAAAAAAGGCGATTTTGCAAAAACAAAACAAACAAAGGCAATTTAGCATCTATGAAGACATTTATTTCAGTATTCTTTATCTATGTATATGTGTGAAAAAATTGATTTCTTTTTGAACCAGGTTGTAATATCTTACCAGATTCCTCATTAAGAGAGCACAGTGAATCTTCACCTGGCAATTATTTTTATATTTGTGTGAGAATCAACATTTACCTTTCAAAACTATGTCCTTTAATTATTATCTTCTATGAGCCCAAGCTTCCTTTATCTGTAACTTGGGAATAATAATCCCCACACCTCATGGCGTTCAAGGAACTGAGTGCTTGTTAGTTTTATGAAGTTCCTAGTTCCCTGTTGGCAGTGACCAGACATTAAAAAATTGTTGGTCATATATTTGTTCTCTCTGATGAATGTTTTTATTCTATTTCTTTCTCCATTAATTCAGTCTTTAAGACTCTTCTGTGTGGCCATTCTGGGCACCTCCTAGAATTGAGTCCTTTTGTCCTTTGAGGTTTTTTATAGCCTCTATTATATCACAGTAATTTGTTCAGGGATCTGTATATGATCCCGCTTGAGGACTGGCACATGACAACATTTCATTTTTCTTTTTATTTGTCCCCTGGTTTAGCTACAATCTGTCATATCTTAGATGTTCAATGAATGGAACACTAAAATGGCAATAAATAATGATCAGAGCAAAATAACTATTTTTATTCCCTCACCTTTATCCACCACAACAACATGGCCCTCTGCTTTCTTTTCTTTTTTTTTTTTTTTTGTTTAAGATTTTATTAATTTATTCATGAGAGACACACAGAGAGAGGCAGAGACACAGGCAGAGGGAGAAGCAGGCTCCATGCAGGTTCCCCGATGTGGGACTGGATCCCAGGACCCTGGGGTCATGACTTGAGCCCAAGGCAGATGCTCAACCACTGAGCCGCCCAGGGTCCCTGCGCCTCTGCTTTCTTAAAAACTGTTGCACAATTGTGTTTGCCTTCCCTCTCCTGTATCTGTTAGATCACTGAGTTCAACCTTTAAACACACTTGTCTTTTCTTTGTTGTAAAACTTTATTTCAGAGAGAGAGAGACAGACAGACAGAGTGAGGGCACACATTGGGAGGAGGAGCAGAGGGAAAAGTTGAAAGGCAAGCGGAGTGCACTCTGCTCCTCACAGAGTCTCAACCAGGACTTGATCTCAGGACCCATGAGATCAGGACCTGAGCTGAAACCAAGAGTTGGATCCTTAACCTACAGCGCCACCCAGGCGTGCCTTGTCTTTTCTACCTTAAAGAGAGAAATCATCTTTCTTAAGACAATTCTACTTCTTCAGCTGCCTACAGTTTGTCTCCTTCCTGGTCTTTACAGTTGACCTTCTCCATTGTCCACATTCGCTCTTTATCGCTGTTTATGTCCTTTGCAATCTGGATTTTGCTTCCAACAATACAATTATCCCAGGCCATCTACTGGTTCCATGTTAGCTCTCATGTTAATGGAGTCCCTGGCAGTATTTAACAGCACTGGACATGGGAAATACTCTCTTCTTGGTTCCTAAAGGCTGTTCTCAAGGATTTCCTCCTACCTCGTAGAAATCTCTTCTTTGGCCTTAGAACTGCTCATTCATCTCCATCCAACTTTAAGTACTAGGCACATTCCTAAGATCCTCTTCCCTTTCTACTCTAGATGCTCTTCTTAAGGGATCACACTCTGAGTTGTAGCTCCAATTATCATGCATAATCTCATCTATCTCATTGGTTCTCATCTTTACACATTAGACCCATTTGGGATATTTTTATAGGGGCATTGGGATATTTTAAGAGGGGCAACTTATGCAACTTATGCAATCTCTTCAAGTCCAATTACTTCATGAACCTATGATATAGGGTATCTATTTTTTTAAGATTTATTTTATTTATTTGAAAGAGAGAGAGCTTGCGGGCATGTGCAAGCAGGAGGAGGGGCAGATGGAGAGGGAGAGAATTTCAAGCAGATTCCTGCTGAGCAGGTGGCCAGATGCAAGGCTTGATCTCACAACTCTGAGGTCAGGACTCCAGCAGAAACCAAGAGTTGAAAGCCCAACCTACTGAGCTGCACAGGCACCCTTGAGTATCTTTCTTTTTTATAAAGTGCTCCCAAGTGATTCTAATCTGGAAACAGATTTGAGAATCCCTAGTCTAAGTGATCAACTACTCTGAAGGCTTGAGTTACCATTTTATAAAGAGTCACATTTGTCATTTATAAATTAAACAATCTCCAATAGTCTTTCAATTTACTCTTGGACACCACGCTTAACTTTCCAAATCGAAATTTATCTTAAGCTGCAAATAAATGTGCTAGAACAAAGATACAAGATCAAAGAAAGAAAATCTGAATGATCAAATCATTTCAGGATGCAAATAAACACACACATTATGCAGTAAAAACCACATTTGCATTATTTGGTTTTGCAATTGAACATAAAAGTATGCTGTTGTTTTAAAATAAATTGTGTGCTCGAGTTAACTATTGCTCTCTGTGTATCTGGGACAATGAATGAGGTAAAATATCCTGACCCATATGGACATATTGTGTCCTGTGGACACTTAATTACATGTATGAATGATATTATTTGTGCAGATATGTAGTGACAGTTGCTTTTTAAACTAAAAATCCAGAAAGCTATGAATATGCACGGTGTATTTATATTTTTAGTAAAAATAGGTCATATTAAACAAATTTTAGAGTTATAAAAAATTAATAATATTAGCATTTACTTCTAACCTCTACATCATGTATATACATGTAACCATATATTGCTTAAATAACCACTACTCCATCCCCCAAAAAGGAGCTAATAGCCAAAAAAACATTCCTTAGGGCTATAGTGAAGATTGGCAAATGCACTGGGCCCTGAACAACGCATATCAGAGAAACAGCGGATGCAGGAACACAGTGAATGAACAAAGGCACACAAATAACAGATCATTATTAAGCTATTTCTTTTGAAGTCACATTGAATTTTAGGTGGTTCCAATACCTGCATTTTAAAACTTTCTTCTGAAAGTTTCTGTTTGATCAAACTGTATATATGCGGCCAAAATATAAAGAGAACATTAAAAGGAACAAAACTGTTCCTGAATTAAACAAATATTGTTTTAAAAATTCTGAGAATAATTTATAGGAAAAAATGCTGATATAGAGTAAACCTTGAGGGGATGCTTGGGTGGCTCAGTGGTTGAGCATCTGTCTTGGGAGTAAAATATCCTCCCTGGATTTTTATTAAGTTTTATGTATTTATTTGGGAGAGAGAGTACGCGGTGAATGGTGGGAGGGCCAGAGGGAGAGAATATCAAGCAGACTCTCCACTGAGCTAAGAACCCTATGTGGCTCGATCTCAGGACCCTGAGATCATGACCTAAGCCAAAATCACAAGCTGGATGCTTAATCAACTGAGTCACCCAGATGCCCAATATCTTGCCTATTTTTAAAGGTAATCCTTTTCTTGTCGATATTATGGAGCAATTTTATTTCTTCAATTTGAAGGAGATAAGCAAGATTAAAAGACAAATGCATTCCATATTTTAAGAATGTCATCAGTTCACTGGTATTATTGCACCAGCCCTAAGGGCCATTACACTATAGTGTCAGGCAGCAATTTGTATACATTCACTCTTAAAGGGTCCATCTCTACCTGGAAGAGTTGTCTTTTCTAGACATGTAAGATCTTCTCTGGAAGAATCACTTTGCAAAAAAGGACACAATCTAAACTTATAAATTAGATTTATAAAACTTATAATTAGACATAAATTTACTTTGAAAAATAAACTTAAAAATTAGAGTTTGAGTACAGATCAATCATTCCCCATTGCTGGTGGGCATCAAGAATGTCTTTAGTGAGAGAGAATCAGAATTATATCTTAGTGAAAAGGGGTTGGTCAAATGAATGTAGGTTGAAGGGTATGTCAGTCATTCCTGTCATAACGAATGATGTAATTTGCAGAATTATAACTTATTACGAGCAAAGATGTCAAATAAATTTACAATACGTTAATAAATTTAAAAGATGAAAGTTTGCAGTCAGATTTTGGAATATCTTAAACACCAGGATAGGAAATGGGTGGAGAGAGAAGGGTAGCCTTTGAACATTTAGGGGATGGATAGTGACATAATTGCTACCGCATTTCAAGAGTATTAATCTGACTCCAGTCCTTGAGAGGCCTTGGATAGAATAATGATGAGCAGCAGAGAGGGGATTCAGAGACTGTTTTAATAACTCAGCCAAGGACTTAAGAGTATGCTAGTCAATGAGACAAGGAAGGAGACATGAATTCCAGAGAGATGACAAATGCAGAATCACAAAAAGCTGACAAATAAGTATTAATGGGGTGATGGAAGACAGCAGTCTAGATTATAGAATTTGATTTGATCTAATAATTATAATAAATGTATCTTTTTTTTAGAGAGAGAGAGTGAGAGTGAGAATGGGCACAGGGTGGGGAGGAGAAGAAGGAGAGGGTGAGAGAGAATCTTAAGCAGGCTCCAGGTCTAGCACCTAGCCCCATGCAGGACTAGATCTCACCTCCTGAGCTAAAATCAAGAGTCACATTATGCTTAATGGACTAAGCCACCCAGGTGCCCCAATAAATTTGTCAGTAAAAGAAACTCTACCAATCTTCCTTCCCCCAACACACACGTATCACCATCGCCATACTCACAAGTAGCTTCTCCTACATCTCAGTGAAAGACAAATCCAATCTTCCATCTTTTCAGACTTAAAGCCTTGTAGACATTCCAGGGTCCTCTCATCAATGTTAAATCCAGCGGTACATATTGTGCTCTCCATCTTAGAAACACATTGAAAATGTTCCATTCTCACAACTGCCATATGATTGATGTCATCATCCTGATAGAGTTGGCAGTTGGCTACATATTATCAGGGAATGGGTATTTTCCAAATGATGAAAGGGCAGAAGCCACGCTCCAAACAGCTGGGAGGACCCCAGGGGATATCATGCTTCCCTCCCTATGACCACTGTCTTACAATAACCTAGAGCTTCACTATAATACCTTTACATTGTGATTTTAACTCTCCTCCTCCAATGCAGAGGACGGCTGCCATGACAGTTCTGAGGAGGACCATAGAGGGTCCCGCCAAAACTCCCCTCATATCTGGTAGGAGGAGTCTTTGAGATGACTGGCTGCAACCTCAGTGAGACACCAACCATAACTTCTCCAAACATAAAAATAAATGACAACCCTGACCTTTTGGTGCACCTGCCATTCTGGGCCTGCCCACTCAACCATCCCGAGAGTGTACTTTATCTTAAACTGCTGTTAAACCCTTGCTTGCTGAAGAATTTGGCTCTGAATTCTCTCTTGGCCAAACTCAAGGACACAGGCCTGGGAACAGGACCTGGCTGATGGGCGACATTTTCCTACCTGGTCTTCTCAATTCCTTCTGTTCCTCTTTTACTTTATCTTACAAAGGTGGAGTGAACCTTGTTCCAGGGTTTCCCATCCTATCACAGAGTCACGGCCCAAATCCCACAGAGCCCCTACATGATTCTCCCATTACACCTTCCAACCTTCCATGCTCCATTACTCTCCCCTTTAGCAAAAGTGGCCTTCTTATGTTTCTTTGGGGGTGCCAAGTACCATATTGCCTCAGGATATTTGCATTTGCTGTTTCATTTGCCTGGTATAATTTATCTCAGACATTCACATAGTTATCGCCCTTAATTCAGACCTTTATTTTCTGGCCATTTTCCCCATAAGAACTTTTCTGATCTTATTAAAAATTGAAAATGCTATCTCATCACTCCCTAAACCTCAGAGCCACTTCCTTATTATTTCTCTTATCATTATTTGATAGATGCATGCTTCAACTTATTTAATTTTTTTTCTGAGTCTTATGATAAAATAAACAGGATTATTTCTTATATTTGTTGTCCACTACTATATTCCCAATACCAGAAGAGTCTCTGGAACATTGTAGAATATCGGTAAACATTTGTTCAGCAAACATATGAGAATTAAAGTACATAACTAAGCAATTAAAATATGTAGGAAAACATTAAAGCAGACTTGCAAAAATATATTAACAGTGGTTTTCATTCACATATTACTTTATATTATGAAATAATATTTTAAAAAGTGATTACATTAACTTTTAATAAACTCCCCTCTTAGAAATGAGAAAGCTGGAGGCACACTGCTTACAAGACCTGTATTAGGGGAGCTTTTTAAGGAAGAAAATTAGACATAATATCCAAAATAATGTGGGGTATAATGAATAGGCTTATGCATTACCAATTGTTTTCCTGAACAAAACACACTGCTGGCAAATGACAGAAGAAGGGTCCCTTCTCATTCAGTGTTGATCTTTTGATAAAATGTGTGACTATGAGCACGTTATATAATCCTTCCTCTTGATCTATCTTCTCTCTCACACATGCTTAGATATGAAGTGAGATCACATAGTATGGAGCAACACACTCATTAACAACCCCAGACATCTATTAATTGCTTAATTGCAATGTTCAAAGACAAACATGTAGGCAATCTTTGCCTCATAGACAATTACAATTTAGGAAAAAATACATTGTAAAATGTAGGAGGTCGGCAGGAAGACATCAGAATAAAATCATCAGACTAATTAATGAAAGATGAATGAGATCTTAGTGTCTATGAGCAATAAAACACGACATTTTTCCCTTTCCTCATCAGTTTATGCTGGCTGTTGGCAGTGACACTGCTTGCCATGTGTCCGGCGGCAGGGGGTAGGGGTGGGGGATCATTTGCTGCTGTTAAAAGAACAGAAAACCCTGACGTCAAATGAGCCCAGGAGAGAAGCTTTGAACAGGTGACTGGAATAGACTGAGAGAAATGAGGGAATTTGTATCATACTGACAAAACAGTTTTTAAAAAGTAAGAATTCACAATGGAAGCTAAGGGAGTGCAACCTGGGTGGAAAAGATGAGACATTGCTAGCCTCCATATGGTTGAAAAACAACATTGAACTGAATAAATTGTAATAAACTTAATACATTGGCTTTATTAAACAATTCACAAATTGGCCAGTATACCATCTAGCAAATAGAAGGAAGCTCTGAGAAGCTGTATAAACTGTCAGCAACAGCTTAAGTATGGA
This sequence comes from Canis lupus dingo, assembly GCF_003254725.2. Classification (NCBI taxonomy): domain Eukaryota; kingdom Metazoa; phylum Chordata; class Mammalia; order Carnivora; family Canidae; genus Canis; species Canis lupus. The sequence continues at coordinate 84,590,750 of NC_064246.1, read as the reverse complement.
AAGGGCCCAGATGTCCATGGGCAGATGAATGGTAAAGAAGATGTGGTATGATACAATTGAATACTACTCAGCCATAAAAAAAAAAAAAAAAAGAAAAAGAAAAAGAAAAAGAAAAAGAAAAAGAAAAAGAAAAAAAAGAAATCTTGCCATTTGTAATCATGTGGATGAAACTAGAGGATATTACGCTAAGCAGAATAAGTCAATCAGAAAAAGACAATTATCATATAATCTCACTCACAAAATTTAAGAGAACAGCTGATCGTAGGGGAAGAGAGGAAAAAAAATAAAACAAGTCAAAATCAGTGAAGGAGACAAACCATAAGAGACTCTTAATCATAGGAACAAACTGAGGGTCCCTGGAGTGGGGTGGGGAATAGGGTAACTCAATGATAGACGTTAAGGAGGACATGTGATGTAATGAGCACTGGGTGTTATATAAGACTGATGAATCACTGACCTCTACCTCTGAAATTAATAATGCATTATATGTTAATTCACTGAATTTAAATAAAATAAAAATAAATAAAATGGGAGATTTCTATGGGGAGGGGGTGGGTCAAGAAAGTTACTAACGAAAGAAAGGGATTGTTCAGGCAGGAATGCCTTCCGTTAGAGGGAGGAGCCTTGGGTCCCATCATGCAGATGACCTCATCTTCCTTTGGGGGACGTGTGACACATAAACTTATTGGTGCTGACCAGAAAATTCCTGACTGACCAGTTAGGACATTTGCAGAGGAGGCTGAAACTGCAAGTAGATTAGATAACAAGTCTCAGGTTTTAGAACGTGGCTTGAGTGACACTATTTTTGGTCTGCAGTTTTCTTCTTTAATAAGACTAAAAGACTATTTATAGGAAAAATTAAATCTGACTTACTTTTTCAGACCCTCTTTCCTCTGGAAGAAAGAATGAAAAACATTCTTCCTGGCCCTTGGTCCTCAAAAAACAAAAACAGAACAACTCACTTACACCCTAAAGCTTTTACTTTTTCTGATATAGTGTCCACAAATTGTATATATTTTTTTCCTTAAATTAGATGAACTATTTTCCAGAAGATATTTGATTTCTACTAACGTTAGATTCGGTTTTGGCCTTTGGACTAGCATTTTAAAGGACAGTGATGTTCACTGAAATTAGACAACACGTAATTATAGCCAGCACCCAGGGGCCTAAGAGCATGTAGCTCCAGAGTCCCAAACCAACCAGGTTCAGCCACTCACCTCTGACAAAGTCCAAAGGCAGAGAAAATGAGTGGTGGTGAAACAAGAAAGGAATTTATTTCAATGAGGCCAACATGGGAAGACAACAGACTAGCGTCTCAAAGGGGGTCTCCAATGTGTTGAAAACACTTTCCAGGTTTATGTAAGGAAACTGAGAGTTGGGCAAACAGGGGGATGGGCAGTGAAGGTCAAATCCATCCTGGTCTTGGATTCAGCCATGGGCGGAGGGCCTTGCTGGCTCAGGGTGGCCCTTACTGCTGGAGGAGGTGGTTTGGGGTTCCTTCAGGGGATGCTTTGCCCTTAAGGTCTCCTACCTTAGCCAAGAGACAAGCGGGAAAGAACAACCTAACTTGAAAGTTTGAGGTCAAAATGGAGGCGATTGAAGTCTTCTTCCATAATTATCAGAAATGAATAGTACCTATAGTCTATTTTCATAGACTATGATTTCATAATTCATGTCACACATAATAGGATGGAAATAAGGGTTTGGCAGTGTCATAAAGAGAAAAAGTAAATTCTTCTTTTATTTTTTTCTTTTTCTGCAAAAGAAAATTCTAAAGGTCACCTTGAATTTCTTTTCTTTTACTCCCATAATATCACTAAACTTTTAGATGTCTGCACCAATCAGCACTACTTATTCTGGGGATACGTTTATTTATTTATTTATTTTTAAAATTTTTTTCCCTACATCCTATTCTGTATTTCTCAAGACAAAAGGTCTTGAAAAATTTTAGTGTAATGTGATTCAAGCTCATATGCACTATACATCCCTGATAAATATGCAAAACTCATTGAATACACTGGAATCTCGGCCGTTTCCCGCCTTTAATCTTCAGAATATACTGGCTTATTTTTTTTTTAAATTGAGAATAATACATGGAAAATCTTTTCATCTTATTGATGAAAGAAAGCGTTTGATCCGGCAGGCATTGGAGTTCAAATGCACAGATAAAAGATAAAACAGCAGATTACTGAAGAGAAGTTCTTGGGCTATGTATTCATAATAAGTAAAGACATGAAAAGGATGTAATATCAGTATATCAAGAGTCGAGAATACACAAAGATTACAAGATACAATGTTTTTGCTGCTCATCTATAAATTTAATGGATGTTATTCTTTTATATGTAACACTCCATTGCAGATGTCCAATTTTCAAAAGATATGTCAGAACCCATTTTCTCAAAGCTAGGAAGAAATCATTTTAGATGACTATTAGCATAGAACAAATAGTAGGGCATATTTTCAACTCAATCTCTGATCCTTTACGAAGATATGAGCTAGAGCCGATATAATAAGCCTTGAAATTGTGGTATGGAAAAACTCACATTTTTAGACCAACACCAGGAACAATAGTTTCCATAGTTTTAAGGAAAGTGCCACAGTTGGCCAAGGTCAAGCCTGACATATCCTCGCAATATAGACCACGCAGCTGGGGAGTTGAAATGGTCTGGCTCCAAAGGGAGATTGAGCTCTTAAGTAAAGTTGTTATAGTTAGAGAAGTGATTTTCAGAGAGTAAGACAAGGACCCACTAAGGTTCTTTTTGGTCAGTGATGGTTTCTAATGTTGAGTCTTCTATTAGTATACACAGTGAAATGCCAACAAACATACAAAACAAACAAAAGATAAGAATCAGTGAATCAGGACATAAATTTTCTGATATGTTTCATTTAATTTGGTCCATGGAAATCAAAGCCCCAGAGATCTTTATCCCCAACAATATTATTGATAGTAAATTATAAAAACAGAAGAAAACATTCAATTTTCCCATCTGAAATATATTTTACTTTCTGGTCATCAAGGCCAACGAAATCATTACCCATAATATCACTTGATAAAGTTACTTGTATTTTGTCAAATTATCATCCCCACTTTGGGGAGCCTGGGCGGCTTCCAGTGAAGCATCTGACTCTTGATTTCGGCTCAGGTCATGATCTCGGGATCCCCTCATGAGCCTCGCGTAGGGCTCCACGTTCAGCATGGAATCTGCTTAAAAGATTCCATCTCTTTCCCTCTGCCCCTCCCCACCACACTTGTGAGCATATGTACACACTTTCTGTCTCTCTCTCTCTCTCTCTCTCTCTCTCTCAAATAAGTAAGTAAATCTGAAAAAAATCCATCCCCAGCTGGCTGATATATACAGACCCAATCATGGATCAAGTGTCATATGCTGCTTTCATGTCATGGGTATTCTTTGTGCATTGATGAGTTGGCATTATCAAATTTCATGACTTCCGTGGGTTTAGCTATATAAGGAGATTACCTTAAGAATCTATATGATTATTTATGGGCCCTCTGGAGACAGACGTTTCAAAACTCTGACAGAAGAATAATATATAAGGATATAGCTTAGAATTTGGAAAAAAAGAAAAAAAAAAGGAAAAGAAGGGGAAGAATGAATAGTTTTAAAAACTAAACTACCTACCTGAACCATTCAGAGTACTATTGGGCTCAGAGGTACTCTTTCTTTGCAAAATTTTAGCATCTTTATAATAAAAGAGAATAAAAGAACAGGAAAAAGAATTAGACTATCTCAAAGGACTGCTAAATCTTTTCATTTAGGCAAAGTAACAAAGGAGAGTCTTCAGGATCATTTCTCTCAGGATTATACTATCTTTGCTCAAATGTCAACTTAATGAGACTCCCCCTAACCATTGTATTTATAGATTGCAACTCTCAATGCAAACTCTACCCTAACCACCTTTTTATTTTCTGATATACCTGCCCTGCAACATGTGAAATCTTTATATTAGTGTCTGTGTGATTGTATTTGTGCCTTTTTGTCTCCTGCTGCTAGAACATAAACTCCATGAGCACAGAGGTCTTGTCTGTGTTGTTCACTGACGCACCATGTACTGAGGCCTAGTGCTTTGCACACTGGCCATATCCGATATAGATTTACCAAGTGAATTTGTAAAAGTGTACAAAATGCTCTCCTAGCAGATATTTTATCTTCAGTATTTGCAACATCAACAGCAGTCTGTTGTTTATTTAAGGGTTAAAGATATTCAAAGACTGATCCTTCATCTACTAATGTTTCTGAGCTCTTCGTATAGCTGTATCACTAATATGACATCTGGCTTTTGGGAAATATAATTTCTATTTGAAGTGCCTGAAGGATGGAAGCAGAGACCAAAAGGTTTGGCTTTTTTAGCACATCTAATTATTGCTTTGTATCTTTTTTTTATTTTATTTTATTTTTTTTTGTCAATATTGCAAGCTTTATGAGATCTATGTTGTCTGGATGATATCACTATGAAATGGCTCAAACCATTATTTTTGACCAATTGATAACATAAAAATAAGCATTGGCATCTGAAAGATAAGATTTAGTAATGTCAACATATTATGGTCATGATATCAAAGTCCATTGTGAAAATGTAGGACTCAGGGACCACGGCCTGCCATTTGGTTATACTGCCAGGAGGTGGCTGTTAGTGAGCTAGAATATTTATTTATTTATTTATTTATTTATTTATTTATTTGGTGTTATTTTGCTATGGCATTTCAATTTATTATGCAGCATGAGAAAATATGAATAGAGCAAGTCTAGTAAAGCAAACTCTCCTAAAGAAGCTAAACTGGCAGTGATAGGGGAAGAAATCAGAATTCCTTACTGGTCTCAGAAAGCTGAAGCTCTGCAGCTAACGTTGAATAATTCTAATAGAGCTTACAGAGGAGCACGTAAACCATATCGAGGGGAAAAGATGCCAAGTACTTAATACATGATTCCGTATTTTCAAAAATTGGCCTGAATTTCAACTCGATTTTTACAATAATAGTATAATTATTCCCAGAGCATAGATGGGCATGTAGAAACTCAGATAGAAAAATGGTAATTTGGGGGGCATCTGGGTGGCTCAGTCGATTAAGTGTCTGCTTTTGGCTCAACTGATGATCTCAAGATCCTGGAATTGAGCCCTGAATTGGGTTCCCTGCTCAGTGGAGAGCCTACTGCTCTCTCTCTCCTGCCCCCGCTCACGCTCTCTGTCTCAACATATAAATAAATAAAATATAAACAAACAAACAAACGGAAACCTTGGAAAAGATCTAGATTAAAAATATATGGTCAATAGAGGACTTCACTCTACATCGGTGTTATTTCAACACCCATGCTCTTTCTACAGCATCCCGGTGCATTCAGTTACCAGAAATACACAATAGGAATCTGTAGTAATCATTCATTCAAGTGAGTAGCTGCATGTACTTATCTTGTTGAGTATCACAGTTTTTATATACAAATAGGACCCTTTTGTTCCTTATATATTTCTTTAAAGATTTTATTTATTTATTTATTCATGAGAGAGAGAGAGAGAGAGGGAGGGAGGCAGAGACACAGGCAGAGAGAAAAGTAGGCTCCATGCAGGGAGCCCGACCTGGGACTCAATCCCGGGACCCCGGGGTCACACCCCAGGCTGAAGGTGGCGCTAAACTGCTGAGCCACCTGGGCTGCCCTTGTTCCTTATATTGATTCTATAGATGCAACTCATACTTTTGCATTACTTAGACTTTTTAAAGAATTTATTTATTTATTCATGAGACACAGAGAGAGGAGGAGACACAGGCAGAGGGAGAAGCAGGCTCCCTGTGGGGAGCCCGAGGTGGCACTTGATCCCAGGACTTCAGGTAAAGACCTGAGCCAAAGGTAGACTGAGCCACCCAGGGGCCACCCAGGGGCCTCGTGGTCAGACATTTTTCTTGCAGTGCATCTTCTTATAACACTAGCTGGAATTAGCAAGTTGGATAATGGTAACAGAACTCCATTTATGACCACCTGATAAGAAGGAATCTTCTTATGAAAGCATTCATGGCTTTTTTTTTTTCTACCTAAATTTACCACTTTATGAGGTTATTTTTCACTTTGATTATTTTTTTCTACCTTAATCATTGAAGGAAGATCATATGCACATAAACAAAAATAATATGATTTATCCTGTCCTCGTATGTCTCCAGCGGAATACGTTCAGCTATGTTAGTAAGAGTTTCTGCGTTGCTTCTCCATTCAGCAATTTAGGTTTGATTTTCCTCTTTCACTCTTGGCAGTCCCCTTCCAAGCACCCAAATATATATGCTCAAGATCCCAGTGTGCAAACACCTGTTTGTTATTCAGCGATTGCTTTTTGGTAAGACAGATAACTGACCTTGTCAGATTTTAAGTTATTAAAAGAGTGTTATACACCATTTATTCTATTTTAATTAAAATATATTAACGTATTAAGGGAACTCAATAAAAAAAAACGACAATAACTCCCTCTAGAACAAGCTTAATAAGGAAATACCAATACATATGCAGCATATTAGTTTTAAATCCTATTTAACTGGCCATCCTAATTGTGCAGTCTTTTATTAGAACGCTCTCTTCTGACTCACCTGAAATCCAGGCTGTCAGTCAGACATTCTTCCTGGAGCTTTGTCCTCACCCTTCAGGCTATTGGCAACAAAGTCTCTCTAGAATTGCTTATCCCGCAGCAATCAGCCATTACCACCTTAGCAAGGGTGATTCATTTCTGTGACTATTTCCCAGCTCTTCAAAGCTATAATTTGTCTTTTCTGGCACTCTGGATCAGCTGTGCCCCAAGAGCTCCTGCATCCTTTCATCCTTTCTCCCACAGGGCTGAAGAATGGGGACAGAACTAGACAGGCTTTCCTATACTGGAAGCTTAAAGAGTCCCTTGCCCACCATGATTAGAACTCCCTAGTTCTTTAGGTTTCTCGGTCAATTTGCTTTAAAAAAAAAATTCATTCTTTTTCAGAAGCACTTTTCATTTTCTGCTTCCATCAGCTATAAAGTTGAGTTCTTATTCTTTTTTTTTTCTTTTAAGTGCAACTACATTATTGTTATCAGAACTTAAAACGGATCATCTACAATGGACACAGAATTTCCCGAAGCGTTTTTGAGATCCTTAATAAAGAATAAAAATTACAAATAACACATTAAAAATAAGCATTTTAAAACTTAACCTATAAATGATTGGTGATACTTTGCTATCCAATTATATAAAGAGCTTTTACATTTAAATTTCTCATTAAAATTTTTTAAAAAATAAATTAATTAAATAAATTTCACATTAGCTGATTTATATGGAGGGGATCCTCCTAGTTGGAATTCTTTTACACATCTATGTCAAATTAATCCGAACTATATATTGTACTTATTCGCCCCGTGGATACACTTTAGTCATATAAGATCACATATCCATTCTCTCACTTGGCTCCTGAACTTCTTAATATATCCTTTAGTAAAGAATCAGAAAGTTGGAACAGAAGAGACTTAGTGGTGGCATCCTGGCTGGAACGACAAACTAGAAAGTCAGATGATTTGGTTGCCCTGATGAAACACATCACACCTTCAACATAATTGTCTAGTGGCCTCAGTCGCTGCCCTATGAGATGCAGAATCCATGGACATGGAAGCTAAGCTTCCCACAGCTGCTCCTAGACAATGAGCATGGCAGGTGTATGGCAGGTGTACTAAGATGGGCCATTTCCTGGTGGTGGGGGGGGGCTACTCTAAGTGGCAATGGTGACTCAAGGACTGCCTGATAGCCTTGCTAGAATTTTTTTACAACCATGTGGCACTTCCTTCCTCTCCTCCCTTCTGTAAGAGGTCAGACTTCCATCATGATCTAAAAGCTCTCCCAGATTTCCCCAATTCCTTGCCCTTTTTCCTGAATAAATGTCCTTCCCATGTAATTCCTTATCAATGTCTATGTCTTATATACTCCAGGCTCATACAAATGAAACCGTCCTCTGTCACAAATGAGGGAGTGCAGCCTGTCTCTCCCCCACAACACGCTGGAAGCTTCACTGGCATTCTCTGTGAAAGCAACAATATGCCCTTGATCATTTCATTTTTGTTGTCTGCGCTTTTCCAAACCTTACATATCTCCTTTGAAACGTCGCACACAACAACAAGCAGCATTTCAAGTAGGGATTCAACACAGCCTATATGAATGGGAGGTTATTTTCTCTTTCACTTATAATACCCTTCCTTGAAAAAATATGGGTTGGCCATACAAGTCTTACACTTGTTTGGTTTGACATGACATTATTTTGTAAGATTCCTTAGTCTGGGACTGATATAGAAGGCTTTGGGAAGTGCATATATCTCATTAACTATGGTAAGGATTACTTTCACTGTGTGGAAAAAAAAATCTACTTGTGATACATTTTCTTAATTGGAAAACAATATCTTAAGGGGAAATATTTTTAAATATTTGTAGCTAAATGTTCATGCATCTGAAAAAAAAAACTAAACTAAACTAAACTAAAACTAAATGTTCATGCATCTGAAATTTTACCTAAATATATGTGGATGTGCAGTAAGCCTAATAATTATATATGATGTACTGCTAATGTGTCTTTAATTATAATGTAGTTTGCACACAGGAAACTGAAGAAAGCACAAGAGCAATAGTGGCCTCACAGCATCCTGGATCTATCTCCATCCAAATAGTAAAACTTGAGTAACGCTCCAGGTTCACTAGCTCAACAATATGGAGTTAATGCAAATACACTTTATTTGCAAAAATGTGTCCTACATGGATTATAATAGGAACATCAACACAGGGACGCCTGGGTGGCTCAGTGGTCAAGTACCTGCCTTTGGCTCAGGTCGTGATCCCAGGGTCCTAGGATCGAGTCCCTCATCGGGCTCCCTGCAGGGAGCCTGCTTCTCCCTCTGCCTGTGTCTCTGACTCACTCTCTGTGTCTCTCATGAATACATGAATAAAATATTTATTTTTTTGAATAAAACCTTTAAAAAAAAGGAATATCAACACATTCAGTTTCTAACCAAAGCATTACAGTTTGTTTAAAAAATGAGTAAGGGATTAAAAGTGCTCCTTCCAAAATAAATCTCTAATGCATATGGAAGAAACGGTGGTTAGGATGGCATATTTAATGATAAATAAAGTGTGTAATTCATTTATAATGAATGTTTATTATACATTTTAATAATTTAGATATCATGTGATTAAAATCGAGATAAACAGAATTTTTCTTTATCAGGTACTGCAATATATTATCAGTTGAATTAAAAACATACTGGCCATGTCAACAGAACAGAGCAAGAGCTGGAGAAATGGATCCAAACACACTTAGATATGCAACATTATATAATAAATTGTTAACTCAATTTCAGAAAAAAATGTGCTAATTCATAGTGTTAAGACAAAGTTAGAAATTAAGAAAAAAAATGCAACCATTTACCTAAACTCCTCTAAGAAAAACAAAATTCCAGAAGGAATTAAATATGTATATTCATATGAAAAGATGACTGGTTGATAAGCCAAAGAAAAGGTGTTAACCTTAAGGAAAACTATAGATTTTTAAGCATGAGTCCAATGGTAGAATAATCCATATGATTAAGTTATTTAACAGTATGCAGTTAAAAAACAAAAATTAGAAAGGAAAGGAAGGAGCAGGAAAAATGCTATACACACATTTCAGGTGATTGATAAAGAATAGTGCTGGATTTTTATGACAGACAATGGGTTAACAAACTTACAGTTAAAAAAAAAAAGCCAAAAACCAACCACACAAATCAACATAGGCGTATATTAAATACCCAGAAAGAAAAATGTACAAAGAAGATAAAATAGCAATCCCCCAAATTGTAGATTTACATAAAACACTTGAAGATAAGGGCCTCCTCCTACGTCACGAAATCGTTCTAGGTACTGGGGTAAAAATCGAACAAAACAAAATAAACTGTTACCATTGGAGCTTACACCCAAATATAGAATTCACATAATATAAATTTGTTCCATGAAATACAGGCCAAGTAATTCAAATTCATTTAAAACCAGAAGAAAAAAAATATTTCAAATGACTTTTGAGTTATCTCTTATCAAATGGTAAATGATGAAGAAGTTCTAATTATAGCCAGCATTTTTTGTTTACTAAGAGAACTCATCCTCCTACATGGTTGGTAGGAGTTTTTACTAGAATGAACTTTCCGGAAGGCATTAGAAAATGACTGGAAGAATGTGTGACGTTTGGCCAGGTAATAGCACTTACAGGGTTACAACGTGTGAGACAACATTCAGCTGTGCCCCAAGCTATATACTATGGAATTTACACAGGGTTGTTACTGTTGTTATTGTTGTTGGTTAAGGTGCAATTGTTTATGCAAACACTTTAATGTCCTAGAATGATAGTGTTAATTTGAAATGGATGCAATAGATGCATTTTTTATTACAAGATGATCACAATATATACTTAAGTGAAAAAAGCAGATCTCATATATACAAATGCATAAACATATATACAAATAAAATATAAATAAAATATTTGTATTTTTAAGCCTGATATTAGATTTGGAGTGATTTGTTAGCAATTATTTTAGTGTACATTTGTACTGCCTAATAGTTCTATATGCTTGCTTGACTTATTTAATAAAATCATAAAGGATTTCTTAAGAATTGTATCTTATGCCAAGACAATCTTGTCATACAAACTAGAGGTTAGGAATTGGATTTATATGGAATTCTAGAGCCTTTGGAAGCTTTATTTTCCTAGCATTTGTATCTTTTGAGAGCTCATGTTGTTCTCACACTGGAAATAGCTAAAAGAATGATCTTCCTCTCAGTATTCCTTAGTACACATTGGCTTTGAAAACTGTGGCCTTCAACAAGCACATGAGAAAATGCTCCACATCACTGGCCATCAGGGAAACACAAATCAAAACCACAATAAGATACCACCTCACCCCAGTGAGAATGGGGAAAATTAACAAGAATTCCTGTCTTGTTAATTTGTCTCCAACAAAGGTTGGAGAGGATGTGGAGAAAGGGGAACCCTCCTGCACTGTTGGTGGGAATGTGAACTGGCGCAGCCACTCTGGAAAACTGTGTGGAGGCTCCTCAAACAGTTAAAAATAGATCTGCCCTATGACCCAGCAATTGCACTGCTGGGGATTTACCCCAAAGATGCAGTGAAACGCCGGGACACCTGCACCCTGATGTTCACAGCAGCAATGTCCACAATAGCCAAACTGTGGAAGGAGCCTCAGTGTCCATTGAAAGATGAATGGATAAAGATGTGGTTTATGGATACAATGGAATATTCCTCAGCCATTAGAAACGACAAATACCCACCATTTGCCTCGACGTGGATGGAACTGGAGGGTATGAGGCTGAGTGAAACAAGTCAGTCAGAGAAAGACAATTATCATATGGTTTCACTCATATATGGAATATAAGAAATAGTGAGAGGGACTGTAAGGGGGAGGGGGGAACTGAGTGGGGAAAAGTGAGAGAGGAAGACAAACCAGGAGAGACTCCTAACCCTGGGAAAGGAACAAGGGGAAGTGGAAGGGGAGGTGGGTGGGGGTGGGGGTGACTGGGGACGGGCACTGAGGGGGGCACTTGATGGGATGAGCCCTGGGGGTTATACTATATGTTGGCAAATTGAACTCCAATACAAAAATATACAAAGAAAGTAAAAAAAAAAAAAAAAAAAAAAAAAGACCTGTGGCCTTTAAATGCTTAACATTCCCTGGAGTTTGTACCTCTGTCATTTACTAAACTATGTGACAAGAATACCAGCATCTATTTTAACTACTTTTGTGAACCAGACTCAGCTTCAGCAGGTTTTATGATATATCCATTAAATTTCAATGAGGGATACATATTAGTCCATTTTAGTAAACAATAATAGTTTTCTCTGAAACATTTCCTAGCTGCAAATTTTTAAAAAAGTAACCTCAAATCTTTCAAGAATCATAATAATGAGTCTCTCAACAAAACATCTGCAACTTATTTTTTCACACTTTTTCACCAAAATCACCAGTGGTTGGAATGACCCAATAACATACTCATTTTTACAATCTTGTAAGGTTCCAATGTATGCTATTATTTATATTCTTATTTACAGCTTTTGGTAAATATTGTTGGAGTATTGAGGAAATCAGTAATCACCACCTTTAAAAATCCACCCTATAATGTTCGACTAATTTGTCATCAATAAACAATCGTTTAAAAAACAAAAACCCAATAATTTAGCATGAATGAATGCAATCAATATAAAATTTTGGATTAATGGTTTTTAAATTGTTGTGACTACCACAAACCACTGGGTAAACAACAGAGCAAGGATTGGACAATTAAATGTATAAACCCCAAATTACCAATTCTTTCTCCAGCTTTGAATGATAACAGACCTCTGTGGCTAAGGTGCATCTCTAACACTGAATTCAAGGTTAATCCTTGCTCTAGGTGGATTAAAGGCAGGGCGACATCCTCATGTTGGCACAATTTTCTGAACATGTTTGAAGATTTATAACTGGGAATCCTGCCCTAAGTAAACACATTTGATATGTGAACATGGACTCTTGGCTCTGGCGCCTTCTGCTCATCTGTTAGGCTGGCATCATTCCTGCTTACAATTTGATTGGAATTCCGCCTCAGGGCTTAGGTGCCAAGTGGCAAGATTTTAAATAAGACACGGCCTAAATGCCTCCCTGCTCTAGGTGGAATGTCCCTTATAACTGGATCCGAGCAAAAGCATAAAACCTGGTTTGATCTTTTATCATGACAGTTGGGCATGGTTCAAGATGACACAAGTAGCAGATTAAATATGCTAACATCATATTTCTATGTCTCAATAAAATTTGCCTTTACAGAGACAACTGTTTAGAAAGTTATGTTATTGTCAATCCCCTTTTTATTTATTTTTATTTTTTAAAATTTATTTTTTTAATTTATTTTTTATTGGTGTTCAATTTACCAACATACAGAACTTAACCGTGATAAGCACTGATAAAGGGGAATTGAGAGTACACTCAACGTGATGAGAACTGTTGAATCATTGTTTTGTACATCTGAAACTAACATAACAGTGTGTGTTAACTATACTTAAATTACAAAATTAAAATAAAATAAAAAAATAAAAAAATAAAGTTATGTTATTCTTATTCCCGTTGTCATTATTTTATATTTCCTATAGCTACAGCTTCTACATAGATCTATGTAGGGTTTTTTGTTCATTTGGTTGGTTTTGGTTTTTGGTTAGGAAATACACAAGTATTGTAAAGATTTCACATACAAGAATTTTAAATCTAAGAGACATATTCAAAGGCAGAATGTTTGTAAATTGTAATCAAGCATTTAACCACAAATGAAGTTATTTGAATATGTGAGCACACAATGAAATATTATGAGACTTTAAAGAGTGTATATAGGTAGAAAATATATTTAAAGAGGAATGAAAAGTATTAATGGACTAGAGAAATTGCTTCAAATTTTAGGTCTGTCATTATCTTTATCAGTATAACTTAGATCACAAATTGCTCATTTATTTTTTTCTGTCTTAAAACAAATGTGTCTCAGTTATCAATGCTATTGATTCAAAAGAAAAGTGTTAGTATAAAATTGAATGTTTAGTAGTGCTTAGTGAGAAACTCCAGAGATGTTTTGTGCTAGTGCAACATACAAGACATAAATTTATATGTTGAACTTGGAAATGAAAAGCCAGCACATTAGTTAATTACCAAAGATCAATGTATCAGAAAGAAGTCATTTTAAATAAAAAAAAATGCCAATAAGTATCATCCTGCATTAAGTAGGATATGGTAAAATTCAATGTCCTCAACTACATTATTGTTATAACTGCTTTAAAAAATATTAAACTAATTACAGTTTATAAATACATTCTACTGGGAACCAAGAAAACCATAAATGAATCTATTGAGGGTGCCTATCCTTGCTAAGAATGTGATTTGATCTGGAAATATCTTGCCATTCGTATACTGAGAAAAGATAACTAAATCAACTTGATTTCATATTAGCTTCATAAAACTGGCTAATTGGGAAAGCAAATATATTGAAAAAAAGACCTAGGTCGGTATATTTTAGCTTTTAATACTGGACCTATATTGCCTAATCTATTATTCGGCCTCTCACTGTGTAGTTGTTGTTGTTATTTCCTTCCGTTAGCAAAGCCTTTTTTTTTTTAAGATTTTATTTATTTATTCATGAGAGAGAGAGAGAGAGAGGCAGAGACACAGGCAGAGGGAGAAGCAGGCTCCATGCAGGGAGCCCGACGTGGGACTAGATCCTGGGTCTCCAGAACCACACTTCGGGCCAAAGGCAATGCTAAACTGCTGAGCCAGCCAGGCTGCCCTAGCAAAGCCTTTTATTTATTTTTATTTTTAAAAGCCTTTTAAATTATCTTAAAGTGTATTATTTTAGGCTATTTATGTGTGATCAAGCTAGTTTAAACAAGAAAATTTTTAAATATGGCACAGGGTATATGTTCAATAAACATTAATAGAATTAATAAATCAGAAAATCAGAATAAGAAAAAGTACCACCAAAATGTTTACCCAGTACCGATATAGCTCAAACAATGACAATCTAATTGACTACAAACCAATAATATGAGGAAAATAAATTACCGTTTGGACTCATGTCAAAGCCAATCATGCATATAAGATAATCTAAAACTGAGGGAAATATACCAATCTATTCTTCCTTAAAGGTAAATTAGCAAATATCAAGGAGTATGACTGAATTAGACAAAAATCATAAACATTTATATTAACTTCATTTTTTTGTTTGGTCTATAGACACGATTCCCTCTATAGGAATATACAGGTAACTCATAGTATTATACAAAACAACAATATAAATAAACAAACCAGAATATGTCGTATGCTCTGCGCAATTTCTACCATTAAATGGGATTGAGAAAAGAAAAAGAAAAAGAAATGGGATTGAGGACAATGGAAAGGAACTTTTCGGTGAGAAATTACCAAGAGGGAAAACTAATCAGAGATACTATTGATACAGTGCTAGGGAAGGATTTAGGTCAAATACTCAGCTACAAAATTATTCTCCTCTTTCCCTCTTTCTCAAACTTTCCCCAATAGTAAACCTTCGTCATTTCCTATCTGTTCTCTGGCCCTATTTCAATAAGTGACATCAAATTGCATGTGAAAGCTACACATTGAAGGTGGCCCATTGCTTTCAATTTAGGTTAGGTGGATGGATACATCATTCGCATGAGATAAACAAGGAAAATTATGTTTCGGGAGGAAAGATAATTAGTTCCTTTAAGTCACATTGAGTCCGGCACATCTATGGGATGGTCAATAGTGATTCCTGGCAAGAAATATAGATCTGAGGAAGAAATATAGATCTGAAGATATATTTCTTCCCTCTTCTAATCAACTACCAAGTCTACATGCGGGATTGTAAATGTTTAGCTCTGACCCAAAATGTTCTCTTGAACCCAGATGTTCCTTTTTATTCTACACTCTCTGCACAGGACTGGGGGAAAAATATTGCTGTGTTGAATCCAGATTGGACTTTAGTAAGATGTACAAGGCAAAAAAGAACAGAGTGTGAAGGGACCCTGGAGTACTATGAAGGGGTTACTAGACTACCAGACCGTGTGGTTGTAAGATGGAAATGTGATGGAGCAAAAACTTTATTCTGTGTTCCAAATCCCTGTGCCTATGTCACCGTTTATTTGCTCCTAACGCTATCCCCATGGTTAAGGCCATTATCCTTTCTCGTCTAGATTACTATTTCCGTTGTCTTCTATTCCAACACTTCCAACTGATCTCAGTGCCACTGTGAAAATAAATTCAAATGCATTTATATTGTATCACTGTCTTGCATAAAAATCTGCACTTCTCTTACTTAACAGATCAATGCCAAAAATTCACCTTTTCTGGTATCATCCTCTGCCCTCTCTCAGTCCTTCTGCGTCTTAGCCCTCTGCCCTGTCTGCTGAACTCTGACTAATTCAAGACAGATTCATATTTATCCTAGTCAGATATAAATGTTTTCTCTGCCCCCCCCCCCAGTTTCTGAAGTATTGGTTGAGTATCTATATTGCCCCACTCATTCTATATGGTCAACATCTGTAATACATTCAATAGGACTGACTTTCTGCTTACCAATTACTGGGTTGGGCACTTGAAAAATCATCTTGAGTTAGGCATTACCATTTCCATTTTGCAAATTAGAACACTAACATTCAAAAAAAGTAAGTAAAGGCAATATAACTCCTAGTTGACAGTACTGAAGGCAGGACTCTGCTTTGCCAAAGTCTTTCAAGATTCCATTCTCTTGTCCTATTCTTTTAGAATAAAGAGGTAGAGTCCATTAAATTCAGGAGCTACTTTTTGGGCTTTTTTTAAGTATTTTTCTTAAAATATTCATTTATTTATTTTGAGAGAGAGAGACAGACAGACAGCAGGAGGATCAAAGGGAAAGGGAAAAAAACAACTCACTGATAAGCACAGAGCCAATGATCTCCGGATCCTGAGATTATGACCTGAGCCAAAATCAAGAGTCTGACACTTAACTGACGGAACCACTCAGATGCTCCTTTTTATTTAGTATTTCTTATAACCAACAAAATCATCTATTTTGGGGCCTCAGTGGATAGTTGCTGAATTGACCTAATCAGCTAATCTGATCATTCCCCAACCCAATGAAATAATAAATACTAATTAGACCTAGAAAGATTTCTGTAGATCATCTCGTTCAACTGTTCAACTCTTGACCTTTAAAAATAATTAAAATAGAATAAAGACATTGGGGAAGGATGCACAATTTAGATATGGGAGTACATATTGTAAAGAATGGTTGAGCATCTTATGGAGTTTGTGAAGGAAGAAAAATTAATAAGAGACAGTGGTTTTTCCTAAGGCACTTAAGCGTTATTCTAGACATTAGAACATAGGTTTTCACATCCTCAATTCGCTGTCTTTTAAACACCAAATATTAGACAATGTTTATGTTGACATCCCGTGATTATGTCTATACCACATCCATATCCATTTGTCTAGATCTTCCTCCTGTAGTGAATAACATACACTATGTAACTAGTGTTAATGAACAGTTTATAATATGCACAAGTAGAATGTTATCTGGGGAGACCTACTGTTACATGAAACCCAAACATTAAATGTTTGGCAAAGAATAAACAGGTAGCTATTTAATGAGTCAAGGGCACATGGGAGTGTTTTCTGAGGCTAACGTAGGCAGATATTTAGATAAGTATCTAGAACAGAATGAGGTTTATAAAATTTATTCAAGGATATCTGCAGTGACCCTACTAATTCTGGTTAGGAGTGAAGAGAAATTGATACTTGAACTCCCATGGAAAGGCCTAACACATTACCTCCAAAAACTTATACTATTTCTTTTCCTAATCCTAGTTTTAGATATATTAAAATGATCAGACCATAGATATATGTTTAGCTGCCTGTGCTTCTTGTCATAGTTAATCGTCAATAGCAGTTGATTCTCCTTGATAAAAGAAGTAAAAATAAATGGTTCCTACTAATCAAGTCAAAATTAATCTTCCTCAACCCCTTAGGTTACAAAATTCACAATCACTTCCATACTGCTTCCTAAAACAGCCAGACTATAAATCATGTTGGTATCTTTGAATTCTGTATTGAGGTCTAGCCCCAATCTTAGCAATGATCAAACTTTTTGCTTATTTAATCTTTCATTTCTCTGTATTATCGAAAATACAGGGCAGCCTGGGTGGCTCAGCAGTTTAGCGCCTGCCTTCAGCCCAGGGCTTGATCCTGGAGTCCCGGGATCAAGTCCCACCTCGGGCTCCCTGAGGTGTCTCCCTCTGCCTGTGTCTCTGCCTCTCTCTCTCTCTCATGAATAAATAAATTCTTTAAAAAATACATTTTGCATTTCTTCCATCTCAGTTGCATATGAGATTCCCTAATTCTCAGCATCATTTTGCTACTATGATAGACCATCTTCTCAATATGAGCTGTGGGTTGCCCTTCCATTGCCTGGGTTCTAAATGATAAGTCACATCGGATGTTCCCTGAACAGATTTTCTCAATTTTCCTTTTCCTGTAAATTATTTGCCTCCCATAGATTTGCTGAATACCCAGTTCAAAACTCCAGTCAAAGCAACTTCTTTTATCATGACCTTCAAGGAAAATATGAATAATATATAAAATACTCTATTTGATTACTCCAATGGAAATAGTTTTTGCCACATTTACCATGTCCAAAGGTAAATTAGTGATCTTCCAGACACACCTCCCGATCTCTAGTGCTTATTTCCTTTCACAAGATAGAAAACCAAGAATAGTCATTAATAAGTCTTTATTGCCTACCCACTGCAATCACTCAGTCACCAACTTTTGCTAATTCAATCCCCCTAAATATCCCTTGAATCGTCCACTTTTATTTTCATATTCCAATGACATATCATCATCAAGGTCACATCAACTATTGCAATAACATCCTAACTAATTTATACATTGTTATTAATGATCCTTGACAATTCATTGTCCACAGAATGTAGTCCAATCATGCGTGGAACAAGCAGTGGTGGGAAGTTTGGATCCAAACTGCATAATTTGAAATCAAAGTCAACCATTTACTAGTCTCATAATCTTTCGCTAATGACTTAACCCCCATGCTTCGATCCCCTCCTCTAAAAAATGGGACAATCATCATAACGTTTTCATGGGGATGTTGTAAAGAATAAAGAATCAAATGGAAACACTTGGAATGGTTTCCAACTCATATGAAGTGCTCAAAAGATATTGGCTAACATTATTTCATTGAATCCATGTATTTTAATTTAATGTCTGCCAGGTAGAAGGTATTGAACTAGTATCTATGGCTGAGCAAGTGATATAAAATGGGTCCCCTTTCCTGTAGATGATTTGGGATCCCTGGAATTGGCAGGACACTTGGAGCATGGCTGTAGGTACTGACTTGCCTAGAAGAACACCTTTGTAATACTTTATAGACCTGATGACTCATGTCCATGGGCTTTTCATAAAAATTACTCAGTTTTATCAGTCTCAGGTATGTATGGTTTTCACCAACAATGTCAGATATGGGTTACTTTCACAATGGGTATGATGCTGGCCTTTAAATGAGAGGAGTAGACTGAGTGATAGTGTTAGCTTGTTCAAGATTAAACTTCTACTGGTCAGCCTCCCAGGGAAATATTTGGCCACTAGTAAAGCCCTGGGGCAAAATAGCCAATGCCTCTGGTTTTAATGCAATCAATCTTGGCCAAGGTTCAAAAATCCCAGGCCCTATAACACCAGAGATGAGGCTTGGGCATCTCTTCATCATGAATGCTGATATAGCCAATGCTGCCATTTAGCTTGCCATATCACATAAGTGTGATCCGAAGGAAGGATTAATATTATACCCCACTCCCAATGCTGGGCTCTCAGGATAGATTTAGAGCCAAGCTGCTACTATGGCCTATCCCTCTGTTCCGTAGCATGATCAGAGAAGAAGCCCAACTCACTACTTGTGCATTTTCCCACTCCCATGGCTCAAGGGAAGGCTATAAGATCCCACAGTCAGAAATGGCTGTAAGATCTCCCTGTGCTGTTTCAGAAAGGGCAATGGGGCGCCACACTCCTGTTATTGTTTCCTCTATGGATATTTCTCTAGCAAACCTCAAGGGAGCGCTGTCTCCCATTTGCCCTTGTTGGTACAACAGGGAGCGGAGGTATTTTCCAGTCCATTTCTGAGTAGCAAAGTCACTGTGAACAGAGCTTATAGCACAATATCCACACTTGCACATTCCCTTTCCACCCCCAAATAACTCCCATCCTCTTAATGTTCTTTATAATGTTCCTAAGGGAAAAATATGCATAAAGGAAATGCAAAGTAAAATTACAACAAAATCTGGTGATTTTCCTATAGCATCCTTAATTCTCATCTTGAAAAATTGGCAAATAACTAGAAAGGGGCTGTATATTCTTTTCTTTTAGGGTCACTAATTACACCGCTTCTCGGCCTTTTGGCCAAGATCAAGTGTAGGATCACGGATTTAAGAATACTCTTAACTTGGCTGTACTTCCTCAATACATCCTTGCTTTGCTTTCATAAAGACACAGAATATTCCTTAAGATAAAAGAGTGTTCACGACTCTAACTATATATTAGATTCAACTGGGGAGCTTTAAAAAGCATTGACGTTTAAGCCCTACTTGTCGAGATTCTGATTTAATTGGTCTGGGATGGGACTAGGGCAAAGGTAGGTTTTATATTATTCCTTTGATAATTCTATGGTAGAAAAAGGGATGAGAACTGCTGACACAGAGTTTAGGGTTTCAGGAGCGCAATATGAAGCGCTTCATAAGCATTTCTTATTACAGAGAATGTTGGAAGTTTCTATGGCCTTTCATATTAAGAGCATGATGTATTGAGAAAAAGGATGTGTAAGAGGTTCAGTATTATAAAATAAGAAGGATTTGTGCCCCCAAGATGAAATGGAATAGTGAGCCGTGGCTTATAATAGAATCACATTTTTTTTTAATTGGCGGGGGACTATTTCATTAAATATGGTCATTTTCATTTATTTGGAAGAATTTTTATTTGTGTTTAAACAGTTCTTAAGATCAAGAGATATGACTACTGTCTAGGACTGAGAAAAGATACATCATCTAAATCTAAAAGCCAGAAGAAATTGGCACAAGTCCATACTATCCAGTGGAAAACAGAAGTAGAGAGAAAAAGCTTTCCAGCATCTTTTAGATGAGCTCATTGACAAGGAAATGTTTCATATCTGAAGTATTTGAGGAGAGTGAATTTATTTTAATGCAACAGTTCTACTTTTAAATTGAAGTAAAAAAAAAAGTACCTTTTTATACCATTATCATTTGGCTTTGGAGAGACAGTGCTAAAACTTGATAAATTTTAGCTTTCAAATCTGAGCATCTAACTTTGGCACCAAAAGCAGAGTGTGAGCATTCAGTACTGGCATTAGAGCAAACAAAACCCCAATTCTAGTGCCAACAGCAAGTGCACATTTCAAGCCCTATCCTGGGAGTTGGCGCATAATTCCAGAAATTCATTGCCCTCCATCTGTATATTGTCACTCAGCTCCCTAGTCAAGCAGTAGATAGAGCTTCAATGACACAGATGATGTCCTATGTTCTCTTATAATTTATTACTCTTTGGATTTTCAGAACAAAGGTCATATTCAGTATGGACCTATAAGAGTTTGCTTTCTTTTACTTTCCCTTTTTCTCATTATGCTTGGCTTCTTCTTTTATCTTGGGACTCAGCTTTCGCTGGAGTTGGAAATAAATCTTTTTTTTTTTTTTTCTCCTTCTTCTTAGCTTGCCCTTGACTGCTATGGAAACCAAAAAAGAGCTATAGAAATCCCAGAAAATTGATTTTTTTTTTCCTTTGGAAGGAGGTGGGGGAGTTACTGAAGGTCTTTTAAATCCTAACATAGGCTTAGATGGCTTAAAAAAAAAAAAAAAAGGAGCCTCTATTGAATTGAAACCAAATTATTTTGGCTGTTATCCACAGAGGGGAAAAAAAGAGCAAGGGAAGCTGACAACATTTGTCTCTCAAATGTCAGTATAAATAACCTACACTAATTGCAGCCAGCAAAAAGAAAGAAAGAAAATTTAGAAAGAGAAAAGATGTTATCTCATTAAAAAAGAACCATGCACTGGACATATTTGCAAAGGTAGATAGTTTCGTTTTCAGAAAACGCTAGCTTTCAGCGTCAGACATGAGCTTCTTTCTTCATTTGTTTCGCTTACTATGAAATTCTGTGTGACTAAGCCATATTTTCTGACGGTTAACACTACCACGCACATGCACCTACTCCACTGTGGAAAGGAGTGCAGTGCAGAGGAATTACTGGGGGAGATAGATAATAAAAAAATTAAAAAAAAAACTCAAGAAGCAAAAAAAAAAAAAAAGTTTCTGTTTTGTTTGTTTTTTTGTTTGATTGTTTGTTTGTTTGTTTTGAGAGTCTCTCACCCAGTGCTCCAGTTCGCCACTCTCGGCCACATGTGAACTGCTGAGAGCTTCTTGTACTGCCTACTTGTCTGGTGAATGAACAGTGTGGTCACCACTGATTTGGAAATCATTTGGTGTTAGAAGAAGACAAAAAAAAGTGCATTAGAGCCATTGATGAAAAATGAAATATTCCTTTAATATTGAAACTCCATTTTTTATAAATGCCTTTTATGTCTAGACCTGTATAGGCCTCAAAAATTCCCCCCATATGTAATCAGTGCTCTTTTAAGGGAAAAATGGATAAAAGTTGAATATTTAGAGAAATTAGTTGATCAGCATCATCAATATCACTATCACCATCATCATATGTAATGAGCATGCTTCTAATGGATTTGTGCCTCCTAACACATTTAATTCTTTTATCAGCCCCACGCTGTAGCTACTAATAGTTACTTTAGAGATTAGGAAACTGAAGGCCAGAGAACTGAACCAATTAGTAGGTAGAGGCGGTGGGATTTATTTCTAGCATTCTGGGACCACCGCACAGTCTTACTTTTAATGGCATGGTAAAATAATTGAAACTATTCATTCACTTGCTCATAAATTATCTACTTGTATTAGATGCTATACTAAGTGTTGAGTGTGAAATGTTGAAAAGTCATATGTGAAAATTACACAAATTGTTGTTATAACAGATATAAGAGAATGATATGCCCAAATGCATATTTTCAGAAGATCACTCTTGTGACTTTATGGAGAATGTTTGGAAGGTCAGTAAAACTCGTGGCAAATCAGAAGATTATATTATCAGGCCATTCAGCGGACGATGCTGATCTAGAAGAAGATGGAAGTAGTGATCAGAAGAGGTTTGAGCTCTGGGAAGCAGACAGGGAGAAGGAAACTGTATTTTACAAAGTAGCACAAGGACTAAGCTCCTCACATATTTCACAGAGGAATCAATGAAGAGTCTCCTGAGTTTTCTAGCTCCTTACAGCATTCCTTAGACCAGTTCAGTATAAACGGACCTTTTCATAACCAAGAATCATCAATGTGGATGATATTAAACAGAAAAAACCTCCAGGGAAAGAGGAGACTCTATGCAAAATTAACTTCTGGATGTTCCCGCATAAATCATAGTAATAATAACAGTAATAGAAATGGCAATCGATACAAAAACCTACCCAAAGCAAACCAGATGACAATGTGGTGATCTGAAATAAGAATTAAATTAATTTTACAGATTGTTTTATTCATTAAATATCCTAAAATAGGGTAAATTTAGTAAATAGCACCAGCTTTGAGGTAAACTTCTTATATGGTTTTTTTTTTTAAAGATTTTATTTATTCATGAGAGACACGGAGAGAGGGGCAGAGACACGGGCAGAGGAAGAAGCAGGCCCCATGCAGGGAGCCTGATGTGGGACTCGATCCCATGACCCCTGGGTCACGCCCTGGGCCAAAGGCAGGCTCCAAACTGCTGAGCCCCCCAGGCATCCCTTCTTAGATGGTTATGACTAATAATTGCTCTTCTTGGTATCAGCACCAACTGCATACAATGGGGCCAACGTCCCTGAGAAACTTAATTTTAAGTGTCGCTTAATTAAATCAATCTTATTTTCATGAGCTGTACGAGACTTAGGCTTGCCATATCAGACAGAGCAGGTCAATACTGAGCTTTGTGGTGTCTTCAATTTTGTAGATAGATATTCATATCTTGACCCTCTTTCTTAGCTTTCACGCACCTCATGGGGACTGTCTGGATTCAACTGATGTTGTCTGGCAAGCAGAGTTGAGATGAGACATGCAATAAAACTGACAACTCGTCATAGTAAGCTAAAGGATTTCCATGCTCTCCTTACTCTCCTAGACTACTATGACTTAGAAAATGAAATAAAAATGGTTTGCAACATGCTAGAGACCACCAACAAAACGAGCACTAGTTTATCAGAGGGTCCCCGGCGCTGTGATCTATGTACATCTGAAAAAAATTCTCTACAAACAGAATCACCTTGGCCTCCACGAGAGACTCTGTCATTCATGTCCATTTCCTAAGGCAAAGAAATTGTTAGTGTTTTGGTCCATAGACCCTAATTTTCTTCTTACCAGATATAAATAAGGATAATTATTCTTAAGCTTTCCTCTCTTCCTTCCTTTTCCTTCCCCTTCCTCCTTCCCCCTTCCCCTTCCCCCTTCCCTTCCCTTCCCTTCCTTTCCTTTCTCTTTCCTTCCCTCCTCCTCCTCTTCCTCCTCTTCCTCCTCCTCCTCCTCCTTCTTCTTCTTCATCTTCGTCTTCGTCTTCTTTTTTATTTATTTATTTATTTATTTATTTATTTATTTATTTATTTATTATTTTTTTTTAATTTTGAGCCAGTCTAGATATTTTAGGATTTCCGTGGAAACACACCTCATGAGGGGGTGTTCTACACTGAGCTGGGAGCTATCTGCCTTGAGGAAAAAAGAGAGGGTCCTCTCCTGGTTTTAGCGCAATGTGGAAATAGGTATTAACATCAACATCTATAACCACATTCATAAATGCCTTGTAAAATTCATATTGTAATTCGTTCAACAATATTATCTAAATATCCACAGGGATTCAATGTGACAGGTACCATGTATAAAGTGGTGATTAAAACAGGCAGGAACTTATATTCTAACCTAATGAATCATATTGTAAACAATTTAAAAAGAAACTAATTCACACATTTTTTTGCTCTCTCTCTCTCCTCCCCTTTCTTCTTTCTTTCTTTTGCTATAATTTTAGGGTTTTTTTTTTTCTGATTTCCTTTTTTACCTTTTTTTTCCTTTCTATTGAGATGTCTTCAGTACTCTGTTTAAAAGCCTTCGTTTAAACATCTATTATCCCTTATACCTTCAAACAGCGAGAATGTGATAAACATTGTGTCTGAGATCACAAACTTTTTTCACCCCTTTGCAGAAAGTTAATGCACACCTCAGTTAAGTTCACTAATAGACGATAGTCCTTATATATTAATATTTAAATTAATTTAAATGAACTAAAGTTAAAAATTCAGTTTCTTAGTTGCACCAACCAGCCACATTTTAAGTATTCAATAGACACACACGCCTTACAAGCAGCCTTGTAAGGCGCAAGCACCGACTTAGGTAGATGTTATGCTATTCAGCATATATTCTTCTTTTGCTTTTTCATAGCTAGTCTTATCAGTTCTGCATCTTTACGTCAATTTTGTAAACAGGAAAGCGATTGTGTACACTGTTCTGTTAATGTTTGCAGAGCCATAAAATATACTGGGAATTAAATCCACGTGTGTAATTCTAAAACTTTCTGACAGGCGTGACACCAAAACACACATGCTGTGGGTCTGGTACTGAGGTCTTCACCACCGTTGAACTGAACTGGAATCAGCATCAATCACGGGCAGTTATCAGACCTTAGCACAGGAGCAGAGCTCGGAATGGACACCACTCTGCTCTCAGTACCTGGGGTCTTATTCAGCCTGAGGCTGTCCTAGGCAAAATCCAATAAATAAGGGGCTGAGATAACCTTGTAATACCCATAAAAGCAATAGAATTTTCTTCTCAGCTTAATTCCCTTACAATGTCCACAAATATTAACCTATGAAGAACTTCCTAGACCAGACTCTGAATATTGAAAGTGGCTGAGTGCCAAGAATGTTTACTTAGGCAAATGAGTATGTGGTTATATATATGGTATATATATATATACCATAGTCCACAGTTTGGGGATATTCTACGTAACTGGCTAGTATTAAATGCCATTAACCCTGGGGTCATACCTCGTAATTTTGTGGGGTGCCTGGCTGGCTCGGTCAGTAGAGAAAATGAGTCTTGATCTTAGGGTTGTAAGTTCAAGCTCCACATTGGGTATAGGGATTACTTAAAAATACAATCTTAAAAAAATGCAGTGTTTATTTCTTCAATAAAAACTAAAGAACTATAAAATATAAAACATCTGTCAACCATAGGGTGGTGGTGACTACTACTCTAGTTTTCTTATACTATATATATATATAGCTTATTAAAAGTAATCACTATGTATGGATTTCCTTTGATATTGTTAGAGCTCATGATTATAGATGCCCCTGATTTATTCTGTGATAGAAAATATGTTACAAAGCCATATGGCAGTAATTTTAAATGGAGTCGTTTCTAATACTGATAAACATCAACTTCAGTTTCTGCTGAGCAGCTACTACATTATCAACATATCTGTCTATCCATCTATCTCCACAACAGAATGAACACACCAAAAAGCTATAAAACATTTCTGTCTTATTTCACCTAATGCTAGCACTTGGATAATATAACAGCCATATAAACCAAATATATACTCAGCAAAAGCATGAGTAGATACGTTCATTTAATATTTAATCGGAATGAAAACACGATCCATTGTATGCATAAATATGTCTTTAAAATAAATAAATAAATAAATAAATAAATAAGCCTTTGAAGAGATTATTTTGATGGATCTCGAAAATTACTTTCATGCCTGCATTTAGGATTTCATCTTAAAGACCAGAGGCAGCACATAGCTGTTAAAACTTAGTGAATAAAAGATGTTGAAGTTGGATTATTAATGGCATTTATAAGTGACAAATATCTGGAAATCAGCACTAAATTATCCCTGACTACTGAAAAATCAGCATCAGAGATGTAGAGAGAAAAAAAGGGGAACCAGCCAGTCCTGGGTGGTGACCCCAATCACTGAGGCAAAATTGGCATCCGGAAATAATACTGAAGAAAACAAGGTGATACGATGGTGCAATTGCAAAATGTTCCAACATCTGAATTCCATAAAGTATCTCAAGTGTTTTATTTTTTGTCTTTCTGTGAAAGATGGACTGTAGCTTCTAATGATTGATAGCCAAAGGCACAAAATGGATATCTTTACAAAATGAAGGAAGAGATAACACGAAGGGAATAGCCAGATCTAAAATGTTGCATCTCTTAAAAATATATTTGTCAATTAAATAGCATCTTGATGGATGCATTGAAATTGTGTTAGAAATTAATCTTTGAACTCATTTTTGCATCGAAGTATTGAGGCTCTAGAGTAAGGCAAATATGGGTTCAAATTCATTTCCAAGAATCTAAAGTTAAAATACTTTGGGGATGTATTTAAACATCCTAAACTTCACTTCCCTCTTTTTTATTTTTTTTAATTTTTCTTTTATTTATTTATTATAGTCACAGAGAGAGAGAGAGAGAGAGGCAGAGACACAGGCAGAGGGAGAAACAGGCTCCATGCACCGGGAGCCCGATGTGGGATTCGATCCCGGGTCTCCAGGATCACACGCCCTGGGCCAAAGGCAGGCGCTAAACTGCTGCACCACTCAGGGATCCCCTCACATACTCTTTAAACTGGAATAATAACATAGATACCAGTGGGCTATTTGATACATAAATAACATTCACTTAAAAATAATTCTTACAGTTATAGTGAAAACTAAAACTATTTACATGCACATTATTACACATCTATTCATATTCTTAATTACAATATTTAGAATTTAATTTTTATCTAATATTATAGTAGCCTAATTTTTACCCAAAGCATGAAAACAGCCTTCAAGATAGAAACAATGAGTTAATTGTACCCATTCAATATATAATCATTATTAGTTGAGAAGCTAAGTTTGTATTTATTTATTTTAAATCATAATGTTTTTCTTCTATCTGGATGGTATCATTTCTAATCCTCCACCCAATTTTTGGTGCCTTGGCACAAATTCATCCATTTTCTAAGATAAGAGAAAAAATGGTTTTTAACAAAACTCAAAATGGGATAAAAAGACATAATATTTTAGCTCAGAAAGTCAGAGGGATTATGCTGATTTTCATGTAAATAATTAACTCTGAGCAATTAATTTACATTAGCCAAGATAAATTCTCTATGGCTATATGCTAAAGGGACGTGTTATGGGCTAAATTGTATTCGTTCAAAATTCATGTTAAAGATCTAACCACCAGTACCTCAAAGAATGACTGTATTTGGAGACAGGGCCTTTAAAGAGGTGATGACATTAGAATGAAGGCATTAGGACAAGTCTTGAATCAATCTGATTGACGTCTTTATAAGAAGAGAAAATTGAGACACACAAAGGGACCTTAGGGATTGGCACACACAGAGGAAAAACCACATAAGGCCAGTGAGATGGAGACCACGTACAAGCCAAGGAGACAGGCCTCAGAGGAAGCTTAACCTGCTGACACCTTCATCTCCAATGTCCAACTTTCAGAACTGTGAGAAAATAAATTTCAGTTGTTGAAGCCACCCAGTCTGTGGTATTTTCTTCTAGAAACTCAAGCAAACTAATACACAACCCATCCAAATAATTACAGTGGATCAGAAGAAGAAAGAGATGGAATCTCCTGGGGCAGAAGCCGAGCAAGTTGGGAAGAACAGGAATGTGTTGCTGTGCAGGTGGGAGTAGAGGTTTGAAAGATGGAAGGGTCACTGAATCCACAAATTTAAACTGTACCCCTTCTGTCTGTGTGATGCTCCTAGGTCTCTTCTCTCTGTTACGCCTTTTCTACACCATTGACCCCTTCCGACTGCCAACTTATTTTCATCTTTATTGTTGTCCTGATCCCAATAACAGGGAGCGTCTGCTTTTATGTTGCTTTTCTAATTCCCTTTTCCATGGTATATGCTCAGCCTCCAGAAGAGTGTCTGGGACTTAGTAGAAGATCAGAAATATAAGACAACAAGACAACTTCATGGGTGCTCCTAAAAGGCAGAAATAATTTGATTGAACTGTAGAGTTTGGAAGAAACACTTCCCATTCAACCAAGATAGAATCAAAATCAAATGTAACAAAGAGTGGCTTGTTCTGAAATAAACAATGATTCTGCAGATTATTTCTCCTGATTAGCTAGCAGAAAGAAATTTCTTTCTCTTACTTTTTCTGATGTTAAGGATTTATACGGGAATTTGTATTAAAATAATAAAAAGTAATAATAATAAAAATAAAATAATAAAAATTAAAATAATAAAAATAATAGACAATGAAATAAAAAGATTATCAACTAAAACAATATTTTAATAGTTTGCAAGTTGATACATTTTAATATTGAGAACCTAAGCTATGCTAGGATGAAATACATCATTATGCATGCTCACTCATTTTCAGTTAAGAGGACAAAAAGAGCAAACTTGAATTTACTAGGGTCTCAACAAGTAATTAGCCAATTATGTGATAGTGTAAAAGTGTTTGTAGGCAAGAGAAAATTTCAAAGACTGTCTCATCGGAGACAATATCTTCTGTATCATCAGAGATGTGAGAATGAAGGATTTTCTTTACACCAGAAAAGAGGAAGCACTCTTGGGACAAAAACCATAGAAGACCGAATCGACACACAGTATATGTAGCAAACTGATCGCAGGGTTTTTAATTGGAGAATAGTGGTACGAAATGCGGGAGAGTAACTGGTCAAGTCAAGGAAGACACTGGCTTTCACAGTAAAGAGCGGGAATCATGGTGGACTTTTATTTAAAGGATGCCAATCATGGCAGTTTATTGTAGGAACATCAACATCACGCATTGTGTGACCAACAGAAAGAGTCAGTACAGAGGAAATAGGTAAGAACATAAATCATCCTCACCTATGGGGAGGTGAATGGGAGGAACAGACTTTGATGGATAAAATCAGGAACACCTCGTGAGAGAAACAATAACAGCAATGACCTAGCGTGTTGTCCAGATCAAATGCTGAAAACGTTATCAACACACTAGCAGATAGTTCTCGTTCACTTCCCATTCTCCTCCAAGTCAGTTCAGCCCCCTTCTATGCTACAGTGACCATTGAACTCACCATCCAAACAGGGACATTTAAAAAAAAATAATTATAATAATATAATAATTTTTAATAATTGCATGGATCCAGCAGGTATAAATTGGATGATCCCATCCAAAGTAGGAGGTGTTTTTTTTTTTTTTTTTCTACCTCTCATTCTGGGCATCAGCTGCCATTTGCCTCCCTGTAAAAACCACTTGTTCAACATACAAATGTGGTTAATGACATTTCTTCTTCTATATTCGGTTGCATTAATCCTTCTTCACATTATAGCCAATAGTCTCAAGTGGACTTGGGTTTTAAGTGTTGTTTTAGGACAAAAAATATTTTATACTTGTGCTATCTTTATGTCTGGATAGCCTGCATTAGCTGTTCTGAGTCTACCTAGAGGTTAACATCTTCAAACCAAAATTGTATCTACACATCAGCCATCTAGGTACTTTAAAGATTAAAATTTCACCATATTTGTAACTTTCCATATGTTGTGGGAACATCATGAGTATACATCAAATAAACAGTTTTTTTTTCCGGCAATGTTTTTCAGAGATTAACAGAATCTCTGTTTTACTTGGAAATTGCTGAAGAGATCCTCTGGAACTACTGAAATACGCATTATATGGCTTTGGTGTTTTCTGTGGAGTTTTTTTGTTTTGTTTTGTTTTGTCTCAGCTTTCCAGATGTGTTTAGTAAATGCATGAATGGAGAATAGTTCTAGCTAATCAACTGACTTAAAATGCTTTGCTTAATTTGTAATTGTACTGCCATGCTATTTTGGAAATATTTTTAATTTGCTGTTGTATTTCAATGCTCTTTTGGATCTATTTTTTTTTCCTGGCAACCAATGAAAGGTGACAAGTTATTGAAAATAGGTTGGTAAGCCACATCATTACAGAATGTAATTTGTAATAACAAATACACTTTCAAGCAGAGAAAATAATATGAAAATCTTAAGTACTATGTAGAAATGGCAATGGCTTTTTGTGATCAGATAGAGTAATAATAATGATAATATCATTATCATAGGATTATGTTACTGAAGTTAATATGTAAGTGATAGTATCACAATCTGGCAAGAGTGGCCTATGAAATAATAGACCTACAATTTAAATGATAGTTAATTGAAAATTTAAATAACAATTATACAGAGAGAATATTGTATGATTTAGAATGTTTGACAACTGATATTTTTTTAATTTTAGAAGCTTTAAGAATTTTTTTAAACCTATTCTTAACGAGAGGAACTGATAGATTTTGCATATATATATTTTATTTAAAGATTTATTTATTTGAGAGAGAGAGAGAGAGCATGAGTGGAGGCAAAGGGCAGAGGGAGAGGGAGAAGCAGACTCCACGCTGAGCAGGGAGCCTGATGCGGGGCTCGATCCCAGGACCTGGGGGTCATGACCTGAGCTGAAGGCAGACACTTCACTGACTGAGCCACCCAGACTCCCTGAATATATTTTTATTTTGCTTCTCTGACCATGCTAAATGGTGCTATGCTTGACTGTTTGTAATTTAATACACACTCTAGTAAGATCTCTTTTGGATTGTAAATGGAAATCCAGAAAACACCATAAGTCTTATACATGATATGCTACTGGCATTTATAAACGAGAGCGTTCCCCTAGATCAGGGTTGTCACAGACAAACCTGATAAATGGAAAATATGCACAGATCCTTCTGATTATCCGTGATGGTTCGGAATAATTCTGATCTACGGGGTCTGAGTTCCAGCAACCACCTCTCTCCCCCAAAGGCTGAGGTTAAATAATTTCCAAAACCTTCATAACAAGCATTGTGTCAGCATGAGGGTCTTGGGGCCTCTTTAGGCTAAGCTGGCGGGCTTTTGAGGATCCCGATGCTAACTAGGATCTTGGGCTTTGCAGAATGAGCAACAAAATGATTTGTGTTTTCACTCTCTCTGCTAACATAGAGGGGAAAATTCCATGGCTCACCAGGTTTTGCAAACTTTGACTTGCTGACAATCACCTGATCAAACTAGTGATAACTGAAAGATCAAGAGTGGGCTATTTTAGATGAATGTAGAGAGGAATCCTTTTAATTTTCTCTCTCACTTTCTCTCTGGTGTGTGTGTGTGTGTGTGTGTGTGTGTGTGTGTATTATTTCCCATAGAGTAAAATAAGGATGTTCCGTAAATTTTGTAAAAATATAAATGTGATGATAGCTATGCAATAGATACTGTAACTGTGTGCATATCTCAGTATACCTGATTTGTGCAATTTTTTTCCAAAGTAGGAGCTGTGTTTTTTATTTCAATTATAAAAATAGCACGTCTTATTAATTTGAAAAGACATTAAATATTGAAGGTAAAATAAAAATCTTACTTCCATAATTGTTGTCTTTATACATGATTTAAAAAGCATTTTACATATATGTTTGTGTGTTCCCGGATCTATCATGTTCCCTTGATAAGAAGAGTGCTCCATTTGTATAAGATTCCTGTACTTCGTTTGCTCCTCATCCATCCATCCCCCAAGTGAGGAGAGTGTGACTCGATTTGACTGGGGAGTTGGAATTAAAAAAACAAAAACAAAGCAATGGTAGGTTGGTCTATACCTCACTCTTCCTTCTTGGAGCCAGCTGACCTGCAGTGAGCATATGCTTAATCCCAGCAGGTAGGCTGTTAGTTCAGGGGTGACTGACCTGTTTCCATTTGGGAAAATATTGATATTTACCACATGACTGGGAGGCCTCTCTAAATGGGAAAGTCGACTACAGAAATAAGCCACATTTCTGCAATGCCACCTTTAGCAGAGATAAACTGGATATTTTGGCTTCAGTTTTGCCTTCCACGTATGTGGCAAGTGGTTTACATTCTGAAGAAGAATGAGAAGTATTATTTTTGAATCACAAAAGCCATATGATGAACTTACTAATATATCCACCCACCCCTCTTTACAGCTGAAAAAAATGAGGCAGAGAGAGCTTCAATATATCCATACAGGTAATAAGTGGAAGAAATGGGATTCAATTTGGTTGGATATAACCTACTACATATAACCAATCTCTTTTTTTTACAGTATTCAATCTTTTTGTATAATTTGATAATATAGATGATAGATATATGCGAGCTGAAGATAGTTACCGAAGTCTTCCTTACACTTTGACATCTTATGCATTACTGAGAACTATAGCTGTTCCAGCAGTTTTTCTTACTTACAGAGAAAACAAAAATTCTAGATTGTGTATTTTTTAGGGCATGCCTACTACTATCATATATACATATATTAACCTTACTCATCCATTACATGTTTTGGTATGTCCGAGGTTTTGTCTCTTTTTCAATAGTTAGTGGCTTAATTGCTCTTACTTTGAATCTCCCAGTTTAGAAAGCAACAAACTTCCTCTGTGAGGGGCCATATAGTAATTGGGGTACGGCCTCAGTGGTAGCCATCAAAGGCAGCCACAGCCATAAGTAAACGGATGCATGAGAATTTGGCCCACTGGGCCTCGTTCACCAGGCCTGCCATAATTCTGCAACGAACCCAGCTCACATGTAATCAAGAGGCTCTCACATTGCAGGCAGATCGAAATCATGGGGTGGAAGTTAGGTAAATAGACTTTGGTGCCTGAGTGTCTGTGATTACCTTCTGGTTTCATCTAAAAAATGAAAATACTAATAGCCTGTACCTTGTAAAATTGTGGTGAGGATAAAAATGAACCTGGATCTATGAAATAATTATAGTAGCTTAGACACATGAATGAACTATGTGAGTGCATGCAGCGATACATATTATTTTAATCAATTATCATTTATGTTTAAATTTCAGGCTTAATATGCTGTTAATATCAAGTAAAACGAGCTGTTGAATTTCCACTGTCAAATTTCATAGACTTAATCATCTTGTATCAATTCATAGAACCTTGCTTATTTATTTATTTATTTATTTATTTATTTATTTATTTATTTATTTTAAAGGTTTTTATTTATTTATTTAAGAAAGAGAGGATAGGTTGGGGAAGCGGGAGGCGGGGAGGGAGTAGCAGGCTCCTCCTTGCTGAGCAGGGATAGTTTCCAGGACCCTGCCTGAGCTGAAGGCAGATGCTTAACTGAGCCACCCAGACACCCCTTTTTTTGCATTATTTAAATTGGTTTACATTGTAGGAGGACAAGCGCATTTAAATCCATCATGGATAATAATTGCACAGTTTGGTCTGTTAGCTCTCCTCTCCTTATTCACAGTAGGAACAAACTTGAATTTATAAACTTTCCATCATTGAGCCATTTTTTATGGCCAATCTTTCTTGAATGTGAAGTACTTTCATTTATACTGACTATCTTTTTAAAGCTCCACAGTGATGCAGAACTGCATCAATTTCCAGAGACAGAGAGTAACAAAACTATTAATTATGACCATAGTAATGAACAGTCAAATATCCCATGTATTTGCTTACAAATAAAAGTGCCACGATTATATAAAATCTAAAACTCTTAATCCATTTATTTTTCGGAAGTATAGTGACAAAATTTATTGTAGAGGAATGTGATACTCATATTTGCCAGAACATTTTTATGGAAAAAAAAAACTCTCCTAAGAGTAGAAAATAATACCATCATATACAGAAATTGTGCTTTATATTCATTGTTTCCTTTTCTATACTTCATTCAATACAACCCAGCGATGGTACAGTGGTATTAAACCAGTAGCTGTTGATTTATTGATTAATTAGAAAAGTTGAAAAAAAGTTAAAGACAAAGTAAAGAAAATGTAACCATGACTTTTCAAGACAGTTGGCCTTACACAGAACAGGGTTATACAGGCTGAATTTTCTAAGAAAAATAGTATTTATTTTTCACATTGAAATAATTATCTACTATTTCATAATATGGCTTATCTATCCCTCACATACCAAGAATTTTTATCTTCTTTTGTATTTTATAAGCTTGGAAACTCATTTCATGCAGATTTATATTCTATAGGTAGAATTTCCTCAGATCTCAGTATTCTTTGCATATAAATGAAGAGATAGTGAAGATTATTATTATTTTTATAGGTGAAGATGCTAAAATCTAGACAAAGTAAGTAACATGCTCAAGGAGAACATGTGTCTTATAGGTGACAAAGGCAGGATGTGAAATAGGTATTTGATTCTAATGTGCCAGCTTTTAACTATTACACTGAATTTATTCTTAGAGAAAAATAGAGATACCATATAGTATTTCAAAGGAAAACTTTGCACAATGATAATTATGAGTAAAAAAAAAATCATCATAATTGTAAACCACTGGATTTACTCAATTTTGGTTCAGGATCTTTCTGATTTCTATTTGTGATTTCACGTTTAATGTCTAAACAAAATTTACTATATTGTTATGGAAGAGATTACACACAAAGCAGCAACATATACCCAGTATTTGACGTGTGCTTCTCCAACAAATTTACCTATAGAAGTAAGACATTTATTATGTCAGTCGTAATAACCATCAACAATGATATTCATGCAGTCATGGCACTGAAAACTTTAATAAGCAAACGTTCACCCACATAAACATAAATTCACACATATTAGATCTAGTATGTGCCTCTGCAGATGCCTCATCATTGTTTGCTAATGTAATCAAGAAATTGAATAAACATGATTTATGAAGGGCATGGAATAAAGTTTGGCAAGGTAGTTGTTTGGTGACTCATGTACATGTAAACTTCTAAAATTGAAGGCTTTTTCAAGGAGTAAAATTGAAAAGCACTAATCTTTGTCCTATTCAATGATTCATCCATAAAACTTAGCAATACATTTTAGAAAAATGCACATAAATTAAAATGAGGTGCACTGTGGCCAGTCACAGGCCTATCATGTATCACATGAAAGGTCTTTACAACCGGAGGGGGTCTAGGTACAGGTCTAGCTGAGCCCTCTTGTCTTCCTTCTCAGCTCCTTGCAGTTCACGGACTTCCTGAAGTAGTAAACAAGTTGATTTATGGTCACAGTAAGTAACTGAATTGTCAATTTGAAAATCTGGTAGATTGTCAGGTTTACTCATCATTGCATGTAAAAATTAAATATGATTTGTTATATTAAAGTTATAATCTGTCAATTTGAAACTTAGGGTTAAAGAATATTTATCAAGACTACTAAGCTTTCACTGTTTTAAGGTGAAATGATTTGTATAGTCATGTTCATACAGCCAAAAAAAAAATTTGCTTCCTACATGCAATCGCCACAATGATAATTAATTAATGAAGTTACTACTTACAAAAACAAATCATAATAAATTGTGATTCACGTCAGGGTATGAATCTATAAATGCTATTATCTCACTAACAATTTGTAGAAATGGCAATGAAATCAGGCATATTAATTATTTTACCTACAAATATATTTAAGAAGATAAGACTAATGAGTTGCTTTACCTTACATATTCATTAAACATCATTGAGATGCCCTGGCTTTTCTTAAAAAATGAATATAAAGCCATCATAATCTATTTTAAAATAATTTCACAGATGCCTGGGTAACTCAGCAGTTGAGCGTCTGCCTTAGGCTCAGGGCACAATCCCAGATTGGGGGATCGAGTCCCACATTGGACTCCCTGCATGGAGTCTACTTCTCCCTCTCCTGTGTCTCTGCCTCTCTCTGTGTGTTTCTCATGAATAAATAAACTTTTATAAACAAACAAACAAACAAACAAATAATAACTAAATGAATAATTTCAAGCTTGAGTATAACTTTTCTTTCTTTCCATGTATAGCAATACCATTTTACACTTAATTTGGATAAAGATATGTTCTGAAACACTTAGAACTGTTTGTCCCTGACATTTCAATGAATGTATGCACACAATTA
Organism: Canis lupus dingo; assembly: GCF_003254725.2. Taxonomy (NCBI): domain Eukaryota; kingdom Metazoa; phylum Chordata; class Mammalia; order Carnivora; family Canidae; genus Canis; species Canis lupus. The sequence goes on along the minus strand of NC_064246.1, from coordinate 84,554,196 downwards.
TTTTTCACTACTAAGCTTTAAAGGTTTGTTCATTACTCAAATTAAAAAGTTATCCAACCTTGATATCCATGGGTTGCCTGTGTTTCTAAACGTGGACACCTGCTGATACTAATGAACATGACACTTAGCTCATGTTGACATTATTCAAGCAAAGTTGGAGGCAAAGACTCAAACCACATGACAAAGGACATATTTATTAGTATGTACTTTTTTATTTGACTATAGGCTTTTGATTTTTTCACTAAATTACTAGCAGAGGAAGGGGCCAAAAGATAATTTTCAAATATTACATTTATTTTCTTATAAATGTACAGCCTTAAAAAGTCCAACTAAGGCAAGGTGAGGAATCAATAGTCTCTTGATACCAATGATATCTTCCAGATAGAAAGATAATGCAAATCATATGTGCAGTTTTTAATTCCCTAGCAGCTACACTGAAAAAATATGAGAGTAAAATTAATCATGATACTACAGTCTAATAATTATATAGAAAACAGATCATTTCAACGTACAATCAATGAAAAAAAATCTTCACAAGGGTTGTCATTCTGTTTTTCATACTTGGAATTGCAAATCCATGTATATTTTAAATTTACAGCACATTTCAATTTGAACATTATTTTCTCAACAGAGTGAAATATAGTCTCACCAAAACAATACAATTGTCTTCAATGGAAAAATTATATATTACTTTAGCTTATAAATTAATATTTAAACTAATTTAAAAGAACTAAAGTTAAAAATTCTGTTTCTTAGTAGCACTAGCCACAATTTAAGAATTCAATAGGCACATGTCTATTATGCTATATGCTATCATACAGGGCAGCATAGTTTTCAGGTTCTTCAGGTAACTAACCAGAAAACTTGCCTATTTTTTTTTTAAGATTTATTTATTTATTTGAGGGAGAGAGAGAACGCACATGCATGCACAACCTCCTGCATGAGTAGAGGGGAAAGGAGAGGAAGAATGAGACGAGACTTTCAAGCAGACACTCACTGAACATGGAGTCCAACTTGGGGCTGACCCTGGGATCATGACCTGAGCCGAGGTCAAGAGTCATATGGCTAACTGACTGAATCACCCAAGCACCCAGAACCTATATCTTGAATAATTTATCATTTTTAATAAAACACAGCCATAAGTATAAGGTTTTTAAGTTTATGAAAATATGATGTTTCTGTCATGTTAGTCTCTAAAAATGCATTAATATTCACCATAAACCCTAATGATAATCCTGGGATAACCACATAAACTTTTATTCTGTCTTAAATTATAGAGATACATAATTATCATTTTTGAAGTGATTGATTTAGTTAGCTCCAAAAGAATTTAGTTTTAATTTTATTAATCTAATATTTTTTTAGAGCTTCATTGTATAAAATGGTCACATATAATGAACAAGACAACACAATTTAAATCCTGCTATGTGACAGAAGCAGAGAACATAAGCAAGAGCCTTGCTTTGTATAACAAGAAGATTAGTGGATTCTCAGAAGGGAAAAGCATGGCAGCTAGCATGAAAAGCAATTAAACAAACCACACAAATCTCATTGATCATAGCATCCCTGATTCACCCACACAGTACAGCCATCTCATATAAACTCTGCAGTTGAAGGAACAATGAATTTGAAAATCCAGGAAATAAAAAATTAATAATCAAAAATGAAGGTTAAAATATTTCTGTTTGCCCTCTATTATTAACTGTTGTTTTTTTCTGAATTCAGTATAACTTCTTATCAAAAGACATGGAATTGATGATAAATATGAAATTAATTTAAGGCCACATTAAAAATATACTAAGGAAAGAGAAGTTGGAAACAGCAATACAAGGGGGAAAAAAAAGTAAGTTTCTGGAGGAAGTAATGGGGATGGATTTCTCAAGACCAAGTAAGAATCAATAAAAATGTGAAAGAATACATGCGGATCTACTGCTGTCAGTGGATTAAATTACACGGAAGACAGAACAATTCTGCAGTTCAAATCAAAGACTGATTTGAGTACGACTTCATATAGCTACTGAAAAGCTGTTCCATCTCTCTCAACCTCGATGTCTTCTTTGGCAAAATGGGGTTAATTGAAGGTCAAGATGCTAGAAACGGAAACAATATAAGGCCAATCATTCAGAGCCATTCAATAGATGGTAGGTCTTGTTAATAGTAAGTAACAATAAGTACCAATGATTGAGCTCTGATTACATATCTTTGCATGCTCTCTGTGTCTCCCTATATCCTTTCACAGCGCTCATGAAAATGAAATCATTGTCCACATTTAAGACATGGAAATCTACCTTCAGTAATATTAAGCGTCAAGCAAAATTACCTAACTAGTATGTTGTGGAGCAAAGGTTCGAACACAGGTAATCCAGAAACCCTGCTCTGAAATGAAAGTCATGGTGTCATTTAGTGCAAACTCATACTCATAAATCAGGAGAAATGTTTAATCTAAAATTTTAACGATTGAATCTTCCTAGCCATAGTGTACACTGAATCTGTCATGGAACACCTTCTCTGTAGTACTCAGGTAAAGCAGGAGTTGGTGGTTACCATTTTTGATATTGTAATAATATCCATTTATATTTTAAGTACATTAATATAGGTATTATATCTATGATGTAGGATTATAATGCCAGTAACAAGTGATATTTACCAAGTAAATTCTATATTAACAGTAATTTCAGAAAGAGATGCATTGCGTTTGCATAAGTTTCTTGTCAATTTAAGAAATTTTTTTTCCCCTTACAGAATCTTCATCAAATTACTTGTATTCATGATAAAACTCTTACATTGCAGTGACTCGTTCTGGAAAACATTGGTTTCTAAAAGCATAAAGCTTCCTGAGAAGAGTCAATAAAGCTATTTTTGTTTATCAGGTTATAAAGACAGAAATATATGTGAAATATTTCTTTATAAAGACAGAAATTTATGTGAAAGTACAGGTACTCATTTTCTGTAAAGCTTCTACTAGTTTCCAATCTTTCAGCTGTAGCGTCAGTAATGCCATACAAATTTCATATTTTAACAAATTGCAAAACGATGGCAAGAGTAGGGGAGCTAAAATTAAGTAGATATAAAAGGTTATTGGAGTTTAGAAAGGCAAAGAATGGAGACAGTGATTTGTGGGTCATTTGAAATTCATTAATTTAGTCATTTAACTTAGGTAAATATCAAACAACTTCTCTTTGATAGGTACTGGGGTAGTTTTACTGTAAGGCACAAAACAGATAAGGTCGCTGTCCAGAAAAAAGACTGCATTTCTGGTTCTAAGAGGTCATGGGGTGTAGAGGAATGATCACAGTCCATTAGACAGAGGGAATGATAACTTTGTAAGGACACTAATGGAGAATGAGTAATTAAAAATGGAGCCCAGTTTATATTAGAAAAGCCTTGGGAGGAGAATTTAGCAACAAATATAGTATACAGGCGAGTGATTGTTTCCTTCATTTGTATTGACTGAAGAACCCAACTGTAAATTGTGCATGGAATAAACTGTCATCCAATATTTAACATAAATATTCTGTAAATGTTTGTTCTGAGATTCCCAGGATGAATTGATTTTGGGGGTGAGGGTGTGGAAGTACCTAAATTTCAAACAAGTATTAAAGTTTCCATTTAGTTACTCAACACTCGTCAGTACTGGGAACTTAATCTCAAACTTAATCTCCTGTCGCACATCTCAAACCACCTGTAGAATATTTCCATAGAGATACTATAGACATCATGTACAAAACCAAGCCTTTTATCTTTTTTGTTGCCCCAAAGCAGCTTGCCTACAAACCTTTGTTTCTGTCAAAGCAAACAAATAGAAACCAACCGACCGCTTCAATCACTTAGACTGAAATTCTGGTTCTTTCTACTTTTCAGTCACCATATCTCTCCAGACTGTACTTCTTCCTTATTCTCCATTCCTACCAATTTTTCAACTATGTATCTCTTATATTTATTGAAATTTTCCCCCCAAAAAAGCCATGATAGAATTATTAGGGGAAAAAATGGGAGGAATCATCCAAGATGTACTTTCAACATTCTCCAGTGTTTATGAGTTGCCATATATTCGGATACAACTGTTGACCAAATGTCTTTGAAAATGTTCATAAAAAGACCACATTTTTATGCTAGCTATTTTGTTGAACATCTTATTTAGAATATATTTACATTCTGTTTTGAAAGATTTTATTTATTTATTCATGAGAGACACACAGAGAGAGGTAGATTCATAGGCAGAGGGAGAAGCAGGCTCCCAAATTCGAAACTCGATGCCAGGACCCCTGAGCCAAATGCAGACACTCAACCACTGAGCCACCCAGATGCTCCTATATATATACACTTTTTAATGGTCAAATATTTAAACTACAATTGGGTGCATGCCACGTATATAATACATGCATTTGTCATGTATTCACTAAACGAGTTTGTAAGATAGGAATATTTATTGCAGTCAAGGAGTATAAAATTTATAGAATTAGAATAAATTGCCCAAGTTTATATAGCTGATAAGTTTCAAACTCAGTTTTCTCTTACATCAATACCTGTACTTTTTATATACCGTAGCATGAATGTCAGTGTGGTTAAATGGGTCTTTTGTGCTGGCTGTGTTTCTCTAGGATTTCTAAATATTTACGTGCTAATGAAAACTCTCAATTTCCATGTTGGCAAAACATGCACTTCTCCTCTTTTCTCATGAGGGATTTACACAAACAAATATCCAATTGATCAAATTTACAGTTAGGAACACTTGCTTTCTATTCTTCTTCACCCACACTCAGTCTTTCAGCAAGTTCTGATCAATGTAGCTACAAATCTTCATGCTCCTATTTTTTTTTTTTTTTTTGTCTCACTACTAGGATAGGAAGCCAGACTCCCATCATTTATCTTGTGGACTATTTCATCACCCTCCTAACTGGTTTACAAACTTCCAGTAAGTCACCTACTCAATTCATATGCTTAGATTGGCCAAAGTGATATTTTAATTTATCAACTATTTCATATTACTCCTTGGCTTAAACATCTGTGTCCTCTCCTGGTGCGGAAAGAAATGCTCATATCTTCCTTTGATCTGAGCCTTCTGACCCAGATCTGCCCATTTATTCCATAGTCACCTTGCACTACTCTTTTTATCACCTCAAATGCTCTATTCTCACATGATTTTATTCTTAGACTTGCAACCTTTGTCTTCACGTTATGCCTTGCACTCTTTTTCATATGTCTGGAAAATCACTTGCCTAACCCTATGTGTTCAAGTCCTCCCATATTGCTCAGCTCTCCGCTATGTGCCATCTACTCGGAAAGTATTTGCCAGTCTGACCTTACATATCACGCCAGAGTTCCACCAGTTTCCTTTATGGAATACATCCCAATGCGAAATGACCTCTTAATGAGTTTGTTCATTGTCTGCTTTCCCTACTGGATTGAATACAAACCCTAGGTTTGTACACAGTAGGCTGTTAATATTGATTGAATCCATGGAAGAAGGTTAAATTTAGTCAGAGCATAACATTATTTTCTGTACAGGAAAACATGCTTATCCACACACACACGACATACAGAAGTACTGCTGCAAATGGAAGTAGCTATTTTAATTATAACACTCAGGACTGAGTTATTACTTGTTAGCTGCTATTTTAAATAGGGTAACGGGTTCAGAAATAAGTTATATTAATGGTTTATGTCATTCTTGATGCAAAACTTCATATTTAATTCTATATTTGAAATTGCTATTCCATTCATTAGCAAAATAAGTAACTTATTCTTGCAATTTGAGACAAGGGCATGCAAAAGTAACAAATGCTCAGGCAATCATGAGTATTTTCTTCAATTACTTGACATTCACACGGAGTGTGTTGCTCTCTGACTCACACTGCGGTAAGTCCAAGGATATATACCTTAAATCTACTCCTACAAGAAAAGATCATTTATTTTGATTTTCAAAACCTTACTCAATATCTTAAAATGGTTTCTGAGAGATTTCACAAATTAGTATTTCATCATATGCATGCTTTAAAATGCCACACAAAATAAAGTATAAAAAAGAACAGAGTCAAAAAGTAATTAATTTCAAAATGGTGAAGTTCCAAAAATGCAGTAAAACTCATTAGAACAAGAAATGATGTTGAAAGGTCACAATCTTATCCAGAAATTGTGTTTAAAACCGCCTCTCATTGTATGTACTTTAATGCATTTGTGTCACTCTCTTACTTTCTAAAATAATAATATTACTCTGAAAATACTCTGGTATTTTGTCAAAAAGAGTGATTTGAGATAAAAAAAATCTAAAACTTTCTAAATATACACAATTATACACCCCTTACAGAGTAGCCTGAAATTCAATGTATCAATTCATTGGTATCTACAGTTTTTTTCTAACATAACTGCTATCATAGCCCTGATTCTTTTTTTTTTTTTAAGGATTTTATTTATTTGTGAGAGATACACAGAGACAGGCAGAGACACAGGCAGAGAGAGAAGCAGGCTCCATGGAGGGACAGAAGCAGAGAGACAGGCAGAGGGAGAAGCAGACTCCATGCAGGGAGCCCGACGTGGGACTCAATCCCAGGACCCTGGGATCATAACCTGAACCAAAGGCAGACCCTCAACCACTGAGCCACCCAGCGGTTCCCATGGCCCTGCTTCTTAAATTTACATTCCACGCAGATAATTTTCTTATGGCTTCTCAACAAAACACCTGTTAGTTACTGGCTTCTCCCATCCACTTATGGTTGTAATAAAGCTTGATGTCAAATAAAGACATATAACAGATAAACAATAAGACTCAGAGAAAATTGTTTTGTAACAGATCATTTTAAAAGAAAAGCTATGTTACCAAAGAATAATGAAACAATAATTTATATAATTTATATAAAGAAGAAACAATAAACCAACAAAGGAAAACAGCCTCAAAGAATCCAATTAAATTAATCATCATATATTCTGGGACAAAAATCAAGAAGATTGCCCCCCGCCCCACTTTATTGAACTTGTCACCAATGAAATATGTCACAACAGATATTTGGAATCACTTTTTTTTTAATAATTATTTTGTCAAGTATTTTTCTGAAAGCTGGTACAAAAATCTACAGAGAAAAGTAATTTAAGAAGTTGAAAGTCCCAGAAGAAAAAGAGAAATAATGCAACTGGTTATTAAAAAATGAAAGGAACTATCAAAAATTAGACAAAGTTTAAAAGGAAGCACTATCATTTCTAAAGTTCATAGACATGTGCTGAGGTGTCTTATGAAGGATTCATCCTTGAATATTGTGCCAACATTTGTGGAATAGAAAGAGGGACTTGGTTTTATTCAAGTGAATAGTGAATTCTATGAGAAAATAAATCATACTGGCATCATAAAAAGTTGATTTACAAATACATAAGTGATTCCAAGCTTGTCACCAGATTTGGTGAAAAACAACTCAGTCTGATTCATCAATGAGAGAGATTCATTTTTCAGATGATAAATATATTACATAATTTTGCCTTTCTTTTAGGAAATCTGAAGATCCTCCAATTTCGAAAATCTAATGAAAACACATGGGATAATAAGGTCATAGGAGAGAAAAAGCAAACTGAAGGGACAGCATGTATAATTAGTAGAGAGTTCTTACATTCAGGAAGATCGTATCACATGCAGACATCAGTCTGATAGAATGAGAGTGAGATCAGGATTTCATTTAAACTCTATAAGTGAATAGAATAAGGTTAAATAGTCACAGACTTTGGTAGTATATTTAGCCACAACACTACATACAAAGCAAAAGATGGCCTCATGGAAACACACCCCCTCCCCAAATGCGCAGGTAGTAGCAAATCACATTGTGTGAATATCCATTTATCAAAAACTAGTACGGTAATCTAAACTCATTTGAGTTTTGTTAGAAAATAGTATGAACACGATGTTCATAGCACGAGAAAACTTAGAGATAATTTGGAGGTATGCCCTGAAACAGGAATCGATGATTCTAGGGTCAGCTGAAGAGGTTCAGGTCATTTAGAGGGAAGGGCAAGAAATGCACTAGCATTTTCCTAGTAATGTGCACATCATGGTAAAATGGCGTACCTGGGAAAAGCCCTACAGAAGAGAGGAATACTATTCAATTCTGGATGGCAGTTTCCAGTTCATACCTTAAATTACTCAGAAGTGTGTGGAGAACAAACCATTTGATGTGCAATATTGGAAGGCCTACAATGACAGTTAAAAAGTTAGCCTAAAAATTGGAAAATATATTGAAGAATCATTGTTGTTAGAGATTTTTCTTTCATGGTATAATTTGCTGATTATTTGTAAACCATGTCATATATTTAATAATTTTTTCTATTTTGTTGCTCCAAAGTATATATTATAAATGTATTGGGGGGGGTGCTATAGACTTAAATGTTCTTGGCAAAAATGATCATATTGTTTCCCAGATATTTATTTTCCCGAAATTATTTTGCAATTCCCTTTTTCTCATATTGATAGTCTTTTAAAAAATATGTTATTTTGGGATCCCTGGGTGGCGCAGCGGTTTGGCGCCTGCCTTTGGCCCAGGGCGCGATCCTGGAGACCCGGGATCGAATCCCACATCGGGCTCCCCGTGCATGGAGCCTGCTTCTTCCTCTGCCTGTGTCTCTGCCTCTCTCTCTCTCTGTGACTATCATAAATAAATAAAAAAAAAATTAAAAATATGTTATTTTAAAATGTTATTTATTTATTCGTGAGAGACACAGAGAAAGGAAGAGACACAGGCAGAGCAAGAAGCAGGGTCCCTATAGGGATTTCAACGTGGGACTGGATCCCAGGACCCTGGGATCATGACCTGAGATGAAGGCAGAGACGCTCAGCCACTGAACCACCCAGGAGTCCCTATTGTTAGTAAGTCTTTAAAATAAAATAAGCTTAGTTCAGCAAATATTGGAGATATGCCCCATAAAACAAATGTATGCTTGTGCTATTAACACAGGTATATGGTTGCCAACCATCCATTTCTATCAGTATGATACCTGAATTTGTTAGAATATATTCCAGAAGTAAATAAAGAGGTGAGTCCACATTTTGGTCTTCGGGTCTGACACGCAAGAGAAAGGTCTTGCTTTAGTAAACAGACTCTCAAATGTGCAGCTCTTTTTGCTTTATGAAAAAGCTCTGGGGTCGAAAAGGTTGAAGATCATGAGGGCGACAGCAGAGGCACTGCTTCATCTATGTCCCTGCATCTCACGCACTTAGGGAGCACTGTGGTGTCACCAATCATAGTGTTTCCTACAGATGGGGAAGAGGGGCCAGCACTGAATTCCAATAATCAAACATTTATCAAGGGACATGCAAGGGATGTACACTTAGAGACAGACTCCTGAGCTCTACTCTTCCCAGATAATACTAACTACATAAAAATAGTAATCATAGCTGACTTTTATGTGGCTCCGATGACATGCGAGGCTCTCTTCTGAGCCCTTTCCATGTGTGAGCCCATTTCATCCACACAAGCAGCCTTATGGGGAACGGGATCTTCTCAGAAGCCTGTCACAAAGAGACAGGCACCGGGATGTTAAGACTTTTCCTCAGATGATGCAGCTACTGTTTAATATTAACTCAGAGAATTTGACTTCGCCTCCTGGTTATATTATCCCTTCCCATATGTTTCCTCCTGAAGAGATTCTGTTAAACACACATGTGCATGCGTACACACGTGTGGACAGCTACATTTTCCTGTAAGTACCTTGGTTTGAAGTCTTCCTTTCTTTCTATAGGAACTGTGACCAAAATATTTAAAGGTGAGGTGGGTTTGGGGGCTAATTTTATTCTTAATTAGCCTACATAAGGCATAAATTCAGAACAAATGAAGATTTCAGCAATATACTGTATAATTAATAATAACAAATTATAAAAATGATTCAGCTTAACTGCATGTGTATGTGTATGTGTATATGTACATATATATGTGGGTGTGGGTGCACCCACGGGAGGCGTCATATACAAGTTGTCATGGCCTATCGACTTCCATGACTTACTGTTCACAATTCTAACCACTTCGATTCCTTCTTTATTTTTTTTCAGGAGAAAAAAAGGTACAGATTCACTTTCTTTCTGAAAAGAAATAATTAAATAAGAACTATTTTGGTAATTATTATTTTGTTTTATCCAAAAACACTGATTACTTTCTCTGTTCAATCACTTTCTTGGGATTTTTTTGGATACTGAGAGTAACACTGAGTACTAACTAAGAGAGCAGATTATGTCAGCCTGCAGATTCTCACCTCCAATGGCTGCAGTTTGTTTAACCCTAGAACAGTGTTGGCGATGATGAAATCAGTGGTTATCATGTGACTCCTTCTTAGATAACCTTGGTTGTCAGTACATCAAACTTGCTGACCTTCGGGCTCCCTGCAAGCAGCTAGTGGTCAATAGCATCCCAGTATCTTTTATTACACACTGTTAGAGTTGCTTTTGTAAGAGCTAAATCCAAGTATTAGAACTGACAAGAGTTTGGACTTACTCTTTATAAAATATCTGTACTTAATTTAAAAATAAGCAATAATCCAACTATTGGAAAAATCAATGTAATTCAACTTTATATTTTTTATATGTTTGATAGCTAGATGTTAAAAAAAGATGTTAAAAAAGTCAACTTAAGCTTTTGCTTAATTCCTTAGGACCTTCTAATGTAAAAAAAAAAAAAGTACATTTCCTGGTAAATACTTGGAAAACTACTCCTGGCTACAAGTCCTCAACAAAATACATTACTTGTAGTAATATAGTTACACATAACAGAAATACAATCTTTTTCTAAAAAAAATATTTTATTTATTTATTCATGAGAGGCACACGGAGAGAGAGGCAGAGACACAGGCAGAGGGAGAAGCAGGCTCCATGCAGGAAGCCCTATGTGGGACTTGATCATGAAACCTCAGGATCATGCCTAGGCCAAAGGGAGGCACTCAACTGCTGAGCCACCCAGGCATCCCAAATCTTTTGTATTTTATTCTAGTCTTCATCACAACTTAAAATAAAAAAAAAAATTACTTGAAATTTGCATACCACTTAAGGAGTTCACAAGTGACTCCTGAATATTCATATCTTGTAAAAGTCTTAGACTATTTTATTGTCTCTTTCTAATTTAGTGGATATTAATTCAGAGCTGGGATAACTTATTTGTCATTTTACCTAATAATAGTAAGTCACGAAAAAATAAACTAAATGAAAAGAAGAATGTTCCTTTTCTTTCTCTACATAATACATCAATCATTCTGTGTTGTCTCTAACTTCTTTTCATGAACACAGAAATTTTAATCCCTAACATTTGTCCTAGAAATACTTGCCTAACAGTTCATGTTTCCTTGTTGTGTTTTTTAATGAATCATGATTGTTCTTTCTTCTAAGACATGTTTTCTAGCAAGTGACAGAAAATCCATCAATACTGCCTTCTAAAAAATGTTTTTTCCACCCCCCTAAATGATAAGGAACATAGGTGTAGCCTACACTGTTCAATCCTGTCATCAAGGACTCCAACCCATCTGGATGATGTACCAAGGCAAACTTGGGTCTTCATTTGATCCACCTACTGTCTTCTGACTGCTGGTGTAGTTTCACGTGACCCAACCATGTTCAAGAGCAGGAGGAGAAACAGCCGGAAGCTTCTCTCACCTCCACTATGAGACAAGGACCTGCTTTTCCAAAAGTCTTCAACAGAGTCCTTGCTGATTCGAATGGGAACAAACATAGACTTTTACCTACCAGTGGAGGTGGAGGGAGCAATCACTGGGTTTTGCATTTTCTGCCCTTGAGATGAGAGGAAGCATGGAGAAGGAGGTTGAGATATGCCGCTGGATGACCCCACTGTCAACCACACACTAAGACCATTTACGCAAAAAGTAATTTATTTGACTAAGTCTGAAACAAACAGAAAATGCAGTGTAGTCCTAGATATTAGGTGAACGTCTGTGGAAGGCAACCACCAGATTTATATATTTTATTAAGATATTAAAAATAAGCAAAATATTAAAATTTATTATCACTTTTTAATGATTAAATATTTCAAAGGGGATTGAAATATTTTTGGATGTTTTAATTGAAAAAATAGAATCACGTGCTACCACAAGGGGTCTTACAGATAAGCTCCGTGGTGCAAAATGAAAGGGAAATAAATATACATGTATTTCATTAAATCAAACTGAAGTTCAAATCCTGAACTGAAATAATGAAATGGGGAAAATACAACAAAATATGATATAAGTGAATATATATGTAAACTTAGATAGATACCATATATTTATATATTTGAATATAATATAAATACATATTATATATATAGTATACATATATATATTCACCAAACATAACAAAATAACTATAATGATATTATTTGAGGCTATCTGCATTATACCCATACTCATATATTTAAAAACTTATTTTAGCTGATTTCTATGATTGAAAATTCTCTAATCCCCTTTTTATGGACAAGTTTAGCAGGGCAATGTTCTCACAGGAATGGCATATCACTCTAATAATTTTCCTGCAAAAGATATTTTAATTTCTAAATGTGTGCAGGTATTAAAATTCTAGAATTTACTGATTCGTTGGACAAAAAAGTTTGATTGTTCCAAATGTATTTGTCAATTCCAATTATAGTTAAATTATATTTAAATATAATTATATTTTTGATTTATAAAATAACCCATTAATGAAGCTTAAGAATCAGGTACCACTGACAATGGAAGTCAGTAGATTGGTGGGAAGGGTACGTCTAAAATGGAGTGTTGGCTTAAAAGTTACTTTATGGGGCAGTTATACCTCAAATCCTCTCTAGTTTTCCTATCTCTGGAAGAAGAAAACATTATATCCTCCAGAGGATGAATGAAACTAGGGTCTTGAAAATAGCAAGCACACATAAAGGGAGCAATGATATTCCAAATGAAAAGCAGAGAGATTGGATGGAAGTTAATACAGTGACTAATGGAACTCCTAGTCCCTTTCTCCAATTTAGCTCTGGAAATCCTACTCAGGCTTCCATTTCTAGGTGAGAGGTTGAATGATTCTTTAACAAAGAAGCTAAAGTATGTGAGAAGAAAGACCATAGATGCTGATAACTGGGGGTTTCCAACCAAAAATCCTACTTTGCCAGCTGGTCACCCTATGGGATATCCCACCACTTACTTACCCTTTCTTACTCGCAACAATATCCTTTTCTATCTAGGTACATACTCATACATGCAACATCAGAGCTTATATACATGATTTTAAGAAGTCTTCATTAAATGGAAATATAATCAAATATCACCAGATATTTTGGAAAGTTTCCATCATAAAAGACAGTAACCAAAATAAACAGAAATGCAATGCAAAGAAATAACAACATCACTGAGAATAGAAGAATAAAAGGAGATACCAGCACTGCACTCAAGGAAATGTGTAAAGATATCACATTCATAAAATAGAAATAGTAGGTTGTGAAAACAAAGGACCAAAAATTGTCCTAAAATAAAAAAAATAATAACAGAAATTCAAAAATCAGTAAACAGATTATAAGATAACATTAAGGTCACAGAAATCAGAAAACAAAACATGAAGATCATAAGAGGCAAGAGATTTGAAGAAGGATCCAGGAGGACTACAAAAAGAACTATTGGTAAGAGCTGTAGGAAGAGAAAAAAAGATGAATATTGTCTTTAAACAATGATAAAGTTTTCAGATAAACCTCCCCGGCCAAGTTTATTACTCAGAAATTTCAGAGCTTTATACATTAAGAGAAGATGATTCTGAGGGCAATTCTGGGAAAAATCTATTAGCTCTCATCCAAAGGATCTGGAATAGGAAGGCCATGTGCTTTTCCATCACTCAGTATGATGTAAATGTGAAAGGAAGAATGAGGACATTTCAGAGCTACGGAGTTCAAAATGATCTTATTCCATTTCTAAGAATAATATTCTAAGTTCTACTACATCAAAATGAAGAAATATATCAAGATGGAGGAAAACATGAGTTCTAGACTGGGGGAAAACACACACACACACACACACACACACACACACACACACACGATAGCATGAAAGCAGATGGAATTTTTAGCAAATCAGTATCCCAGGGCTGTTCTGTGCAGTGTCCTGGGTGGCGCAGGAGGAGGAATGCCACTGGAAAAGATGTCCTGTGACACTCAACCTTGGGCCCTGGATAAACCAGATCATCTGGCAAAGTTCACTATCTAGAAAATTCCACTGACATTTCTCTTAGAAACTGGAGCATGTGAAAGACTTAGTTTTAGGCTAAAACAAACAAAAACCATATGAAGCAAAAATTAACCCCAGAAAAAGAGAAATAAAAAAAATTAAAAATAAATTATAGAAGAAAGCTGAAGAGGCATACTATAAGTCTCAAACCAATATATATATATATATATTATATATTAAACTTGTATATATATATATAAATTATATATAGTCATGGAAATTAAGAACTTGAATATAGATTTAACCAAAAAGTTATGAGGAAGCTACATAGGCTAAGATAGCTAGTATCTCCATTTACTACAGGCAGTTGATATGTAAAATTGACACATTCACATATAAAATAGTTAGAAGTAGTTAAAAATAAAGTTTTTGGTATTCAGCATTCTGGAGATGAGGAATAAAACAGATTTTTGCTTTCCTTATTGTAATTCTTAACTCTTAGCTGTTGCATTTTACATGACCTATTCCTATGATACTTTGATCTAAAAAAATTAATGCGCTCCATAAATTTAGCTTGAAATCTAACTGTACCTACTACTATTTTGAATTCTGATATATTATATTTTAAAGAAATAATTAGCTTATTTTTATATTTGTTTTTGTTTTTAAAATAGTTAGATAAAACAGATGGTTTTGGGCTGGTATTTACAAGCATCCGCTTCCAAATAACATATTTGGTTGTAGATAGACTTTATGCCAAATAAATGAAAATTCAAATTGGATACAATAATAATTATCACAATTCTCTTTTTTGTCTTCAGTTTTGAAAAAAAATATACTGATGCGCTACACAATAATTTTAATTAAGTGGTAGATACGCCACATATGATGGTGGCAACAAGCTTTGCTCTAAATTCAGACTACATTGGTTCAGATTCTAGCTCTCTCACTTTCTGTGTGAACTTGGCCAAGTTACATGGCCCCTTTGTGCCTTGTCCCTCTCATATTTAATATTATAAAATTAATAAATCAGAAACGTAATTTTGTGGGAATTAAATTAGATAATTCACAGTAATAACTTACCACTGCAACAGTAGTAAGAGCTTTGTAATGATTAGCCATGTTATCATCCTTCTCAGGACAAAGTGTTTTGAGTCTAATGAAGGACAACTTGAGAAAATTTGAGAAATTATTATACGTTTTATCTTTTTCACTTTCTTTCTGTATTTTGTCATTACATTTTTATTTCATTCTTCAATTCTATTTATAAATACCTGTTTATATTTTTGTTAGCAAAAGTTTTAAAAAGAAAGTTTTCTTGAGTTGTCAATCTCTTAATCAACTGTATCACCACGTACTAATAACCCCCCCACACACACACACATAAACACTGACATATGTATTCTGAATATGATTTGTAGTAACTGAAAATCCTAAACTCAAAACCATTCCAATTACAGGTCACTCTGAAGGATTGATTAGCCAGTCTAATGAGTCCTGAGTACATACCCAGAAAATCCAACTGTTGTCTATTTATGCTCTAACTTCCAGGAGGATCTCCATCACATCTGCTTTAAAGTGATATATAGGATTTTTGTTGTAACATTTTCAAGTGTTTCTAAATAAAACTACAAAAATATATGACTTTTGTTGTTATGGATTCCTTACCTCTTATTGAAAGATAAGCTGAGAACACTTTGTATCACTTTTAAGAACGTGAGTTCTTAGGGAAAATCGAGCCAGTGATCTCTTCACTGAGTAGAGTTTAGTTTCATCACCCTGATCTGGACAACTGGGATTATCAGAGACTGGATCTCATTATACTGGGGAAGTAATTACATGAGATAGTGCTTGACATGTTTCACATACTTCTTAGACAATATTGAATACCTATTAGTTGGGAGACTAAAGTACAGTAACCAGAAAATCACATCAATGAAAACTCTGGATAAGTTTTTCACTATTTTCATTTGATATTCAAGTTTATATTCAGTCAAGAGAGGGAGTTACAAGTAATTTAAATGTTTTGGTACAATCACTAAAAATGATCCTGAATTTGTACTATTCATACTGGGTTCAACAGGTTTACCCAAGGTTTTATAATAATTGCAGTAGAGAAAAAAAAATGTTTCAGAAAGTATTTAATTTCCTCATTTTACAAAGAAGAAAAGTCTCCTAGACAGTCAAAGTGACTAGAATAAACACAGCATATCATTTTGCAAAGTCTATTTTACTTTAAGAAATATTTGGAAATGGAGAGGAGATGTATTTCTTATTATGACATGTTTGATATATTAAACTTGTAATTCAAGAAAATGTTCAAATATGAGCAAGAATTCTAAGACTTTCTGTTTTCAGTTATGTTAACATGGATTCGTTCTGTGATTACTAATACTTGGTATTCATCTTTGAGAAGAACTGATATGAGTAGTTAGTAAAATTGGTTACATAATAGGAATAGAATGGGCATTGTTCTAAATTCCAGTTCTGACAACCTTCTCCATAAGATCATTTCTACCTTTTTTCTTTCTCCTGAGCTCCTATGCATGAATAAGAATCATTTAAGACCATTTGTTAGGTAAGGTACGCCTGAAAACAGGACAAGATTTGAACACAGTCCTGGGTTGCTACTGTAAATGCAAGCGATAGTATAAAAGGAATTGAGCTCAAGAACTGTTTTTTAAAAATGAAATGTTAAAACGTTAAAAATTAAAGAAATTAAAAATTTTAAAATGAAAGCATTAAAATTAACCCTTGTCATTAACTAGGGAACCATGAGGTTGGCATTGGGAAGAAGCCAACATGTAAGAATCACCATCTAGCCTCAGAGTATTGTTCAAATGAGTCTATGACAGAAAATTCTCAGTTACATCTTTAAGTAAATTAAGTGAAGAAAAATCATCATAATAAATTTTATTTTATACTTACATTCTGATACATAGTATCATCCTGGCTTGTTTGGGCACGTTTATAAATGTAAAATTAACCATATAATACAAGGCATATGGTGAATAATTGCCTAAAATGAAGTATAAATAATGCACAAAGGAATTATTAGGGAATGAAAGTTGAGTTCTGACTACTTTGGTGGGAACGTTATCCAGAGAAGAAATCAGATTAACATGACACTTGACATACTCATATATTTCTATATAGAATTTTAAGATAAAGATCTCCTTAAGCAAAAAATACAGATGCAGTAATTAGATAAATGTGAAGCACATGGCACAAAGTGTAAATAGTCCTATATTTCTGAGTATATACATTCTTACATAACATACATATTATTTTAAAAAGTGTTTTATGGAAATGGAAATTAAACATTTATAGTCAAATATGGAGGGTCTTCAGTGAACAACATCAGTTTTTATTTTTGGTAATAAAACTTAGAATTCCACATTCTAATTACGAAAGAAGAAATCTACCTTGATGATTACAGTTTAGTGTAAATGACCATGTTCACTCCCCACTGGTATGAGATCAACTAATTCTAGAAACTTACAGACTAATATTTTCACAATAATTTCTTTTTGTGGACAGAAAAAAATATGGAGGGAAGTAGAACAACATCACAAATACACAGTTATAGGGAGCCATGATATTTTTTATTTTGAATTTCTCTTTAATTTTCGTACAGAAATTCGACAAGAAATTGTCTTTAAAGATAACGTCATGACCTATCACTTGAAATACTACCCGTCAGTTCCATATATTGTTCACCCTCATTTCCTTCCAACATTCTCAGGTTGTAAAAATTAAAAGAAAAATACTAGAATCAAAGTTCCCAAAAATTCTTCAATTTTGTTCTGCACAATATAATCCTTTTCTTGTATCCTCTACTGAACAAAAGACCAGCAAAATTTTCAAAGGTTAATTTTCACGAAAAAAGTTTAAATACTTTTATTAATATTAAACAGATATTTGTTCTAGTATTTGTTGTATTTTTCCCTAGGTATCAAATGTCTCAAGGAAGCCTCATCTAACTTTAAAATCATGTTCCAGGGCAGCCTGGGTGGCTCAGCAGTTTAGCATCTGCCTTCAGCCCAGGGCGTGATCCTGGAGACCGGGGATCGAGTCCCACGTCGGGCTCCCGGTGCATGGAGCCTGCTCCTCCCTCTGCCTGTGTCTCTGCCTCTCTCTCTCTCTGTGTCTCTCATGAATAAATAAATAAAATCTTAAAAAAAATAAAATAAAATCATGCTCCACTGGCCAGGCACGTTCCATTACAAATGGCAGACAAGTTCCAAGGCTTATTTTGTATAAATTTTATTACATTACAAATTCTCTTTGTGTTTGTTTTTGGCTATCACCATTTTAGGAAAATAACCAACTCACAACATTTCTTGCAAATTTGAACATATCGTGCTATCTCCCTTCCCTCTCATGTTTACCTAAAATGAAATATCTTTCTCTTGAGGTACATATACTTTACACAGGTAAGTGAAGGGAGAGTATGACACAGTTGGAGAACAACTTGAAGTAGAGAATTTTTGAGTTCGGAAAACAAATATTTGGGGATTCTGAAATGAACGATTCATCTGGTCAGACTACACCATTAAACTGCCAAACGACGATATGATCCAATATGGTTTTAATTGTAATTCCAAGACCTGGCCACTTACCAGTTAGCTCCATTTCTCTCTTTTTGTTTCTTTTACTGTGGCTCCTCTTGCAATTATCGTTGCTATCCTACTACTCATAAGAAGTATAGTTTTACTCATTTACTCTTCTTTACTCATAAGAAGTATACACATTCTTTTTTTTTTTTAGGATGTTATTTATTTATTCATCAGTGACACACACACACACAGAGGCAGAGACACAGGCAGAGGGAGAAGCAGATTCCATGCAGGGGAGCCTGATATGGGACTCGATCCCAGGACCCTGGGTTCAAGACCTGAGCCAAAGGCAGATGCTCAACCACTGAGCCACCGGATGTCCCTATACATACTTTTTGTTAATGTTTAAGAAATGGTTAGTATCGGCTACATGAAGTTATGACGCAAATCTTTTTGAGTCAATTTAGCTAATCCTAATGTTTCAGGAAAGAACAACTCTGTATGTAATAATATCATATTTAGTATTCCTTTGGAATTGCAAATTCATTAGTTGAAAGTTTCCACTTTTCTAATTAGAAAACTGTCATTTTTCTACCGGCTGTGCTGTAACAGAGAACGTGAATAAGCATAATGGGCTGCAAATATGTATTGTTTATACCTCTTTTTCTGCTGTACCTGTGCATTTTTCAAAAGTGATAGGGACAAATAAAGCAAGGAAAAGTAATAAGAAAATATTTCCTTGAAAAGTGCAAGCATTAGTAATTTCCCCACCTATCTGGATGGTAACAGGCAATGCCTCAAAGGGAGCTATATGCTTTTTTACTTAGTGGAGATAGAATCTTCTATCATTTCCCAAGGGGGAAGCCCATAAAATATTGATGTTCTGGAGGGGAGAGTGAAAGAACACAAATGTCCTTCCATTCCTTCACAAGAGCTCTGCTTCCTTTTTCTGAGCCAGTTCTCTGATGCAATCTCCCACCTCAAGGGAGACCTTCATATTCCCCTTCACAGGCTCATGCACCCCTGTGGAGCCTGCCTCTCTGCAGCTCCCCAGCCCCTCTCCTGCCCAGAGGGATTTGGTTTAAGTAGAAGGGGAGATGGTCGATCTGCTAAGTTACCATGCTCTTCAAATCATTATCTAAGAAAAGAGGTGTGCAGACGAAGGGGGGAGAATAATAGGGTTTTCCCATGTTAGAGGTGTGAACCCATTGTGTGTTTTGGCCAATTATTTATATGATCCAACAAAGGAAACCCCCAATATACATGATGAACGAGTAATGATCTGTAGCCAGGTCTAAGCTGAATGGCTCTAGTAGTTTTGTTATGTTTGTCCTCTTTCTTCACTGTTTTTGAAATTTCTTTACAAAATTAAAATATGAGTGGGAGACCAAAGGAAGATACAGCTTTTATGTTTTTCCACCGGGGTGATGTGCTGCAGAGAGCAAGACTGAGATACTTCTGAGCAAATAGAAACCACATTTTGCATACACTTTAACCTAGTAGGATATGTTAGACAAAATTAAAGTAAAAGAAAATGGTGCATTAGATAACCTTAAGTGTGTCATTGTGTAACAAATATTTTACTATAATATTAAATAAGGGCTAAAATCTAAAATGACTATGCCAACAGGACTATGTATGTATTCAGCAGCAAAGTTATTTGGTAATAGTTAAAGTTCACTTTATAAATATTGTCTGATACAAATGTTTTCAATATTTTATCTATCATTGATCTATCTATCATCTATCTATCTATCTATCTATCTATCTATCTATCTATCTATCTATATCTATCTATCTATCTATCTATCATCTATCTATCTATCTATCATCTATCTATCTATCTATCATCATCAGAGACTGAGAGAGAAAGAGCAGGGAAGCAAGAGAGGCAGAGGGACAAGCAGACTCCATGCTGAGCATGAAGCTCAATGTGGGGCTCGATCTCAAGATTCTGAGATTATTATGACCTAAGCTAAAAGCACAAGCCAAAGGCTCAGCTGACTGAGCCACCCAGCCACCCCAATACAAATGTTTTCTCATAAAGAACTCAATATTTGTGTCATTTGCTTATACCTCCCTGAATTTTATTGAAGAGATTATTACTTCAACTGTGTATAATCCTCAGTGTGTGAGGCATAACTAGGGAGATGAAAGGATGCAGAGTGCATGCAATACGTTGGTTGTAAAATTGGAAGATCGGGTATTTTCAAATTTTGTAATTTGGCCCACAAGTAAACAAATATTGATTGTGTCCTATGAGGAAAAATACTACTTAGTCCCGGTCATGTCCTAGAAGATCCAACCTACTAGGCACTTGTGTGGTAAACATAACGCTTTATATATATGTTGACTCATACAATTTTCATAGCAGGCGCTGTGCAACCTTGCCATTACAGATGGATACACTGAAGTTCAAATGGCTAAAATGGTCATGTAGCTCTGGAGTTTTTGATTCTAGATTTTAACCCATGGTGGCTATCTCCAAACACTGGTTTCCAGCCAGGAGAGCATCATGCTCGATCTGGGAAGCTGTGGCCAGGGTACCCATGTATCTTGGCACGTTTCACCCATCCTATGACTTTGTGCAGCTGGTTGCCAACCATATGCTTTTGGCTCCTTGGGTATAAAAATAACTCCCTATAGCCCAGATTGATTTCATATCACATACCTGTGAAGAAGCCAGGGAGTATTTAATTCTTAATATGATTGGAATAAATAATCTTTGTTTTTTATCATTCAGGGTATTCCAAAAACCAAAGCTAAATAGAAAGAAAGGTGGAAGGACACATAAAATTGACAGAGACTCCACACTCAAAATATAAGTGGGTACCCACAAGGAATTAAACTTCTCTAAAACAGTCATGTAGTATCATTATATATTTTGCTTTCTAACTATTTTGATATATATATTTTTAATTTTCTATCTTATAGTAACAGTGTTCTCATTTACAAAAGAGGTCTCTATAAATACTATATGGAGAAATTATGTTATAAAGTTTTTAAAATGACAATAATTTCTCTTTATTTTCCTTGATGTTTTCAGTAATGAAAAAACCTGTATGAAGGAAGAGCGTATCATTTTATAATTTGTATATATATGCTAGGTACTTCCGCTTTCCATTTTATAATAAAAGCTGCTTTCTAGCAATTCTTACTGGATAATGTTTAAAACCAGTTCAGCACAATTTAGTAAGGAAAGGGTATCTACAGAAAAACATCACATATACCAGGCATTGTGCTAGAAAATTCCAATGATTTATTTTATTTTTCTAATAGCAGCCCTTTGAATTAATATCTGTCATACTTTTTTGAAGAGTAAATAGATGCTTTCAAAGGTTAACTGCATTGCTTGCACACCTGTAACCACTAAATGGCAGGCTAACTACAAACTAGATGCACTGGCTCAAAAATCTCCGTGACCCCATACCATTTTGGAATACGTTCTGATTTCATTGTGCATGCATGGAAGTTGGGGTGTTTAGTGAACCATACTGAAAAAAGAAACAGACGGAGGCTCATAGATAGAAAGCATTAGTTAAGGTGTGACTCCCTTAATTAGTAACACTCAATTTTTCTAAACTACTAATTATTCTCCCCCAGTGTTTGATCTCATTCAGAGCCTAATACCATTTGACATTGGGACAGAGAGAGGATGTGGCAACCAGATAGGCAACTTAGGGTGGTTGATGATGGGCTTGGGTGGGAGCAGACGAAAGGCTAGTTAGTACCGACCGGACTCAGGTTGAACAGCTGTAATAAATATTTGCTGAATTCTCATGAAGTGAATGTCACTGTGTTAGTTTACGAGGGTTGCCATAACCAATACCACAGGCCAGGTGGCTTAAAGAACAGAAATGTATTTTTTCACATAGTTGGAGGATGTAACCCAGCTGTCAGTGTGTCTGGAAGTTTCATCTTCCAGTTTTATGTGCCATCTTTCCTTAATATGCAGTAGGCCACCATCTCCCTTGGTCTTTATATGATCTTTCCTCTGTTTGTGTTGCCTGATCCTTATCTACTCATCTTAAAAGGATACTAGTCCTCTAGGATTACAACCCACCTTAAGAACTCAATTTTTACTTATTACCTTTTTAAAGGCCTATCTCCAAATACAGTCACACTCTCAGGTATTGTGGGTAGGGGCTTCAACGGAACAATAATTCCCCTCATAACCAACACTATGCTGAATTCCATGTTGAATACAGAGAGGAAATGAATAAGCATTTGTCTTCAGGAGTTTCTAGTATGGTGGGAGAATTATTGACTCAAATAAGAGTCTTATTTCCAAACCAATTTATCCTATAATGCTATAGATGTGTGTGTGTGTGTGTGTGTGTGTGTGTGTGTGTAACACAAACTATTGATGCTCCTTCTCATTTAATATTGTTGGCGTGCTCCTATCAGAGGCTACGTGCACACTCCTCAGCATAATAATCAAGGCCCTGTTTCACTAATTCCGTCCTCTCTCCATACAGTTGACTTATGCCCCATGGTATCTTCTCAGTCCCTGGAACTTGTCAATCAACATACTTTCTGCTTTCATTTGCACATAATTTTCTCTACCCTGAAATCCCTTTTTCCATTTCCATTGTGGGACAGACTAGGCTGCTAGCTGGTCTCCATAGCTGTGACTATTTTTCTTAGGATTGTATTCCAAGACTTTCTTGCAATTATACATAGACACATTGCTGATTCTAGTTGAAGGATTAGAAATTAAATTGATATGGCCGTTTTTGAGTCAAGAACTTTTGGGAGAATAGTTTGTTCTTTTCTGCTAGTACGATGCAGGCATCAAGACTTGAGGAATGAGCCCTGAGTCTTTGAATTACCCGGGGGAAGAGTCAGCTATTGAACTGGAATCACCCATGACAACTATAGTATGAGTGAGAAAAACATTTCCGTAGTGTTTGAGACATTGCATATATCTATAGGTTTGTTCATTCTAGCCTACCCAGGCAATATACCCAACTACTGAAATATTATTTAAATTTTAAAAATATGGCTCGAACATGATTATCCATGTAAAGTTTTCTCCCATGTTGTCCCCTCTGGAACACACACCCTATAGATTTAGAAAAGGGTAGGAAATATAAGACATTGTGAAAACGATCAACAGGGTTTAGGTGCAAATTAGATGGTCTGAGAGGATGAAGAGTGGATGGTGAAGGAATGGAAAATAATTCTAAACATATTTCTAAGTTGAAAGTATAAGAAAGATATTTGAGGGACAGAGCTGATGACTTCAAACTTTGACCTGTTAGGTTTCACATGGATGCACAATTAAACATATTTAACCACTACTTATAAATGTAAAAAAAGGGTGGGACTAAATATATATTTATGATTGACCCTCTAAAAATTATTGGGAAGTCTGTATGAGAAGATGAAATATACAAAGGAGAAAATGTGAGGGAAAAGTGAATATGGCTGAGGACAAGGTATAAAGAATTTTGGACATTAGAAAGACCAATTAAGATGCCCCAAGACAGCATTGTACTATTAAAGTGGAGCAATTGAAGAGAGAATTTAGAAAGGAGGAGTCTAACATGAGAAAACTTGTAAAAGTGGTAAATCATGGATGATTAATTCAAAGCATTGTGTTGTACAATCATTCGTGTGAGAACGTAAGCTCTTTGAGAGCAGAGGTGTTTAATTTTTGAGCTGATATATTCCCAGGACCTAGACTAGTGCCTGACACCTAAAAATGGTAAGTAATATATGGTTACATCAGTGATTGAAACCTCTGGAGAGGAGAGTCCTATTGGATTTCTGAAAACAAACATTAGATTACAGGACTTTCAAAAAAAAAAAAAAAACAGATAAAGCAACTCAAGTGTGTTTGTGATGTGGGGGTTTTAGTACTTATGAAGAGTGAAGTTTAGAAAATAAGTGGAGAATATCATGAAAATGGATTCCTTGTGGAAGCCCTTAACAAGTAATAAGTAAAATGATGACCAAACGGACTTCAAAGCAAATTGAATAAAATCTCTTACGCTATATCTTGTGAGTATCTTGTAACATAGAGGGAACACTTGGGGATGAAGCCAGCGGCTAGTAGATTACCTGGACATTAGAAGAGATCGAATAGACGGTTGCTGACTTAATGCCATAAGGTAATCGGTGGAGTGTGGGACTGTCAATACAGATGGAAATAGGCTTTATACTCAATAACTTAGCTCTTCTCTGGTTATTTGAAATAAACACATTACTTAGTTCTTCCTAATCAAACCCACTGGCTTGAGACTTTTCTTCAGAGAAGAGCTGTATGAATAAGGACAATTTTCTTTCTTTAAAAGAAAATTATTTATTTATTCCTGAGAGACACAGAGAGAGGCAGAGATACAGACAGAGGGAGAAGCAGGCTCCATGCAGGGAGCCCCTTGTGGGACTCGATCTCAGGACCCCCAGGGTCAGCCCCTGAGCCCAAGGCAGAGGCTCAACTGCTGAGCCACCCAGGCACCCTGAATAAGGACAATTTTTATGAAATAAATACATTAGGCAGAATGTCAGTCTGTCAGAGCAGGCTCAAGCAGTTAAAGGAACCAGGAGCAAAAGTCTCTGCAGGACATCTATGTGCCCCTTCTCTACTGAGAGCGGTTGGTGTGTAGCTGGGAGAACAAGGATTAACCCCGTCTTACTATCCTTTGCATTGTGGCCCTAGGAACCATGTGTATGTGATACATAAATAGCAATTAGTAAATAACTGTTGCCTGCATGAAGGGGTTTATAAACAAATACTCCCCAAATTAGGGACATTCTGGGAGATATAATGTAGTAATGGCACAGGACCATTACCTATACTCTCAACCTCAGACCTGCAAATCCCTGGTTACCCAGCAAACACTAGCAAACTCACACATGGTGCAGGCAGGTCATACATCTGATATCCTACAAACACTGATGATTTAGAACCACTCCCTTGACCAGGCCAACCACATGGATATTCCAGTTCAGAGAATCTTGACATCATACATGGGTATAACCGCTCTCCACGGTATCCGCACAGGCCGTGTTACTAGAAAGGCATGTTCATCCAGCCACCTCACTCTCAAAGGAGTCAAATTAAATATCAAGAGAAGTCCAGGAAAAAAAAAAAACGGTTTCTAAGATACCCAAGTGTCACAAATATCAATAAGTACAAGTTTTAAAAGTGGTGAAAGATTGATCAACAATCAAATGATATAGTATATTTATTGGGGAATCCACCAAGTGATAATGTCTGTGAACTATTTTTATCACCATTGTTATCATTATAATTATTATTATCACCACTGTTAACACTGCCTTTTAGGTAAGTTTAGCCCCAATACCTCCATGTTTTCAAAGACTTAAGATGAACTAATATATGTAGAGCTACAACAAACCAAACTGAGATTTTATTCTCATAACATAAATATTTGATTACATATATTTATGATATTTAAATCGCTCACCATTCTCTTTGATGTACTATTATATACTATTTAATAAACATAAAGGACTGCGGGCCAAAGGAAGAAAAAAAATAGAAAGATCCATTTCATTGCACTTCCAGAAAATGAAGCAACATTGCAAATTGCCAGAAATACTTGTTGTTAATTGCTTCCATTGATTATTCCATTCTGTTGTGGGAATCCAGCGTGCCTTCCCATCTCCTCTGTACTGTAAAGTGAGGTATTATTTGATTCATGAATTCTTAAATTGAAACTGAAACCAAACTTCCCACTCTTCTGCCCTTGTGTATACCCAACAGCTTACCTCCTCTTTGCCTGACTAACTTCCCTTCACTCTTCCAAGGCAAATAAATGTGGCCATTATCTTTAGACATAATTAGTCAATAAAAGTGACAACACACTGTAGATCTTTCATTGTATTTTCATTGATCATGAAAACAGATAGCCAAAGTAAAAGAAACCAATACTTAATGTAGGTATTCATTTAAAAATATTTATGTAGGGCAGCCCTGGTGGCTCAGTGGTTTAGTGCCACCTTCGGCCCAGGATGTGATCCTGGAGACCCAGGATCGAGTCCCATGTCGGGATCCCTGCATGGAGCCTGCTTCTCCCTTTGCCTGTGTCTCTGCCACCATCTCTCTCTCTGTGTCTCTCATGAATAAATAAATAAAATCTTTAAAAATAAATAAAAATAAAAATACGTATGTAGATGTAAAATTTATATCTACCCACATATCTATCTACACACACACACACATACACACACAATACATACTTACTTATTTATATAAACTTGCCTGATTTTTTTTCTTCTAATTTTTATGGCCTTAACATATCAACAGACTTTTCATTTTTCACTTGTGAGGGTTTGATGTCAAAGGATTGAGGGACCAAAAATCTCCAAAATATATGTCACTAAGGGAGGTGGTTGTACTCCTACAGTAATTCGTAATAAACTATTATTCCATAAGGCATACACAATTTTGAATTAGAAATGATTTTGCTCAATTATAACACAATGGTGATTTAAGTGGAAAAGAAGCCTAAATACAAAAGAGACCAAAAAAGGCACAAAGAGAAGTAAGTATTTCCAGATGATCCAAAATCTATCTTCAGGCCATTGCTAATAAATTGCTAGAACTGCAAGAATGGATACCAGTTAATACAGGAGCTACATCTAGACATTCCAGTACCAAATCACTTAGGAAAAATAAAAGACCTGAGATTAAGTAGATGAGCTAAAAATGACCACAATCAAGATATGTCTGTCCAACATAAAGACTATACTGTTCTGCATTAGATACCTTTTTGTAACTCCCATAGCCTCTACTTACAGCCTGGAGAGGATTAGTTCTTAATTATCATGTGTCACTGAATACAGTAAAATATATTTTTTCTTAAAGTGTCACATCATTTAGAAAAATATTAATAACAAAATTCCTTTTGTACTATAGACAAATTATTTCATGTTCTAAGAGGGAAAGTTTCTGAATAAATAATTCATGACTAGAGTAATTAATGTTTTTATGTATGGGTAGGGTGACTTTGTACTTCAGAGTAGATGGAATAATAGAGTTTCTTCCTTGTATTTTTTATGAGTGGTCCCTTGGTTACAATGGAAACTGATATTGTCAATTTCATCAAGATTAAACTAACTTTAAAATGTAGTCATTTGAATCCAATGTTCTGTAAGTGAATCAGCTTAAAAGAAATGAATGTTTTGCTGAAAGCAATGCAATTCAAAGCTAGTTTGGATGCTTTTTTTATGTACGTAAAAATAACTTTACTAATTTGTTTTTTTTTTAATAAAGATGAGTTTTATTCATGCTCCATAAAAAATAGAATAGAGCAAATGATGGTGTTACAGCAAAATGTATCAATTACTTGAAGACAAAACTGACATGCATTTGAAAAATTTCTGTGTACATAATAAATAAATGCATACAATGAAATGTTCTCATTCTGTTACTGTGTCAATTTGCTTAAAGATGTTATAATATAAAAAAATTTAAAAGATGCTAGGGCAGAAGGCAAATACAAATCTCACTTGACATAAGAATATATTTAAAAGGTATTTCTTGACATTATAAAATAAGTATGAACACTTATTTGCAGTGATATATTTAAAATTGCTGTTAATTCTTTTGTCGTTGTATTGATACATGAAGTCAAATAGGCTAACAGTACATTTCAGTGCATAATCCTTGCACATGAATTAAGTACTTTCATTTTCACATGGGTTGAGAGATAAATTTTGTTTAATATTAGATTTTTATGGGCCGAAAAAAAAATGCCTTTTTTCTTCTGTTTGTGGAACATGAACCACTCTCTGGAAGTGGAATGGGTAGCAGACATAGATAGGAAATGATTTGTCAGATTCCCACATATCCATGAGAAATGTTTTGTTTGTTTTGTTTTGTTTGTTTGTTTCCATGAGAAACTTTGGAGATTGCTATCAATATTCTTCTAAAATAGGGCAAGTATTTAAATTATTAAACTGGTAAAAAAAAAAAAACTGCAGAATTCATTCAGGAAGTCAACAAGACTTCACCTTAAACCTTCTTTTAGACCTGGGCAAGATGATAATGAATAAACTTATACTTATGTAAATGTATGATAATCCAACAAGGAGGGGTTTTCAGGAAACTAATAAACCAGAGGAAAATCATAGAGTCGAAGTGAGGAAGGCTCAATATAAGATATGTACAAAGATGAGAAGGGAAGAGCTCAAGTATCATTACTTTAATAATTGTCCTGAATTCTATTTAGAGACATTGATATGAAGACAAGGTTGTTAGATGTATCTTCTCATTCTCTAGATTGATTCTCATTATTTTTATCCCAGACTGTGTCTGTTCCTGTCACTAACACTATTTTTCTAGAACAATCGGCATTTCTTTCTCTTTTTTAAAAAGAAATTATTTATTTATTCATGAGAGACACAGAGAGAAGCAGAGACCCAGGCAGAGGGAGAAGCAGGCTCCATGCAGGGAGCCCGAGGTGGGACTCGATCCCAGGACTCCGGGATCATGACCTCAGCCAAAGGCAGACGCTCAACTGCTAAGCCATCCAGGCATCCCCAGTCTGCATTTCATTAATCAGATTTACTGAACTTTCACTGTGTTTAGCTAATATGTATGGAAATTCTGAAAAACAGGATCTACAAAATCATTTGTAAAATACAAATAGTGAAATACAGTTCTATCCCCTTTCTCATTTCAAAATATTCCATGATTTGAATATCAATTATGTTCAACTAATGGTGACAAATCATGAAAAATTTTAGCTGCATATATTTTTAAGTAGTTTTTCCAGTTAATGAACCACAACACTCAATCTCTATAGTATGGTCTTCTAATTTTAGCAATCTACTTCTAATTTTAGCAATGCTTAATCACAGAAAGGACTTAAGAGAGATGTTGCTGGATCAATATAATCTATTAGCACCATCACATCAAGGTGAATGGATACCTGCAATATCTGTTGGGAAGCCAACGGCTTTCACATTAGCAACTAACACTTTGATGATAAGTAGGAAAGGCAAAGGCATGCTGTGGGAAAAGTGGGTGTTTGGGCATATCTTGCAGATGATTTAATAACAATGTGATCTTCATAAATTGTAGACCACTGTTTTAAGTCAAATTTTGGAAACACTCTGAATCAAGTCCTCAGACTTATTTGATCAGAAAAAAAGTCGTAAAATTTAAATCTATAAGATATACACACACTCAGAACAAAATCCCATAATATAATGTGCAATGCACTGTTATTTTCAGTTTACCTCTTGTCTTTTTTTAGTTTATTAAAAATGTTAGAGACAAAGTCATTAAATGGATTTTATACCTTAATCAATTGCAACCAAGAGCTAAAAAATGCTGCAATAGATCCAACTCCATTTTATGCTTGATTTGCTTCTGCTGGGCACAAGTTGATGCTATTAAGATGAAGTTGCTAAAACCCCATCTTAGGGGAAATGTATACTCTTTTAGTAATGTGATTCCTAATCCAATCCATCTACATTTCTTGCCTCTCTATTCTGAATATTTGCAATGTGTTTGAGATTCAAAACAGTATCTCCAGTCTTAGATATAACTTAAAATAACTGGGAAAATTTTTTTTAACTGGGAAAATTATATATGAAAAGTAGTATATGCCTTCTGAAATACTTCCAAAAGTAGGGCATCATCTATTGAAAGGGAAAAGAAAAGATTCTGTCAATATTTTCAAAGGTGTTATTTCACTTAAGTAGTATTGCTATTATATCGCTATAAATACATATAACCTTTGTTTCTCTATTTCATATTTCTCATTAATTATATTCCATTAGTAAAAATAACTTTCTAGAATATAGTATGAAAATGAGTAAATTATCCATATTCAAGGTCTGGAATTCAATTATCAACTCATTAAATGGATCACAATTCAACAGATGTCTTTTTTTTTTTTTTTTCAACAAATGTCTTTAGAGAAAACAGTGCAGAGTTAAAACACAATGTTGGATCCTAGGGGATAGTAAGATTAGTGTAACATACTCTAAGAGTGAGAGATTTAAATTTAGGGAAATAAACTGTTATAATCTAATAACAAAGAGTCCACTTGGGGCATGTGCAGTGGGTAGCAGGTGCTGTAATGACTATAACTATAGTGAGAAGGAAGTGGTGTACATTAAGTAATCAACACATTTGACATTATGCCTTCAGAGTATGAGTTAGAACATTTAATTCTGAGGCATGGGATACCATTCTAAGGTTCTGCCCAAAATGTATGAGGTATTTCCTTCCTTTGATGAGACATACGAAGGGAAAAAAAAAAGGTGAATATAATGAGAACCATAAACAGGTAGACTTTCTAGAGGATATGTCTCTAGCTCAGGACAACTGAGGAATGAATTTTCAGTGTGGAATCATTACAAAGCAAAACTTTCTAAACCTGTGGTTGAAAACTATTGCTTTCTAATCATCCCCTGATGTCTTCCATTCTATTGGCCTCCAAAATTTGGGAGTAGCAGGCATATTGTTTTATAAAAATTAGATATTTCCTTTTTCCTGATTTTTATGGGGACTTAGTAAAATTTGATGAGTAGACATGGCCATGGCTAAGCATCCTTCAATGTGCCTGTAGAGAAAACTTAATTCCAGGCTCACAGAGTTAGGGGAAATCATGCAGAAGATAGCAGCTAAAACAAAATTAGTCTAGGCAGAACGTACAGATATGCAAGGACATAGAGCTCTGAAAGAATTTGTAAATCTGAGAGATTTCCAGAGTTTCATTATGCATGGATTAAAGAGAGAAGGTTGGAAAGTGAGGCGGGATCTATCACAAAATATCACCAAGGCCAAGCTACTAAGTCTGAACATTGCGGAGCCCCAAGAGAAAAAAGTAGAAACTTCAGAAGACTAGACTTTTTGAACAAAGTTTTTTCTTTGATCTATTAGTAAAAATAATGAATTTAAGGATCAATAAATATGTACAGACCAAAATATCCCATTCTTTCAATTTATAAAACCAAAGGATACTTTTGAGACTTTTAAAAAAAGGTAGTGTTATTTGTGTGGGATATACTAGATGAATATTAAAATGAAGAAAAAAAACCACAATAAAGTAATTTTACATTTCTACTGCCTTCAGTAACAACAGAATACGTATTTTTACTGCAGTGTCTCTGAAAACACACATTTTTATTGATGTGTAAAATGGTACAGAGATGGAATGTGTGTGCATCCTCTATGTTTGTGTGTTTAATACCAAAGAAGACATTAAATTATATAAAGTAAGGCATTAATTAAATCATATCATCTTGATTTGAAAGACCACACTATGCTTTTCATATGAAAGAGGGCTAAGTTGTTAGAGCTAAAAGTTTGATTCCGAACTAATAACCTGTGTGTAGTCGAGTCCAGATTATTCTCTAAGAGTACTGAAGTCTCTTCACTTCCTTCACCTTCAAAATATTAAGGATTATTTTTTTATCCTTACTATTTTGGTTTAAGAAATCACAAATTACAATGAGAAACAGAAGATAAAAGGATCATTTAGAGCAATTGGAAATCCAGAACTGCAAGTATCGATGACCAAGCTAAAATTACTATCAGTACTATTCATTCATGTCATCTTTATTTGGTGTTTACTGTGTATATAACATCAATAAAAATTATGATTAAAATGAATAACTCAAGTGCAGTAAATAAAGCTTTCACATTGAGAGGAATAGAAACAATCAATGCAAATCTTAGCAGAGCCACACACAAGATCCATGAATGCAGAATTTTTTTTTTCAATCTTGTTAATTGTAATGTTGCCAATACCTGGAACAGTGACTCATTACAGGGCTCCGTGGTATTTGTTGAGTGAAAGAATGAATGCAGTTGCCCTGGTAACATGGCTGGTTCATCACTGCAAAACACTGATATTGGCATCCTGGAAATCAACACCATGGATACAAGAGCCTTGCCATAAATGGCTTAGCTATTAGCACCAATCATTTTGTGCTACAGAATTAAAAGTTTTAAACATAGAGTCAGAAGAGATGCATATCTCGACTTATGATAATAGAAAGTATAAGCATTCGGTACTGATAAGACATGGCCCTTGAATACCTCATATAATACAAGCATCATGGCAATTATATTCTCTTAGATGGAAGATGCTGGAAATCTTCATCTCAACTATAGGATTATTTGTGAGCATGAGTTAATTTTGCATCCAATGCCACAGTAGATGGCATAATCTGATGGCAGATGGTCCTGGGAGGCTCAATTATGTAGAGAGGCAAGTTATATCATAAAAATAACAGTTACCTCCTCTGAAAGTGTCATTGCTCATAAAATATTGAATGGGAGGAAAACAAAACAAACAAAACTAAACTAAGCAAAAAGCACTTGCTGCCTACCAAGATTTAATTGGTCTTGCAGTTATTGACTGTTGCTGGAAAGAAGTCTCACAGGAAAAACTTCTTGCCTCTGACAATGCAAGTCATAGGAAAAATAATAATTATACCGAATAAAAGCACCTGCAGTTGATGAGCCGGCTGATGAATGTGGACAAATATTCAGATTCGATGGATCAAATATACAGACACTGCCAAAAAGTGACTCAGGAATTCTTTCACAAAAGTCACCATCAAAATGGGTGCTAAGACAAATACGTATCTTTTGCAAATAAGATTGTCTAAGAAACCAAGGGGAAAGGAGCTGGTTAATAATATTGTGGATCCTTGCTTCAAGGAGAACAACCACCACAAAGAATAGAACTCTATTTTTGGTGTCCTTAATTACATGTAATAGTGCACAATGACAGTTTAAACTATCAATGATGATTCGTCAAGACATGTTCCATGGTCACAGATCGTGTAAAGGCTCTTCACCTGACCTCACTGTATCCTAGGGCCACCTCAGCAGGACTTTTTAAATGGTTCCAAGGGTATTTAATTGAAAAGGATGACAAGAATTCCATTGACCATTTCCCTTGATAGGATGATTGGTGTCAATCTTTGTCTACACATATATTAGGCTATTTTTTTAGGAGCCATTAAAAGCAGAAATTCAGAATAATTTATGTATAATTATGTGTCTCCTTTTAGCTTAGTTCTTAAATATTACCTCCTCCATATCATCCTATGCTTTGTAGCATTTATCTGTTTTCTTCATATATTTTTTAGTTAATTGTGTATCTATTTCTCTATCTCTAATCACAAAACTTTTTTAAATCAAGGAATTATATTGTTGATCTTGTGGTCTTGAGTGGTTCTCAGCAAGGTTGGAAACTATCTGCTCTCTCTCTCTCTCACTCCTCCATAAAGTAAATACTGAAATTATATATCTAAGTGGAAGAATAAGATTTTCATCTCCATTCATCAAGCACTAAGTGAGTCTACCTTTTATAAAGTGAGAAATATATTTGGGAATTAAAATAATTTTATTCTAATTTTGTCACTTTGCCATTTAATCCCTTTAGACATCAATTTTCACATTTGCAATAGGACAGGTTTGGACCATAATTTTAAAAATATATATTTTATTTATTTTGGAGAGAGAAATAAAGTGCTATTGGGGGGGAGGGCCAGAGGGAGAGAGTATCTCAAACAGACCCCATGCTGAATGAGGATTCTGAAGTGGGGCTCAGTCTCACAACCCTGAGATCCTGACCGCAGCCGAAATCAAGAGTTGGACACTCATCCAACTAAGCCACACAAGCCTTCCTGGATTATAATTTATATAAAACCCTTTCAAATTCCAATAGTTTAGGATTCTCTTTTTACCACTACACTTTAAAAACCAAAATAATAATATCTAATTATATTATAGACAAATTAGGAGTTCTCATTCAAAATTACATTTTACTATGGCTTTGGTGATTAGGTAATAATGCTGAATATCTGAAAAAAATCCTCTTATAGTGTCAAATGTATTCTCATAATCTGGAAAGAAAAATTAATTTAACTGTGTAACATAAACCATCTCTTTGCTCAGAAACCAACTTTGAAAGCTCAGAAGAATCTTTATCAGAAAATCAGGTAATGTTTGTTAGTTTAAGTAAATACATGGCATGTCTTTTCTTATGTAGACTATTCAACAGGAAATCTTAAAATGAAGTACTTAAGCACACACCCAATACAAAATGCTTCATGAGTTTTCTGAAGTTCTTACAATCATTTGACTTGTTCTACTTTTATCTTTTTGAATAGAAATGAAACAGGAACTGCAAAGACTAATATTCCTATCTATGATGGTCAAGAGACAAAGGGGGAGAAAAAGAGAAAATGGATTAAGAGTTTTAGAACTTAACTATATCTTAATTAATTAATTAATTAGTTTTCAAGATTTTATTTATTTATTCATGAGAGACAGAGAGAGAGAGGCAGAGACATAGGCAGAGGGAGAAGCAGGCTCCACACAGGGAGCCCGACGTGGGACTCGATCCCGGGTCTCCAGGGTCATACCCTGGTCCAAAGGCAGATGCTAAACCACTAAGCCACCCAGGAATCTCCTATATATTAATTTAAACATTAAATAATACTATGCTTTGCAAGGAGCCTGCATTTAGTAGATCTGAACATTTTTATCATTTTATTAAAAAGATCAAGAAAATATTAATCTGTGTTGTCACAACATTTATGTAAGGTACTTTGTATAAGAATCAGGATTGTGTAACATGCAGGATAAGGATTCTCTGGATCCACCCTGAGTTGGAAATCTAAGCAAACTCTGCACCTGGGAGCAATTAGATGATTAATTTTGCTTAAAAAAAAAAAAAAAAAAGGTACAAATGATTGGTAGTTTAGGAGAACATAAAATTGTGGAGAACGATGATCAGATCCTTTGGGAGAAAAAACAAAAACAAAATACAAAATGCCAATGTAGACAAATTATGAGAGACTCCTAATTCTGGGAAACAAACAAAGGGTTGCAAAGGGGAGCGGGGAGAGGGGATGGGGTATCTGGGTGACAGGCACTGAGGGGGACACTTGGGATGAGCACTGGGTGTTATACTATATGTTGGTAAACTGAATTTAAATCAAAAAATATAAAACAACTTAAATAAAGGGTCTAATAATATTAAACGTGTCTTTAAGTGATCACTTCTAAAAGAGTAGATAAGAAAAATTCCTCTACTCATCACATCCTTCAGGATAAAGAAAGTTGGCAGAAATTTGCAAGTAGGGACCCCTGGATGGCTCAGGGCATGACCCCGTGGTCCCAGGATCAAGTCCCGCATCAGGCTCCCCACAGGAGCCTCCTTTTCCCTCTGCCTGTGTCTCTACCTCTCTCTCTGTCTCTCATGAATAAATAAATAAAATCTTTAAAAAAAAGTAATTTGCAAATAATAACAAACTCATTGCTAGTACTATGCTGATAGGTTTGAGCACAGATACATGACTGAAGCAGGAGTAGAACTGTGATCAAGTATTCAATGTAATAGATGGAAGAGTATTAATCTAACTAAGTATAAATGAAGCAGTGTCTTTTATTTGTATTAAGTTATTTTCAAAATGGAAATATATATTTGAGAAGGACTTTATTGAAGCACAAAGTAGGATTATTATCGAATGAATCAGATTTATCTACTCTTCATTTACTAAGATTGGGTGACTCATAAGTAATTTGAGCTCTTTTCTAGTAGACTGAAGAGTATAGTTCATTATTCGTTAGTCCTTATTCATTCCTGCCTAGCGGCTAGCACTTACCATGCATTTATAAATGTTTCTGACCTAATGAATTAAGGAATGGAAATTCATTCTTTTTTTTTTTAAGATTTATTTATATATTTTAGAGAGAAAGAGAGAGAATGATTGGGAGGAGGGGCAGTGGGAGAGGAAGAGGGAGAGAATCTTCAAGTAGACTCCTCTCTGAGCATGGAGCCAAATGATTATGGCTCACTATCATAGCCCATGAGGTCATGACCTGAGCTGAAAACAAGAGCTGGAAGCTCGGCCGACTGAGCCACCCAGGTGCCCCAAAGCTCATTCTTGGATCAGCGTCTTCAGGAAACATCAGAGCCGAGATGAAATACCAACTTATTTCTTGTGCACACATTTGTACTTCTCACAAGATTCCTTCTTCATTATACCTGACTATCTAATCCCTGAGACAAAGTGAAAATCAAAGATCACCTGTGGTTGGCAGCGAGGAAGGAATAGAATCCACTGAAATTTCCTTACACCAACAACAGTGAAAGTCTGTGATTAGCTCATCTGAATCAGATAATGTTTTAAGCCTTCTTTGGGGTCATGGCTATTTAGTAAGAATTCATACGACATGAAGAAAAGAATCCCAAAGTAGAAATGCAGCCATTCGGGCAACCAAGCAAACCTAAACTATTCCATTTATTTGTTGACAGATACACTAGGGAAAACCAAGAGTTGGTTCTAAGAAGTCTAGTTTTAATTTTTCATATAATGGCCATTTGGGGACAGTGTTATGAGTATTAAGCTTTGTTGACCATTTCAAGCTTTCTCGCCAAGGTATGTCCAAGATGGATAATTCAATGCTTTTATACTCTGCTTTTAACGTAGCGACATTTTCTTCACCCAGTGCTTTCTGCCAACCTGGCCTTTTAAACCATCTCAAATTAAGAGTAATGGAGAAAAGGACTTGTGAGTTACGGAAATAGCCCTTAAAGATTAAATATTAGAACATCATTTAGAGTTTGTCTCCTTACGTTTTACACAATTCTAACAACTTTGATTATCTGGTTTCTCAAACACTGCAGATCAGAAAAAGAAAACTGAAGAACAAGAAACATGCAGAGCCAGTTTCTTAGAACTAGCTCTGCAGAGCAACAGTGTATGTGCCAGATACAAGCTGACGTCAGAAAGTAGGCATCGCACTCCGTAATCTTTGGTCTTCCAAATGATAGGAAGTGCAAAAGAAATATTTTTCTTCCATTTGCTAAAAATAGCAAGGAAGACTTTAGTCATGACTGTTTCAGTGGAGGTTAAGACCCTTGAAATAAGGAGAAAGACTGAACTCCAAAACAAATACAGGGACAAGTGAGGATTTACCGCCAACGGGCAGTGAGAGAGAGCGGATGGGAAATTGCTAACTGCAACCTGGTGAGATATGGAAGATGGGGCAAGAGGGGTCTGCCCCGATGGTGGGGATGGAGGATTATCAATAAGTTGGTTTAACAGGACGTTGTCAAGAATGGATGAGGTCAGGAGTTCAACAGAAGAGAAGTAGGCCAAGGATGAAGTTTCTTGCAGAGTTTAGTCAGGGAGAGAGTTTCTGTGCAGTCATGAATAGGCCCAATTTGGACACCTGGGTGGCTCATTCGGTTAAGCATCTACCTTGGGGTCATGATCCCCCAGTCCTGGGATCAAGCCCCACATCAGGCTCCCCTGCTTCTCCCTCTCCATCTACTCTCTTTTTCTCTCGTGCTTTCTCTCTGTCTTTCAAATAAATAAATAAATAAAATCTTTTTTTAAAAAAATAACCATTTAGATTTTCTACTTTTAAAGAAGCTAGAGAATCACGTGCAACTTTGAGAAAAACGTATACTAAAAAATAATTCTTATTTCCCTCCAATTATGCCAATCCAATGGCAGTTTCCCACACTTCAGAAAAAGGACTAGTCCAGAGGACTTCACATCCGAATGATGCTTATGATAATTTAACTTACGGAATAATTGTAAATTAAAATAATTGTCTTTAACTTTTGCCAAATTGAAAAAGCACATCAAGGGAGCATCAACATTTCTAAACAAATTGTGTAAAGATCACTATTTGCCCTTCTATGAATGAGGTCGCAAATGGTTTGTGATGATTTAAATGGGGTCTGCAATAAGTTAAGGAGGTAAATTAACATTTGCATGGAATGCAGTCTTGTGGATGCCACCCTAAAAAGACCGAAAGAAATTGTTTGCAAGAAATGTCCTACTTGTAGCTGAACATTTTTTTTTTGAAGTTGTTCACTTTGTCTTACAGAGAGGGCTTCATCTCTTAGTTGTAATAGTTTCATAGAATAAAATTTGAATATTCCTTCTAGCCCTAAGTTTGTTATCCTGA
Source organism: Canis lupus dingo (assembly GCF_003254725.2). Taxonomy (NCBI): domain Eukaryota; kingdom Metazoa; phylum Chordata; class Mammalia; order Carnivora; family Canidae; genus Canis; species Canis lupus. Next base: position 84,515,571 of record NC_064246.1, on the reverse strand, counting down.
CATGTTTTTCTTTCTTTTTTTTTTTTTTTAGATTTTTAATTTATTTATTCATTAGACACAGAGAGAGAGAGAGAGGCAGAGACACAGGCAGAGGGAGAAGCAGGCTCCCAGCAGGGAGCCCAGTGTAGGACTCGATCCCAGGACCCTGGGGTCACACCCTGGATGGAAGGCAGACGCTCCACTGCTGAGCCACCCACGTGCCCCCGGACATGCTTTTCTTTCCTGAAATTTTTTCTTTTCATTTTGTTTCTATTAATTTATATATTTTTCCTTCCTTCTTTAATCTCTTCCTCCTCCTTATCCTCTTGTCTCCTTATCTCAATTTTGGTTTTGTGGTTTTATGCCTCCATCTCACGTATACATATTTTAATGGTCATCCTCTCTTTACCGCATCCCATCTTTTCTCATTTCTTATGCCTTTCCCTGATCCTGAATGGGCTGCTTTCAATTTTATGTACAAATATTATTTAAAAGCCACCTTAATTTTATTTTAAGCTATCCCACTCGTCTCTAAATTGGCCCATCTATACTCTATGTTATAATGACGGGGTTGACATTCTGAAAACTGTATTTCCCTTTGTTCAGAAGGTGTCCTGCTAGCTTCCAGCAGTATGGCTAAGTAGTTTGAAACTAGAAGGCAGGAGAAGCAAGGTGAAGTCTGCTGCTCTGCTCATCAGCCTCACTCCAGCTTCCAATCGCCAATGGCCCCTTGCCATCCGCAGCAGTTATCTCCAGCCTCCAGTAATGTGGGTCCTTCAGGAACAAATATCACAGGGTCCCTTCAGACATACCAGTACTTTCTAGGAGACAATCTCTTCTCAGAAGTCTGGGCCCAAACTCCGCGGCGCCCAGCCTGTGATCTCCTGCAGTAGCAGGATTAGCCAAGCAGCTAATGAGCATCATTCGGAGCCAAGAAGCTCCCTTTTGGAGCCCAGCTCTGCAAAGCCCCTCCTCTAAGCTCCTGTGCTGTTAACTGTAGCTGTATGACACCCCCTTCTCAGAGACCTGTGCCCCCAATTCTCAGGGTACCTTCTGCAATTTTCCAGATTTTGGAAGCCCCAAACCCTACACTCTGTGCCCCAAGTCTTTAGGGGGTGTAACTCTGATTTACCTTGATGCTCTCTCTTGATCTTTCCATTTTCTAACAGCTCTTTATCTAATGTATGTTAAATTCTTTCTGATGCTGTATTTAGTATGATTTTTTCTGTTCCCAACTGGACCTTCTACTCTGATATTATATTGGTACCAAACCTAATTCCAGGACACAAAAACCCATAAATGAGATTTACGGGTTGGTTTAGTTCCATTCTTGGCCTTGGACAGTGTGTTGAGCTCCTCAACATGGGAAATGAGAAATCAGTAATTCTTGGCATGCTGTGCATCATGATTAAATTGTCACCTGTGGTTGATTGTGAACTATGTCTCATCTTGATGCGTATGAGTGAGGATATCTTTTTCCTACTGTACTGGAGAGTATGAAGAAAACAAATGACAGCCTCAAGGCTTTCAACTCATGGCTCCATTGACAGATGAAGAATAAGAGATCTTCTATATGTTCTTTAAAGAATTTATGTCACTAAAAATCAAATTCAATTTAGTGATTTAAAAACTAAGCCAAATTCACAGACTCCCATAGGTTGACAATCCAAGGCTTAGAGAAAGAGAAATATTATATTATGTCTGAGGGTCAACTTATTTCTTTGCTTTTCATATTTCTATATCTGCTGGTCCCAAATCTTCTGAGTAAGCAGAAGTGTATAACATAATGATTCCATTGCACTTTCCAGAAAAGTAATGTTATTTTGGAGTATCTGCATAAAGATGGTAGAAGACAGAGTGGACATTGTGTGTGTATGGAGAACTAGATAAATGAGAAAAGTTTCCCAGCAACCCCAGGAAGCAAATAATATCATTTCACTTGACCTGAGACAATAAGTGGGTCTGTGAAAGGTGCTGATAGGCCTTTAAAAAGTGGGGGATGTGATTGGGTGAACTGCATGGGCTTGTACATAGTCCTTATTTAATTTTCTTCTTTTTACTTATGCTTTTCACTGGCATAGGCTCACTGCTCCAGAGGAGTGGAGCTGTTACTCAGTGTCAATCAATGTCCTCCTCTTTTACATTTTCTTTGGTCAACAAAATTATCCACACCACTCTTCCCCATCAATTCAGCACTCTAGTTCCATTTGCTTTATTTTATTTTTATAGAGTTAATTTCTCTGAAGAAAGAAGACTTTAATTTTATTAATCATTTATCTGAAGGGCAAAAAGTATGATACCATTTGAAAATGTTTTCTTTCTATTCATTTACGTGTGAGTTATTTTGAAAGTAATATGGATGCTTTCAGAAGTTTTAAAATCTAATTTAAGTTTTATCTTTGAAATATGTTACTTTAGTTTTTTTTAAGATTTTATTTATTCATGAGAGACACAGAGAGGCAGAGACACAAGCAGACGGAGAAGCAGACTCCCTGCGGGGAGACCAATGCAGAATTCGATCCCAGGACCCCAGGATCACGCCCTGAGCCAAAGGCAGAGCCATCCAGGTGCCCAAAATATATTACTTTAAAAAAAGAAACTAAACTCAAACAAACAAAAAAAGACCTAACTCGATTATACTCTAAGAAAAATGTACCAAACATAAATTTGGACGTACAATTTTACTATCCTTGAAATGATCTCTTTACTGCTTCAGGCATGACAAGCACTCTTTCTTTGATGTAGGCTAAATTTGAAACACTAGTTTTCTTTAATTTTATGGAAATTTATTACCCAAAGAAATCATTATAATTTTAAGAAAAGTGCCTTTGTGATTGAAATCTGCCTTTACCTAGAGAATTATGCATCTTGGATCATAAAACAAACAAACAAACAAACAAATCCTATCCCTGTCGAGACGCTGCCTAAGACTCATCAGACACAGGAAATACCCAACATTTTCTCATGAGTCCCCTCACTGAGGCTGGGAAGAAAATATATTCTTATTTTCATAGATCTCCTTATAACTAGAAATGGCATGTGACCCATTTCTAGAAGGTATAAACAGAAGTTAGTGGTGGGGCGGGGAGTAGGGAGAGAGATTTAGGGGGAGATCCTAGAAAAAAGCGTATGCTTCTTTAGTAAATACAAACAACAATTACAACAGTGATTACGGGACAAGTGCTACTGGCAAAGCCCCCCCTTCTAGTCCCTAAGCTTAGATACCTGCAACCGCAGCAGCTACCTGGAAAATATTACTAATAAGCATGAGGGAAAGGCCACATAGAGTTTCCTATGACCTGGAGTCAGAAGAGTTCTTAATCTTTAGAGAGAGAAATCATGAATGATTTTCAGGTCACTACTTCATGTGCTCGAGCAGATTGGAGTAAATTTATGATACCATGAATTATTTTGCACATATATTAAAATCTTGATAAAACATGTCTTCTCTTGTTAACCTGATATACCAATTTGGTTGCTCACTTATACCATGCATGCCCGACAAGTCTTGTCCCCAGCTTACATCTCCTTCTCACAATAAAAAATTAATTTCTATTATACATAACATTTTCTCATTCTCTGGCCTTTTTTGTTGGGAAGCCAAATGTTCAATATTAGGTAGTATTTTTTTTTTCTTGGAAACGTTAGTATAGGCGCCAGAGTTTTAAGAATATTTTGTGAATCTGAATAATAAGCAAGTTAATATTAATTATATGCTTAATATCATATTTATGAATTTATAAAAATATGACTAAACATATATCCCCAGGACTGAAGTACATTATGTAGAAATTTAAGAAAAATAATTAATATTTTCAATTTAAATTGTGGTTCAATATAATAATACCTTTCTCAACGTGGATTAAGAGTTCTCAAATGATTTGTTTTTTTGTTTATTTGTTTGTTTTGTTTTGTTTTGTTTTGAGAGAAAAAGCAAGAGAAAGAACACAGGAGCAGGGAGGGAGGAGGGGAAGAGGGAGAGAAAGAATCCCAAGTAGGTTCCACACCCAGTGCGGAACTCAACGCTGGGCCCAATCCCATGACCCTGAGATCATGACCTGAGCTGAAATCAAGAGTTGAACATTTGACCAACTGAGCCACCCACGTACCCCGGGATCACGTTTTAAATAAAATGCCTCTGTATTGTGTTGCTAATAGCAGGATATTCAAAATATCTTTCCAAAGATAGAAAAATGACTGCATATGTGTAGATGCTTATACACATCAGGATTCAGACAAACTTGTAAGTACACAGCTAACTCATATATTTAGTTAGAATAAAAACAATGTGATTCCTGTCTTTATAGGTGACTCAAAATATATAAGGACTAAAGCAAAAATAGGCAAAGTTCATTAATATATATCTTTCAAATTTATATACAAGGAGTAAAATACTAGGATATGGCACTTGTTAGTCATGGTAAAATATTGATAATTTAACACAAAAGTTTTCTGAGACAATGTCAGGAATATTCGCTTTACTTGCTAGGGTTTTTTCCTATGTTTCCAAATGTAATTCCGAAAATCAACACAACGCTATGCATGAGCCTTCTTTTAAACTTGCTGTAACTTGAATACATGTTTTAAAGTATGTTGTTCTAACAAATGTCTTACATTGTATGATTTCATATTATTTATATTATTTTAAGTACTATCCACATTTTTTCCACAAAATCCAACTCCTTAATCGATTGTAAAATAAACAAGGCATGTAAATAACATTTGGCAACAATGCAAAATTAAAACCAAACAAAATCACTCCTATCAAAAGAAAATTGAATGTCATGCACACACACACATGCACACACACACACACACACACACTCTCATACACACACGTACACGATCCAACCAATCTCTCTCTGCTGGAGGTCGTCTCCTGCAAGCTCCATCACTGTGCACTGACACACAGAAACCTGGGGGAGACATTGCGAAGCTGCTGTGTCCTCTCCTGGCACTCAAGATACTTATATGACAAAACTCATTATTTTTTACTGTAATTGCTTAATAACATTTACATCCCTCAGAGCTGTGCAAACTACCTGAGAGCAGTGCTTGTGCGTGTTTAGGTCGGTGTTCTAGCTGCAGTACACGCTGGTGCCTGGCACATAGTAGGTGATCAATTACTGTTTGTTGAGTAAATACAGGATTTTAATGTCTTTCCAGACATTATCAAGAAGATTTGGTTTATAAGTTGAATAATTTCTGGAGATCTAATATATGACACGGTGATTGTAATTAACAATACTGTATTAACACTTGCAAGTTGCTAGAAGCGTAGATCTTAAAAGTTCTCATCACACAAAAAATGCTAATATGTTAGGTGGATATATTAACTAACCTTATTTTGGTGATTACTTATATATATCAACATGTTGTACATCTTAAAGTTACACAATGTCATCTGTCAATTATATTTCAAAAAATCTGAGAAAAATTAAGGTATATTTTAAAATATATGTCAAAATATAAATAAATAAGAGGTGCCTAGGGGCTCAGTCAGGCAACTGACATTTTTTTTTTTTAAGATTTTATTTATATGACAGAGAGAGAGAGAGCAGAGTGAAAGGGTGAGCATGAGCTGCGGGAGGGGCAGAGGGAGAGGAAGAAGCAGGCTTCCCACTGAGCAAGGAGCCCAACGTGGGGCTGGATCCCAGGACCCTGGATCAGGACCTGAGCCACAGGCAGATGCTTAACCAACTGAGCCACCAGGTGCCCCAACATCCAACTCTTGATTTTGGCTCAGGTCATTGTCTTGGAGTCCTGGGAATGCAGCCCCAGGTAGGCCTCTGCACTCAGGGTGGGGAATTCCCTTTTCTTCTTTTCCTCTTTCTGTCCCTCCCCCTGCTCTCTCCCTCTCTCTCTAACACAAATAAATCAGTCTAAAAACATAAATAAATAAATAAATAAATAAATAAATAAATAATAAATAAATAATAAAATATATGAATTCAAGTAGTATTTTATTTTCAACTTATTTGAGTTAAACATTTTCATTATAATGATTATTAATGCAAGCTGGGTCAATGAAGAGCAGCATTTTATAAGATATAGAATAAATCATAGACAAGAAATTCTATATGGCCAGGAAAACATAATCGATTAAAGAGTTACTGCTCTTCTAACTTATCTTCTATGAATAGTTCCTTGGGAAAACTATGTAAAGATATATATCAGTTCTATCCATTGATGATATCCAATTTCCAGTAGTTTGAAAGATAAAGCATTAAGATTTTACTACAATCGAACTCCAATAAAAATATACAAAACAAAAAAAGATTTTACTGTGTGGATAGTTGGAAATCATCTGGAATCTTAGAGAAAGATACAGCATTTCAGAAAGGAGATGCACTTAAGAATCTGTAAACATATATACAATGAAAATATTAATCAATTTCCAAATGGATATCATCATGGGGTTAATTCTTGTTAAAAAGGTTCAGCACGCTAAACAGGGTTATAATATGCATTCTTCTAATGCTTTAGAATATTCAAGTTTTCTGTAGAGAAAAGGCAATCTACAGATTGGATGAGACTCATAGAAAAAACTTAAGCTTATACAGAAATTAATCTAGAAGTGTATGAGGGACCCTCAAGATGCATCAGGTAAGTTAACACAGTAAAATATCTAAGCACGGACCTCGTGAAACAGAGACGGTATTTAAATAATTTCTTAAAGGTATAGAGTTAGTATGGTGATAGTGTGGTAATCTGTGAAATATGCAAAAAAGGATAATTGAGGAGAAAGACACAGTCATAAATAACAGAATTGGAAAAATCACATTATAATCATGCCGCCGCTGGGCTGATGGCTCTGTGGCCCTGAGTCAGCCTCCCAGTTGGGGAACCAGCAACGGCCCAGTGTGCTGGTGCCTGCGTCCCACCCTAGGCAGGTGTGTGCGGTTGGTCCAGGGGCTCCTTACTCACCAGCACCGCGTAGGTGCAAAAGGATGAATCACTGAGACAACAGGCTGCAATAGCACCACGTGGCCCCGGACCCAGGAAGTGTCGCCTTCCTGCTCAGAAGTAACTTAACCTACCCTACTCTTCTTTCTAACTGAAATCCATGTGTGTTGAGCATTTGAATTTGATCCATGACCCTTTCTGCTCTGTGACTTTTGAGATGATTTACTGGTGGCTGGTGATTGGCTTGGAGGCTCTAAGTCCATCAAAGTAATTGAAGACGTGCTTTAATTTCACATCTTCATTTGCCATGTAAGGGATGTTGCAAAATGTTCATGTGAAAAATGAGCTCTAAGATCAGCCCATGCTCTGTTTAGAACAGAAGAGAAAGAAGGAATATTTGTCTTACTTGTAAATTAGTTTTTCAATGAGATAATACCCTTTTTTGCTTATTTTCATTTTTTTTTTATGTAAAGAGGAAAGACATATAAAGTGGAATAGTTAGGACTTCTTTTCTTTTAAGATTTTATTTACTTATTCCTGAGAGACACAGAGAAAGAAGAAGAAACACAGGCAGAGGGAGAAGCAGAGTCCCTGCGGGGAGCCTGATGCAGGACTCGATCCCAGGACCCCGGGGTCACACCCTGAGCCAAAGGCAGTTGCTCAACCACTGAGCCACCCAGGCTTCCTGCATAGTTACTACTTCTGATCCTGATCTGCTTGCTTGTGTTCAAGCCCCAGCTCTGTTGTTACCAGGTTCTGATTCCTTGGACAAATAAATCTCATCAAACCTCAATTTCCTCATTTAATTGTTACAGGTAATAGCATTACCTATGACTATCTCCTACTGTGATGTACTATAAAAGTTTAATGACAAGATGTCCGTAAAGTGTTTTGTTTATTTATTTATTTATTTATTTATTTATTTATTTATTATGTATTTATTTATTGTAAAGTGTTTTAAAAAGAGCCTGATACATGAATGTATCAGTAATAGTTGCTACCAAGGTAGAAAAAAATGAATACTATTTTTTTAAATGTGCAAATAATTCAAACTACTATTATCAAGAAGCTCACATTTTTTGGAAGTGGAATAAATATGATAAATAATAAAAATCATAAAGTTTTTCAGGCCCGCATGAATTAATCCATGTATTGTATTCTAAAACCGCTGCTCTTAGAGGTGCTTAGGCCATGGATGATTTTACTTCATAGTAAAACTTCTATTTTGGATTTGTGCTCAGTAAAGTTAACGATGGCGGCCAACGAGAACTCTAATTCCTTTTACTTTCTTCCTTACCAATACTTTTAACATTGTTTTAAATTAGTCATTTACCTTTTATCTGTTTATTTGTCGTCATTCCTGCACTTAGGTCCCATTGGCTTTATGTTTATCTTTTAAAAGGAACGAGAAATAACTTTATATAAACTAAAGATTGTGAAAGCAACTTAGTATCCTACAGGTAAGCTATAATATTCATAATGCTCAAGATTGTTTTAGATAAAGGAGCTCAGAAGCAGATGTCAAAAGTGACGTATGTGATCAAATAGATTTCAGAAATGTGATCGAGTCGGAGGCTGTTTCTCTGCAAGCATAGGCAGGACGTAGGAACAGAGAGACGCTTGTGGTCAAGGACCATGCAGGGCCTGGGACTTTACCCCATTTAGTAGCTCATCAGCCAGCCTGTTAGTCTCACGGATGTTGGCAGAAAATGCAGACTTCTAGGCCAGAGGCAATGTACTTTACTGAACACAGGAAAAACAGTAGCCAGCGTTTCATGGTCCTCCGTGCCATTTCCCCACAGGAGTAGCACTGGGCCCAGGGTCAGCACTTTGAGCTGCTGCAACAAAATGCCATCACCCTGGTAGCAAGCTGCTGCTTCTTTTTTGTTTGTTTGTTTGTTTTTTTCCCTTTCTCACAGTGCTGCAGGCTGAGAAGTTTGAGATCCAAGTGCTTGCTTTGATGAGACCTGCTTCTTGGTGAGGCCTCTCTTCTTGATTTCTAGACAGCTACCACCTCAAAAGGTGCCCACGTACCCTTCCTTGGTGCAGACAGAAAGCAGGCCTGGGTATGGCCTCTTCTTCTTAGGAAGGCATGAATCCCATGGCGGGGTTGGGGGGGGCAGTGTACTCCTATGATCTTTCATAACCTAATTACCTCCCAACAGGGCCCCCTCTGGATGCCATCCCTGGGGCGGGGAGTAGAACTTCAACATCCAGGAGAACCTTGTTCTACTGTGCTTCACTTGATTGCGCTTTGCAGATACTGTAGTTTTTATAAATCAAAAATGTGTGGCGACCTGTGTCAAGCAACTCTTTCCCAACAGTATTGGCTCACTTTGTGTCTCTGAGTCACATTCTGGTAGTTCTCGGAATATTTCAGACTTTTCCAATATCATTGTGTTTGTTATCGTGACCTATGATCCGCGACCCATAGTGTCACTGCTGCAATCGTGTTGGGGTGCTACAGACCGCACTCATATAAGATGGTGAGCTTAATAATCGTTTTGTGTGTTTGGAAGTTTCTATGCACTGGCTCTCCCTCCATCTCTCTCCTCAGGCCTCCCTATTCCTTGACACATGACAATATTAAAAATAAATTACTAACCCTACAATGGCCTCTAAGTGTTCAAGTGAAAGTAAGAGTCAGTTGATGAGGCGAATGTCTTAAAGTAAGACAACTTTAAGAAATAGCCACGGGCACCCCAATGTTCAGCAAGCACCATCCTCATCAGTCAGCAGCCATCGACACCGAGGAAAGACTCTCCACCCACAAAAAGATCACAACTTGCCAAAAGCTCAGATGATGGGTGGCATTTTTTAGCAATTGAATATTTTAAAATTAAGATATGTGCGTTGTATTTTTTAGATATAATGCTATTACATACGTAAAAGACTACAGTATATTATAACTTTTATATGCACTGAAAAGTCAAAAATTCATTCAATTATTTTTATTGCAATGTCTTCTTCATGATGGTGGTCTAGAACTGAACCCCCAATTTCTCCAAGGTGTGCCTGTATAAACTTTGGTGGGGCACAATCATTCAGTCCGTCAAAACTGCACGTCCTCTGGAAGGTGCTACCATTCACTATTTTTACTACAAGCAGAAGCAAAAGTTATTTTTGTCCAGGGAAGGAAGTTACATCATCTGTCATGTTTGCTTGTTGCAAACACAGCTGGGTCTCAGGTAAAGTGTGGTCAGAGCTAGGCAATCGTGTTATCTTTTAACCAGAAAGAACAGGCAGGGACACTGATGGCTCTATGTAGACCACCTCTCCTACTATTAGCCAAATTTAGAAACTGAATGAAACAATAAGCAGAAAAACAAAGAAAGAAAGAAAGAAAGAAAAGAAAGAAAGAAAGAAAGAAAGAAAGAAAGAAAGAAAGAAAGAAAGAAGAAAGAAAGAAGAAAGAAAGAAAGAAAGAAAGAAAGAAAGAAAGAAAGAAAGAAAGAAAGAAAGAGGAAAGAAGAAAGAAAGAAAGAAAGAAAGAAAGAAAGAAAGAAAGAAAGAAAGAAAGAAAGAAAGAAGAAAGAAATCCCCATCATCCTCTACTTCCAGCACAAAGAACAATGACTGGCACACAATAAATATTGATGACCATAACTGAATAATTGAGGAAAAGCTAGTGGACTTGGCACTTAGAGTAGCAGGAGCAGGTTACATATGGCCACCAACACCTGTTAGGGAGTTTGGATTGTGTTGAAAAATCACTGACAGTTAAAAGTGAGGAAGGGGCACGGCCAGATTTACATTTTGGAACAACCATTTTAACCTCAATATGGTGATGGATTTAAGGGGAGCAAGACAAAGACAGGGAGGCAAATTAAGAAACTATGGCCATAAAAGGAAGGGATGATGAATAAGGGTCTAAACTAGCGAATTATTACTCAGGACAACCTGGAAACAGATGTAAGCAATATTTGAAGAGCAATCAGCAAGACGACACAGGGTAGAATGAGAAGACATGAATAGAGACATGCCTGAAGCATGAATTGGGAATTCAGAGGAGTAGAGGAACTTATATAGTTAGATCGACTGAGATGAATCTGTTTTATAAAACAAATTCTATTGTTTGCTTCTAATAGATTTATATATATATATATACTAATATAATATAATATATATACACCTATATGTGATTTTTTCACATCTTACAAATATAAAAATTAAACATAAAATGCTATCATTATAAATTCTTTCTGTACAGCATTAGTTTTCTTTCTCAAATCATCAAAACACGGTTATAAACTAATTCTCCATTCTAAAAAGTCTTTTCCCTTTCTTTTCTGCTTCACTCCCTACACAGATTATTTCTGTGATCCTATATGTACCAAAACTCTTCAGCTATATGACTTACCCTTTAAAAGCTAGGCAATTTATTCTTTGGTGATTATGTGACTGGTAACCTTGGTTTTGATAAATTACTTTTGGGATTATATTTCTAAAGCCAGCAGCTTTCTTATATTTGGGTACAAAGACAAAGTGAATTGTAATGATGGCTGTAAATAACACGCCGTCCATTTGAACTAGGAAACTAGTAGCCTCTTTCACCAAAACTTGGTAACATTTTATCGTGAAAAGACAGCATTGAAATGCAAGGAACCTATGCATATATGTAAAAGTAGAGTTATCTGCACAATCTTGAACACTTAACTAAATGCACAGTCCATGTATTATTTAATAGTTGAATTAATAGATCCCTTATTTTATGCACTTTGCTTGATTTCTGCAGCATGCTAGTGTTACAGGTAAATGTGTTTAATGGAATTAACCTTCCCATATTTTCAATGGTTTAGGTGAAAATGGTGCTGATTTTTTCATCTAAAAATAAGGCATTTATTTTATTGTAGAAAAATGGTTGTCCAACATATTCTTTGCAAAAAGGAAGATCGAGGAGGGTTTGGTTAGGGAGTTAGGGTCTTGGCTTCAATTTAATCATCCTGATATTTCTTATAACCCTGAAGAGAAAATATCGTGATTCTCATTTTAGGCTCCAAGGGGTCTAGGTATTTTGCTAAAGCTACGTAGCAGTTTGTGGTTAAACTGAGAGTCAGTCAGGTCCTAAGAGGTTTCAAGCTTTACTATCAATTGTAAGCAAATTATCTTTTGAAATTACATATTTTAAAATGTAGGATTATATATGTCAAGATGTATATCCTGAGTAAACCTTTGTTCTGAAATAAATTTCAACTCAGAAATTCTGAGTTAGGGGCAGCCTGGTGGCTCAGCAGTTTGGCACCACCTTTGGCCCAGAGTGTGACCCTGGAGACCCGGGATCGAGTCCCAAGTCGGGCTCCCTGCATGGAGCCTGCTTCTCCCTCTGCCTGTGTCTCTGCCTCTCTCTCTCTCTCTCTCTCTCTCTCTCTCCGTGTGTCTCAAATAAATAAGTACATGCATACATAAATAAATAAATCTTGAAAAGAAAAAAAAAAAGAAACTCTGGGTTAAGAGAAGCGAATTTTAACCATACTTAAAGTTTAATGAATTTTGTTAGGTGAGGAACAGTGGATGAACAGAATCTCAGAATTAGAACTCTTGATTTAATGAAGTTCCTTGGCTCTGTGTAAACATGTAACCTGTGTTTTGAACTGACATTATACACAGAGGTCTCACAAGTCAATTGAACCGCTTTATGCATAAAGACGAATCCAGGCTATTCATAGAAATTCAAATTCTTATTCCCAATACAAACAGAACCACTTAGACTCACCACTTAATGGCTTTATATAATAGCTTCTATTTTGTGGTATAAAACACAAAACCAAATATATCCACTTGCTCACACTACGAAGCCCAGTCACAGGGCTTCATCTCCACATTAGCAAGAATTTACCATTCAACATGACCTTACTAGGCCTGGTAATGCTTGTTCAGAATGAGAAAGAAAATACTTTTGAATAGGAGTTTTTTTTTTTTTTTCAAAAAATGATGCTTTCTAAGAAGAAATCTCTTTAAATGGATTTAGTTTTCTTTGTATAGGTACATACTTCCTTTGAGGTAACTGAAGAATACACAATAACTTTAAGAAAAGCATAAAAACCACCTAGCAAGTCATCTGTAATTGCCAACAATATTTTGCTTCACTTCCTACGATTTATGCATAAAAATATGTACTAAGAGGAAATTTCTATTTTTCTTGGCTTAGAACTTCCAGAAATAACTTAATCCTATTTTTCCTTCAGCTATAGATGCATTTCATCCAAAAAAGAAAAATAATAGACATACATCACAAATCCATACTATGGGTATAGATACTACATTTACAGAGTACAAAATTCCAAAGCATTTCATCAGAGTGTGGGTTGGAGGGTGAGGGATGGTAGTTGATTTGTTGAAATCATGTTAGGAAACCCCATTCTTCTGGAGAGAATCGACACATACAAAACCACTTACCTGTATCTGTTGCAATCTTCCCAAACTTGTCTGTATGTTACGATCATCAGAATAGATTTAGAGTATGTACATTGATGCCCAGATTCCATTCTCATAGATTCCAGTTTAACTGGTCTTGGGACTAACCAGGACATTTGGATTTTAATAGCTCTTTATGTAATTCTAATCCACAGTGAAATTTGAGAACGTTCATTTATATTATACTGTGACTTGCCTTGTTCCATTCAAAAAAGCACACTTGAGACCTTTCCAAATTTTCATTTTTCGTTTTTTTTTTTTTTTGACTACTTTAACGAACTGTGGTTGACGTACAAAAAGCTGTAAATATTTAATGTATGCAACGGGATGAGTTTGGAGAGAAGGATACAATCCCAAAACTGAGATAGGGGAAGCTGAAGAGACTGAGACAGGGGAAGCGGAAGAGACTCCAGTTTCAGAAAGGATCCATTTCTGCTGTTTTTCTGCTAGGCCATCTATACTCATGTTCTGTATTTTGCAACTGAACAAACCCAAGAAGCAATGTTGCCACTCCAAGGGGGAAGCAAGAAAATGCATCATTCTCTGAATTTCTCCTAGTCCCCTAAACCCCTGATATCTTCTAGGAAAAGTTGGATCCTAAACATGTTCCAGGACATTAGCTGCAAACAAACCTTGGTTGATGTGGGCATCAATAACTCCTGCCTTCAGTAATTTATGCAATAACACCTACCATTCACCTGACACTTGCCTTTGATTGGACACACCATGATTTGTCCAGCCACTGTTCTAGATTAGAGTACTTCATTTGTTTGTATACTTTTAACTTCATGGTGCTCTTATGGAATGCATCATTTCATAGATGAATAATACAGCTAGAGATGTATACTTAGAAGTATGATATCTGCATCAAATGCATGAGAATTTATGAATTCTGTACCTATTTTGAAATTGTCTTTTAAAATGTGCCTGACCACCTGAATCGTAGAAGACCGACTGTTTTCTCAAGATCTCTTAGTGCCTCTCAAACCAACTTGCATGTGAATCAGATTATGTAGTTTGAGAATGGAGCCTGAGATTACGTACTTTAATATTTCATCATTCTATGGTTTCTTAAGGTGATATACTGGGATATTTGTTGAGATTTTTCTACTTAATAATAAGTATTGCCATCTGTAAATCTCCCTCTAGGAACTGTTCTAGCTTATGTCTTAAATTCTGCTTTTTTTTTCCCATTCATCTTGAAATATTTCCTAGTTTACCTAGTGTTTTTTTGTTTTTCTATGACCATTGGTTCTTTAAATTATAACTTGGAGTATTGTTTCTAATTTTTAGTATAAGTGAAAAGGATATTTGGGACACTTATCTTTTTTGGAGGGGGAACATTTATCTTAAAAAAATAATTGTCATCTGAAATTCAAGTGTAACTGAGTTTCCTTTATTTTATCTGACACCCTACAATACCCATACCACCACCAGGTTATATTAGCTGCAATCCTTACAAAACTTGATTCTATCATTCGTCTGCTATGATGTAAGTTTCTGTTATCAAATGGCCAAATTTAGAGCTAACACTTTATAATATTTTCATCGAGCTTTAATTCACAAATGTATATCTTTTGAACACTTAAGATAAACAGAGAGTTGTTTCTATGCATATTTTTTTAGAGAGAGGAGGGGCAGGCAGAGAGAGGGGGAAAGAATCTTAAGCAGGGTCTATGCTCATCACAGAGACCCACCGGCTCCCCCTGCCCCTGCAATGGGGCTCAATGTCACCTTGCTGAGATCATGACCTGAGCTAAAATCAAGTCCGATGCTTAACCAACAGAGCCACCCAGGCACCTCTGTTTCTAGTGCATTTTTAAATATTATGTGTCTTATATAATTAAACACAGTACACTGGTTAAGTTTATATGAAAGGATGCACCATCATCAAAATTGCCAGACTAAGTCCATGAGAATCACAGTCAGTTAGATTCATATTTTCATTTAATGATTGTCCATTCAGCCCTACAGAGTTTCATTTACTGCACAAAACCTTCAGATGCAAGATAAAGAAATTCCGGGCCTGAGTTTTTCCCCTCTAATGTCTGCAAAGAGTACACAATAGTTTTATACTGAAGAGAGAGCAAAAGGCAAGCTGAGAGCAAAACTCAAACTGACATCCTGCAAGCCACCCTGTCTTCCTTAAGGTGGGATATGTATATATTACATTCCTCAGGCACTAGTAACTGCCTAAGAACAAAGACAGGAAAAACAAATAGTCAACTGATAAAGATGGCAGTCATGTAGGACATGAAACTCCACTATAGTTTGTACCTGTCTTAATGATTTACAAGAAAAGCACAAGCTTAATAATAGTCGGATCTCCAGGAACATATGGACTCAGTTTCCTAGAGCCCTAACATCACCTACACCTCCATAGTTTAGAAAATCCTGTATCATCAGTCACTCCTCACAATCACAGCAGCTCTTTCTGCCCATGGGTCCTGCGCTCGTGCTATAATAGAAACACCTTTTTGCACCATAAAACATCTCGAGAATTCTTTCTTGACCATTGCACTTGATGATCCCACATCAATACCACAGACATATCAATCTGCAATTATAATGCAAGTTACTCTCATTAAATGCCAGCAAAAGGACATTAGATCCCCTCCCAATAGCCAGATAAGCTCAATTTTTTGGAAGATAAATACATACAGTAATTGCCATGAAATACAGAAAAATATGCATGATTCTACTACATTTTTCTTCAAATAAGGGCAGCATGATTTTCTCCTATTTCCAGGCTGTTATGCTTTCAAAAATCCTTCAAAATGGTAAGTTTCAAAGAGGGAAGAAACTGCAATTGGATATATCATTAAAAAATATGGGAGGATTTTAGATGTCTTTGGATCTTTCAAGCCACCCAGCAGTACTATGATACTTGCAAATAAGCATTTCTATTCTAGCCCAAAATGTCATAGCAAAGCCTTACAAATGTCCAATATTCAGAATGTTTGTTCCGTAAGTAATAAACCTCAGCCTTTATTTGGGCCTGAAATGCAATCTCAAGAATAAAAGAATCTCCAATTATAAAAATCCAGCAAGACTCCTCATTTTATGGTTAATTAGTATAAATGATAGCTCAAGTGGACTATTAAAATCTTGGCCATAGATTATGAAAAGTAACTAGCTCATTCATCGAAATACATTAGTAAAAGTCTTGCCAGGTAAAACCAAATAGCATACTCAAAAATTAGGAGAATTTGAGAGAAATTTAGTTACAAGAACTATTTACAAATGTGTGCGAAGGGGTCATGTAGTACCCTGAAACTAATAATAGGCAGGTTTTCACCTTGCTACTTGGAAGAATAAGGGGAAATAATTACTGGAGCCCTGAAAAGAGATTTGAATCGAGAGACGATGGCTGAGGGAGGAACAGTGGCCTGTGATGGGACACAGCTAACCGTGGTGAGCTGGCCGATTGAGAACCCGGGTCACAAATATGTCAGCCTCATTCTCGCCCACCTTCTGATCATTTAGAACCCCTGTTTGGCCAAACCCAAATTGAAACAAAAGGGCAATGGTTCCTATTGATGTTATTGATATGGGACAAGATCTAAGGGAACAACAAATGGAAAATGTATAAACTGGAAGTCACCCAGGAAAAGCAGCCATTCTTTTACTTTGTTTTACTCTACTATTTCATCCATGCAAACATGATTAGGTTTTCCTCTTTCTGAGACCAGAATCGGATATTTGGATATGTTTAGACTAATTTGTTAGAAAAGTTCGGAGGAATAGAAAAAAAAAAAAACAGCCTGATATAAAATATCACATATTAGACCTACATGAAATTCATGTCAAGGGGAAACTGTAGATCACCATAAAGGTAGTTACCCTCAGAGGAGCTGAATTTAAGGAGTAGGGAGGGCTTTATGGGACTGCCCTTTTGATTTTATAAATAAAACTAGCAGAAAAATCTGAAATTCAATAATTCCCTCAAGAGGAAAAGTAGTATATGTAGAAGTTTAATAATCATATATGTATCATTTCTGGAATTATTTAAGAGACTGGGAATATATTAATATTCAAGGTGGTATTTTAAGCACTTACAAAATGGCATAAATAAAGCATTATTTTACTATTATAATACATGTATTTGCAGAGAGTGCCTCTGCAATACCAAATTGAATATCTAATGAAGAATGAAGCTGCTAACATGTTCTCTAGTAAAGAAGACAGTAAAGGGAAAGGCCGTAAATTTTATGATGAATTAGAGTAGGATCCTTCATGAGAGAACTGAATTTTCATGAATGTCAGATTGACATTTGCAGAATTGATATGTCTTGACATTTAGAAGACTTCTACAGAATTATGTGTACATGTTCTAACATTATGCAAACTAAAATACATTTGTAATGTTTAAGGCATTTAAAATAATATTGCTGTTGTAAGAGACTGAGAACAAGTCTACTTCTAAGCACAAGTAGATTTCAGTCTTGGAAAATGAAACAATGACATCTGGTTCTAAAGTTGGATCTGAAAGCCAAACAGATCAAAAAGTCAAGCTACTGAAATAGTGTTACACGTCCTTATTTTATGAAAGAATACTTTAAAGTTTTGACTTGCAGGGTACAAGAAAAGCAATGTACCACGTTCAAAAGAAGATAGAAACATTTCAGCATAAGCCACATAAAATTGCTGGTTTTCAACAATTTTGACATGCAAAGGAGACAATTTCAAGTGATACCAAATAATAGATGATACTTAGGGAGTGTTTTCTATGTGCCAAGCACTCTTCTCAGATCTTTATAAGTTTCCAATCATTGAATGCTCCCCAAACCTGAAGAAGTTGTGACCAATAGTATCCATCACATGGTGCAGATGAGAAAATAGACGCCAAGCAACTAAACAACTCACCCAGGGCTACACCTGCAGATAAGGACAAGGGTTGTACCTGAGGTCAGCCAGCGTGGAGACACCACTGTGTTTTTAATTATTCAGCCACTGCTTCAAATGATGGAGTATGGGCTGGACGTGTACTTGTTGATGCACACAAGGGAGTGATGGTGTGTTCTGCTTTGAAATGCTCTCTGCCCTTTTGTTCAAGGGGTATCCAAGTCTAGGGGTGTGGGGAGCAAGACAGTAGATCACCAGTTCACTCTAACAAGTGCCTGGAGATGATTAATGTAGAGGTAATGACAATAGAAGACAGATGGGAACAAAAGACTGAGCCGGAATATTAGTTTTTAGGACATGCAGATTTTGCTTAACACACAGACAATGGGAATGAGAAGGGAACATGTAGAGGAAACACTGTGAAAGGAGTATATGGCTTCTGATGGGATAGAACAGCGAATGCAAGAAAGAAAAATGCTTATCTTCCCACTATGGTTCACCAAGAAAAATACTTTAAAATGGTTAGGGCAAAAAAAAAAAAAAAATAAAAAAAAAAAATAAAATGGTTAGAAATGGAAAATCAGTATCTTGAAATTGAGGTTATAAGGGAAAAAAAGCATATTAATGTTTTATATGCTAGCATATCCTATCATAGTTTTTAAGTTTTTTTTTTTTTCAAAGAAACTAAATAAAATGAGTATGTGTAGTAAGTGCTTAATGAGTTGTGGCTTCTATTATTATTTTATACGAGGATAGAAATTCCCTTCAGAAGCTGAATATGAATATTTGGAATTCGAAAGCGAGACACGACTATTACTTCCCATCCAGCTAAGCTTCTATTTCAGAGAAATAGAAATTTTAGGAAATTTGGAAATTTGAATTATGATTTGTACAAGAAATCCCTCTTTAACATCTGCAAGAGGAAACAATTCAATACTAAGAGCTTGCTCTCAAAATTGTGAATAAAGATTACAATACACTTTTCCCCAAAATATTAACATAAATATTATTCTCTATTATATATAACATTTAAAAAGAGGAACTTTTGTGATTTTTTTAACTTTCAGAACTATGCCTTTATTCACATAAATGTGTGTGTATGTGTGTGTAACATTTGAAGGACTCTACATTATCCCTTACTGATTTATTTCAGAAAATTCAATTCCCTTAAAATAAGTGTGCACATTTAAGCACAGTTACAGGGATACTCAACAAATAAACAAAGGACTTGAAAACAGGGATCTTGTCACATTCATGCATATGTTTTTCAAGGCCAGCCACAGTCCCTGGGAGGTGATTGACAAATGATTCTTAGAAAAAAAAAATAGAAAATCCAGTTGATCCATGGATAAGTTTGCTGAAGAGAGGCATTTCCCTTCTCGTGAGCAGTGGTTCTGTACTACCTCTTCTTCAGTCGATATACCTTTGTTTTCATTTTCACTGTTCCCTTCCACAGCACCACCAAACACAGGTCCTTGAAAGTAGTAAGTACTTGTAATGCATTTCTGGGCTAAATAAATCCAAATTTATATTACTCACAGGGACCTATATGCTTCCTTATGCCTTTCTCTAGAGGAGGTAACATTCTCTGCTCTCTGGCAAGAGGAAGAACAAAAAAATCTAATTTCTGAAAGCCTGGAATCAATGGCCTCATATTTCTCAGTGGACAGGGTGATCCATTCTCCCACCATGACACAGCCTCATCTTCTTTTCCTTTATTTCATATAGAAAATGTGCCAATACCCTGCCTTCAGCATTCCGCCTCGATGCATTGATCATACATGTATGGATGGGTTCTGGGCATGCGTCTCCAGACAGGAACGGATATTATCACTTACTCTTGGGGGCAGAGCTTGACTGGTGGTTGACATGATAGCTCCAGAGGAGGTTGACATGGCTCTGAAATAGACACCTGTTGTATTCCATTCAGGGGTGATTGATGGGGAACATGGAGGGGTAAGAGAATTACCTGGCACTAGTTCCAGGATGTGCTATGGAATTGAGCTCTCACGGAGAATTATCAGTAGCAGTGATTGTTGGGGACTTTTGAGCAGTTAAATATTTTGAGACTTTCAGTGAAGTTTTTTTTTTTTTTTTTTTTTATTTTATTCTTTCCTTCACTTACATCTCAGAAGAGAGGAGAAAACAACATCAATGTTCTTTTATTTTAAAGGCCCCTGGTCCTTTAAAATGAACCATTGGGTCAGTTTCTCTCAGTGAAATTCGATATTTGTAAATGAATTAACCCTGGTTTTTTGAGTCTTTCCCAAGAGTAGATACAATAATAGCCATCACAATAAGAGTCAGAGATTTGTGAATGCTTATTATGTGTCCATCACATATCTTACATGTGCCTAAGAGTTTTGTTTGCATTAATTCAGCATCAAAATAACCCCATGAAAAATTCTCATGTACTCATCTGTCATTGTATTTCTTACCTCAGAGTTTCTGCAGCGAATATGGCAAATTGTTATGCATCTGTATTGCCATATTACCATGGTGGCCAATTTTTAAAACTATTTTACTCTAATAATACTAGTGACACGCGTTAATTCCCAACCAGGCTTATCAAAGTTTGGTGTTGCAAATTTTTTTGTTTCCATTAAAGAACTTAGCAGAGTATATAAATTCCCTCCTGCCAGTGAGAGTATAAAATGCATCTGTTTCAAGGTATTAATCATGGCCAGTTTAAAACAGAAACATTAAGGAGTCCATATCCCCATCTTCTCTGAATTGAAACGAATGCCTTGGGAGCTTAAGTATTCCTAAAGGGCACGAGGGGCTCAGCACGACCACCATCTGCTCTCCCTGGCCCCCCTGAGTCTTGCTGTCAGCTTGGTTTGGGGTAGGTGACAGCCATGGCCCTTGTCATGGATCTACTCCAAACGTGCAACACGTCTCATCACGGAATCCTGTTGTGGGATCATGAATCCTGTGTTCCTATTGTCCTGTTAATGGCCCAGGGAGCCTTCTGCAAATTATCTTGGTGACCCTGATAATCCTTTAGTTCTTCTTGTCATCACACTGAGATCTACTAGCATCTTCCAATTTTCCGTATCTATCCCAGATTCCTTCTTCAGCTACAGCTATGCTACAATCAAATTGCTATGAAGCTTTACTATTGGATGGAGAGGATCTCTAGAAAGATCTAATCTTCTGAGGCCATGCCCTAGAAAGGAAGTGCAAGCGTGCTCTAGGACTTCCCAAACCTATTTAGAGCTATCACTCCTATGGCTTGTCGTTGTACAGAAGCAAGGTGAAGACCGATTTTCACTCTTCTTCTCTTACACTCACATTTCCCTTATGCTTTGTAAACCTCTTCTTCCTACTTGCTGGATAAACTCATTTGCTTTCGAGCAAGAGGAAGACCTATTAACCGTAGTACATACTTAAATTCCTTCTGTGTATACCTTTATGCAGAGTCCTCTAAATTTCATTTTCAAGATCTAAATCCTGGCTTTTACAAATCAAAGTCAAGTCTTTTCTCACTGAACACCATTCAGCATTTGTAAGCCAATAAATTCTGGTCTTTAAAGTATTTCTTAGGAGTAGATATAATAATAATAATAATAATAATAATAATATAATAATAATAATAGTCATAGCTTATATGAGTATTTACTACATGTCCATCACTGTCCTAGGGTTTTCTCTGCATTAATTACTTGTCAAAATAAACGTATGCGGTATATGCTATTCTAATCCTACATCACACAGATGTGGAGGCTGACACAGAGGAGGGAAATGACTTGTCTAAATAAAAAGATATAGTCAAGACTTGATCCACATATTCTGATTCCAATGGTTTTTAAGACTACTACTTCATTATTTCTGCCCAAAATCTATTTTGAAACTTATGGATGTTCTAAATTGCATTTCTAAAATATCACCTTACCACAGAGTCACAATGCCCAATGCAAAACTATTGGGGAGGGTACGATGTTTAAATTGTAACACAGTTAAAATGCCTTGGTTTAACATGTCTAAATATTTGCCATAGAATTGGCTTTTTCCTGAAAATCTGCTCATGATTGAATTGCACCCTGAGCTGGTCTTGGGTTTTTGTGAATGCAACAGACAAACAAACAGCTAATTTCCAGGTAATGAAATTATACTGTAGACAATCTTGTATAGCAAAAAAAAACAGGAGTTTAATTATTTGAGAATTTTTGAATTATACGGGAACAAAATGTATTGACTATTTAGGAATTTAATGATCTGAGAAGGTTCATTCATGTTTGGGACACTGTTTTTTCTGTTGCTGGCACTATACCTTTAAACTTACTTTTCTTTTTTTTGTGATGTGCTTCTATATGAATGCAGATTTTGCAGAGATCAGGCTGGGATTATTATTTTTTTTAGGTTTTATTTATTTATTCATGATAGACAGAGAGAGAGAGAGGCAGAGACACAGGCAGAGGGAGAAGCAGGCTCCATGCAGGGAGCCTGATGTGGGACTCGATCCCAGGACCCCAGGATCATGCCCTGGGCCGAAAGCAGATACTCAACCATTGAGCTACCCAGTTATCCCAAGGGATTAATAAATTAATAATAAAAGGGATCCCTGGGTGGCGCAGCGGTTCTGCGCCTGCCTTTGGCCCAGGGCGCGATCCTGGAGACCCGGGATCGAATCCCACGTCGGGCTCCCGGTGCATGGAGCCTGCTTCTCCCTCTGCCTGTGTCTCTGCCTCTCTCTCTCTGTGTGTGTGACTATCATAAATAAATAAAAATTAAAAAAAAATAAAAATAAAAAAGGTCAAACTGACCAGGTCCAGAAGACATAATCAAAGATAGAGGGTTTGAACTTTGAAAGTTAGTTAGAACTGTAACAATGAGGAATGTTATCCATTTGGTTCATTGAGACAGCAGAGTTGATTGGTTCTTCTATGATAGTAAATTCCCTCTCCTTCAGGTAGTGAGACTACATGCAGGGCCCTCGGCCTGTCACTGTCCTACTGTCCTCCTGTTACATAATGAGAGCCATGCAGAGGCCATACTGGTAGGAGGAGGGCAAACAGGAGCGAAATTACAAAAACAAGGTAAAATTCCAGTAACATCATAAGCCTCTGTAACAAAGACCATTTCCTTTTTCGGAACACTTTGGATACATAAAAAAGAAAAAAAAATAACCCAAACAGTAACTGTTTTGTCCTATTTAATCCAGTTGAAGATGTGTTTTCCCTTAATTTACCAGAGAGCTACATCCTAACTAATGACCCTGGAACGGAATAACCTCAAATTTATAAGGAGAAACGCTGTAGAGTAAACCAAGAAGATACTGACAAACCAAAGAGAAAAGGAACAACACTGCAGGGGTGCTTGAGTGACTCAATCAGTTAAAAATCTACATTTATTCAGGTCATAGTCCCAGGGTTCTGGGACTGAGCCCCACATTAGGCTCCCTGCAGGGAGCCCGCTTCTCCCTCTCCCTTTGTTGTTCCCACTTGTGCTCACTCATTCTCTCTCTCTCTCTTTCTGTGTCAAATAAATAAATAGGTAGATAGATAGATAGATAGATAGATAGATAGATAGATAGATAGATAGATAAAACTCTTTTTTAAAGGAAAAAAAAAAGAAACTGCATCACAGTTGCATGTGAGTATAAATGCACTGGCTAGTGACTTCTATGTGGTTCCATCACAGCAGGACAGAGTAAATATTTTTGCAAATGTGTGGCAATTGTGTGCCAATGAGAATGTGTATGTGATTCAGTAGAATGTGTGTTAGTGCAACACAGTCGGCTAGGGAAGATACTAGATGGTCGTGTTCCATTGAAATAGTAAGGCTCTGTACATCGAAGATTTGTACCAACCTATGTTGTCCGTCATCTTATTTTATTTTTTTAAGTGATCCTCCAGGATGCAACAGAGCTAAATGTACATAAATGGAAATCTAAGCAAATGGAAATGTAAGTTGGGGATAGAAGGAAAAGTGAAACAGATGAAAAAGCCATAATGTACAGCCAGTCACTCCGAGCGCAGAGCGGAGATATGTATGAGGATGCTGAGAGTAAGACTACCTTGCGATGGGGGTGCTTGTTAGGCATCCATGTGTCAAGCTGGGGGAGTGAGGCTGCTCCCCCCCAGGTCAAAGGAGACACATCTGAAGAATGTCACCATTGGTGGGACTGCTGAAACAGGATGGACGATGGAGAATGCCAAGGAGAATGAGGAGACGGAGACCAGGAGAGTGCTAAAAAGAAAGCCCTTGTCAAATGACTGTCTTGAATTGTAGGATAAACAAGGAAACCTGTAAGAGAATGAGGACAAAAGACAGAAAAATCAAGAGTTCAAGTTAGGAGAAGTCAGACACACAAAAGTCAGGTGTCACATACGACAGAGCATCAGCAAGGTAAGGATGGGAGAGAAGACACAACTAGGTCCGCCAGCTGGTCTGGGTGTTGGTGAACATTTGAGGACAGGGCCAGGAGAGTGGGAGAAGAGGGGTGCGGTGCATGTAGATGTGCACATGGCTCAGGAGAGGGTGGGCCAAAGGAGGCGAGGTGTGGGGGTGTGGGGGGCAACCACGCTTTCCAGTGTGGGAACGAGCCAGTGGCAGGAGCTTGCCCAGAGGGTGGAGGTGTGACACCACGTTTTACAGGCATAGGATCATGGTGATGCCTTTAGCTACAAAGGGGGAATCAATGTAGAGAAGATTGAAGAAGAACAAAGAAAGGAGGTTAGTATATCCTGGAGATGGGACAGGATGTCAGTAAGCGTCAGGCAGGAGAAAGTGGCTGCTGCAATAACAGTATCGCTGAGACCGAGAACGACGTTCCCACACCACCACCACCACCACCACCACCGCCACCACCACCGCCACCGCCACCACCACCAAACACTAAGTCTTACATCCCTTTCCCTTGTAGAAGACTGCAGATACGGATAATAATACAGAAATATTTTTTTCCAGAATATTGTGTAATCACAGACCTCTGTTCTTGAAGAAATTTAAGTGTGATTTTATATTTATTATTTATTTATTTTTATTTATTTATCTATCTATTTATTAATTAATTATTTTTTAAGTGCGATTTTAAAAAGCAAATGACTTTTCCAAGTTACATTTTTAAAATTTGATGTTCATACCCGGGTTAAATAAGTATAAAGCAATAAATAAGTCATATTTCTGGTTAGTCTGACTTTTGGAAATAGCTTTATAGACATATGCTTAAATGAGACGCTGTGAAAGGCTCTTTTCTTTAAATTTATTTTAATAAAATGTTAATATTGTCCTTCTAAGCAACATGCCACATTATGGATAATGTTATGTTTATGCAATCTGAATAAACATATGCTGATATTCTGATCATAACTCTTTTTCTCAGAAGAACTATTATAAGCTTTTGAATATCTTGAATCATATTTTAATTTGGATTTTAAATTAACATAATTTTAAATACCGTCTTTACTATTCCTACAATACGATGAAATGCAGGGGTGGCACAATTGCTTGGACGTCCGAGTCTTGGTTTTGGCTAATGTCCTAACCTCAGGGTCACGGGATGGAGTCCTGCATCAGGCTCTGTATTCAGCACGGTGTCTGCTTTGGATTCTCGCCTCCATCTGCCCTTCCCCCCCTGCACTCCCACTCTCTCTAAAATAAATACATCTCTAAAAAAAAAAAAAAAAGAAAAAAAAATATATATAATACAATGCACCATATAATGTATTAAAGGAATTGAAGCTTGAAAGAATGATTTAAAATATCAGTTGTTAACTAAGGTGACTACGCAGATCAGTAGATTTATGATTTTATTATACACTTCTAATTTTAAATCTGTAATTGTGGTTCTATACCTGCTAATAAAGATGTAAGAGAGCAGTGGTTTCGGTCACATTTGCAGAGTATTAAACCACTGTCCTTGAGAAGTACGATTTTCTGGTTTCTAATATGTGTCTTTATTGATCATCCTGAAGGGGAGGCAGCTTTCCCAATCTCTAATCATGCTTAGAAATCTATAAACATTTAAAAATCCTCTAAATTAGGCATATCGGTTACCCTGCCATTTTCATTTCCAGTGACTAATGAATGTCAAGGATAGGGACATCATTTTCAGGTAATTACTAAAGGTAAACTACTTTTTTAGGCTATGACTTACAATACGGGAATAAAATGTGCAGTGCATGATTTTGTTATATGAAATTGGGAAGTTCTTTATCAGAAAATCAATAAAATCTTGCAGACTTGCAGGCCTATTTGAATCTGAGTTCTCTGCTGCTGTATAAATTATGTATTGGATATCATACAATTACATTTCAGATCATGTTTACAGCCAACAAATAATTTTACATAGTTTTAAATAAATACATACAGAGTAAGGATTAATAACTACAGTGCATTTCAGAATTTCATTGTTCCTCCAATTGCTGAAATTATCTTTGTATTAAATTCTTGGTGGAGAAAGAGTAACAGCCACAATTTTATTTTATTTATTTTATTTTTTTTATTTTTTGTCCTAGCTATGCATGGGCAATCTGTTTGTTACAAGTTGTCTTTTCACTACAAGGAGCAATGCATCATCAGTGACTCTCATCTTAATAGAATTATTTCCATTATGTGGGACATGGAGTTTTAGTTTTTTAGGGAAACGCACATCTTTGCTCTGCTCTTTTATCATGCCTGTCCTCACAGATAACAAAACCAGGCTTATTATTGTAGCAAATCTAAAATCTTAATGGTAAATTGGGAAGAGGAATATATACTAATTTCCTAACGCTCATAAAATGATCAGTAAATATTTTAATAAATGTTCTGAAATCACGGTCGATGAATAAAGGTAATTTTGCTTTGGTGAAAAAGAGACAAAGAGAAAGAGAGAGAGAGAGAGAGAGAGAGAGAGCATGAAATGGATAATGTGAGAAGATAGCCTGGCAATATTATATGGACTCAAAATATATTTTTACAAATTTATTTATTTATTTTTAAAGATTTTATTTATTATTCTAGAGAGAAGCAGAGACACAAGCAGGGAGCCTGATGCAAGACTGGATCCCAGGACCCCGGGGTCACACCCTAAGATGAAGGCAGATTCTGAACTGCTGAGCCATCCAGGTGTCCCAAGATTTATTTATTTTGAGAGAAAGGGAGGGAGAGAGAGTGAGCGTGCAAGTGGGGGGAGAGGCAGAGGCAGAGGGAAAGAGTGAATCCCAAGCAGACTCTATGTTGACTACAGAGCCCAGTGTGGAGCCTCATGACCATGAGATCATGTCCTAAGCTGAAACCAAGAGTTGGACGCTTAACTGACTGAGCCACACAGGTGCCCCAGGACACAAAAATATTTTTAAAAATGGATGTTTTCATCAAAATACATACAAATGAAATTCGTCTCACGAAAGCTTATTTGTTTCAGTGACTATATAAATCACTGGCTATTGTGCATAACGTAGTGGTGGTTCCCAACATTGCCTATCTCCACTCCCAGAGTCATTCTTTTCTCCAACATATCAGTCTTTATCATCTACTATGATTCTTAAAGGTCGAAGATGGCAAAACTGG
Source organism: Canis lupus dingo (assembly GCF_003254725.2). Taxonomy (NCBI): domain Eukaryota; kingdom Metazoa; phylum Chordata; class Mammalia; order Carnivora; family Canidae; genus Canis; species Canis lupus. Next base: position 84,487,929 of record NC_064246.1, on the reverse strand, counting down.
TTGCCTCTACTTTTTTTTTTTTTTGAATTCTATTTATGTATTTGAGATAGAAAGCAGAGGGAGAAGCAGATTCCCTGCCCATCAGGGAGCTCGAGGCAGGGCTCAATCCTGGGACTCCAGAATCATGACCTGAGCTAAAGGCAGATGTTTAACCAACTAAGCCAACCTGGTGTGTGCCCCTGTTTCTACTTAAAAACTAAAATGGTAATCATAAAAATTAGGTCTATTTATGAAAAATACCTTTTCCATACAAATTTGAGAAGACTCCTCTTCATATTCACATGTGATCCCTCCATCTAGATTTTAGAAGTTCTGAGAATCTAAATTAAGGATTTAGGAATTAAACTTTTAGGATTTGGCCATAAAATGGATAGTGGGAAGAGTTGCTGTAGGAAAATCAGTTGCCAAGAGATTATGGCAGTTGTTCAGGTGAGAAAAATCAGTGGCTTGGCTATGCCATCAGGATAGAAAGAAGTAGAAACTCTTTAGAAATATTTAGGGGATAAAAATTGACATGCAGTGGCATATAAGGTCTTTTCGCCATTATATATGAAGAATACCAGCTAACATATTTACTTACTGAATGAATGCATAAATAAATGAATGATTATGTAATAAGGTGCTAAGATGAATGGAAGTGACAGGGGAAAAGAAAGAATGAAGAATAATTTCTGGCTCAGTAACTCTCCAAAGTTAGTATCATTTACTAAAAATAGAGAACAATACAAGTTTGCCATGACATGGGGGTGATGGCTCAACGTTCTAGTATTACTCTTCCTTATTTAATTCTCCATCCTTTGGTAATAATATCCCCTCTTAAAGTTTAGAAGTCATTCTTTGTTGCAAAAAAAAGATCAAAGTACATTGCTCTTATTGACATGTAGAGATGCAAATACATTAAACTTAAAAAGCTTCTGCATAGCCAAAGAAACAATTAAAATAAAAAGACGAGCTACAGAATGTGAGAAAATTTTTGCAGACCACGTATGGGATAAAGTATCAAGATCCAAAATATTTAAAGACCTCAGACAGCTCAATGACAACAAGAAAAAAAAAATGATAGTCTGATTGAAACATGGACAAAGGAACCAAGTAGATATTTTTTTTCCAAAGAAGACATCCAAATGGCCAACAGGTTAGCGAAAAGATGCTCAATATTACTAATTATCAGGAAAATGTAAATCAAAACCACAATAAAATAATACCTCAAATCTGTTGGGAAGATTATGATCACGAAGAAAAGAGATATCAAGTATCAGTGAGGATCTGGGGAAAAGGAAACCTTGTACACAGTTGGTGGAAGGTAAATTGGTTCAACTACCATGGAAAACCATTTGGAATTTTCTCAAAAAGTTAAAAACAGATCTACCGTATAATCTAGAAATTCCACTTCTACATGTAAACCCAAAGGAAACAAAAAAAGGATGTAAAAGAGATATATATGACCCTATGTTTTCTGCGGCATTATTCACAACAGCCGAGGTAAGGAAACCACCTAAGTGCCCATCAGCAGATGAGTGGATAAAGAAGATGTGAGATAGATAAATAGAGATATATAGGTAAATGGAAAATTATTTGATCATGAGAGAGAAGAACATCCTGCCATTTGTGACAACTTGCATGGACCCGGAGCACATTACGCTAGTGGGATAGCTCAGAAAAAGAAAGGCAAGTATTCCTTGTATGATACCATTTATATGTGGAATCGGAAAAAACCCAACGCATAAGAACAGAGAGTAAATTGGTGACCATCAGGGGATAGGAATTGGGGGATAAAACAGATTAAAGGTACAAAATCGGGCAGCCCGGGTGGCTCAGTGGTTTAGTGCCTGCCTTTGGCCCAGGGCGTGATCCTGGAGACCCGGGATCGAGTCTCCTTGCATGGAGCCTGCTTCTCCCTCTGCCTGTGTCTCCGCCTCTCTCTCTCTCTCTCTCTCTCTCTCTCTGTATCTCTCATGAATAAAGAAATAAAATCCTAAAAAAAAAAAAAAGGTACAAAATTATAATGAATAGTAAATAAGCCGTAGGGATCCAATGCTTGGTAGAGCATAGAAGACAGATGGCAGTAGTGTTATTACAATAAAGTTGTGAAGGGACTACAATTTAATTATTCCAACTACGAAAAAAAAAAAAGAAAGGAGAATTATATAACATGGTGGAGATGCTAATTATCCCTACAATGGCCATGGTGTTACAATATATAAGTGAATCAAATCAACAGGTTATATGGCTTAAATTTATATAACGTTGTAGGTGAGCTATATTTCAATTTTAGGAACAAATACATAGAAAGAGAAAGAAATAAAGATGCCAGTTACTGGGCATCTGTTGGCACCTCCATCACGTGTTCTGTTATCTTCTACTCTTTCAGCATCATTTCCATATGATACACATCGACATATTTTCATGGTCTCTCTATTTTCTCTAAAAAAGCTTGTTCCTCATCTCCCCAGTAGCAATGGGTCAATTTTCTCTCCAGTAAAACATTTTAACAACCTTCATGGATATACTTTAAAACCTTTGTCACGACGCCTGGGTGGCTCAGTGGTTGAGCATCTGCCTTCGGCTCAGGGTGTGATCCCAGGTCCTGGAATCGAGTCCTGCATCAGGCTCCCTGCATGGAGCCTGCTTCTCCCTCTGCCTGTGTCTCTGCCTCTCTCTGTGTCTCTCATGAATAAGTAAATAAATACAGATCTTAGAAAATAAAACAACTTTATCACATTAAGATTTCATGAGATAATGGTTCTTTAAAAACTGATGGAACGTGTCGAATGTAGCTGAAGGACACAATTGGGAAGCTACTGAATTTACTATCCCTGTACAGTAAAACAGTTGTTACATGGTCGGGTTGTGTGGGGCTCATAGCAAAAAAAAAAAAAAAAAAAAAAAAAAAATACTGGTGAAAAAGATACGTGTCAGGATGATAAAGTCAAAGGGGGGTACATCTAAAATATGCTAATCAACATGTAGTAAAACTTGCACTGAAATACCAAAGAATTTGCAAATGCTAGAAATAAATCCAAAAAAGATATTGTTATTCACCAACAGTAACTATTCCTCTGCAAAAGTCAGCTCAGCATCACCATTTTCCATCTTTGCAACACAGTGTGGGACGGCCTACGTGACAACAGCCTGGCAGCAGGAAGCACACAATAATGATTTTCACCATGAAATGGAAAGGAAGCGGTGGGAAAAGGAAAGTAGAGTGATCAGAGGGACTCGCAGGACCTTGCTCGATACCGGGCCCGAACTGTTCATTGTGAATAATCACATGATCACAGATCACAGGCATTGCCAGTCTCCTGAGAAAACTCACTCTACTCATTTTGGTGCATATTGACATTTAAAAGACATTATCAAAAAAAAAAAAATACACCCTAAAGCTAACAGGATGGTTTCAAAAATAAAGCATTTCATGGAAGCAAAAATTAGAAGACCCTGATAATCGCCTCCTCCCATCCCAATTCCCCAGAGCTTGCTCCGGTTAGGTAGACCCTTAGAGAAGTCAAGTCCATCCACAGAATCCCTCTTCCTTCAACCTTTCCACTGAATGAACCCTCTACGATGTTGCTCTCATGGATGCTTGGGCCTCCCTTGAGGACCTACTTCCCCCCATGCAGGGCTCCTGAGTGGTAGAGGATTTGGGTTCTTATGTTTGCTTGTTTCCTCATGGCTGAGCGGGCAGGGAGGGTGGGGCATGTACCCCCCCCACTTGGTCCTCATTGCTTCTCCTCATCGGTTCCCCCACTTGCATGGGCAATTTGACCCTGGGTCATGAGACAGTAGCCTTCAGGATGAGCAATGCCTCAGCGCATCGTCTACTGACACCCTGTATCCCCCCCAGTTGACGCCTTTACCTCCCACTTCACCATCACCCGGGACTGTCGGAATTTCTGATGAGTCCCCATGGGTGAGTAGAAATCCCAACCAGACTTTGGCTGTTCAGTTTCTCCAGCTCCTGTGGACTTGCCTTGCCCCCTCCCGGGCCATTCAGTTCCAGCATGACCTGAGCCTTGGCATGACCTGTCGTAACACCTCCACCAGCATCTCAATGCCATGCATCACACTCTGTAAGCGTGACTCCCCGACTTCCCCCTGGTGCCCACTGCTTCGATCAGCCCTCATGCCGCCTTCAGTCCTTCACTATTTTCACTTTCCCTCATCAACTTTGCATTTTTCTCTTACATCAGAACCGAGCTGAATCCCATGCTCAGTTGTTCTGTCTCCCTTGCATATACTCTCAAGCACACCACCGTCCTTCAAGTTTGTCACAGAGCTGCCCCCACCCTAACTCTAGTCAAGGCACGCTGTACTAATCCAGCCGTGAATCTGAGCACTGACATCACTGGAGAAAAATCACGTAACCACCCTGCCTGACCTCCTCTCACATTTTCCTTCCAAATTCTTCAAACATCAAGGAGATTTATTCCTCGATTCCCTTCTCTCCCACTCTCGCAAATGACTCTTCTGTAGCTTCCCCGCAGGCTTCAAACACCCGTGTCTTCCCTCCGAGTCACGTTTAGCTGATGCCCTGGGGATGAAGTCCAGTCACCTGCCCCATCTCTAAGTGTCTGGTAACGTCTACACCTCCATGCCCTGCCTTCCCTCCTGGCAGCACGTCAAAGGCCAAGCCCTCTACTTACCTATCGGTCCCCAGGCCCTCTCACCATGGTCTTCATTTCCATCTAACATTCTTGGCCAAAGAAAAAGGCTCTTCTTTTGGTGGACTCAGCCCTTTGCTGGAGTAGAAGTGCTGATGATCATGAGCTCCATCATCACCCTCCCTCACTCCCCGAACTCAGCACCTCCACGCACTGTGCACAACAAAACTTCAAGCAAGGGCTGGTCCCTTTCCTACTCAAGGACGCCACCCTGACAATTCTGTGGTCTCCAACGCCATAAATGTCCCGTCCCTACTACATTATTCCTGTCACGCTGCTTTCTATCCTAAAAATATAATCTCTCTCGGCCCACCTCCTCCTTCCAGCTCCCTTACTGCTCCTAGTTTCCCGAATCCAGCTAAAATTATTGCCAGAGTTCTTTGTATCTTTGCAACTCTGCTTTTCCCCATCTGTCTTAAATGCACCCTAAGTGGGCAGTCTCCTCTTCCACGCCACTGACGCTATTTTCGGTGAAGTCATTGGTGTCTCTACTGAGAAAGGCAAAGCCAGTTCTCAGAGCTTGTGTATCTTTGACATCATTGATCTCTTCCTGTAAACTCACTTCATAAATACTTCTCTCGGTTGGATCCAATCCCTCTTCACCTCTTTTCCCCGGCCTCATAGCACACGGGGCCAAGCCACAATCACACCTAACTTGAATCATGGTAGCGGAGCTTACCTGGCCTCTCTGTTCCCAGCCAGGCCACGTTTCAAGGGTATTTACAGAAGATCATGGAAATACTTTTAATATATGCAGATCGAGTCACAACCTTCACTGGTTTCTCATCCGACCCAGAGTAAAAGCAAAGTGTTCTTAAAACTGTCACAAAGAGGGGCCCCTGGGTGGCTCAATGGTTCAGCTCAGGGCGTGACCCCGGTCCTGGGATCGAGTCCTGCTTCTCCCTCTGCCTGTGTCTCTGCCTCTTTCTGTGTCGCTCATGATAAATAAATAAAATCTTTAAAAAAAGAACTGTCACAAAGTATTGTTAGCTTTATGACCTCTCAGATCTAATTTCCTTTCATACTTGCTAACTCTAATCTCCTATCTCAGGTCAATACTACTAACTCTTTTTTCTAACTTGGTCTCTCTTCCTCAAGGTATTTCCAAAATTTAATCCCTTACCTCCTTCAAGTCTTCACTGAAACCTCACCTTCACAGTGAGGCCTCTTGCCCAAACTGTGAAGAATTCCATCTCTCTCCCACGACTCCCAACCAGTTGCCCCACTTTATTTTTGTCCTCAGCAGTTATCACTTTTTTTACATATTACATTACACTTATCAACATTCACTTTTTTTTCAACATTTACTTTTAATAATAACTTCATTGAAAACAGGGAAGGGGTTCTTTTTCTGTTCATTTCTACACTTTCTTGGGTTCCTAGAATTGTGCTAGGCACAATGAGAAGTCTTTGAATTAACTGGTGTCTATATATTAGTTATATAGAGTCTATATATTAGATACTATTCTAGGCACAGTGACTATAAGGAGAATAACTCATCTTTAATATTCAATCGTTTTCTAATGTATTCTAGTTTACAGAAAATTTAAACTTAAAAAAAGAAAACCTGGTAAGTTTTATCACAATACTATGTGATAATGACAATGATCAATGCAACAATCTCAAATGTTAAATTTTAAGGAGTGCCTTTTTTAAAGTCTAATTTTATAAAGTTTCCTAATAGTGGATGATTAATGGATAGGCGTAATTTTAAAATTATTTCTATTCCATGGACAGTCCCTATTTTGTCCAATGATATATTGCTTTTGAATTGTTTCAAAAGTTTCCTGATAAATAAATAAATAAATAAATAAATAAATAAATAAGATTGATGTAAACTGCGGACTTTAGGTATAATGATGTGCCAATGTTCATTGATTGTGACAAGTATACCGGTCCAGTGTGAGATGTCCACAGTGAGAAAGGTTATCCATATGTGGGGACAGGAAGCCTTTGGGAATCCTGCGTACCTTCCATACTGTTCTCCTGTGAACCTAAAAGTGCTCTGAAAAAAAGTATATTAATGAAAAATGAGGGAGATAAGTGATATGATAGTCGATACCATGTGCAAACAATTATGTTTGTCAGTTGGACAAACCAAAAATCACCAGGAACAAAGAGAAGCGGGGGATATGCCCTTAGAGAAGTCATCCCTGGAATTCAGCCATTGTACCATGCTTCACTTCAGTATGATGCCTGAGTTATCGCATTGTTATTAAAGCCTATCAATGTTCAGTCCTATTTTTCTAGATAATAAGGGATTTTCTTGATATGCAAAGGTATATGTATTATACGGGAGCAAGTTTTTAAAACCTACTCTTTACTTTTTATTATTTGCACCATCTTTTGAATTGTACTATTGTGTGTTAAACATTGGTTGTGTTATAGGCATTGTAATAAGTATATTATCTCATTTAATCCACAGAAGAATCCATACAATTAGGAGTAGGCATAAGTATTATAATTTTATAGTAAAAAAAAAAAAAAGCACATTGAAGCCTTAGGTAATTCAATGTTATGTTTATGGTGAGTTGGAAAAATGACAATCAAACGTATGACTGCTTAATACCACAGGATCCTCCACTCCTTTTTTAGGATCCTCATATTCTTAATTTTTTGAAATATTTCTCAATACAATTACATTGAAGATATTTATTGAAAAACAAAGAAACAAATCACAGAAAATAAAATTCATTCATGTTCAGTAACTCAAAATGTCACCATTTAAAGTATGTCTTTCCAAATTTATGTTTGACTCTATATAATTTATAACATTATGATAATACTTAATATTTTATGTTAAAACTTGTGTACTTATTTAGGTATTCTCAGCTTTTGAAACTGATTAAATACTTATCTTCAGATATTTTTTTAAAAAATCTCATTCCATTGTATGGATGTGCCTCATTAAACTCATTTTCACATTTTTTTCTCTGTTATTATTTTAAATAATGTTGATAAAGAACTTTTCTTGGGCAGCCTGGGTGGCTCAGCAGTTTAGCACCTGCCTCCACCCAGGGCGGGATCCTAGAGTCCCGGGATCAAGTCCCCCATCGGGCTCCCTGCATGGAGCCTGCTTCTCCCTCCTCCTGTGTCTGCCTCTCTCTCTGTGTCTCTCGTGAATAAATAAATACAATCTTTAAAAAAATAATTTTTCTTGTACTCATCACTTTGTTTATTTCACTTATGTTTATCATGTCCTCAGAGTAAATTTATCCCATTAACATCGTTTCAGCAGTCCATAATCGTTTCTATGGCTTTTTGAATAATGTCTTTCTGAATAATCTAGAAATGTCTCCTAAAATATATCAATTATTAGTTTCAACAATACTATATTTCTTGGTTTCTATAATTTTCCCAAAACCAGGTTTCATTGTTGCTGCAGTAGTTTGTGTTTGTGCTTAATAATTTTAACAATAGCATCTCAATATTGTATAAACTTGTTTTATTTTTTTTAATTTTTATTTATTTATGATAGTCACACAGAGAGAGAGGCAGAGACACAGGCAGAGGGAGAAGCAGGCTCCATGCACCGGGAGCCCGACGTGGGATTCGATCCCGGGTCTCCAGGACCGTGCCCTGGGCCAAAGGCAGGCGCCAAACCACTGTGCCACCCAGAGATCCCTGGATAAACTTGTTTTAGATGAAGAGTCAGAAGAGATACTGTTTATAAAAATACGAGTCATCTAAGTTCTTTAGTGCCTTTTCCTGTATTATTTATTATTTTTCTCCTATCCACCTAAATGTTGCCTTATTGATTTGTCAGTGCCGCTTAATAGTAAGAATACCATCTTTTTTGCTTGCTACATAATTTGTGAATCTTTTTTTTCCAAGTTCATGAAAGCATCATTGTGCTTTCGTTGTCAACTCTCTTGTTTTGTGAAATAGAGAAGACAATGTTTATGTAGCCAGATATGTTTGGCATCTTATTTTAGTGTTTAGAAAGGACTTCATTCTAAAACGAGATCAAAATAATTATATTTTCTCCTGGCCTTCTTATGATTCTACATTTACTTCTTTAAGCCAACTGAAATTTATTGACCTTTGAAGCATTGCACCAGAAGCTAATCTTTTATTTCTAAGTGCATTTAAGTAATTCTTTCAGTTCTGATCATTAATAATTTTTGCTCATTATGTAGATTTTAGTCCACTAAGAATTCCAATTACTTCTAAGCAGACACTCTCTCTTGACTACTTAATTCTTAGAGATTTAGTTGTCTTTTGCTCGCTGAGAGAGAAGAACACATGGGACCCTGCACTTGGCTGATGTCAATCAGTTCTCATTCTTAGAACTTTGGAATCAGCTCTCAAAGACTGTCGTTAACTTATTTAATATTGGCCACCAAAGGAAAACCAGGTCAAAACTATAAAACTGAAGAAACCATTTTCCACATGAAGAAGTTGACCTGCAGAGTGAGAAATTAAATAATAATAAAAAATGCCTAAAAAGAAGTGCTGATGGTTTTATGTCTCAAGGAGAGAAAGTAAATCAGGGAAACTCGTTGATGTGGCCCCTGGTGGATATTCAGGATATTTGTCATTTATTGAGAGCAAGATAGGTGGTATCTACTAAGAGTTACCCTGTTGTCATTCCAATAAATTCTGCTTTTTCACTTAACATTGTAAATTATTTTCTTTGCAACCAAATAACCACTGGTTAAAACTCAATCAGTAAAAATTCAATCACTTGTGTATGTCTTGGATCTTTCTTCTCATTTATTACACTCTTGTTTGTTTTTACAGCAAATTCCCATTAGTTTATGCAGCAAAACTTCCTCATACATTTGAATAACAAGCAGAATAAGTCATCATATTTTTTTTCCTTTCAATGAAAGTGTTGTTATAAATATATGTTTCTAGTTTCCCCTGTTCTAGTGGATATCTCCTATGTTTGTCTATTAGGAAGAACCTGAGTATTAATTCCTCTTGTGGTCAAATCAAAAGAAAATCTATTAAAATTCTGATTATATTTGAATTCAGTGTATAAAATAATTCAGTGATATTGCGTGGTTTACAATATTTAATTTTTCATACAAAAGAATAACATGTTTCTGTGTTAGATTTTAGTTTCATTGTGTAAGGATCCATGCATGCTTCATCAATGATTCAACAAATATTGATTGAGTTCCTGTGATATTCCAGACTTTGGTCAAGATAGTAGAGTCATGAACAGGGTAAACACATTTCAAGTCCTAGAGAGTTGTTGTCTGGAGGGGGTGTGAAGGTATTAGAGACTCAATGAATGAGGTGACCTCAGAGAAGAAGATAGAAGCTAAATTATTCCAGCCATCATAGGTCAAGTTAAGGGTTTCAGTGTTAATGACAAGATTAATGACCCATTGATAGGCTTTAAGCTCAGAAGTGACAGGATCAACTTTGTATAACATAGATTCATGGACAATTTTTTGGTAGCTTTTTTTTTTTTGGTATTATTATTTCAAGTGGTTAGTGCTGATACATGGGAATCCTATTGATTTTGAAGGGTATGTGTGTCGTTTATTTGTAGTCATCACAACTCCTAAAAGTTTTTCAACTGCATAGTCTAGGGGGATAATAATGTACATACATATAATAACGTCTATAATTATAAGGTATGTAATAATAATACCATGTGTATATAATCACACAATATCTATTTTTTGCCTCATACATCAGTCAAGGTTCAGTTAGGAAAAAAAGGGTATTTCAAGAAGAAATATGTTTAATAAAAAGTATTAGAGGCTTATATAACCTTTGGAACTGTTGAAGGTTGACCAGGAAGAGGAAATTTAGATGTGCCCGGAGTCATGCAAATTGTCACAGTGATTGCAGCTTCTGTAAAACTAAATGACATGTTTCTCAGGAGAACTCCTTAGAGGAATAGTATGAGAAGTACCAACTATTGATCTCAGCTACCTTCTGGTAACAGAATTCTAACTTTGCTTTGGGGAGAAATTCTTGACCTACTCTGAATCTAAATATACTCCAAACCACAAGTCCTGTTTCTACAAGTAAGGATGTTATTATCCATGACTCACCCTAAAAAGTTATGCATTCTGCTGGCTACAGTGATTGGGTGAGATTTCCATATGTTATCAGGCCAGGACAATTAGACCCCTAGTGTAGATGTTGGCGGTGAATCATGTTCACGGAAGTTATTCGCTTAATAGAAAATAAATCTTAGACTGATGCCAGCTATCATTGTCACCACGTGAAAAAACTGCCCAAATAGAAAATCAACATAAAGGAAAACAATATAAAGTTGGCCAGAGTCAGATTTTAAAGATGTTTTTGAACAATTTTATTTCTGCAATGGCGCTATTTTTTAAAGCTCCATTTCTCAATTATATTATCCAGTTTTGCTTAAGCCTATTGAATTGGATTTCTTCATCTCCACTGAAAGAATCCCAATTACTAAACCTATTAAATGCACTTTTATATTATATTTTTAAAAGCACTTGACATTCTATTATTTTAATTAGAGTTTCTGCAACTACCTTACACGTTTAGGATATATTTTGCTCTCCGGTAAAGTTTTATATGATGTTAAAACAATAATGTTACATAAATTTCAAAGTTCTCTAACTTTTCTCTCTTCTAAAAGTTTCTATACTTTAGGTTGTTTTAGTTAAAATAACTTTAATTTAATCCTCTTACCAGACAACTATTTAAAGGGAAATTCTTCAGCAATTTTTAAAAATATTTTATTTATTCATTCATGAGAGACACAGAGAGAGGTAGAGACACAAGCGGGAGAAGCAGTCTCCATGCAGTTAGCCCGATGTGGGACTTGATCCCAGGACCCCGGGATCACGCCCTGAGCCAAAGGCAGACGCTCAACCACTGAGCCACCCAGGGGCCCCTCCTAGTTTATATTTCTTACTGAAATTGTTTCTGAAATTCCTATTGATCTACAGAGGTTTTCAAATAGATTAGATTACTAACCGATCATTGAACATTCCTTGAGTTTGTTTTGGCTGTGTTTTTAATTTTACTGGATTGCAGATTTTAGGGATACTGCGGTTTTCCCCCATAATATTTAGTGTATTGTTTTATAGAAGGAGGGAGGATGTAGTCCGAACCCCTAGGGAACAACATTCCGTGAGAATGGTAGGGAAAATGTGTTTACTCTTTCTTACTTAGCTATTTCTCTTATTAGGAAAAAAAAAATGGTGAAAGTTAAATCCTTGAAATGATCACATGATGGACAGGTGTCACATGGGAGAGACTGTTGCTAAGGTGTGATTCTGACACATGACAACGATCCACTGGAAGCTAATAGGGGCAGGTGGAAGGAAATGAGTGTTTTCACTCCCTTGTTAGCAGTATCTGGTCTGTCTCATTCTCTCCTTTATTTCAAGCCTCAGGCACTTTGTGACTCTAGCTGTTAATTTCTCTCTCTGTTATTTCCTTTCTCCTGACACCTCTCTTCTCGTTCTGTCACTACTACTGTACCAGTGTTTTAAGGCTGACTGGTGGCTTGAGTTAGTGAAAGTTTTTATTCTGTGGGCTTTCCATTCAAGATGATACGTGTGTAATGGTTGCTAGTCATCCAACGAATTAACTTTTTTTTTTAATTAACTTTTTTTTGTCTAAGATTTTTTTAATAATAAATTTATTTTTATTGGTGTTCAATTTGCCAACATACAGAATAACACCCAGTGCTCATCCTGTCAAGTGCCCCCCTCAGTGCCCGTCACCCATTCACCCCCACCCGCCGCCCTCCTCCCCTTCCACCACCCCTAGTTCGTTTCCCAGATTTAGGAGTCTTTATGTTCTGTCTCCCTTTCTGATATTTCCCACACACTTCTTCTCCCTTCCCTTATATTCCCTTTCACTATTATTTATATTCCCCAAATGAATGAGAACATATAATGTTTGTCCTTCTCCGATTGACTCATTTCACTCAGCATAATACCAAGATAAGATTTTATTTATTTGAGAGAGAGTGAGCAAGAGAAAGAGTGAGCAAGAGAGAGAGTGAGCAAGAGAGAGTGAGCGCATAAGACGGTGGAGGGGCAGAGGGAGAGGGACAAACAGGCTCCCCACTGAGCTGGGAGCTCCATATGAGGCTCAATCCCAGGACCCCAAGATCGTGACCTGAACCAAAGGCAGAAGCTTAACTGACTGAGCCACCCAGGTGTCCTGAATTAACTCATTTCTAAAAAAAAAAAAAAAAAAAGAGACAAGGTGTTGTTCCTGAATATGATACCAGGTGTGGCTTAAACCCACTATGGATAGGAATATAGATTTGGCATTGCATGGAACCAAGAATAAAGGCCAACAGGATATCACATAGACATCAAAGCCAAGATCAAGAGTTTGAGTGTCAATAGTTTTAACATAGTAGAGACTCATTAAACATCAAATTTCCATAGTTTCATAATCAAGTGCATTTTAGTGAGCTAAGTACATTTTGATTATTTCTATTCCATTGAAAATATGCTTGTTCTTGATTTTTATCTATTTGAGGATTTATTCCATCTTCGCCTACAGAAAGGAATTTCAATTTCATACCTCACTGATAGACTTAATTATTGACATGGCTCTAAATAACTTGATATATATAATTGTCAAAATTATGTCCCACTTAACTTTCTAATTTTCATATTTCATCAATAAATCTTAGCTACTTCTGGAATGAAATACAAAAGTTCATAATTTCAATATGAAGTTAACCAAGTCAAATAATGACTAAGAAATCCTAGCCAATCAATAAAATGCATACATCACATATCTTATGTACCGCACAACCCAATTTCTAATTTTAGTTTTCTCAACATACAGCAAGTAATTATGGGTTTTGAAATATTACATCCAGGCTTTGTTAGATCTCAGAGCCAATTAAGTCCACCTAAGTTATTAGGAAATGCCAAGAGCTGCCTGGCATCTTGGCTTCCAGATTATTCTAATGGGATATCAGTACTTTTAATTTAAAATAAATTTTTAAAGAGAAAATAAGGACCTAATTGCTTATTATCAGAAAAAAAATTTAAAGTATAGGAAATTCAAAAACAGTATTTCTATATTTTTTCATTATAATGTCCAAGGTTTTATTCTCTTTAAATCCTCCTAACTCACACAAACACACATTCCTAGTACATGCTCAGCATAAGTCGTTCCGAAATCTGTTCTCGAGAATTTTAAAAGAATAATTGTATCACTTAAAAAGATGTTCTTGCTAATGTGCTTGCTCATTTCCTCCGTTTAACATTCTCTGAATTATCTTATCAAATGTATTACATCATAAGTGCACATTATGACCTGTGACATACAGGGCTAATATTTGTGAAGGACAAAAATTTTTCATGTTAGTCTAATTACTTCTAGATTGGTGAATTTGAGACAATATAAATTTTTAAATAAGGTTAATCACCTTTAAGACTCCAAACATTTTTCTCATTTTTTGTTGGTGCCTAAAGCTTATATTCTCATATTTTATTGTAATCATACTTAAAAGGAAGAACCCACTAAATTTTCTTTCAAATTCCCTTATATGATCACAAACACCACTCATATATGACCTGAAACACTGGCAATTTGTGGAATGGGTATTCAAACATTGTAGGTAACAATTTATTTTGTAAGTGTTGGCTAGTATGCTAAATGCTAAGAAACAAGCATCTACCTATATTATATATTTAACTTTTAAAATAGTGCATTTTAAATTTTACCTTATTAATAAATACCAGTACAAAAAATTACGTGTCATAATGTAATGAAAAGTAACATGGCCTAAGTAATTTGCCATGTTTATAGGAATATAATATGTGAGAGTCTAAATTTTTTTTAAGATTTTATTTATTTATTCATGAGAGACACAGAGAGAGAGAGAGGCAGAGACACAGGCAGAGGGAGAAGCAGGCTCCACGCAGGGAGCCCGATGTGGGATTTGAACCTTGGTCTCCAGGATCAGGCCCTGGGGGCGCTAAACCACTGAGCCACCCAGGCTGCCCAGAGAGTCCAGAAATTTTAAAGGAGAATGAAAAACTACCTATGTTAACTGTATATATAACTTGTATATGTGAGTATTGTGTGCGCATTATAAATATACGCATTCATATGCATACATGTCATTATCAACAAAATAACATTCACTCAGTTCATTACCTTCTCCTTCAAATCAATTCAAATTCTCACTTTTGTCTTCATATATCTCTTCTTTCACTTCTTCCATCTATTTCTATCTACAGAAATAATGCGATGCCATATTGAATTTATCCTGCTTTTCTGGCTTATTGGTGGAAAATCTTGCTTTGCTTCATCTTTAAACACATCACTAGGTTTCCAGCGATTAATTTGAAGATAAGTTGTGCAAACAAAAAGGGAATATTTTGCATGGAAGAGATGTCATTGTTAGCATCAGAAATGAGGTAGTAATTTCATAGCACACAGAGAATGTGTAGGAGTATGATATTTAAACTACTGCATTTTAAGTTTTATTGAAAACACATAGAAGAGAGTTTAAACAAAGAAGAGATTTCATGGGCTCTGTTGGGTGATTTGGGAATCCTATTGCCACTGAACCTCCCAAGAAGGGGCTGATTGACTGATCCTGACTATCAAGGGGAAAGTATGTTGTTCTCCCTTATTGAATGCAGAAAAGGAATATTTCTGAAACCCCTTGGATCTTCTGATGTCTTCTTAGAGTCTCAGGTCCTATTGTATATGCGAATGGAGGACTAGATAAACCTAAAATAGACATACTAAAAAGAACTCTGACCTTCAAAATTGAAGTTTTGGAACATTTCCTGAAGTCAAAAATCCTGAAAAGTTTAAGTAATGTCAAATAGCAAAATGAATATGGTTTGCAAAGATGAAGAGTTACATGATAAAGACCAATTCTGGTCTTGTAAACAGTGGCTAAGTTGAAGATAAGTGAATACTATCTGTTTCACAAAAAAAGTAAACCTATATGCTTCACTTATAAATATGATATATTAAATAATACACATTCTTCCCATATATTTGCATCTATTATGTTATGTAAACTTTATCTAATTTCCCCTTATTTTATAAACATACATGGACATTTCCATGTTCATCTTTCTGAATTGATGTTCAGATTTCTGGATCTTAAAGCAGCAACGTGATCAAATTAGAATGCGAATGGATATTATGGAGAGTTAGAAACAGAACTGATGGGGTTTGGACCTTTTTTTGATGAGGGGTTAGCATGTTTTCATTAACATGAGGGAGACTTCACTGCATGAGACGGGATCACGTTGTTTTTCCTGTTGCCATTTTCACTTTTAAATATATGTAAACGTGGTATGGATTAACATTTAATAGTAAAGAGGCAGATTATCCTGTCTACCACGTTTGGGCAAAATTTTGCTTGTTAACTTCAGAAGCTCAGAAGCTGGAAAGCTAAAAACTATTACCTATACAGATGCTGTTACTCAGATTCTAGACAACATATGGTTTTGTCCCCTGGGTCAATCGACAGGAAAATTGCAAATGGTAGCAGAGAGATAGAGGAAGTGGTTGTGGCTAGGGCCAGGTTACAGGAGACAGAGGGCCTGTGGGACTAGAACCCATGGCGTCTGACTTAAACAGTTTGGGAGTGGCAGGAAGCAGGGAGAGAGGTGCCACTGGCTTCAATGACGGCATTTCCCGGGCCTCTGAATCATCACACTGGTAGTAGGGCCTTCCTACACTGGATCCTGGTTCACATAAATATTTTTAACCATATGTCAATAGGATTCAGAATTTATTCTCTATTTGTCAAGTAAAAAATATTAGTGTCATGGGACTAGACCAGTAACATTTATTTTATAAGTGATAAGAAATGTACTTGTTTTTTACTCTGAGTATATAGTACATATATACATCGTTCCCGCTTAATAAATATTTTCTCTGAGAAATCATGTTTTCAGGCATCTTTCTCTTTCCCTAATGTCTTAGATTTACATAATGCAACTTTTACTTAGAAATTAAAAACAGCTTATTTTATTGCTTCTCCTTCAAGTAGTAATTGTAGCTTGCCATTAAATTTTAAGGACAACTGGGGCACCCGGGTGGCTCAGTGGTTGAGCGTCTGCCTTCAGCTCAGGGCGTGAACCCTGGTCCAGGGACCTAGTCCTGCATAGGGCTCCCTGCAAGGAGCCTGCTTCTCCCTCTGCCTATGTCTCTGTCTCTCTCGTGAATGAATCAATGAAATCTTTTAAAAGAAGAATTTTTTAAGGACAACTAACTACATCTTCATAAACAATCCAATTTCAGCATTTGTGAGTTCACTACACTCTAATATCAATATATGGCTAATTTTACTTCAAGGTGTGGAAATATATATCCTAAGGAATATTTCATGATATTTTCATTATGTAATTGTCTAAATTATGTTCGGTATTCATGAACATGAAATTCTGAATTGTATATCCACCCATGTATCATTTTATTAAATATTATAAAGTATTTTAAATCACGTGACAATGTTCCAGACAACAACAATATCTCAGCTTTTGCTGGTGTGAAGATTATAAAACACGCTTCGTTTCCTTAAGATTTCTTCAAACTCAATTCAAGATTCTAATGTCAAGCCTAACATGAGATACTGTAGCAGCCTACTCAAGCTGTTCAGTGAATTTGGAGTTGCCTTTAGCGATGGCATATCTCTTGTGGGCTGATTGGCTGTCCTACCTGTCATTTCCACGGATGCCATTTCTTTTTTATACCTTGCACTTCTGAAAATGTCATATATTTTGTTTCGGAGAAAAGGGATATTTTTATCCTTTTCAAATTTCAACACGTTAGTGTAATTTCAAAAGATCTATCCTAGAGCCATAAACTATAGAGTTCTCAATGTTTGATAGTCATTGAAAATACATTCCTAAAAAAAAAAAAAAGAAAATACATCCCTCTGTATTTTTAAATACTTATGTAGTTGCTCATAATTTTGCAGGCCACAGTAGTATTTCAGCTTGGTCTGTACCTCTACATATATACTAGTACATTCATGTTAAAAATGCTTTGGTTCAGGAAAGAGCACTTGAAGCATTTCCATGTATCCTTTTGAGACATTTCTTCTGACAGACTAGGTGAGCCAGTCTTTCACGATGTTCAGCATGGTGTGACATGCAGGGAATTTGGATTCTTTGAATACTACTTCATAATGGGAGCTTTCAACATTTAGAGCAAGAGATGGTTTCAAAAACTATATGACAAGATGCCTTTGTGATGGCTTTCCATCTTTTTAAAGTACGTCTTCCCAAAACTACCCAAAACAAATCACATCGATAATGGGTTTAGAACTTAAATATAAGTTTGTTGTTGCTCTTTTGGGATACAGGATATAAGTAATCCATAGGCGTGTGTTTGTAAGAGTACACAGTACACGTTTCTTGGTACACGCATAGTTTGATGTGCTTTGTTAACAAAACTGTTTCTTGAAGAGGAAATAAAATCAGCTGTTATTAATTTCTAAATAAAAGTCACATTTGTGGAAATGTAAGATCTTAGAAAAGGGGGAAGATGCCTGAAAACATAACTTAGCACAGAAAATATTAATTAAATGCCAACCTTGTGCCAAAATAACATCACGAAGAAAATGGGATTTTAAAGTGAGAAGAAGGTAAGTACATAGCTGGCGGCTGCAGTTTACTTCATGATGGGTTATGACCTGGAGTTTGAGGTCAAGTTCGGCATCTGCAATGGAGTACCTGCCTGACCTTGGGCAAATATTTTTATTCTCTATGATGGAGCTTTTCATTTCCATATGGTCATTTGACATTTCTAACCCCATAGAATTCATGTAAATAAAAAAATGAGAGCATGTCAGACACTGCTCAACACCCCATGCATATTGAGTACTCATATTTACTTACTTTTCCACGAGGAATAATTTTGGGACCACAGACTGCTAAGTGATGAGGCAGTCTTAACATTTTGATGTATTTTAATGGAAAGCAAGTAGATCCTCTTACAAAATTATCAAAGGACTTCAAAGTTATATTTACTTTATTTACACGGCACAACTAAATATATACGGAGCTATAAACTGAAGGTACCTATGTTTTGTTTTTTCAAAACTTTCTGCATATTAGGATTCTGTAGAAACCTAACATTCTAAAATCTGCCTTATTTTTTTTCTGTGATGTCTATTTTTTTTAAAGATTTTATTTATTTATTCATGAGAGATACAGAGACAGAGAGAGGCAGAAACACAGGCAGAGGGAGAAGCAAGCTCCACGCAGGGATCCCGATGCAGGACTTGATCCTGGGACTCCAGGATCATACCCTGGGCCGAAGGCAGGCACTAAACCATTGAGCCACCCAGGGATCCCCATTCTGTGATGTTTAGGTATGTTCTATGGTTTACTCTCAGTCTAAAAAGGTATTAGTAAACACCTAAAATTTAGTAATTTAGTAAATTAGTAAATTTAGTAAACATCTGAAATTTTCATCATTCTTCATGTATTGATTTCTTGATGTTCTTTCAATATCCCAATTGATATTTTTGCCAAGAAAGCAGGAAGATAATATAATGATATGATAAGTAGCAATTTTTATACCTGAAAATTTCAGGCAAAGGGACTTTGCAATAAAGTATGGTTCTTTATTTAAATATTGGACTTTAGTTGCCATAATACCCACCAATTTCCCTGTTCTTTCTAAATTCTACTGAGTTAATCATGTATTTATTAATTTTATGTAATAATTTTATGTAATACAGTTGTTTATGTCCTATTTTTGTCTTATTCTAAATTAGATTTCTTTCATTTCAGAAAAGCCTGAGCATGTTTACCTAATAGTTTTGATAAACAAGTATTTGTATACTCTGTGAGTCATACATCACATCCCTTTGGGGCATAGTCTCATAAGTCATATTCCAGTAGCTTTAAATATTGCCTAAATAAAAATATAATAAAATTATATATATACATATATATATTACAATGTATACTGCATTATACATTTCAAAAACCATTATAAGTGATTAATTGATTATAGGGCACAATAGCTTCGATGTCACCTTGACTTTCTGTAGGAAAGGTAATTGAAAATTGACTAAATATAGACAACTTTAGCATACAAAATTAGCAGTGATTTTAGTTGTCTAATTATTGTCATCTAAAGTAACATGTTTTGCCATTAAGCTATTTCATATTTCTCTAATCTTTCCTAGAAAAACTGCGAAAAGTTCATAAAGAGTACAAAAATCAGAAATGTACATGAAAAATATAGCTTTTTTGTATCTTGACATCTTAAATGTTATGTACATGAAATATCATTTATAAAGTTCCCTTTTAGGTTTATTTTGGAATAAAAGTCACATTTTGTCTTCAGACTTGACAGGAAAGGTTGTTCTTAGCACATTTCTGTGTAAATAAATGGCATAATCAGGTAAAATTCATAAGCTATATTTATATAAGATGTTTCAAGTACTTGCAGTTATACAAATAATAACACTAATAATATTGGAATACAAAAAGAATATTAAACAGAATTTAAAGCACATTAAATATTTCAATTCTTCATTTTGTTCTTAGCAATATCATCAATAATATTTTCAGTAATATTTTCATAGCTCATATCTGCCTTGGTGAGTCTTATATCCACTGCTGAGCATTATTTAGTTAGAGGACTAAACTTTGAAAAGAAGAGATGTATAGTGATAGTTCCTAAGAATATAAGGCAGAAGTTGATGAAAGAAAGTTGAAGTACACTTCAGTAGACAATCAAGACTTAAAAATGGAACTGCCCTGTCATGTACTAATGATAATTCTTCAATATCAGGTATTGAATATGAAATATAATGGATTGCATTTTGTTTTGTTTTTCATTGGATTTTCTTTTTTTAAGATTTTATTTACTTATTCATGAGAGACCCAGAGAGAGAGGTAGAGACACAGGCAGAGGGAGAACCAGGCTCCCTGCGGGGATCCTGATGTGGGACTCGATCCCAGGACCCCGGGGTCATGCCCTGAGCCGAAGGCAGATGCTCAACCACTGATCCATTCAGGAGCCCCTTCATTGGATTTTTCTATTGTAAAAATAAATGAATGCCACCCAAATGAGAACAAACAAAGCCTATTCATTCAGAGTTTGCTAGGGCCAGAAATCAGCTACCATCATCTACTTTGGGCAGAGACTCAAAGGTAGGCAAGAGAGTTTGAGAGGCTTAGAATGAAAAAAAAAACAAAAAAACAAACAAACAAAAAACATGGGGAAGGGCTTCAAGGCTGCTCTGAAAGGCAGGTGTTGAAATAGGATACTGAAGTGGCACTAACTAGAGGTAGGATACCTGATAGGATCAGTTTGGGAAGAGACGTGGCCCTCTCTGGTTGGCCCTGAGGTAGAAGCTGGAGAAAAAATTGGGGAGTGGGGCAGTCATAGGTCAGGTCCTGACTGTTCCAAGGCAGCTGCTGCAGACTGAGGCATAGCTTCCTAGGTTGGTGGCTGCCCAGGCTGGAGGTCAAAGTCTTACTGTTATACTCCCTTTAGTGACTATCCATTTGCATGTTCACTTTTGCATATCACAACTGATAGGAAACTAGTTATACTACTCTTTTGCCCAAATAGAATTGTTTCTTAAAAAATAGGTGATTCTAATTAATTCCCACCTTGAAGAGAAGAGATAACAAAATGAAGACAAAACAAAATCATAACACAAAAGTTAAAATACTGCCAACTGAGTGCACACATTAGAAGTATAAAAGGAGAAGTCGTAACCAGAAAGGGAGTCAGAAAATTCATAGAATCAGCGATCACCACAGGGGGTATTCCAAGTGTTAAGAAAATTTAAGTCAAAAAGGGTCATCCTAAGACACAAGAGTTCAGGAGGCTGCTTTATATCATTTTTCAGAAATCCAGTTTCAAGATGACACTGTACTTTTTTCTATACCATTCTTCCTTAAAATTGTCTTTAAAAACTATAAAAATGTTGAAAAACGGAGGATAAAATAATCAATTATCAATGCAAAAGGAAAGTGGCCATAATTTAAATTATACCATTGAAGCATCCCTGTCAAATATCAAGTCCTTGTCAACCCTGGGAAGAAACCTAAGTTTCCAGATTTCTCTCCTCAAATAAACCATGGTTTATACTCTGGATGGCCTTTCTCTGGCCAGAGTATTTAGAGCAATGAAGTCCAGGAGCATGTCTGGACCTGGAGGAGTGAGAATGTCTCCACAGAAAACTGAATCATCACCAGGGAATGGTCGACACAAGGACCAGAAGGACAAACAGAATGCCAGGCCATTTTAATCAATGGACAGCCCCCATCTTGCCCAATGGAGCCTGTGGTCAGGGGGTGAGGGGCTTAGATAAGGGACAGTGCATCATGACAGCTTTTTTTTTTTTTTTTTTCTGTGAAAGCTTCCCAGAATTAAAGGTTCTAATAGCTAACACCCCACACTTGACTGCAGATCAATATGAGGAAATGTGAAAGTAGGACAAGGGTGTACATATCACAGGCCCAAACTTCATGAACATAACATTGTCATTTTCTTCATTCCTCTGTAACTTCACAAAATGTGACTTTGGTATTCACCATTTTCCCTGCAGAATGTGAATATGTAGCCACTCAAGAATTCAGGCAACTAAATCTCTCCCAGTTTGAAAGTCTCTTTGTGGGAATTCCTCAGTCAAAATCAGGGTTCTCTCCCACTCTCCTCTTCCCTCCCCTCCAATACCCGGGAGATGATTTAACACCTGTTTATATCGTACACATTTCAATTTCTTTTGACTGTATTGACACATCTCTTGAGGCAACAAACATCATGGGTTCAGTGGAGTAGGAGGCAGGAGCAACAACACCACAATGCTTAGGGAACACCTGGGTCCAGATCATCCCCAGGACTGGAACTGAAAGAATGTGATAGGGTTGCAATAATGGAGCCTATTCACCAACAAACCTCAACTGAGGTTAAAGACTCCACCTGTTCATTTTCCTCACTTCGATCCCAGATTGTACATGTTCAAACAGAAGAACCTTCTTCTCCTGACACCTACCCGCAGAGACAGGATGACGGGAAAAATTATCCAGGAAAAAGAGCGTTTATACCAACTGCTCACCACAGTGGTCACAAAGTTACTATTGATACATACAATTTCTCCTTAATGAAAGAGATCTCAACAAAGATAAACGTGCCTAAATAAAGACTATGAGACAGATGAAAACAATTGAGCTTGTAGGACCTAGAAAATATGTAAACTTATGGAAATATAGAAGAAAAGCATATTGGATACGATTGTCACTATGTGATTACAAATGCATCAGAAACATTTAGGAAGAGTGGGACACTTGAGCAGGGAACTTGAAAAAGTCGCAAAATAAAAATTTATAAAATGGGAAGGACAAGAAATGAAATCAATGCTAGAGAAAATGATAAATATGACCAAGAAAGAAGATGCAAATGTGCACATTTTAAGACAAACATAACTGAGACAGAAAAATATAAGATTAAAAATTAAAGGGAATTATTCTAAAATAGATCTGTATCTGAAGATTAAAATAACACGTTATACTAAGACGACTTAATGTAGAATAATTAACACCAAGAATTTTCCTTATGATATTAGTGAATATCAAGATGAAGAAGGAATGCCAAGTCACTGGGAAGAAAAAATAAATTGGTGAAAAAAGTGGAAACAGTTCATCTGCAGGTTTTTACAATGAAAAACCTTATGCTAAAAGACAATGCTGCAATGTTCATACATTTTTTGTTTGTGTTTATTTTTATTTATTTTTGTTGAGGTATTATGGACAAATAACCACAATGTTTTTGTATAGAGCATATGACTCCAAAATTTTATATCTAACCATATTGTCTCTTTTTCTTTTTTTTTTGTAGTGATACTTTTTTTCTTTTTTTTAAAATATTTATTTATTTATTTGAGAGAGAGAGCTAGTGAGAGAATAGTAGGGAGGGTCAGAGGGAGAAGGAGAGAGTCTTAGCAGACTCCATGCTGAGGATAGCCCGATGCAGGGCCGGATCCCAGAACCCTGAGATCATGACCTGAGCCAAAACTTAGAGTCTGATGCTTAACCAACTGTTCCCATCAGGTGTCCCTTTTGTCTTTGATTCTAGTCTCGTTAAAATACCATGATATATTAGTTTCAAGTTTGAAATTTGGTGGTTCAACAAGTCTATACATTACTAAGTGCTCATCAGGATAAGTGTACTCTTAACCTCCTCACCTATATCACCCATCCCCCCAACTTCCTCCCCTCCAGTAACCATCAGTTTGTTTGCTATAGTTAAGAGTTTGTGGGTTTTTTGTCTCCTTTCCTTAATTTGTCCATATCTTTTGTTTTTTAAATTTCACATGAGTGAAGTCATATGGCATTTGTCTTTCTCTCTGACTTATTTCACTTAACATTTTACCTTCGAGATCTATCTAGATTTCATCCTTGAAATGTCTGAGTAATATTCCAGTGTGTGTATGTGTGTGTGTGTATGTGTGTGTGTGTGTACATCTTTATCCATTCATCAATTGATGGACATTTGGTTTCCTTCCATAAATTGGCTGCTGTAAATAATGCTGCAACAAGCATGGGGTGGATATATCTCTTCAAATTAACGTTTTCATTTTCTTTGAGTAAATACTCAGGAGTAGAATTATTGGATCATATGGTAATTCTAGTCTAATCTTTTGAGGAACCTCCATACTGTTTTCTGCAGGGCTTGTACCAGTTTGTATTCCCACCAACAGTGCATTAGGGTTCTTTTTTCTCCACATCTTCACCAACATTCCTAGTTTGTTGTGTTTTTGATTCAGCCATTCTGATAGGTCTAAGGTGATATCTCATTGTGGTTTTGCAATTTCCTGATGATTAGTGCTGTTGAGTATATATTCATGTGTCTGTGGCCATCAGTATGTCTTCTTTGGAGAAATGTCTGTTCATGTCTTTTACCCTTTCTTAATTGGATTAATTGGGTTTTGGTTTGGTTTTGGCATAACCCTATTGTCTTTCTAAAACATAAAACAAATGAATAGATGAAATACTCATGGCATCTTTTTTAGGAGAAAAACACAAAGAACTCCAGAATCCAGAATAATGGTGGTAAATAGTCAATCTTTTCAAGTATACAAATGAAGAAAATCTGTAATAGAGGATTAATTATAAACATGCTCCTAGCATACTTGTGAGACAGTGTGTACTTCAATTCATTAATTTAATAAAGGTTAATTAGTACCTACAACAATAAAGATACTATTCTCCAGGGAATAAATTTGACATCACTGATGTTAGGTAGCTTTCACTCTTTTGTGGGTACAGTGGAGATGGGAGGGCTGATAAAAAATAATGAAGACGGAAAATATTCTGGTATGTCGGAAATGACAAGTTCCATAGGACAAAATAAAGAGGAAAATGAAGAAAGGGGGTTGCAGGAGGTGGTGGTGATAAGGGGGAGCTAAGACATTTTTCTGAATGACCTCAGGAGAAGGTCACGGATGAACAAAGATATTAATGAGAATGAAGAGCATAAACCATTCAGAAATTTGGAAGAAAAGTTCACGGCGAAGGGACCAGCCAAAGCAAAAGCAAGGGCTCATGTTTGAGTTCAAGGCATACAGACCAGCAAGACTCACATGGAGTAACCTGGAGAGAATAAGTGAAGGAGGGCTCAGGGAGGTGGCAATGACCTGGGGTATTGACCCTTACAAGCATTCCATTGTGACAGCTTTGACTTTATCTCATCTTTCTTGACAGGGAATCAGTCAATAATGAGCAAATTTAAAATAGTAGAAAGCTAGAAAGACTGCTTTTGTTCTTGATTTTTCACACACCACTACCTCCCCAGTGAAGGTGGATGTTTTAAGAAATAATATTTAAAATGTGAAAGAAAAAGCCCCTCATGAGGAACAGTCTGAAGATATTTTATTTAAACAAAGGGAACTTTTCTTATTTCCATACTGTGTAGATTAATACCAGCTTTACACTACTATGACTTGATAGAATTGTCAAGACCATAAACTATTTTTTATGCCAGTTGTACTGACTCTCTCTGTTGTATATGTTCATGATAAAATGTGTTTTCCAGTATCTAAGTTACTCTCCTCCTCATACAGGGAAGATAAATAACTGTATGAAGTAAAAATTTCCTATCTGTCTGAGGTCCCTTTCACATCTACTCCCACTCATTTCCTTCATTTCCCTAATCTTGGGGAATTTTGGAGATTATTTGACCATAATGCAATATACAGGAATATAAATACTTATTTTTTGAAGGTTTTATTTATATATTCACGAGAGACACAGAGACAGAGAGGCAGAGACACAAGCAGAGGGAGAAGGAGGATCCCTGTGGGAAGCCTGATGCAGGACTCGATCCCAGGACCCTTGGATCACGACCTTTCTGAGAAGGCAGATGCTCAACCACTGAGCCACCTAGGTACTCGCTTACTTATTTTTTAAAAAAATTCATGTTTAACTTTGATCAATTGATGACTCAAAAGATTAGAGTAATACTAGCCTTAAATTAACTCTGATTTTTTTCTAATTTTATCACCATGCAAATGTTATCACAATATTTTACTTAATAGAAAATTTTATTTAACTTTTTGTGATTGATATTTTTAAATTATTCCACTTCTATGGTTAGTTAACATTATTCCAACAGGTTATTACAAAAATATCAAATTAGGCTTAATGGACTAAATTTGCAATAATGGATATCTTCTGAAATGTTAATAGTGTGAATATTATAAGTGCTATGCTGAAATTGAATTTCTCGATCTTTAGTCAACCTTAAGACTTTGAACCAACATTTAATCAAGTTTGTAAAAAGTTCAGATACCTGGAGACTTTCAAAATAAGAAAATGATAAAAACAATGGTCACTAAGCATAGTTTTAAATTAAATTTTCCTTTCCTATTTTCATGTATAAAATGGATACAACTTATCAGAAGGTATAAATGTTTTTAAATGTGTGGATCCTTAGGGCTTTTGACCTGCACACGGGTTCAGTTCCTGGGCATAATTACATACTCCAGCTTCCTGATTTAGAAATGCATTTCAAACTGCTCAACGTCTTTCTGTCTGCTTGCTTCAAGAAACGACAGCTCGTCACAGGCACATTTGTGAACAAACTAAACACTATATGCATACAGATGAATAGCTGCTCATTAGGACTTGTTTTGAGGCCCCTGGCCTCACAATTCTCACCAGTCAGTTATTGTGTTCTAACATCTTCCCAATCCCAATCTATTCCTCACCTGAAACATTCACACTGGACGTCTGCAGACCCTGAAACTCTATCCTGCCTCCGTGCCTCATCTTGAGACACTACTCCGACAAGCACAGTAGTATTCTTTCTTACTGTTACCGATCTAATATACTCAGCTTTGCATGATCAATTTTTATAGTCAGCTTCTAAATGCCAATAGTCAACAAATGCAATGACAATTTGTTAAGTGAATGCATAATGGTGTCTTACGCACATGGCAAATGAATAAATACTTGGATGTATGGAGAAACTTGAGGAGAGAAATAATTTAAGTTTGCCTCTCATGTCACTCTTCAGAGGATATAGAGTTTTAATTGTCAAAGCCAGCTAGCTTAGATATGTATTTTCTAGACTTACACTGACTTAACACCCATATGACAGAGTGCACTTTTAATAAGAAATTTTGAAAAATGACCCCTGTGACTTTGTTATGCAGAAAACCAACATTTTAATATCAAAGGCTGGAAAAATGCCTGTGAGTTTTCTTTTCTACAGTACTATCCTCCCAGAATTAAAATGCTGATGATATTTTCCAGAACACCACATTCAAGCAACTTTTTTTCTGTTTGTTCACTTACAGTTTGGGGATCACTATCCCTATTGATCTGCTTTGGCTTTTTAGAAATGTGGGAGCGTCTATCAAGTAGGTTATGATACGTGTTTTAGAAAGCAGAGTGTTTTTGATGCCCATGTGTTAGTGCTTGATGAACAAAGGCCCAACTACCTCACTTGTACATTCTCCTAACAAATACCGAGTTTCAGGGAAACAAACTCTAATCTCTAATGCATCGAGTATCCTTGACTATGACAGTAATTGTGGAAGTGAATGGACCAGGGGCAGCGGGGAAAATGGGCAACTCGTCTGTCCTCTCAATCACCTTGAACTCAGGGAAAACTATAATGGCCTGCATCTGATCTAGAACATAAACTTGTGATTCATTATCAACTCGGAGGCTTTGGTAAATTGTAAGCATGTGCCTTCAGAAGGCACACCGTGAATGCACCTAAAGCTCCATTAGGCAAATATTTTATCACAGGAAAACTGACCATACAGAGACAACTGCCATCGAGTGGGCAATCCTACTGGTGGACAAAAGTGAATGCTGGTACAGGGAAGGCTGTAAGAGGAAATTTGGACCCCAGACCCCAATGGCATCCATGTGGTAAGTGCTGAAAACATAAACCCAAATTATCATTATGGAGTTGAATTAGGCATAATGTAAATATTCATGTTTCTATGACAAAGTAATACTTGATATTTAATCAGGTCAATTCAGATGAAGATGCAATGGGTGAAACCAGTGATGGGACTAAGGAGTGCACTTGTGATGAGCACTGGGTGCTGACTGGAAGCATTGAATCACTATTCTGCACACCTGAAACTAATATTACACTATATGTTAACTAACTCAAATTTGCATAAAAACCTAAATAGTTCATCCTTTAAGCTTTTAATTTAAAAAGAATGCTCTTGTCCACATTTAATATCAGTAAACCCAAATGGTCCTCGAGTAACAACCCAACAAGGAGGACACTTTTGCAAAGGCTTTGTGCAGTTTTATTCACTTTTTCCAAATGTGAGTATGACATTATGGAGAAAAGTAAAATGTCAACTCTGCCAATAACTAGATAAGGGATCTTGAGTTATATCTCTAATCAGTTTCTTTATATTTTAGCTAGGAATTAAATATGACTTCAAAATATTCTCCTGTACTACAAACATGTAAAATTATTAAATATAATAACTATGGAAGCATTAGAAGCAAATAGTCATATGTATTCATACTGCCTGTGATATTAATGGAAAATGATGACACTGTACAGACACTGCCTTTGTGGTATATAGCTAAATAACTATTTCTATAATTTATCAAGTGTAACCAAAACTTAAAACCTTAAGGATTTATATGGATATAAAAACCTTTAAAGATTGAATAGGAGTAGCCTAATAGTACCTGTTCCTATTTTGGGAGGATTAAAGAAAACTCAAGTTGAATATTTCTTGAGTTAGTCAATCCGCTATGAGGTTGAATTTTCTTTAAAAAAATGTATGTGGAGCACCTGGGCGGCTCAGTGGTTGATTGTCTGCCTTTGGCTCAGGTCATGATCCTCGGATCCTGGGATCGAGTCCCCCATCGGGCTCCCTGCAGGGAGCCTGCTTCTCTCTCTGCCTGTGTCTCTGCCTCTCGCTCTCTGTGTCTCTCACAAATAAATAAATCTTTTGAAAAATGTATCTTTATACTCACACATGCATGTCTTACTATTTCAAAGAAAAACAACAAAAAGGAAATTAAACTGTAGCATTAAATAACAAATAATATTTGCCATTAATCAGAAAGCCAAATAAACTTGATAGAGAAAAAAAGAAAACAAAGGGTGTGTAATTTAGGAACTTTCTGACATCGTTGCTCAGAAATGTCCCTGTCAAGTTATCCCAAATATTACTAAATTTACCTTTAGGTTAGACTACTTATCTGGAAAAAGACAGAATGTATAAAGAATGAAGAATTGCTTGATATAGGTCACATAATCCTTCTATGAACTATGCCTAGGATGACTAGTTTCATTGTTTAGTGGATTATTATTTATTTTTTTTTCTAAAACAAGAAGATGGATGTTTCAGGTGAATATGCATGACAAACTGCAGGTGGGAAAGAAAAGTCTAACACATAGACAAGGTCAAGGTTTATTAGCAACAACTGACACTACCTCAAAGTTTTAATTCTTATTTACCCGTAGATAATGCCCAAAGAAAACCCAGTGCTGCCGAGGATGATTGAGCTAGAGTCATTGTCCATGTTTTTCTTCAATAAGTTAGTTGTAATGAGCAGGTTAATGAAATGGGACAAGAAATAATCAGCTAGGGAAAATCCATATAAATTCTTGCTTCTTATGGATAGCTTTTTCTTTTCCCCAAGCATGGATGAGCCTGTTTTGTAAATTTGCATTCTTTTAAGTACTAACCCAAAATAACAAATAACTGTGACATTTTTGAATTTCAGTGATGAATACAGCCATGACTTTATGGGACAAACAAGGTATATGCAAAGAGATCCTTGAAAAAAATCTTGAGAAAGAACCAAAGCAGTTCTGTGGAACAGGTTTCACTATCTACATGAAAGAAATAGGAGATTCAGTCAGGGTTAGTACATATATAAACTGGAATTGGGCATTTTGATGGGTTGACATTTTTCCATGACAGGTTCAGAACCTTAAGTGATTCTAGAAATGTCAGAGTGGAGCTTAATAGGCACCTCAATGAAAACATTAACTACACAATTAAACTTAATGAGAATAAATTCTCCTTTTATGAGAAAAAGGTCAATGCTAGCCTGATCTTAGAAAAAAAAAAAAAAAAGGAATTCAGAGACACACAATGAAAGCCAATTAGAGAACTAAAGTTAATGTAGTTCTGTAAAAGGAGAGGCTTTTTATCAGCTTTCTCAGTTATTATTTTCATATTAATTTAAATTTGAGTTACAAGGAAGTAGAGTTTAATAATATCTATAATCTCATAGATAAGCCACATGAACTCAAAGGAACTTCAGGATTCTAAACATGTAATAACCTAGATCTTCATGTCATAGTTTTCATATTTTTCTCACCAATGACACAATGACATTTAAAAGACCTTCTTCATATTGGGCAGCCTGGGTGGTTCAGTGATTTAGTGCTGCCTTCAGCCCAGGGCCTGATCCTGGAGACCCTGGATTGAGTCCCACGTCAGGCTCCCTGCATGGAGCCTGCTTCTCCCTCTGCCTGTGCCTCTGTCTCTCTCTCTCTCTGTGTCTCTCATGAATAAATAAATAAAATCTTAAAAAAATCCTTTGTATTATATATAAATGAAAACCAAGTCCAAAACTAATTGGTTTAGACATATATATTTCAATGTTTGTTTCATTATTCATTGACCTTCAAACTAATAATAAGGGCTCACATGTATTGAGCTCCAAATATGTGATAAATTCTGAATCCTTACATTAACATTATTGGATTATACTGTGATTCTTTCTTTCTTTTTTTTTTTTTTTTGAGAAAGTACTATCAAAATACCAAGAGGGAGAAAGCACACACAGAGAGAGGGAGAAGCTGACTTTCTGTTAAGCAGAGAGCTTGACTTGATGTGCATGGGCCTCGGCCCCAGGACTGCAAGATCATGACCTGAGCCAAAGGCAGACACTTAACTGACTGAGCCATCCAGACACCCCTCATTATTTCATTTTATACCCAAGAGATGCCCTAACTCAAAATATTGGTTCCCTCAGGCAGCAAGAAGCAAACATTAGATTACATGTCTTTTTTGGAAGCATTATAAAAAGTTTCAGCTGGAGCACCTGGGTGGATTAGGGGTTGAGCATCTGCCTTTGGCTCAGGTCATGGTCCCAGGGTCCTGTGTTCTAGTCCCACATCGGGGTCCCCACAGGGAGCCTGCTTCTCCCTCTGCCTATGTCTCTGCCTTTCTCTCTGTATCTCTCATGAATAAATAAAATCTTTAAAAAATCAATCAATCAAATAAAGTTTCATCTTTCAATTTCTTGTTTATTTCTGTGGTTTTTAATTCATTATAAATTGGCCATATGAAATTTACATGGATATAATGTTTAAGTCATATTTAATAAAATCATATGTGACTGTGTTTGTGTATAATACAAGTTGAGTAACAGCTAAGAGTGACTTTGTAATAAATAAATGAAATTATACAGATATTCTGAATATTTACATAGACTAATAGTTTTGGAAAAAGCTGCATTAAATCAGAAAGTTTTTTTCTCACATATAGCTTACAATCTAGAAATATATAAACAATATTACTAATACACAGCATAATGTGAGACTGATTATTCTGAAACTAATTTTTTAAAGCACAATTAAGCTTTAGTAGAAATAAAACTCAAAATAATTTTAGGAGAAGCAAGAAACTTAATGGTAAGATGAATAGTTAAATTGAATTTAAAAGTTGGAGATTTTGATGACACAAATGGAAATCTATCCCATGCTCATAGATTTGAAGAATCAATATTGTTAAATTTCGTCACTACCCAAAATAATCTCCAATTTCACGTAGTTACTATCAAAATACCAACAACATTTTTCACAGAACTACAACAAGTAATAACAAAATTGTTATGGAACCACAAAAGGCCCCCAAATACCGAAGGGAAACTTGAGAAAGAACAAAGCTAGAGGTATCACAATAACAGATTCCAAGATATTGTACAAAGCAGTAGTAATTTAAACTGTAAAACTGGAACACAAATAGACAGATACATCAATGGAATGGAATAGAAAGCCCCAAAACAAACCTTTGCTTCTATGGTCAATTAATCTATGACACAAGAAGCAAAAATATGCAATGAAGAAAAGAAAGTCTCTTCCACAAATGGTATTGGGAAAACTGGATAGCTCCATGCAAGAGAATGAACCAGACCATTTTCCTACACCATACACAAAAATCAACTCAAAATAGATTAAGACCTAAGAATGAGATATGAAACCATAAAAATCCTATGGGAAAACAGGCAGTATTATTCTTTTTTTTTTTTACTTTAGCTGTAGAAACATTTTTCTACATATTTCTCCTTAGGCAAGAAAAGCAAAGCAAATCCAACTACTGGTATGAAACCAAAATAAAACGTTTTGGTAAAGTGAAGGAAACCATCAACAAAAGAAAAGGACAACCTACTGAATGGAAGATGATATTTGCAAGAATCCTACATGATAAGGAGTGAATATCTAAATTATATAAAGAATTTATACAACCCAAGACCAAAAACACCAAGTAATTGAATTACTAAAAGGGTAGAAGACTTAAATCAACATTAAAAAAAAAAATACAGAGAGCCAACAGACCCATAAAAAGATG
Organism: Canis lupus dingo; assembly: GCF_003254725.2. Lineage (NCBI taxonomy): Eukaryota > Metazoa > Chordata > Mammalia > Carnivora > Canidae > Canis > Canis lupus. The sequence continues at coordinate 84,455,247 of NC_064246.1, read as the reverse complement.
CTCACTATCACTAATCATGCAGGAATTGCAAATTAATACCACAATGAGTTATCACTAAATGTGTCAGAATGGCTAAAATTAAAAATAGAATAACAAATGTTGGGTGACAATGTGGGGGAAAAAAGGAATGCTCATACACTGTTAATGGGAATGCAAATTGGTGCAGGCACTGTGTGAAAACAGTATGGAGGTTCCTCAAAAAATTAAAAGTAGAAGTAATATGTGGTCCAGTAATCCATAATAGTTATTTACAAAAAAAAAAAAATTAATTCAAGACATTTTTGCATCCCTTTGTTCGTCTCAGTACTATTTACAATAGCCAAGATACAGAAGCAGCCCAAACATCCTTCAAGGAATGAATGAATAAAGATTTGGTATATAAATACAATGGAATATTACTCAGCCATAAAAAAGAAATGAGATCTTGTTATTTGTAAACAATATATGGATGGAGCTGGAGGGCATAATACTAAATGTAATAAATCAGAGAAAGATAAATACCATCTGATTTCACTTAAATGTGGAATTTAAGAAATAAAGGAAACAAAAAAAAGAGACCAGTGAAAAACAAAAACAGACTCAAAAAAAAAAAAAAAAAAGGAAAAGAAAAAGAAAACAGACTCAAACGCAGAGAACAAACTGATGGTTGCCAGAGGGGATGTAGGTGGAAGGACAGGTGAAATAGATAAAGAAGATTAAAAGTACAGATAATGCAAAATGACTTTTTAAATCAATTGTTAAAAAAAAAATTTGAGATTTTTGACAGGTAGAAAAAATGGACAGGTAAAGGAATTTTAAGCAAAGGCCTAAATAGAAATATAAGTCTAGAATATGAGAGAAATATCAGATTTCCTAGAAGACATGGTAACTGTAGATGGACAATAGTATAATAAGGAGAAAATATTTGTTAGAGAAGGGAATATAAGGATTCTAAACAGAAAAGTCATATAATTAGTCTTGTTTTTGGAAGTGCTGTTTGGACAGGTTGAAGAAATACTAGACAGATTTGTGTGAAGAAAGCTAGAGATCACTATAGTTTCCAACTTAACATTTTCTATGTAACAGATTGAGATGATGTATGTTTCATTAAAGGTCAATCTCACTCTTTTTGTGGAAATATTTTTCCAACGGAGCATCATTTCATATTTAATTAAAATCTGTCATAATTTCAAATATCACATAATTTTAGATTTCCACATACATTGTTACTAACACATTTTCACCCATTTGGAGTAGTGTTCGCCACGTTATATGTTAAATCACAACTGACTTAAAATTGGCAATTTTGGGGGCTCCTGGGTGGCTCAGTCTATTAAGTGTCTGCCTTCTGTTCAGGTCATGATCCTAAGGTTCTGCGTTCGAGCCCTACATCAAGCCCTGCATCAGGCTCCCTGCTCAGTGGGGAGTCTTCTTTTCCCTCTCGCTCTCCCTCTGCTTCTCTCCTCCACTCATACTCTCTTACATACTCCCTCAAATAAATAAATACAAATCTTTAAAACTGGTAAATCTTTCATACACATGCATATTTCATGAAGATAACATAGAAAGAAATAATGAAGGTGTAGGTTTGAGAGATATTGGAATCTAAGTTCATAAACAGGTGGACCATAGCACAGACCTGGTTTGGAAATGTATTTTCTGCACATCACTTCCCAAACATTTCAACATTTCCCGTGGAAATAAACAAGTTCCACTTCTCTTTTGAACAACGGGTCTTCTGGTGATGCCAAGCCCTCCTCGTGATGGAAGTACCCATTGGATCTGCGATAGATCGTGTGCTCTCTCCATGGTAGGAAAAACCTCCCCATTACAAAGACACTGCCATTCCCTATCATCTGATACTTAGGCCACCATCTGCACACATGTCCCCTGTCTGGCCTCTGTTGGCCTTTAAAATGCAACCTATGATTTATAGAAATAATCAAGAGGGTGAGGCAATTGACTAGGTCAAGAGAGTAAAAAAGGAGAGGAAGGAGACAAAAATGATGCTATGGTTTCATTTTATTTTGGCTCCAGCAAAATAGTCCCCAAGTTCAAGAGCTTGGATGAGGTCCTGGATCCTGTGCTATATCCTACAGGTTATGGACATACCCTTAGAGTGACCCCCCCGATCTCCGCTAGATGATGTGCATTTCCTTGTCGAAGCCATCATGCTGAGTGTGTGTGGGAAGTGTGACTTGATCCTAACACAGAGTATACAAACCAAGGTGGTGGGAAATAGCTGATTATGTAGCCATAAATATGTGATTAAGTTACATGACATCTTAGGGTCCAGCTTGCTGGAGTGGTTTACTAGCTTCCTGACCCGAGGATGCAAAGAGCCATGTTGGGGAACCCAATGCCTGCAGGGACCTGCTAGTGGCGTCTAGGAGCTCAAGGCAGCCTCCAGCTGACAGACTACATGAAAATCAAGCCCTTAGTCCTTACTACCACAAGAAACTGAATCCTGCCAACAACGATGTGAGTGGGAATGCAGAGCCTACCTTAATTAGGTGAGCCTCCAGATGAGAACTCAGGACTGGCTAACACCTTGATTGTTGCCTTTTGAGACCCTAGAGTAGAGGACCCAGATGGACCATGCCCAGACTCCTGACCTGGGGAAATTGTGAGCTACCAAATGTTTGTGGTTGCAAGCTGCTAAGTTTCTGGTAATATCATCATTCAGCAACGAATATCTAATGCACTACTAATTTTCATTTGTTATATTTAAAAAGCATTTATTCAGAAGAACCTTTCCAAACCTTTAAAAATACTAGGTGAACCTATTTTGCATTCCTAAGAATGCTAATGTTCCTCATTTACAGAAGTCTGAAAATAGGGACGCCTAGGTGGCTCAGCAGTTGAGCATCTGACTTTGGCTCAGGGCGTGATCCTGAGGTCCCAGGATCAAGTCCCACATCAGGCTCCCTGCAAGGAGCCTGCTTCACCCTCTGCCTGTGTCCCTGCCTCTCTCTCTGTGTGTCTCTCGTGAATAAATAAATAAATAAAATCTTTTTTAAAAGTCTGAAAATATGTGGGGATTTATTTATCATTATTTACTTGAATCTTCTTATAATTATTTGTCAGATCCCTATCTTGTCTACACATCAGGAACTAAATAGATATCACATCATCCTTGTTGCTTCTTCCATCAGGAGTTTTGTTAGATTGATTGGTTGATTGGTTGGGTTTTTGTTGTTGTTGTTGTTTTGTTTTGTTTTGTTTCCCTACTGCCTTGGATCTGGCTGGACTTGTGACTGCTTTGACTAATAGAATATGACTGAAGTAACACAGTGCCATGTCATGCTGTAAGGGAGCACAGTCACCTTTGTGGACGGTCTCACAGAGGAAAACTGAGCTCCCCCAACAGCCCTAGCTGAGCTCCCACCATCAGCCAGCAACAGCTTTGCCAACCAGATGAAAGAAAGATCTTGGGATGGGTCCTCCAACCCAGTGTTGAGCCAGCCACAGATGACAACAAAAAGAGCAGAGATGAGCTGCCTAAAGAGTTGCAATATTTTAACTTTTTTCAAAAAGTAGGCTCCACGCCCAATGTGGGGCTTGAACTAACAACCTGAGACTACAAGTCATATGCTGCAGGACTGAACCAACCAGGCATCTTCCCAAATGACTGACAACGAAACTGCAAAGTCATAAACAAACATGCCTTTGTTAAGTGAAGCTCTGTATCTCCTGGTAATTGGTTACATGAGAGACACTCAAAACATCAAGGACAATGTGCATATCCTCACTGCTTAAAAGTGTAATGGGCACACGGAAGCTTTACGTCTATTTATTGAGTGGATTAAGCCATTTTATCATATTCTTTTAGTGGAGATTTACAAGAAGTAATTTAATATTATGATCTGAAATTCCTCAAAAACAGAACTTCTGAATAAAGATGTAGTTTTTGGTATAGATTTTTATGAGACAATATTTGGATTGGGAAAAGTAGATAATCTCTATGAAAAGGAAAGACTAAGTTGTAGAAAGCTTAGAAGATATCACCATAGTAAAAAAAGAACAATGACAAAAAAATGAAGCTGAAAAATATGGCTGGTTTTGGTAGAAAAGTATGAGAATTCCACCTTCTAGATTTATGGAGTATTTCTCTAAATTCAACATCTAAATTTTATTTAGTTTTATGAATATGCCTGCATTTATTTTATCTGGGGAAATTTTTCTATTAAATTATATTAGTGTATTATATGATTTGGGAAATCCTACAGCAATGAAAGTAGTCTAACCCAGCATATCCCAAAAATGTTGACTATGGTCGCTTTTATTTTAATTGCAGGACAGTTATTAACCATATAAGGAAATAATGCTTTATGAATATATTTTGAGAAATAATACTTTAGGTGAGAGAGACTCTAAAATTCAAAATTAATTGATTAGCATGATTCTCTGGCAGGAGCATGACATCTGTGGGTATAAAAATCTGGTTCTTTACAACTATTCTATCTGTGATCCTAGGGAAAATAAGTTATTTGCTGTAAGTTCTAGTTCCTTTGTCAGTAAAATCAAACTATTTTGATGATTACAGCAGGTCATTCTGGATAAATTACCTATAAGATAAAATGTAGTATATTATTTTAATAATTATCATCTCAGTTATTGCATTCTTCTATCTCTGCCTGAGACCTAGGAGTTAACTGAAAAAAAAAAAAAAAAGTCACAAATTCCCATTAAATGGTCCTAATTATTTGAAACCTCTTATTCCCAGTGATGGGAAATCTGGTTCCAATAATCTTCACTTTATTAATTTTAAACATTGCACAAAAGTTTTTTTCTTGAATAGCTGCAGATCATGCCATGTTCCAGTATAAGAAGATTCAAAATCAAAACAGTAGCAGTTCTCCCTGAGTTAATTTATAAATTGAATGCAATTTCAGTAAAAACAGCATTAAGTTTATTACCTGGAGCTATGGAAGTTGACTATAGATTTTGTCTTCTCTAGAAGGTTAGACAAGCGGAAATAGCCAGAAAGGTGATAAGTAGTCATGGAAGATAGTAAAAAAATATAGTATGTTGTGAGCATAGACAGACAATCCAGTGGAACATAGTATGTACATGTAACATAAAATGTAAAAATATATGTAATGTAAAAATACAAACAAGTAAAAATGTAGGTGTATAATTATAAAATATAATGTAAAAATGTAAAAAGAAGTAAAATATAAAGATATAATGTAAAATATAAAAATATAAACAAGTACATATGGCAATACAGTATGACACTTAAAATACCTCAAAGTAGTAGAATATATATATATATATATATATATATATATATATATATATATCTCACACTGGGATTAATAGGACAGCCACATGGAGAAAGATAAAAACTTTATCTTCCTAACACCATGCAGCAGTATAAATTTCAAAGAAAATGAATTCCAAATTTAAAGGAATTTTAAAGAAATAGAGTAGATGGAGTTGAATTTCATGTATAACTTGTAATCCAGAAGAAACGATTAAACCATATATTTAATTAAATGGGGTGGGGTTTACATGGAAAATATAATAATCAAATGGCAATAAATGACAAAGATACTTTCATCTTACATATATTTATATTACAGCCAAGAGTTAATGTGTATTAGATAGAGCTTCTAAAAGCAGACAAAATACTAACAACCCATAAATGGACAGATGCACGGACAGATAGTTCAAAGAAAATAAATGTGAACTGCACGTAAAATAATAAAGAAAAAAAACGAAGAGAGTCAACATTGGGGCGTTTGAGAGACTCAGTGGGTTCAGAGTCCTACTGTTGATTTCAGCTCAGATCTTGATCTCAGGGTTGTGAGTTCAAGCCCTGCAAAGAGCTTCATACTGGGTGTGGAGCCTCCTCAAATAAATAAATAACAAAAAGAGTCAACATTTCTCATGATAAAGGGAATGTTAATAAGCATTCCCAGAAAAGACTATTTTTTTTTAACCTGCAATGCTGGCGGGGGGTGGAGGGGTGGAGGGAATGTACTCTATTAACTAATTTCCTGGAAGAAAGGCAAATGCATAACTTTGATGGAGTTTTAAAAGTGGTGTCATCAGGTTTGTTAAATTATGTTTTGGTAAATATAATCATGCCGTCTGCAAACACACACACATATATTTAATTTTCTTGCACTCATTCCTCATAAACTTACTCAGTTTTTCTGCTCCAACTAGAGTTTCTCATATAACACTGAACAGAATGAGGACTGTGGAGTCCACGTCTCATTCTTGAGTTAAAGAGGTTACATTTCATGTATCATTTAATTATGAAATGTGCTCATTTCTACAAGGTTTTGCTTTAGACTTTGTTGGTGAGTTTATTTTTGATTATTGGATACCAATCATCATTTTTTATAGTGCTGTTTTTATATATTAAAGAAATTGTCCATTATTTTTTGTGAGTCTGTTTTTAATTATTTTGATTTCTTCTTTTCAAATGATTTTATTTATTTATTTGAAACAGAGATAGAGTAACAAGCAGAGGGAGAGACAGAAGCAGGCTTCCCGGCGTGGAGCTGCAACCCAGAACCCCAGGATCATGACCTGAGCTAACGGCAGATTCTTAACCAATGGAGCTACTCAGGCACTCTGATGATTTAGATGTCTTAATGTAATTTTTCACGCTCAGAATAACCTCAATTATGTGTTGTCTTATATTTATCTATTCTTTATTTAGGATTTTTTCATCTACTTTCATGATAGAATTTGACCTGTGGTTTTTATTTTGCATGTTAAAAATATATAGAACTGATTTCATAACCATGCATTAATGTGACATATTCCATATGGCTGTAAGTTACTTGAAAGTAACACTCATGTTCTATTTTCATTACTCTTTGTATTCTCTCCTTTCATCTTCCTATAACTTGCAAAAAAGGTATTTCTAAAAAGTCTAAAAAGTGACACAGCTTAGATGATTCTCCTCTAAGGAGTCCTGGCCACAAAGGGCCTTTGTTCCCAAATGCTATGCATGGCATGTTGAACCTCTCTACCAGTTTCTTCATTGTCTTTCTTGAATTATGTACAATAATTTCATGTAGATTTCCTCAAATGATTTATAGACTTAATAAAGAAGTGAATTCGATAGATAGCAAAAAATATCTTAGACATTAAGACGTTGAGAAAAAAATATCAAAAAATCCCAATAAATTGGAAAGACATAGAGATTCCATAGTGCCTGTTAAATGTGAGGAGTCAGGGGGCTGTAAGGATCTCCTGTTTTATTTCATGTGTAGTCTAAGGAAGCATGAGAGGTTTAAAACACAATAAAGACATACCCAGGAAACTCTAAGAAAATAAACAAAATGCTCAGTTTCTTAATTATGGTTATAAGGAAGTTACACTTTCTGTGGAAATGTCATTCTAGAAATCATCTCAGATAAAGTTTCTCATAAACCCATTTATTGTTTCCCATGGGGACAATTGTAGAACAAAGTTTTGACCATGGCTAAATTCTACATCCAATCAACTGTAGGAATTATAAACAATTCACATATGCAGAAATATTCAATAAATTGTATTACAATGAAAATGTATATTCTGGGATGCCTGGGTGGTTCAGCAGTTGAGCCTCTGCCTTTGGCTCAGGTCGTGATCCTGGGTCCTGGGATCGAGTCCCACATAGGGCTCCCTGCATGGAGCCTGCTTTTCCCTCTGCTTGGGTCTATGAGTCTCTTTCTTCTCTGTGTCTTTCATGAATAAATAAATAAAGTCTTTTAAAAAAGATATGCTCCAAGTAGGCAGAAATGTCCACATTGATCAAATAACATTCTCCAAATACTGTTTATGAATGTATAGACAATTACAATATATTTATAATATATTTCTATGTTTCTCTGGCCTAAAATTCATGACTGTCACAATAAACATCCATTAGAGAGCACAGACATTTCCCCCCCCCTTTAAATGTGTAGAAGGATTTGCAAAGATAATTTGATGCTCTATAACTCTTTTAAAAATTTGTGCAACAAATTGGCCTAAACATTTTAACTTCTAATAAACATTTCTCTAGCCAAAAAAAAAAAAAAAACGAATTCAAAGGTTTATCTAGAATTCAATCAGAAAATACTTAAAGGGACATCTGGGTGGCTCAGTTGGTTAAGTGTCTGCCTTCAGCTCAGGTCATGATCCCAGGGCCCTGGGACTGAGCCCCATGTTTAGGCTCCCTGCTTTGCAGGGAGTCTGCTTCGCCCTCTGCCCCTCCTCCTGCTTGTGTTCTTGCACACACTGTCTCTCAAATAAACAAAATAAAATCTTAAAAATAGAAAAAAGAAAAGAGACTTAGTCATTCAATATACAAATATATATTGGAGGCATTCATCATGAGGATAATAATGATAAAATTTATCATGGCATTTAAATAGCATATGGTATATAGATAATGCTTTTCAGGTATTTATATAATGCTTTAGGATGCACTTCACTAATGGTAAAGTAAAACTTTTTCCAATATTAAAAGGTAGGTTCAATGGGAAATTGTACAGTTTAAATTATTCCCCTTTATTGTTTTCTTTTATTTGTGTATATTTTTTATTGGAGATCAATTTGCCAACATATAGTATGACACCCAGTGCTCATCCCGTCAAGTGCCCCCCTCAGTGCCCATCACCCAGTCACCCCAACCTCCCACCCACCTCCCCATCCACTACCCCTTGTTCGTTTCCCAGAGTTGGGAGTCTCTCATGTTCTGTCTCCCTTCTGATATTTCCCACTCATTTTCTCTCCTTTCCCCTTTATTCCCTTCCACTTATTGTTTTCTTTTCATATGTATATAGACATGTCCAAGTCTCTTCAATCATAAAAGGAAATTCTTCTCCCACCCCATGTATTTTCTACCCACTCTTCAATGTATCTCATCCTCCTTATTTCCAAAATATATAGCCTGTATATTCTCATAATTGTCCATAATGCTGACTAGTGTTTTCTCAAATATTTCTTAACAGGATGACTGACACAAGCAAACTGAGGCTGACATAGGTAACTGACATGTCCTGAACCAGAATTACACACAGACTCACAGAACAGTTTTTACAATAAATCGGCACAGAGAAACTATCAGTGCCTTGATTCAGTTTGCTAGTTTTTCTTTTATTGTTGTAACAACAAAATCATGCACAGGCATTATAATTTGTTTAAAATGTCAAAACTTTATCCTTGTGTTCAGTGTGAAGTTTAGAGAGCAGGGACTTTAGGTCTTTTTTTGTTGTTGTTGTTGTTGTTAATGGTCAACAAGGATTATTTTGGATGTCAGTGGCATATCCAGGTGCCGTCTACATGAACATAAAGCCAATGTGTGTGTGTGTGTGTGTGTGTGTGTGTTGCATAAGTTTATTGCGCACCATCTCTTAGGCTCCACCATGTAACATCCTTAGACTTGTACTGAGCCAGTAGGATGATACATTGTTCAATAAAGCATAGAATTAGGAAACATCAGGGAACTTTAAAATGACAAGTGAAGAGAATAGAAGATTTTTATTGTTTCAGTTGTGTTTTCAGATGTCTTATTCACTAAAAATCTCTGGCTGTTCCATACACTGTAAGGTTTTTCATTGGTGATTTGGGATTAGCTGGACATTGTCTTCCCGCACTCAACTCGTACTTCATGTGTATTTCCTCCTGAACAATTCTCTTGAAGGTGACTCCATGCCAATTACACACTAATATTTATGGTGTGGAGTGAGGAGAAAAACAGCTAAGAAAACGCCAACATAAAGAGGGAAAAGAAACAGCAAGGGAAAGGTAGGAAATCTTTGGCTCTAACATATTATGTAGCATATATTCATTGCCAATAAGGACTTGTTGAACGAATATTAACATGGACCAAAGATAAAATAAACAGATACTTGTTGAAAAAGGTGAATGAATGAATGAGTCGGTCAACTGTGCAACTGTATTTAGTGTCATCCAGAATCTAAATCTTCCCAGGGGCAGTGTTTGACAGGGGAAGAAGAGGGAAAGGAACAAGGAAACAAAAAATAAGCAAAGAGAAAGAAAACCAGAGTCATGCTCAGTTATTCCCATACGTTACTGAGAAGAAATATTTGAGGAGTAGATTAGTCCTACGCCAGGTAAGCGTGCTTAACACTTCCCTTGGTCCTCTGTCCACAGAGTAGTTTGTTTCTCAAGATTCTATTTCCATTCTTCCTTCCTATGGAAACACACCGTTTAAATCCCACCCAGACACTCATGATTATCTGCTACTGATATGTTTTGATCTGTTGAATGAGACCCATTTTACAGCTTTTTTTACTCTAAACAAATCCAACGTTTCACACTAGGGTTATTTGGCTAGTCAGATGCATCTAGGAAACGTTGGCCAGGGGCGTATTAAAGAATGTCTGCCTTTGCCCTTCTTTTCACGTCTAGTTTAGAGAATGACGAATAATTCACTTCCTTAGCACTGAAGTTAGCAGTTTCCCCCAAATACAGGAAAATTCTGCCTAAAAAAACCAATGATAGTTCCATGTTTTCCTTTGATGGCTGTTGGCAGACTTCCCTCTTTCTCATATATAAACATTTACCATTCTAACATCAGCAGAGCCAGGAAATAGATGAAGCTAAGCCGCTTGACTAATTGACTGGCATTAACGTAATTAAACATATTAAGATCCAGATTGATAGCCACTGAGTGACTTTAACGACTGGCATGTTCATTTTAGTTAATTTGTCATTGAGGCCTTTAATATAACGGGCTCAATAGAACTCAAGTTATTATTTTCAAAATTTTCAACATATGGGTTATCAGTAGTAATATCTCCAGAAAATTACATATTCAGCAGTGAGTGGTAATTGTAAGGGGCCTGCAATACTCATAATGGCGGCTCTATTATAACTTGGAATTCTTTCATTTGTAGAACATTCATGAAAAGCAAGATTGGCTGTGGAGAAATTCACCATTGCCAATTTTTCATTAACACATTAATTCATTTCTTTAATGACTTTCCATAGGCACAGGGGTACCAAGGGCTTGGAAAAACTATGGCGTGCAGAAAAATTAGATTGGGGAGATCTTATAATCTTATAAAGCACAAATATAAAATGTGGCTAAGAATGAAATGGAAAATCCATACAGTGAGATAATTTCCTGTAAGCAATATGCAGGGTTCTGAGGAAATGTAAACAAAATCACAATTGGGACTGAAGAGGTATAAGAAAAATGTTTTTCCTAAAAGTAACTTGGACTCACTTTTCAAATTGGGGAAAATAAAATGACAAGACACCAGGGCTTTGTTGGTAGGACCTGGGCAAACAAGGCAACAGGGAGCAAATGGAGAGATCAACCAAAGTGGAGAAACTTCATATTAAGAATCAAGTAGAGGTTATATATTTTTTCCTAGATCTTATTTTTTTTTTTTTGGTTTCACATTAGCTTGTTATGAAATCGGGAGCTGATATGGAACGTATAGGACCATGGTTTGTATGAATATTTATAATAATTCATATGTATTGATGCATTATCTTGCTTTCTTTTCAGTTTTCCATTAAGATTTCTTAACTCTGTAGAGACAGGAAACAGAATATGTAATTACAGTTATTCCAAAAGGTGCTGAGGAATTTATTTTCAAATGATGAAAACAATTCAAGCGTGATTAATTATCCTTTCTCTACAAAGTTCATCAACTACCGTCATCCAATACTTAGCAGATAATTTTGCACAGAGTAGGTAGTTAACAAAAATATATGAACTTGAAAAGACATTTTATATTGATTGTGAGAAAGGAAAATTATATATATTTTTCTGTAATTCTAGGAATGATGTCTAAACAACTGATTGTGATTAATATTTACTCTGATGATTGCTGCATGATTGAGGATTAGAATACAACCAACTGAATTAACTAGCATTATACTTTATTTTATGTTAAATTTACTGATAATAGTTTAATACGCAACTGCTAGTTTAAGTCACGAATATAGGAAGCATAAAACTTTAAAAACTATTTGCTTATATGTACTTTCCTTCCTTTAAGAGGTCATGATGACATAAGATATAAAAAGGGTACAGTGAATAACCCAGCAGCATCTACCAATTATTTTTTTCCTAAAGCAGATGTTAGCATCCATGGAATAAATTTACTTAATAAACATTGTAATGGGTATATTAATGCTTCAGTTAAAATAATATTATTTTCAGTTAAAACACCACCTGATTCCTTTCACCAATAATTATTAGCAAGTGATTTTAAGTGCAAAGCAAGCAGAAAAAAATTAAATCTCAGAGTCTGGATGTTGATAAATATTCAATAAATGATGGCCTCCTCTATTTCACTAACTTTGCATGCTGAGGTTATAAAAATATTTAAAATATGTCCCATGGTTGTATGGTTTTTATAAGATTCTCACAGTCTTTAGGAAGGTATGACATGTACAAAATGTAAATATCCTATTTTTCTAAAAGTAGAAGCTAAGAGGTTAACAATCTGGTTGGAAAAAACACCCAGGAAACCTGAGACGGAAGATGATTCCTGGAACAAGGTCCTTGTGTTGGCAAGGGTAGACAAGAATTTCCATAAGTTACAAAAACACCGTGTTCACTTCTTTTTAAGTTTAAGAAAATCTATTTTCTGACAGTGAAATTAATTAATGAGACCTGGAAAGAAAACCCTTTGAATAAACAACTATACTCAGTGCAACTGATTCTTCCTATGGACAATTAAGATGTTTTATAGCAAGAACTGTGTTCCCTCAAAATCCACAGGTCAGAGTTCTAGTCCCCTGGATCCTCGGCAAGTCATCGTACTTGAAGGTAAGATCTTTAAAGAGGTGATTAAGTGAAATGCGTTAGTCAGGGTAGATCCTAATCCAACGCAACTCATGTTCTTACAAGAGGAGGACATTTGGATACAGGAAGAGACTCCAGAAACCTGCAGAGACCGAGGGATAAGCATGGGAGGAAACGGGGAGAAGGCAGCCATCTGCAAACCAAGGAGGAACCAAAGCTACCGACAGCTTGATCTTGGACTTCTACCCTCCAGAACTGTGAGGAAATAAATTTATGTTGCTTCAGCCAGCCAGTCTGTAGTAGTCTGATACAGCAGCCTCAGCAAACCAATAAAGCCAGTTGCCCTCAACCACCAGGTCCCAGGCTCCTTTTTAGTCTGCCCAGCAGTTACCATGAAAGGTACTCAATGAATATATGCTGATATGACATGTAAGTGAAAAAGATAAGAAGGGCTGGTTAAATTAGGGGTTAGAATGCCTTGTCTGTAATTATAGTTCACTGCTTCTGAAGATATTTCTTAAGCAATGATGCCCTTACATATTTAGGATACTGGAGATAATATATGGATTATCCAAAGGGAACCAGATGGAGTTTCTGTTCATTTGAAAGTTGAATAATATTAATGTGAGGCAACACACGATGAATCTGAAATGTTATAACCTTCCCTTAAGGCAAGAGAGCATCTTATTCTCCATTTCCAGAACCTTTCAGGACCAATAAATTAACGTTAAAAAAAAAAAATCCCTTTCTGAACAGATGTTCTAGGATAAGACTCAAACCTTTCATGAAGTGTTTTTCATTACAGGGATGATTCATTAAAAGAAACTTATTTCTAATTTATGTGCACACACTTGTAACTCTTGTGTAAAGCATGTTGAGGAATAAAAATGAAAGCCCTCACGGTCATATCAATAATTCTGTTGAGTATGACTTCTAACTCAATAGTGATTAATATGCAACCAATGAATCCAATCTCTTATGTTTTACTTTCTTTGAAGTAGCAATTTGCCTTGTTTTCATGCCAGACATGAAGCCACGAGATGTAAGAATTTAACTAAGAACATTTTCAAAATTCCTCATTTTAATTCACCGAAGTTCATTTCTCTGCAGTTACTTAACGCGGTACATCTTTGTGCAAGACAGAGTCACCGTCTTTGCAGTCTCATTTTGATCGCTTTTCAAGCGGTGTGTTGCTGAAAACTTTAATTTTTACTCATTTTAGAAAGAAATGTTTGCTGAAAGCAGGTTTGCTCATGCATTCCTTTTGCAAATGTCTTCTTACTCTTTGCCATCAGCTGAACTGACATTTTAATCGGTCTATAAATCCGTGAAGAACGCTGGCTGAGAAACAAGCATGTTCTCAGGCACTACTTTCCCTCCGGTAACTGGCTGTGTGCTGACCCTCTGCAATCCCGAGTTTAGCTACGTTCATCCTTGGATCCTTTACATCATCATTATTATAGTGATAAACTGGACCACAGCTTACTGTTCAGTGTAATCTAAACAGGAAAATTGACTTATATAAAATAATTTCTTTTATCTTAGAATACTACAATGAAAACACAGTCAGGCATTATAACCCTTAAATGCTGAATATTCCTATTCTTCTTTTTTAAGGTTTTATTTATTTATTCATGAGAGACAGAGAGAGAGAGTCAGAGACACAGGCAGAGGGAGAAGCAGGCTCCATGCAGGGAGCCTGATGTGGGACTCGATCCAGGGTCTCCAGGATCACGTCCTGGGCCAAAGGCAGGCGCCAAACCACTGAGAAACCCAGGGATCCCTGAATATTCCTATTCTTAAAGAAAATTGTGTCTGCCTGTAGGTGAAAGAGACAGGAAGAGGGGGAGAAAAGGAAAGAGGGAGAGAAAGAAAGGACATTGGTATGTACGGACAGGCGAGGTGGTGCTAAATTGATAGTTTTCATTAGGACTTCACCTTCTTTGTATTGAAATTTTATAAATTATTACCGCATTCCATTTATATAAAATGAGATTTTCTTATCCATCTAATTCATTTGAAAAACAAATCTGGCTATAAACAATGTTACTCAGGTTCATAAAAAATTCTTTTGAACTTCACTAAGGTGCTACTCCTCCTCACTACAGTACAGTAGTGGTGGCTTGCAAATTTGATGCTTAAAAATTTTTTTTGATTCTTTGGTATAGTTAAAAAAAAACTCAATTAAGAAAAGATAGAGCTCATCCCAAATTCAGTTTTCTACATAATAAACATGTTACGGATCTCTCAGATTCAGGTACATATTCATAGGCTGAACAACGACCACTTTTTACTCAATGTACTATTTAACACATAAAATTCTTTTAGCACTAAGGTATAATTGACATAATTATATTAATTACAGGTGTACAATCTAATGATTCAGTATTTGTATATATTGTGAAATGTTCCTCGCAATCAGCCCTATTTCTCCATTTCCACGTATTGCTACATAACCTGCAACACCGTACTGTTGACCGTAGGTCCCATGCTGTACCCTACATCCCCCTGACCTACATCTGCTCCTGTTTTCCCCACCCTCTGACCTCTCTCTCATCTGTTTTCCAGATCAGTAAGTTTGGTTTTGCTGTTTGTCCATTTGTTTTGTATTTTAGATTGCACGCAAGTTAAATCATACACGATTGGTCTTTGTCTATTTTACTTTTTTCTTCACCTTCCCTAATGGGCCATCCATGTTGTCACAAAGGTCAGATTTAACTCTCTTTTTATGGTTGAGTAGGGTTTCATTATAAATATATACCATGACTTCTTTACCCATTCATCTATCAACCGACACTTTGGTTGTTTCCTTGACTATTAAAAGTAATACGTCAGTCCCACATCAGGCTCCCTTCATGGAGCCTGCTTCTCCCTCTGCCTGTGTCTCTGACTCTCTCTCTGTCTCTCATGAACAAATAAATAAAACCTTAAAAAAGAAGAATAGGAATATTCAGCATTTAAGGGTTATAATGCCTACCTGTGTTTTCATTGTAGTATTCTAAGATAAAAGAAATTATTTTATATAGAGGGGCAGATAGAGGGGCAGATAACTTTAAAAAGTCGTGTTTTCTTTTACTGTGGATAAATACTCAGAAGGGAATTTCTGGATCCTGCGGTAGTTCTCTTTACTAGCTTTTTAAGGAACATCCATTCTGTTTTCTATAGGGGCTACCTCCATTTACATTCCCACTGAAGGCACAAGAGACTATTTCTCCACATTCTCACCAACATTCAGCAATTCTTGTCTTTTTGATAATAGCCATTCTGACAGGGTGAGGTGACATCTCATTGCAGTTTTTATTTGCATTTCCCTGATGATTAGCGGTGTTGAGCATCTTTTCATGTGCCTGTTGGCCATCCGTATGTTTTCTTTGGAAAATGTCTATTTAGATTCTCTGCCCATTTTATTTTTTTGAAAAATTGTATTATTGGTTTTTGTTATTGAGTTGAATGACTTTTCTTTAATTTTATTTTTTTTACCTATTTTGCATATTAACCCCTTATTGGATATATGATTTGCAAATACCTTCTCCCATTCAGTAGGTTGCCTTTTTATTTTGATGATTTCCTTCATTGTGCAGAAGCTTTTTAGTTTGAAGTGGTCCCATTTGTTTATTTTGCTTCTGTTGTCATTGCCTTGGAATCTGATTAAAAAAAAATATCACCAAGAGAAATGTCAGTGATATTACTACCTATGTTTTCTATGAGGAGTTTCATAGTTTTTGGTCTCATGGTCAAGTCTTTGATCCATTTTGAGTAAAACTATATATGGTATAAGATAATGGTTCAGAGTCACTCTTTTGCATGTAGGTGTTCAGTTTTCCCAACATCATTTACTGAAAAGTGTCCTTTTCCCACGGAATATTTTTGCCTCTCTCATCATAAATTAATTCAGCATATGTGTGTGAGTTTATCTTTGGGCTCTCTATTGTTGGCCATTGATCTATGTGTCCCATAGGTTTGTAACATAGTTGAAATCAGAAAGTGTCATACCTCAAGCTTTATCTTTCCTTCGCAATATTGATTTGGCTAATCAGAGTCTCTTGTAGTCCCATACAATTTTTAGGATAATTTGTCTTATTCCTGTGAAGAATGCCATTGAAATTTTGATTCAGATTGCATTAAATCTATAAATTGCTTTGGGTAATATGGTCATTTTAACAGTATTAATTCTTCAAATACATGAGAATGGGATACATTTACATTTATTTGTTTCTTCTTCAATATCTTTTATTAGTGTCTTATAGATTTCAGTACACAGGTCTTTCACCTCCTTGGCCAAATCTATTCCTAAGTGTCTTATTCTTTTCAATACAATCATTTTCTTAATTTCTGTTCCTGCTATGTTGTTATTACTGCAACAGATTTCTGTAATTGATCTTAAATCCTGCAACTTTGCTAATTTTGTAAATTCTAACAGGGCTTATTTGTTTGTTTTGTTTTTAGTGGAGTCTTTAGGGTTTTCTACATGTAGCAGCATGTCATTTGCAAATAGTGACAGTTTTATTCTTCCTTTCCAATTT
Source organism: Canis lupus dingo (assembly GCF_003254725.2). Lineage (NCBI taxonomy): Eukaryota > Metazoa > Chordata > Mammalia > Carnivora > Canidae > Canis > Canis lupus. The sequence goes on along the minus strand of NC_064246.1, from coordinate 84,438,021 downwards.
GAATGCCTTTTATTTCCTTTTCTTGCTTAATTTTCTGGCAATATATTTTGGTAAAAGTGTCTTAAGGTATTTTTTACTTCCTCATTTCATTAACTCATTGGCTTTTCGGTAGTATGCTGTTTAATCTTTATGTACTTGTGAACTTTCTAGTCTTGGGGGCAGGGTTGGTGATTGATTTTCTGTTTCACATCGTTGCAGTCTGGAAAGATGCTTGATGTGACTTCAGTCTTTTACATTTGTGGCCTAATATATACTCTATCCTAGAGAACGTTTCACGTGCACTAAGAACAATGTATACTTGGCTGCTTTTGGCAGAATATTCTGTATAAATCTATTAAGTCTATGTGCTTTAATGTGTTAAGACCTATGTTTCCTATTGATTTTCTACCTAGGTGATCTATCCATTGATGTAATTATTTTTATATTTACGTCTGCTAATATTTAATTTATATATTATATGACATTGTATTCATGTCTGTTAATATTTCTTTTATATATTTAGGTGCTCTTATGTTAAGTGCATGCATATTTACAAATATTATATCTTCCTGCAGAATTTACCCCTTTATCATTATGTATGCCCAGCTTTGTGCCTTATTTTAGTATTTGTTTTAAAGTCTACTTTGTCTGATATAAGCATAACTACTCCAGCTTTCCTTTGGTCCCATTTGTAAGACACATTTCTTTTTTTTTTCTATCCCTTCACTTCTAGTCTGAGTATGTCCTTATATCTCAGGAGAGTCTCTTCTAGGCAGCATACAAATGCCTCTTTTTTCCCCATTAATTCAGCCACACTATGTTTTGATTAGAGAGTTTAGTCTATTTACACTTAAAGTAATTATACATAGGAATTTATTACTGCCTTTGTGTTACTTGTTTTCTAGTTATTTTGTAGTTCCTCTTGATTCCTTTCTTCTCTTGCTCTCTTCCCTTGCAGTATGATGCCTTTCTTTTTTTAGATTCCATTCTCATTATATCTAGTTTATCAGCTATAAGCCTTTGCTTTGCAGTCCCATGAGGTTTACATCTAACGGTCTCTATATATACCAGTCTATTTTCAGTTGATAAACAGGTACTTTGAACACATTCTAAAAACCACATTTGTTCTCCACTCCGCAATTCACATTTTCAATGTCATATTTTACATCTTCTTATTTTACATCTCTTAATTAATAGTTATGTTTAATTTTACTACTTTGGTCTCTCTTATAGCCTTCATGCTAGCTTTATAAGTGATTACTTCATTACCTCTACTGTAGATTTATCTTCACGAGTGAGATTTTAATTTTTATACATTTTCTTCTTACTAATTAATGCCCTTTACTTTTGGGCTAAAGACATCTCTTAAACATTTCTTATAAGCCAGTTTAGTGGTGGTGAACACTTTTAGTTTTTACTTGCCTGGGAGACTCTAGTTCTCCTTCAATTATGAATAATAATGTTGCCCAATAGAGTGTTCTTGGTTGGAAGTTTATGCTTTTGGAACTTTCAACATACCATGCCACTCCCTCTGGTCTGCAAACTTTCTGCTAGAAAAGTCTGAATAGTCTTATGGGGACTCTACATATATAACAAGTTGATTTTCTCTTGCTGCTTTTATGATTATCTGTTTATATTTAAATCTTAACATTTTATTTTATTTATTTTTTTAAAGATTTTATTTAATCATGAAAGAGGGAGAGAGTGAGGCAGAGACATAGGCAGAGGGAGAAGCAGGTTCCATGCAGGAAACCCAATGTGGGACTCAATCCTGGGACTCCAGGATCATGCCCTGAGCCAAAGGCAGACGCTCACCCGCTGAGCCACCCAGGTGTCTTAACATTTTAATGGTAATATGTTTCGGTGTGAATCTGTTTAGATTTATTTATTTTATTTATTTATTTTTTGGGGGAGGGAGACTCCTAACCTTTTTGGACTCAGAGGTCTTTTTTCCTTTCCCAGGTTAGGGAAGTTTTCATTCATTTTTTCTTCAAATATGTTTGCTATTCTTTTCTTCCTCTTTCTGCTTTCTGGGACCTCTATTATGCAAATATTTTTCTGTTGTCCTATAGGTCACATCTTTACTTCTTTATTTTATTTTTTCTGTTTGCTGCTCTGTTTGTTCCACTCCCATGTCTTCCAGGACACTAATCTTTTATTTTGCTTTGCCTCGTGTGCTGTTGAACCCTCTAGAGTATGTTTCAGTTCAGTTATTATATTCTTTTTTTTTTTTTTTAAACATTTTTGTTTCTTTTTTTTTTTTAATTTTTATTTATTTATGATAGGCACACAGTGAGAGAGAGAGAGGCAGAGACACAGGCAGAGGGAGAAGCAGGCTCCATGCACCGGGAGCCTGACGTGGGATTTGATCCTGGGTCTCCAGGATCGCGCCCTGGGCCAAAGGCAGGCGCTAAACCGCTGCGCCACCCAGGGATCCCTATATTCTTCAACTCTGTAACTTCTGTTTAGTGTTTTCTTATATTTTCTGTATATTTATTAATATTATCTCTGTGTTCATACATTCTTTCCCCAAGGTCACTGAGCATCTTTAGGACCATCACTTTAATGCTTAGATAGAGGAATTCTGTGACAAAGGCATGTGTCGGCATTGGGGCTAACAAGGTAGGAGGAGAGTACAGAGATGGTGCCTACCAGTACCTCTGTCCCCAGAGAGACTTCCAACAGACCTCTTGTCCTCGAAATCATCTGCTTCAAGTGTAGTCAATGAATCAGTTTCACCTATAGTCCAGATGCTTTTCAACCTGCTGCTTTTGTGCTTGCTCCTGGGGTGGGAGATTCAGTTCAGAGCTCTTGAATAGCAGAGTCTTAATTTTGTGTCTTTTGGACATGAGCACCATTGGTTTTTAAAATCAGGTGTTTTGGAGACTGATCTCTCTGGTCCAGATCCTAAGGTTTAGGGTGACTACTGTGGGTATTGAGTCCCTCACTCTTCAGGGATATGATCCATAAGTTGAAATCCCTTCTGCTTGTGAGTTGTAGTCTGCTGTGTGAGTTGGGTCATACTGTGTCTTCACCTCTTCTACCAGTCTTGATGTGGCTTAAGCTAGTTTTCACATCTTTTTCAGAGAGACTTGTTTTAAATGTAACTGCAGGTTTGGTGCATCTGTGTGAGGTGGCCAGTTCAAAATCTTCTCATGCCACTATCTTTTTTAAAAAGATTTCATTTATTTATTCATGAAATACGCAGAGAGAGGGAGAGAGAGTCAGAGACACAGGCAGAGGTAGAAGCAGGCTCCATGCAGGGAGCCTGACTTGGGACTCGATCCCAGGACTCCAGGATCACGCCCTGGGCCGAAGGTGCCAAACCACTGAGCCACCCAGGTATCCCCTCATGCCACTATCGAGCTGTCTCCATACATATGCCTTTTAACTTATATTTTTTTCAAGATTTATTGATTTATTTTAAAGAGGAAAGGAAGATGGAGGGAGAGGTGGCCTAATTTATATATATATTTTTTTATTAAAATCAATGATAGCTTACTCAATTGATTTGGAAATCATGGAGGCCAGTGGTTTCTAATCTTAGAGAATAGTGTGCTTACAGCTACTTTCTTATCAATAAAATACACATACTATTATGATTAATATCTCAAAAGATACTATATACTTGAAGTTGCTGATAATGGATAAAAATTCCCATTTCAAATTATATATGCATATGTGTGCGATATAATATGTATTTATATATACATATAATATGAAGATGGCTTGTTTATTTATTTATTTACAGCATCTAAGTTCTTGTCAGATTTTTAAAAACATTATGGTATAGCTGATGAAAAGCTTATAACAGAAGGAGAATTGTCTTTATTTTTTATTAGCATTATTATATCTGTATTCTAAAGTTCCTTTGCAAGAATCTTGAAGTTGCTATTAATTTTATAACATTCACATAAGCTAAATCAATCTGGAGAAATCTTCAGAAATCCACATACCATAGGATACAGATATTCTATTACCCCAGTATGTTGAAGGAGGATGAATGAGAGGGAGGCCTCCTGCAAGCACCCTCTGTGGAATCACCTTCCTTTCGGAATCCTGAAGCACTGCTCAGAAAGCACGACCATAGGAAATACAGAGGCCAGGAAGGCACGAATGGTAATATAGACAAATTAAGCACTCCTTTCTCTAGTTTTGTAAGATGAAAATAAAGATAGAAGTATTAATATCTTCCTTCTCCACCACAGATTCATTTCATGCAACTGAGAGAGATAACATCAAAGATTCTCTTTTATTTCCTTTTCCTTATATTTATCTAGGGTAAGAAAAAGGTGAACTGAGAAAAAAAAATTCTTTTAAAACAGATCAAAATAAGCCATTTCACTGACCTAGTTTTTTTTTTTTTAATTAAAAGCAAAATATGAAGCTGCATAGGATAAGTTAAAAAAAATAGCATTTTAAAGAGTGTTTGCTTCAGATAGTTGCTGTTAAATTGGGTGGACAGATTCCAGGAGGAGATGAGTAATACAGGGAGATGGAGAGAGTGGTCAACTTTGAAGAACTCGGGGTCTATCAGCACATCTTAAAGTTCTCTTTGAAATTTTGATTAATAGTTATTTCTTTATTAAAAAAAGTAGCTTTCTAGGGATGCCTGGATGGCTCATCTGTCTTTGGCTCAGAATGTGATCCAGGTCCTGGGATCCTGTCTGCTTCAGCCTCTCCCTCTGCCTATGTCTCTGCCTCTCTCTCTCTCATGAATAAATAAATGAAATTTCTTTTTTTTTTAAAAAAGCAGCTTTCTGTATTTTTTAAAAAAAATTAAATTGTATTTCTCAAATATTTCCCCTAACATAAAATATTACATTTGAAATGATAATTTAAAATTACTTATGAGTGGCTATCAATTTTCATAGCTAGAATATCTGTCTTTCTGTGTTTGAACTTTGACAAATCACTTTTATGTTTTTGTTCTTGAGACAGTAGAATGGCTTCATTAATAGCAAATCTTGCTCTCACGTGTTAAACGGCTATGCTGAGGGAGAGAGTGTGTTAGGAATCTTACATGTGGTACAGTTAACATTAAAACAGTCTCTTAGGGTAAATTCAAATACACATTTAATAGATGAGAAAATGAACAAAAGGTTCAGTAAGTTAAATATCACATTTGATAAGACTCACTAAAACTCTATTTTACTTGGGAGTAAGTTGGGGAAGAAGCAAATAACTGCCTGGTGGTTATTTGAGACTTCCTCAGTTAAAGGTATGATCAACCAGATGTAATTTGTGCTCTTTAATGACATTTGTGTGTTTGTGACTGTTTGGATAACCATTAAAAACACGGGTTTCACTAATCTACATAGGGATCCAGGAGTTTACACAAGGGTATTTTTGGCTACCACATATTTTGTTAAGTTTTAACTTCATATAAACAGTATCTTATGTAGATGTGTAATTTTTTTTTTTTAATGAATTTGCTTTCGTTCTTCCAAAGCATGAAACTATCCCTCTGTAACTCAGATGGCTGAGATCAGTGGTGACCTGGAGTTTTAGGGAAAAGCTCCCAAGAGTAAAAAGCTGTAAAACCCGGCTTTAGCACATGAAAAGTAGGATTTAACTGTAAGATGTGAGAAAGTACTGCTAGAAGAGAGGATTCCTTTGTCATTCCTGGGCTTTCAACAATCAGACTTCTTGACCATCTGACGCCTATAGGTTTCTTCATGTGGAACACAGAGCTCCATGTTACTCAGAAATGGCCTGCGGTTGCAAGTCGAAAGCAGACTCTGAGAATGATGGGAAGAAGAATAAAAAAAGGAAGAGAAGACAATAAAGTTGCCAGAACCAAGGGTGTGCTTTTCTTCTCTAGGCTCCTTCCTGGAGAGAAGAAGGCCATGTTCATTAGATGATCAAAGAGATCCTGAGGGGGCATCGTCTCATGAACCTGTTCTCCATTGGGATTTTGAAGGCAGCAAAGTGAGAAGCAACAAAACTAATGACATAGATGGTCAGAGTGAGACTTTGGGGTTTTAACTCTGAGACTGAATGGCATAAAGACACTCTTTGTTTGGGAGGAATTCCAGAAAGACCATAAGAGTGCGATCTATTTTAGGGGATGCTGCTAAGCGAACCATAGCGCTGTATGTCTGATGGTCAACAGAGCCAAACCTCTAAGGCTCTACAATGTCAGCAGCTGCTGAGGTGAGTTCAACTCAGGTTAGAATCCTGTGGGGACGTACACTAGCCACAGCAGTTAGCCACCAAGATCTGGAGGCAGAGAGGGACACCCTGGAGACTAGAAGAGGCATGATCCAAGGCCGCCACTGTCCCCAGCTACCACCCATAGGTATGCCTGTCCCTCTACCCTGCTGCCATATACAGAATGGAAAGAGGGAAGGAGCTGGCTGAGGCTGGGCAGTCTGCAACCACAGGAGACAGAATTTCTTATTTATTTTGGAACCAAAGAGGACAAAGATCTTGCAAACTTGGATTGGTCATTTTGATAAAATTATTTCTCCAGCTACTCAACAGGCAGATTTTGTGAAGAAAATTAGATCAGCAAAAGGTAAAATCATTGTATTTATCATCTAAGGTAAGATGATTATAGTCTATACCCCCCACTGCACACACACGTACATACTGCGGTAAGATCTTAAGTGATCCATTCATTCTCTCACAATGGGCAATATTTTATAACTCAGAAGTTTTCAAACCCAGATTTATCTTTCTCTGAATTTATTTTATTTTATTTTTATTTATTCATGAGAGACAGAGACAGAGAGAGAGAGAGAGGCAGAGACACAGGAAGCAGGCTCTCTGCAAGGAGCCCCATTTGGGACTCAATCCCGGGACCCTGGGAGCACACCCTGGGCCAAAGGCAGAGGCTCAAACTCTGAGCCACCCAGGCAGCCCCTTTTTCTGAATTTGAAGTAAAGCCAGGGAGTCTCATGTTAGACAGTGAGAACAGGTAAAGGTAGCGTTTGTCAGTTAAGAATGCTATAATTCAGATATTTTCTTGTAGGTCTAAATGATAAAATTCTTGCTCAAGTGCATTTTTGTATTTGTATTTATAAAATTCTATTGGGGGCCCCCAGGTGGCACAGTCAGTTAAGCGTCTTCCCTGGGCTCAGGTCATGACCCCAGAATCCTGGGATCGAGTCCTGTATTGGGCTCCCTGCTCGAGGAGGGGACTGCCACTTCCTCTCCCCCTGCCTGCCACTCCTGTTTGTGCTCTTTCTTTTTCTGTCAAATAAATAAATAAATAAAATCTTTAAAAGAAATAAAATAAAATTCTGCTGGAAGTTTAATGGGGGAAAAATAAAGGACAAAGGATCTGGGTACTACCTCTTACTCCCTCACCAATAATGAATTCAGAAAAGAAAAAGAGTCAATGTTCCACTTCAAGTAGCATGATTTCTGCACAGTATTCAATGCTTGTGTGTGTGTGTGTTTACACACACACACATACACATCTGCCTCCAACTCTTAGAAGGTTTCAGATTTTTAAGTTCTGTTTATTCTAAATTATTGACCTTGTAGCTATAGCCGTCACTAATGCGTGTTTTTGTTTTGTTGTTGCAGTTGCCTAACTATTCTAAGTTTCTCTCTTTTTTTTTTCTGTACCTAATGCTACAGTAAATTTCCACAAACATTTTTATCATAGTGTTCTACGACTCAAGAGGCTTCTGGCATTACAGTGTTTAAATCAAATCCCCAGGCTCATGACTTGCATTAACAAATCTTCCTCTAGTTCTACAACTTGCAATATTATTTTCTGACAAGTGTGGTCAGAGATCCAAGATGATCTGGGTTGTTTTGTTTTCTTTTGTTTTGTTTTATCTCCCTTCCTGTTGTTTCTTACCTAAGAATGCTTAGGTATGCCCATGATATTTCTAAGTCTTTTTTTCTACCAATACATTTTTTTTAACAATCCATTACCATTAAATCCTTCAAGAATTAAACATCTCTAATTAAACATTAGACATTAAAGTCTTCTAGAAAGTCTTCTAGTGGTTTTTACAATATTTCTCTGCTCCAGTTAACAATGAATCATCTCACTCTTATTAGTCAATGTGTTCTAAATTGTAGAGATTCTTATACAACTTTGTAGGACTTTAATGGTGCTTTGGAAATAATATTTTCTATCAAAGACTTGGAACTCCCTCAAGTGATTTTAATTGGGTCTTTCCAAATTCATAGGTTGAAGTGCTAACCCTAGTATTTCAGAAAGTAACTTTATTTAGAGATGTGGTGCTGAGAGAGGTAATTAAGTTAAATGAAGTCCTTAGGTTGGGCTCTAATCCAGTAGGACAAATGTCCTGGTATAAAGGAAAAGTTTGGAAACAGCTAGGCACGCAGGGAGAAATCCATGGGAAGATCACTGTGATGCTTCTACGAGTCAGGATCTCTTAAGATTGCCAGCAAATCACTAAAAGCTAGGAGAGAGGAATGGAAGGGACTTTCTTGCATGAAGGAAGGAACCAGCCATGTCAGTATCTTAACCTTGGACTTCTACCCTCCAGAACTGTGAGACTATATAATTCTGTTGTTTAAGCCACCTGGTGTGTAGGCTACACTAGCTCCAGCACACTAATACACTCTTCAGAGGAGGAAAAAAACCTCTTACTACATCTGAAAACTATGCTGCTTAGCCAGTACAAGCAGTAGGCACTCAAAAACTGTTGTTTTTCCCTCATTTAAGTAGTCAAGTATGCTGAGTATTAATTTTATTTAAATAAATATATGGCACAAACTTTTCTGATTTTAGATTTGTAAATCAAGTGAATATAGAGAATAAAATATTTGCTACACTGAAAGAAATTCTGAATACATCTATCTCCTATTTCTGTTTATAAAATCATCATCAGCATTATTGATATTTTCATGGTATTCACAAGTTAAAGGCATCTCTTTTACTGGGATATTTTATGATTATCCTTTTTTTTAAGATTTTATTTATTTATTCATGAGAGACACACACAGAGAGAGGCAAAGACATAGGCAGAGGGAGAAGTAGGTTCCATGTAGGGAACCTGACGTGGGACTCGATCCCGGGTCTCCAGGACCACGTTCTGGGCTGAAGGTGGTGCTAAACCACCAGGCCACTGGGGCTGCCCTGATTATCCTTTTACCTTTACAAAAGTTGATATAAATAACTTATTTTCTTCCCCTCAATAGGTATGCCATTTTGTTTTGTATAATGATCTCATTGACTTTCATTTTTATTACATAAGAGTTTTCCAAAGCACTATCCTTGTAATGACATAATAAATAGTGCTTAATCATAATGTTCTATTAATGGGAAGTTTATATTACTGATGTTACCAATACGTGTGGAAGACTTCAAGTACCCATATTGTAACTTAAAATGTCACAGATTTCCTTATATAATAATAAAAAAAAAAAGTTGTGAGGTCCTTAACATAGTTTAACATTTGGAATGGTATTATCCATGGGACACACAAACATATCATTTTAACTCTTTATTAATGGTTTAACACTTTTTAAGGAAAAGCATCTTGAATATGTGAAATACTTTAGAGGTTAAAATATATCAATCAATTCATTCCTCATTGGATGCCAAAATTACAGCACATAACCTTGTAATTAGTAAATACAATGAAACATAATTTTAAAAGCTCTGTAATCTGAACTACTTTTGATTCAATACTGGTTTATGTTTGATGTGGTTATCTTTTGGTATACATATATATTTGCAATATAAGAGAGTTTCTCCAGTTTATAAAATATTATTTGGTTAAGTAGAGCTTGATCGACAAAGGTACCAAATTCAGTACCTTGATATTACCTAAGGAGGATAATTGAGTAATAATCAAGTAATAGATAGTTTTGAAATGGAGACAGTATAGATTTATCTATAGTCTAAAGTAAAAGTACAAAACACATGGAGAGCATTAAAATGTCTTTGTTAATATATGTGAGGGGAATATTTAAACCATTTGTGAGTAGATAAAGGTGATTTTTTTTTACTATCTCTTTCTAAAAATCCAATTTTTTTCATAACTGAAAACCAAGTGGTTCAGTCATTATGACTTTGATCTAAATAGATCTGCCTTAATTAAAATTTTATTCTCTTTGTAATCTACTGGCTCACCTTCAGCACCATCAGCAACTTCTTCATCTACTATAGAGTATTATAATAAATGTTCACACCCTCTTTAATATAAATAAATAAAGGAAGGAAGGAAGGAAGGAAGGAAGGAAGGAAGGAAGGAAGGAATGAAGGAAGGAGAGAAGGAAGGAAGGAGGAAAGAATGGAGGTAAAGTGGAATGAAACAAGGAATAAAGAGAAGTAGTCTAAACTTTAAAAGTTTTATTAAAATTAGCCATTCATCTTTCTTTATTGAACTAACTAGCCCAGATGTTTGTTTGTTTGTTTTAATAACTTTATGCCATATCTTACAGGCCTTAAACTAGTACACATTTAGGAAGCTTCTCTTCCTTTTCCTTCTAAAAAATATATTCATAGAATCCAAAAAGCAAATTTAGCACATTACCAAAATGCTGAGCTTTTTCTATTAGTTTACTGCAAATACACGTCAACACTTTTTTGATTATTCTGTTCTTGAGCCTTGTACTTTGCTGTGACTATAGCTTACCTCTTAAAAAAAAATAAAGCTTTTATTTATTTATTTGAGACACACACAGAGAGAGATTGAGAGAGTGTGTGAGAGAGAGAGGGAGAGACAGAGACAGAGACAGGCAGAGGGAGAAGTAGGCTCCATGCAGCAGCCTGATGTGGGACTCCATCCCTGGTCTCCAGGATCACACCCTGGGCTGAAGGTGGTGCTAAACCACTAAGCAACCAGGGCTGCCCTATAGCCTACCTTTGAATGGTCTTAACTCCCTGATAAAATTCATTTTCTCATTTTCTATCTTTTTGTACTGGGGGGTCACAAAGTTGTTAAAAATATACTGTCCAAAAACAAATGGGCTAAGAGAATGATCTTCAATAACAACCACCAGGATATATAACTAAATCTCAGCAAATAGACCATAGAGAAACCATTTTCTTATTCATTCGTTTGTTGGCAGACTTCAATTCCTTGAGGGTGTAGGACTGAGTTCCTGGTTCACTATTGACTGTCAGCTAAAGATTAGTTCTAGCTTTTAAGAAGCCAACTTTATTCCTTGACTCATGCTTTGGCCCCTTGGCTTCATTTTCAAAGCCAACAATGGTTGGTCAAAACCTCTCATGCTTAGAATCTCTCCAGCTTTTTCCTCTCCTGCCACATCTCTCTTGGCCAATCTGCCTTCCTCTTTCAAAAACTTTAAAAAACGCATGTGTTTACATGTAACCCACGTGGATAATCAAGGCTGATCTCCCTATTTTAAAGTCTAGAATCTTAATTCTACCCATAAAATCCTTTTGCTATGTAACATACTCAACACTAGGGTCTAGAGTGTGTGATTAGATTTTTTGAGGAAAGGAGGGCATTAGTCTGCCTTTACAAGGAGACTTTGCAAGTTCCCTATAACAAGGTGTCTCCTTCTGACTGTTGGTATCATAAACTTTTCCCAGCTCTGGTAAATGGTTTGCTCACTCATTTCTAGGATTTCCTTACCCCTCAGGAATGTCCTCTCAGTTGAAAGTTAATATTTTCAGATAATCTTCTCCAGAAATGTGTCCCATAAATTTTAGCCTTCTATATGTCATCAAATTCTAATTTTCATTTCTGTAAACTCAGCCTGAAAAAATGAACTATATTTTGCTCTCCATTTCCAACACTGCATCTCAGAAAACACCTCACTTCATTGGGTTCCCGTTTCTCAGTCTGTGCTATTTGTTGTATGATGTTTAAACCACTGTTTCATATGTTTTGTAAACTTTTCTAGTATTTTTTAATGCATGAGGGTAATATTTCATAGCAGTTATTCTTTATGACCAAAGCTGGAAGTCTTTCAATATATGCTGATTAAAGAAAATTTTCCTGCAGCAATCTCCATACTACATTATCTATAGTGTAATAACCAATTGGTTAGTTGGTGAATGTGATTTATATTAGTCTGATTTTTTTATTGATTATAAAATCTAAAGGATTGGGAAAGTTTGAATTTAGAGGGGAAAAATTATGCTTGGGAGAACAGCATTCTGCTGTTTTCATAAGAATAGGTGGTGAGGATGTCAATACTGAATAGGTCAAAGACCTACAGTACTAGTGAGAAAAAATAAAAACCCATCACAGTTTTGAATAAAGGCAATATTTGCTCAAATATTGGATTTTTAGAGTGATGATTAGGTTTTAAACTATATATTTGTAGCTTAGAAAATCCTTTTTAAGTGAAACTCTTTCAGGACAAAAATATGCTTGGGTTTGAAGTTATCTAGTATCTAGTCCATAGGCACAGACATTTTCTTCTAGTAGTGAAACATTTTTGTTAATAAGAGGATTTTTGATAACACATGATTTTTCAGGAGAACTACTATCCTTTTATAGATTAGTAGGCTGTATTTCAGAAAGAACATAACTGTCCTCTATCAAAATGGACACACTCAATGTTCAGGATGGATTTTGGATTGCCAAATATTAATATTCTTGATGGAGGATATAATTTATTCATTTGCACTTTTTCCTTAAGCACTGAAACAGAGAGGGATTGTCAAATATATCATTCATAATTGGAGAAATAAAGCTAAGCCTCATTTTATTGTAGAGATGTGGTTTTGTGTGCGTCATTCACAAAAGAGGCTGGCTTACTTCTAATATAATTTTTTTGCCCTACTGGTAATTAGAAATACTTGCAAATCTTAATTACTGATCCTCAATGCAATCAGAACAAAAATATTAATATAAATAAATAAATAAATAAATAAATAAATAAATAAAAAAAATACATAAATACTTCCTGCTTGATACTAATAGATGCCAAGTATTATAGACCATTTCTTTGGGAGAAAGGAATTAGAGTTAAGTAAACAGCCAAGTAAATTAGTATTTAAAAACCTAAATATCTAAGGTTCAGTTATCTATACATAGCTTGTATCCCTTACTGCACAATGCCTGTGGGGCTCTATTTAAAGAAATAAATGTTTGTTTGTTTGTTTGTTTTTCAGAGACCATGAACAATAACTAGATTTATTTTCTTCTATCATCTTATAAATTAGTAAAGTAATATATATCCGACTTTCTTTGAATGACCATCAGTTTAATATACATGGTTTCCTTCTCATTAAAACACACAGCAATGTTTAAATAGAGTTTTTAAGAATGTTACACTATTCCTGGATAAAATATTACCAACTTCTCTTCAGTTTTATTTTCAATGAGGAAAAGGAATAAATCAAATTACTAAGAGAAAAAAAAATCACCAGCAGTTACATCATACTTTCAATGGTAAACTACTTGACAAATTCCCACCTTTCTTTTCTTCTATCAAAGAATGACTAAAACTGTTGGCAGTCAAACCCTTCCCAGAATGAACCCCATTCCATCAGTTCCCTGCTCTCCTTCATATCTCACCGCCACCAGAAAAATCCTTCTATCTTTTAATTAATTATTTAATGAGCATACCCATTGTTCCCCAGGGAGTTCAGAATTCAGGGAATACTAACAGAGAAACAGCTAAAGGAAAGCAGTAAGAGAAGTGTTTTGGCAAGAATAAACTTTCCTAATGCTTCAGATCGTGTAGTTCTGAGTGTCACCTGGGAATTGGCGCTGGGGTTCCAAAGAGCCTCTCTTGAGCAGGCAGGGGATGGTATAATGGAAGTTCGAGGAGGAGCTTGGTAAGACAGCCGATGCCCCTGACAGTTATTACCATATGTAACATGTTTCGGAGAAGGCTTTCAGCTTAGGGAAGGTTGACAGAGCAGAACAATCAAAGTGTTAAGAGAATAACTTGGGACTGTTATCCTCTAGGGCTTCTTGCTTTATTCTACTTCAAATGAATATGGTCCTTTTGATTGTTGGGCCTATAGAAGACATTGAGGAAGGACATGAAGACAGGAAAGCTTTCTTCTGCATAAAAACAACCAGTTGCAGCCTTGGGTGGTCTAAATAGGTCTAAATCTGCAAGTAACCTCTTCCAGGGTGGGTGGGCTTGCCATCCTCCCTCTAGTCCTTTAACAACTACTGGTCTTTCGGAAACTGCCGTGCACCAGATTTTAGCTCATCATCATAGAATCCTCTTTCTCTTACAACCTTATAGCGAACCATACCAGTGTGGTAAATTTATAAGTCCAGTTTTACTCAAAAATGTCTAATTTATTCACTCGCATACTTTGTTTCATAGCCGCAACATCCCAGAGGGGAACAAGATGATGTGAGGTTTCATTTTCCATCTCATCACCTAACACAATGCATCAGAATGTCTAGGTGGTTTCCTGTTGATCATTTAGCTAAGGAACCACTCACTAGCCTGCCTACATTGTGTCCTGGACCTTTGTATACCTTTGTATACCTATGGAATATTCATATTCCATCTTCTCCAATTGACCCAGCCATGCACCATCTTACTTATGGATGCAGATGCTACAGGTTTGGCCAACTTTTGAATTGCTGATAAATTAAAACTTATGTTGATGATAAATGAATGATGGGAGAAAAAAGAAATTACATGAGATTTATCCATATGTGACTCTTGGTCAGAAAAATAAGGGAAATTAAAAGACACAGGTGCCCACTCTCATCACAATTCTCCCTTTAAAAGACAGCTCGATACTCCAGATACCTCACTCTATAACTCAGCTAGCATTCACAAGAGGCTAGCCCTTTTCCAGAAACTAGCCCAGTTATCAGCTATATTTTCTTTAACACTCCTAGACATTTGAATGCCTTATTTAACTGTATTTTCCAGTTTATTTTAGTGTATAGGGATATATGTATACAGATATTTATTTGTATTTATGTGTGCATAGGTATATTTACATATATAATACCACTGGGCAGCTGCTAGTAAATACTTAATTATATAGTAATAGCTATAGGTAAGTATGGAATCAAACCCTTATAGGAAACGTGAACATTGAAAAACGTTCCATTTTACAACCAATGTTTGATTTCTATTTTTATTGATTTTGTAAAAGATTTATATATTGGAGAGAGAGAGAGAGAGAGAGAGAGAGATTGTGAGAGGAAACAGGGTAGGGGCTGAAGGAGAGAAAGAGAAAATCCTAAACTGATCCTAAAGTGATTCCCCTCAGGGCACAGAGCCTGAGGCAGGGCTCGATCCCAGGACTCTAACACCATGACCTGAGCCAAAATCAAGCAACTGTAGTTTGACAGGTCAAGTCACCCAGGAGTCTCTGCTATTTTTAAAATCAGCCCTACATGACTCCATTTCTGAGATCAGATAATAATAGTATGCAAAGGTATTTGTAACCACATCATGGTTTTCTGGAATGCCTGGGAATTATACTGTTAAATGAACCCCAAATATTCAGACTCTGAAACTTCTCA
This sequence comes from Canis lupus dingo, assembly GCF_003254725.2. Classification (NCBI taxonomy): domain Eukaryota; kingdom Metazoa; phylum Chordata; class Mammalia; order Carnivora; family Canidae; genus Canis; species Canis lupus. The sequence continues at coordinate 84,422,671 of NC_064246.1, read as the reverse complement.
GTGAATTCCAGTTTGACTTTTCACTGACACTCTGAATATAACATCTCCCTTAGAATAAGAAGTAATGATTCACATGCAAAACTATATCAATCTGGGTCTCCGCTCCTGTTTTGTTTTTTTTCTTTATTACTAGGAAATTTAAAAATAAGGTAAAAAGGAGTTAAATAATATTTTATCTATATTCCCAGAAATGTATGCATTTTTATTGAACTGCAACAAAATATTTATGATTACAATATGATAATGGTTATAGAACAGAGGTAGATTTCCATAACTGTTTTATTCTTATAAAAATGTTAACATCCCTTTAAAAACATTTTTTATTGGAAAAGTACTGAATCCTATTGAGTATTTAAATTTTACATATATAATAAAACCATATTGTCTCATATAAATTAGTAGTACTTTGGCACATTTAAAAACATATATGACAAAATGGATGTTCCTGTAAAATATGATTTTATAAAAACACTATAAAGGAGAACTGGGGGAAATAGAAAACTCACTGGTGCAACTGGAGGGTTAAGCTTTTAGTGTGAAAAAGTTACTATACTACAATTCATGAAAATATAAATGCTTTATAATTCAAATACTGAACACCCAGAATTAAACTGGCACCAAAACCACAGTTAAAAGGTTACCAACACTATCTTTTCAATGTATGGAAAAGACTTGAGGAAAAAAAATAAGTTTTGGAATAACGAAAGCACAGAGGAAAGTTTGTTCAAAATTTCTACTTTGTGAAATATTTGCATGGTTCTTCTCTACAGCATCAATATCTGACTATGTTTGCCTGCGCAACTGAAAGGCTGTGGCACCCTGGCCCGCCGTGTCCCAACATGTTAGGAAGATGAGGTACAATTTGGCAGATATTCATTTTTGGAATTCGGAAAAGTTTAAGAACAGGCTTATTTTAAATTTATAAGCATTTCCTGAAAGAAAATAAAAATTAATCTTCTCTTGTGTTTGTGAGATTTATTTTTGTTTCAGAGAATTTTTTTTTAAATTTTTATTTATTTATGATAGTCACACAGAGAGAGAGAGAGAGAGGCAGAGACACAGGCAGAGGGAGAAGCAGGCTCCATGCACCGGGACCCCGACGTGGGATTCGATCCCGGGTCTCCAGGATCGCGCCCTGGGCCAAAGGCAGGCGCTAAACTGCTGCACCACCCAGGGATCCCATGTTTCAGAGAATTTAATGTGGGAAACATTCTATTTTGCAATAGAAAATGCAAAACTGAAAGGAATTGATTTCTCATTGATTAACTGAAAGGATCATGAGATCCTTTCAGCCAACAGAGAGAACATTGTTAGAGATGCTGATAAACTAAATATCCCATGGTTCCAAAACAAACAAGAGGATGTGAATGTAAGAAATGGATGGAAATTAAAAAAAAAATGGACAGAAATTCAAAATCACAATACGCAAAACAGAATGACTAGGGAGGGCACAGTGGGTGAGAGCTGATTTTAAAACTACTCAAATTATATCGATCAGAGCTGGTTGTCCAATGCATTCATCACGTAGACACGCTTTATGCTTTAAAAGGAAATTGTGGGGATCCCTGGGTGGCGCAGTGGTTTGGCGCCTGCCTTTGGCCCAGGGCGCGATCCTGGAGACCCGGGATCGAATCCCACATCAGGCTCCCAGTGCATGGAGCCTGCTTCTCCCTCTGCCTGTGTCTCTGCCTCTCTCTCTCTCTCTGCGTGACTATCATAAATAAATAAAAAATTTAAAAAAAATTGTTAAAAGGAAATTGTGCTTTCATCTCTTGATTTCAGTCTATTGTTCCTCATGATAGACTCAACTGCATAACCTAATATATCCATGATAACACTTTAATTATGTAATTGCAATGGTTTTTGCCAGGAGTACGATTGCCAGAATGAGGGAATATCAAGCTAGTAAGTAGCTTGACCTTTGGTCTTGTCTGGCTTTGGCTGAAAGCATATGGGACTCTAGTAGCGTCTCATACAGAATAATGACATAATCATCACTGGGGCATGAAACCACAACCTGTAGGGAGCTAATCATGACCATTAATCTCTGCCACATTCCTCTATTCTTTGAGGATGGGAGTAGGGGCAGGAAGATTTCACTTTGTTTACTGGATACAAGTGAATCTCAAATCAGCTCCTCGGCTTTTTGGTGGAAGTAGAGAAGAAAACAAAATCACAAGTCAGCTCATTTGAAACCATATATTGTGTGAAATTGATGATCACTTCTGTTGTGGAATTTTTGATCTTTGCACTGAGGGGGTCTTGTTCTAAGACTCAATGAAAGAATACATAGCTACGTTGCCAAGATCTTATAATCAAAGTTCTCAGGCGCAGACATCTGAGAAAAGTTTATGGAAACGAAATTTTCCTAATGTCTCCTCATTTGAAATAAATTGTGGGAGTGAATGGGTGACGGGCACTGGGGGTTATTCTGTATGTTAGTAAATTGAACACCAATAAAAAATAAATAAATCATAAAAAAAAAGAAATAAATTGTAGTCATGAAGTTAAAGAGAAAACCGGTTCCTCTTTTTGAACCCCTGTGCTGCCTTGTCATAGCATCTCAGCCACGAGATTACCGTATACTTATATAGAATTTATGTTAGCTTAGGGCTCTAAAATGCCATTGACAATGTTTCTTGCAAAAACTTAGAAAGAAAAAAGAAAGAAAAAAAACTTAGAAAGAGATTTAGATGTCAAAACTAGGAAGCATAAGACCTTATGACAATGTGTTTTCCATAATAAAAAAAAAATGAGAAATCTGTTTTTATATGAAGTTAATAGAAGTTGATGGTTAGGGCTTTTTGAATACTTGGGAATGAAGTACCATTAAAACAAAAATCCTAGGAAAGAAGTTTACTCTGTTTATGGTTAAATAAAAAAAAAGTATGTTAGGTAATATAATTTTAAAAATTATGTATTTATATATATTACTCCCTACCACCATCACCACACACATATTTTCCAGGAAATAGAAAACACAAAGATAAAGCAATTCGTTGTGGAAGGAAGACTGAGTTTAGCTTGAAAATCTCCTGATCAGAGGGAAATCTGACTCCGTCCCTTACAATTAGATTGAGTGCGGACAAGTTTCTTAATCTCTATAAGCCTCAGTTTCCTTAACTCAAAAGTAAAATAATTGAACTGACCTTTGTAAAAAAAGTGTCAAAATATTTGTTTAATAAAACTAACAAACGGCCTGAATGCTTAGTGACTAAATTTTCATTTCTGAACTAATTATATCGATGTCTATTTCTACCCCCCCAAATTGCATCTGATTTCACTAAAGCTTTACTGTTATCTCACATTGTTTTTGAATAATCTTGGAAAACTTGGGAATCATAATGACGTATCAACACAACCGAGTAAAGGCATCATCATCATCACAGCTATTTATTACTGAACACTATGCTCCAGGCATGGTTTTAAGATATATTAATCATGTGATATCTGATGTCACGAAATTCTGAACAAGTCCAACGTTTTTGATATATTTGTGCCAACATACTAGTAGGCGCCCCTACTCTCACAATCTTGATTCCAAGTTACAGCCATTTGGAGGTGGACTATATGTTATTTGGTACTTGGCAGATGACATTCGCTCTGCTGAATTGAATACTATCCTCTAGAAGGTAGTTCAAAACCAGAAATGAAATCTATTTGAGGTCAGAACAAGGTGGGATTTATAAATATGGCAGTGGAGATTTGAACAGTGCTGTCAAAGAATCTCATGAAATTTTTGGAGCTTTGAGTTTCATTTGGGGCTGAAAGATTATTGAATTTCCCCTTAACATGTATCAACCTACCTAGAAAACTTTTCCTGTGTTTTAGACACAGGCTATATTACTTCACATGAAGTCCTTGAGACAGTAAATTGTATCATTAAAACTAATGAAGATTTGTTGGTAAAATAGGTTAAAAGGTGAAATAGAATGACATAATGAAAAGGGAAATACCAATCTTTAAATGAACTGATTTATAGTTGTTGTCTTTTACATAATGAAGTCAAGGCAGCTAACAACAACAACAACAAAAACCACAAACAAAATCGTCTTTAAAATAATTAAAAGCCGGGAGGCCTGGGTGGTTCAGCAGTAGAACATCTGCCTTTGGCCCAGGGCGTGATCGTGGAGTCCCAGGCTCGAGTCCCACATCGGGTTCCCCACAGGGAGCCTATTTCTCCCTCTGCCTGGGTCTCTGCCTTTCTCTCTTTGTCTTTCAGGAATAAATAAATAAAATCTTTAAGAAAAAAATTATAACTATGCAAATTGATGACTATAAGATGCAAGTGTGTCTCTCATGAATAAAATCATTAAAAATAATTAAAATCCTATAGAAAATAATAATTTAAAATAAAATCAGTATTAAGCAAACGAGGACATGTCAATGTAAGTGCAAAGTAGTCCTTGGCACTTGCATCTTATAATCATCAAAAAATTTACATAGTTATATATATTTTTTAAAGATTTTATTTATTTATTCCTGAAAGACAAAGAGAGAGAGGCAGAGACCCAGGCAGAGGGAGAAACAGGCTCCCTGTGGGGAGCCGATGTGGGACTTGATCCCAGGACCCCAGGATCACAAACTGAGCCAAAGGCAGATGGTCAACCACTGAGCCACCCAGGTGGCCCAGAATGGTTGTAATTGGAAGTGAATTATAAAGTTAATCAGAATGAAAATTTTAACAAAGAATATATCTCTTCAATTCTCTGTTCTGTTCCTTGATAAATATGGTTTCTTCCTCCACAGTATTTTTTGAAGAATGAGCATCATGTAGTTGCACATTATATTCTTAGTCAAGGTCTGAGTATCCTGGGATGGCATGTAGAGCATTAAATGCAGATTTACACTCTGTGGAAATCACAGGAAAGATAGCAGGAGAAAATATGTTTAAAAGTCTGATGATCTGCTCTGATTACTTTGATATTTCTACTCTTTTTTGTTTAGTTTATAATTTATCTCTTCAGAAATAAAAATATAACAATGAAATTCAACTCGATACAGACAAATTCAATTTTATATTTTAAATATTTGCCGTGCTTCTGCTTTGTGTATTCTGACTATGAGAAATGGAAAGTAAAAGCTGTTTGTAGCAAGATTTTTCAGAAGGAATTATTCTTTGAATATTGAGAGCTAGCTTTTTTTTTTTTTTTTTTTGGTTTTTCTGTAAATACTGTTGGAATAGAGAACTTGCTTTTCTTCTAAGCATCTATGAAATGAGTTCTTGAGGTTTTTCAGTAAATATGCATTAATATACTTCATTCTCAATGATCAAGATCAACCATGTGCAAGGCTTTTCAGTACACAGGTGATTAGGTTTATTGCTGAGCCTATTTCCCTCTTTGTCCTGCCAGATTTGATTCTGGCCAAACATATTAGAAACAGAGAGAAGCTAATTCAAAGAGACATTTACAAATTGGAGAAGTATTCACAAGCACACAGCACAGTTGGGAAAAATTGTATGTGAGTAGGTTAAAAAGGGAAACTAGAACTCACGTGCAAAATAAGCTGTAAGTTAAAAAAAAAAATGGCATGATAGGAAACAAGATAGAGATTTGCCATTGGCCTTTTCAACCAAGAATAATGAGGAAATACTTTGTTTTAAACTCTCTCACCTCCTGCAAGTAGAATACCCAGTTGGCCATACTGGGAGCAGGAAACTGATAAACCACTGGAAGAAAAGTGTAAGGCCTCCCTGCTAGTTTTCTGAAGTCATTTGCCTGTGATTGATAGAAGGCAGGGTCTCTGGTGTTCCCATAAATGCCTTCAATAAAAGACAGAGATTAGTGAATCTGATGAAAGTTAAGAAAAAAACAAAAGCAAAAAAGACCCCAACTTTATCCAAGGTGAGAAAGAAAAAAAAAATACTTCGAAAAACATTACTTGAGGATTATGAACTTATCCTCACTGATTTCATCTCTAACAGAAAGATTTAAAATGGTTGATAAAGGGAAAATGATGATTATATATAAAAAAGCCAAGTTATATAGACTGGAATGTTAAAAATCCAAGAAAATCAAGGAATAACCTATGTACGAAGGATTTCACAATTAACTATGAAATTAGTATAAAATTTGGTAGCATTCTTTATCCAATATCGGAACATTTCAGTTCTCATGTTTGGCTTTGAAGCGTGAGAACAAAGTGCCTATAATTTTCCCCGGTGAAATATAATGGTGACTGCCATAAAACAAAATTTGAAGTGGATTCAGTAAAATTTCAGTGTATGACCTCATATCTACTTTTCTAGCCAGTATGTATTTTTCTTCTTAGTAAACTTAACACTTTTATTAATGTCTATGTCCAATTCTTTAACAGATCTAAAGCAGAAAATTTAAAAAAGGAAAAAAAATTAAGAAGGAAAAAGCCATTATTTTGAATATAGACAATAAAAGCTTGTATATAATAGAATGCATTGATATTATAAAGTAGGTTTATAAATTATATATTTTAAAGATAATGCCAGTTTAATGTATGCTTTATGATTGAAGGACAAATAAAATATAAAAGTTCACAAAATATAGGGAGGCATTATTTTTTTTTCTTTTTAATTAGACTAGAAACTAATAAACCTATGTTATACCACCTACTACTTATAAAAATAGCCAGCTTAAAATTCAAATATCTCTATTTTTGAAAATTATTTCATTGTATAGTAAATATGAGTATTAATGACCTCTTTTAAAGGTAGATTGCATTATGTATATCATAAAAATGACATCTAAGTAACTATCATTTCCCATTCAATAGTAATTCCATAAATTTAAGATAAACCTGTCAATTACAATACTAATATTTTGCTTTGTTTGTGTGTGCATATTTATGAAATATGCTCAAGGGTACTTTTTAAGAAAAAAATTTAAAGATTTTATTATTTATTCATGAGAGACACACACAGAGAGAGGCAGAGACACAGGCAGAGGGAGAAGCAGGCTCCATGCAGGGAGCCCGATGTGGGACTCGATCCTGGCACCCCAGGATCACACCGTGAGCCGAAGGCAGGTGCCCAACCACTGAGCCACCTAGGGGTCCCAAGAAAAAATTCTATATGTAGTAACAAATATTATAGACAGGATGTGTTGTAAATATAAATACTCAAATATTTTGTGTTTGACTATTTAAAAGGATAAGAATCATATTCTGAGGCAATAGATGTTTACCAGTTACCTGTGTATACATTCCTTATAACAATGTCTATCTCAGAGAATTTTTTTTTTCCAAATCAGCCAAGGAAGAGCACAACTGACACTTGCCCAGTGATATTAGAAACAAAGAAGGGAAAAACATGTGGGTATCTCTGTTCATAATTGGAGAAAGCTGAAGTGGGTTCAGTAAATCAGCCTTCTTTATACTATTCCTAATCTTGATTTACCATTTGAAATTATGATGTGGTCATTGATCTACCTAATGTTTATTTGCAACTGCACCAGGCCTGGGCATGATAAGCAGCAGTAAGCCTATGTTGGTAATGCTCTGATCTTGAAAGTCGTAAGTGAATTGGGAAAAAGAAACAAAAGGCAAAACACAATACGGTCGATCACGTCCACCATGGAGGTAAGATTGAGGGCTATGGAACATAGTGAGAACAGAGTAAGAAACCATTCAGCTTTGGAAAGTTTAGGAAAAAAGCTTAGTGGAGAAATAAAATTGAAATGAGATATAATGGTCCAATGGAAGAAAAGGACATCTCATGCTATATATAACTGTGCTGGTAATTGGAGGAAAGAGAAAAATTTGGCAGAGGAAATTGTTTGTACAAAATACCTACAGTGACTGTCAAGTACAAATCCATAGCCTGTTTGAAGTCCATGATGATGTTTGTGGAGGTTTATGTTAAAATATGACAAATGTATTATAATATTTCACAAATTTAAATGTATCTAAATGCTTTCTTAAATGCATGACATTCTTGGAGTTAATTTTTTATTATATTAAATAATTAAAATGTACATTCATTGAGGCATATACTTATTTAATATAATAAAGAAAAATAACATATTGATGTATTTAATTACCAATAAAATTTAAATATATTTCATATAATTTTAATGTAATTAAATATATAAGTACATATGTGTTCTACACATATGCACATATGTACTTATATGCATACATGTCATATGCAAAATTATTTTGTGTACTAAAGAAAAATATATGTACATATACATGTATATAGGTACATACATGTTTTATATATGCATATATATCTATATTATTTTAGATATACATACATGCATACATATATCTTCTCAGCAAAACACAAAATTTGTATGGCTGGGTGCCTTTCTGTTTTCTCATTTTTATTTTCTTTCAGGAAATGACACCAAAACATCAACCAGCTATCCTTTTAGGAGAACTGCAAGGGTTTAATTGCTAGAATGATTATCAGTATAACACTCAACAATACTCTCGAGAAAAATCGAAGGTCATAGGTTATAGAAGTAAGCATGGGTTAAAAATCAGAAAATTTTATATTTAAAAGTAAGGAGTTCGAAAAAAAGTAAAGTAAAGGAGTTTATACTTTATCCTGAACCTGTCACCAAACATTACAGAATTTTAAGCAATAAATTGAGCAGGTTAAATGTGCTGTTTTGCAGAATCATCTTGGCTACCACATGGAAGGAAGTGTGGCAGGCCAAGGCTGAATGAGACTTGACAAGTAGTAGCGTGGACTATTATAACGGTGACGGCTGATAAGGCAGTAGCAGTGGGAATAGAGAGTTATGGGGGTCTAATAGGATCTGTGGGCACATTAAAAATGTGTACAAGAGACTTCTACATTTTACTATGTATTATACTCTGGCAAAATTGTCATAAATGATGAATTCCTATTGAAAAATAGTAGCAAACCAAATTTTTTCAACATATATACATTCTACATACTGTAAGTTACACATAAATTACTGATATTTTTCAATATTTTTCATTCACCTCTAATATAAAAATTTTCTAATGCATCTAAAAATCTTTGAAATGAACACTTCCCTCTAGTTAAGGTGTCCTTTAAAGTCTATTGACTATTCCAAATATTTAGAAGACAATGGTTCTTTCATACAAAATAGTTTGTTCAATTTTGAGATTTATTACACTCGTCATGTTTAACGATTTAACATTACTTATCATTAACTTTATGTAGAAGGGCCTGACTAGTGTTAATGCGCGATCGAAAGACAACTGTAGACATCTATGCCGTTGCAACAACACTAAATACTGGGCATATCTGAGAAACTGTTAAGGCATGTTCATGTTCTATTGAAACCACAACTTAAAGAACTGGAGAGTCCCACCATCTTCGCAAAAGTCATTTAAACAGCTATTTCTTCAAGCCTGGCAGCTCAGATTTTAATCCACAGAATTTTAATAATGTAAGTTAACTAGAGTTTAAAATAACAAATGAAAGTCAAAGATGTTTTTAGAGCAAGAGTGTAGCCAAGAGAATTGTCCTTTTCTAGACCTGAATTTTAATTTTCGATTTAATCGATACCTCTAGCCAATATTAATGTTATCCGTCAAAGAAACATCTACTGAGCACATGCGTTCACACACTATGCCAGGGACGGAACGAGGTTTTAACAGAAGAATCTGTCATCCTGAAGTATTTTAGAGCCCGAACAAAACAATATTAGGATAATTGGAGTTGTGTTTAATAAATGGTCTTTTCACCAAGTCATGGACAAATCGTAGAGAAACAACTAGGCAAGGCCAGTAATTAGAGACCATTGCCTGCCTGAGGCTCAAAGAGATGAAGACAGGGACCTGTTCTGGAAGCCTGTACGAGTGTTTTGGAGATGAGCAGCCTTGAGGAGGGAAGTGCCCTTTGGCCAAGAGACACTTCCAGCCCAACGTGGACATTAAAGGAGGAGAACAAGAAAATAAATACGTTGAATTCACCCTCTCTCCCCTCTCTGCTCTTGAACTGGGCCTTCTTATTGGCCAAATCCAATTGGAAAGTGAGGGAAGGGGGGCCTGTTGGTGCCATCCATCCTCCCCAGCCTGCCAGGGATGCGGCAGGCCAGAAAGCACGGAGATGCACCCCAGTGAGCACACAGCTGGGGAGCAGGGAATCACAGTGCTGGGGGGGGGGTGCTGGCTCTGATAGGGGTGACTAATGTCCCTTAGTGCTTCATTCTATCCTTGTGAGGCCATTGAAAGCAGCTCATGGTTAGAAATGTCAGGGATGTTAGGAATGGAGCAGAACTAGCCGGGCAAAGCTGGTGCTGTAGTAATCTAGACCTAGGTTTTCACACTTTTGTGCTCTAATACACACACCCATTTGGAAGAGGGAAGAGAAATACCAAAACCCATAGGTCTGGGAACGGTCTTAAATTATTTACTTAAATATTACTTAATTATATTTGAATACAAGACTATGTGCACTGATTTTGCTTATTGAATGTACTATAATATAAAATCTCAACAAAATAATTTTTTTAAAAGATTTTATTTATTTGACAGAGAGAGAGAGAGAGAGCACAAGGAGGGGGGCTGCAGGCAGGCGCTCCCCAAGCTGAGCAGGGAGCCGGATGTGGGGCTCCATCCCACGACCCTGGGATCGTGACCTGAGCCGAAGGCAGACACCTAACCGACTAAGCCACCTAAGTGCCCCAGAGCATGTTTATATGACCACAGCCAGGTAACAACTCAATTTCCTTTCCTCTTGAAATTATTCAGCCATTGGGGGAATCTTCAATTGCAGTTTATTGTTTTGTTTTGTTTTGTTTTGTTTTTTTACTTTCTTCCTCTCACTTTACAAGAATACGTATTTTAAGTATCAAAGTGATCTGTACTCCCACTTTATCTGTCCATGCCAGTCAAAGTGGTGCTTATAGGGGGCTTCTGGGTGGCTCACACAGTTGGGGCTCCTGAGCATCTGACTCCTGGTTTCAGCTTAGGTCACAATCTCAGGGTTGTGAGTTCAAATCCCGCATTGACTCTGCACTCAGCACAGAGTCCGCTCGAGATTCTTTGCCTCTCTCTTTCTCCCTACCCCCTCTGCCTTTCCCTCTCTCTATCTCTCTCCAAAAACAGAAAATAAGATCTTAAAAAAAAAAAAATACTGCTTATGGCCAGTACTGTGAAGGATATAAGTATAGACACTGTGTCTTGGTCAGTTAGGGCTCCTGTAACAAACTGCCATAGATGGGGTGGCTAATAAACAATAAAATTTATTTCTCAGTGCTGGTGGCTAAAATCCAAGATTAGGGTGCCAATACAGCTGGGGTGTCAAGAAGGGCCTCCTCCAGGGTGCAGGCTGCCAACTTCCCTGTGCAGCCCCACATGGGGAAGGCAGAGCCAGCTCGCTCTCTGGCCTCTTCCAGTAAAGTCACTAATCCTAGTCATGAAGGTTCCACCCTTGTGCTTTAATTACCTCCCCATTGCTTCATCTCCTAATAGCCCCACATCGAGGATGAGATTTCAGCACATGGATTTAGTGAGGGCACATTCAGGCCATAAAAAACACCTACTTAACACGGTAATTAGGTTTTCTTTCTTAAAAGTCCTGCTTATCCTTGGTGCCAATGCAAAAAAATAATAAAATAAATAAAATAATAAAATAAAATTAAAATAAAATAAAATAAAATAAAATAAAATAAATAAAATAAAATAATAAAATAATAAAATAAAATAAAATAAAATAAAATAAAATAAAATAAAATAAAATAAAATAAAATAAAAAATAAAATAAAATAATAATGACTTGTCAGGGAAGCTCCTCTGACATTTCAGATCAAGTAAACTCTTACCACCCCAGGCCTTCCCTCTTCAACACTTACTCAGGCCTGGTTAGTCATAATTCTTGGTGAACACCCCCCGCCCCCCCGCAATATTTCTGGTTTTTCTTCCAGGTACAGGGTAGTCTTATATCTTTCCCACCAAGTTCAAGTTAGCTGTGGCTGTGCGACTCGGTTAACCAGGAAAAGGCAAGTAGAAGCCTCAGATACCACCTTTAGGTCAGAGCTTTAGGAGCCAGTATGCAATCCTCTTCCTTCCCACGTGCTCAGAGGGTATGTGCTGCTGTGGTACAGATTCTGCAGTCAGAACTGCATGGAGCAGCCTCTTGCTGACAAACTGCAACACGGAGCTGAGGGGCCTGCTGTTTTTGGGCCCCTCGTATCTGTGGGTAGTTGATCAGAGCAAAAACATAATGAAGCCTATTTCATTCGACACATCGCATGTGTCACTTTACGTTTATGTGACCGATTATCGGCCTACCATACCCAATGATGACCCCAAAGGCAATCTTCATTTTCACAGTGTGTGTTATTTTTGATACCTAACAAAACACCTGATATGCAGCAGAGGCTTGTGTTGGGCAGAAGGATGGTTTCCCAAAGATGCCCATGTCCAAATGCCCAGAATCTATAAACGTGTTACCCTAAGGGGCAAAGGCAATCTGCAGAGAGTATAAAGGGTACACGCATGACAAGACTGGAGTTATCCTGGCTTATGCAGGTGGATTCAACTTAAATGTGGGAGCTCTTAGAGGTTCAAGAGCAAGACAGAAGGGTGAACGAAGGGACAACAGAGGGAGGGCGAGGAGGAGAGACTCTGAGTGTGAAAAGCCCATGACCTGCCACTATTGGTTTTGAGAAGGGAGGAAGAGTGCCCTAGGAGAAGGCACGTGGGAAATTTCTAGAAGAACGTAACAGCAGTCAGTTGATAGACTGAAAACGAGCAGGGATTTCAGTTCTACAACAACAGGCAACCAAATTATTCTAGAATAAGCAATGAAACGGGTCCCTACCCTACCCCCAAGAGTTTTCAGAAACAAATGCACCCGCTGTCACTTTGATTTTAATCTGGCAAGAGACCCACGTCAGAATTATAAGATAGCACACCTGCGCTGGTCTAAGACTCCAGGTTTGGGTAATTCATTCCAACTACAGTGGAAACTAAACAGGCCTCAGTAAGTATGTGCTGGAAAGATAAGTAAATGAATAAATGAAAGAAACACCAGTAACATATTTAAATCTCTTTCTTACCTGAACAGGTAAACTGTTAGCTAAAACGGTATAATAAAAATAATAATAATTATTATTATTTATATAATAATTATAATTATTTAGATAAGTATATTTAATAATTATATTATTTATATAAGCATATATAATAAATAATTATATTATTTACATAGTATTACATGTATATGTTTACATAATATTTATATGATATATAATAATAATTATTATTATTATTTTAATGGATTTCTCAAAGAGAAATCTCCCTTTCTCATTCATTTAAGAGATTCGGGTCAGAAGAAAGTTGGCTGGAGGATGATCTTGGTTGTTTTATCAGCTGCCGATTTGGAGAGAGCTGTCAAAAACCTGCTAACTAGGTTTTTCCATCTTCAAAGGGAAAGCATTAAATGCCTCCCTACCTCTACAGTCTAGCTCGGCCAGGGAAGAAATTGGTCTAATTACTCCAACTCAGGGTTGTAATTGCCCTTCTACATTTTCTGCCAAAAGTCCCTGTCTTGTTGAACTCACTGTTAATGAAAGCAGAAAGAGACATTTGCCCTGTGTGGCTCCCCAGCTCTCTCTAACGCTCTGTCTCTAACCTGGAAGGTATGTGCTTGGGTGATCCTGTTAACAGACGCTTCAGGCTTCCGGGGTCTCTTCCCCAGGGTCTTACTCCTTGTCGATAGGTAACGACCTGGTGACAACCAGAGATGCTATCTTAATCTCCAAACTTCCAGTTGTTTTCATGTATATTTTTTTAAGGGGCAAAACTTATATAAATCTATGAATAAGTGGAGTTAAAAATATTTCCTCAAAAATAACTTAAGAATTTTTCACAAAACATCAGACAAGACTAAGTATCTTTGTCAAAGATTGGCTAAGGAAACATGAAAAAGATACAAACACATCCCCCATCCATGCCCACCTACCCACCCACACCAAAGAAAAAGAGAAATAAAGAAAAAGAAAGAGAAAGAGAAAGAGAAAGAGAAAGAGAAAGAGAAAGAGAAAGGAAGGAAAGGAAAGGAAAGGAAAGGAAAGGAAAGGAAAGGAAAGGAAAGGAAAGGAAAGGAAAGGAAAGGAAAGGAAAGGAAAGGAAAGGAAAGGAAAGGAAAGGAAAGGAAAGGAAAGGAAAGGAAAGGAAAGGAAAGAAACGAAAAGTAAGAAAAGAAAAGAAAAGAAAAGAAAAGAAAAGAAAAGAAAAGAAAAGAAAAGAAAGAAAAGAAAAGAAAAGAAAGAAAAGAAAAGAAAAGAAAGAAAAAAGAAAAGAAAAGAAAAGAAAAGAAAAGAAAAGAAAAGAAAAGAAAAGAAAGAAAAGAAAAAGAGAAGAAGCAAAATGTAAAAACTCCCTTCCAAATACAATTTGTTTACTCTTTTCTCCTCTGACTATAGTTTTACATTCAGGACTTGAAAACACTGAAAAAAAAAAATGATAATCACACATGTCAGAGTTTCAAACATCTCCAAAAAGGCGACATGCATTCTGTTTAAAGAGATGGAGAATTAACTAAGGAAATATCTTTAAGTATCCACGCATCTTCGTTTTCTTTTTTCTTTTTTTTTTTTTTATATTACATCTTCGTTTTCTACGTAAGAATTTAGTTGATATGAGATTTCATTTTCTCAAAAAGCACCCTTTACCCTAACATTATCTTAGGATTTTTTTCTGGCCATTGAGATTCCCTTGAAATTTATCTCCAGGAAAATCGCCTTTGTTAATCTCCTGTGTCATTTTAAAAATATGCTATTGTCTTTGCAGGAATTTTTAAAACAACTATCTTTATTCTAGGGAAAGATTCCAATTTGTGTGACGATTTTGAATGTGGTCCTCAAAATTAATCTAGGCTTAGCTCTCTTTCATTTAAAGGAAAGCTTTGCATCTTATTAAGGTTTATAATTATCGGTGCCATATACTCTTAACAAAATTGCTAGAGTCTGAGTCATTTTTAGTGATAGGGGGCTACCCAAGGCACTGCCGGATGCTTAGAATTCTGTTTTTTCACATGCATGGTTAGTGTTCTATTCTTTGAAGAGTGGTTCTAAAATCTCACCCTAAGTCAGGCCGAAGGGTAAAGTTTAAAATGGTTTTATAAGGATATGTTATTATTACATATGACTGTTGGCTCCCCAAAATCCAGATCACAAGCTGACGATACCCCGAGTTGGGAGTAGCAGCCGGGGTTTCCATAGGCTTCGCCTTCCTCTCACCTGTGTAGACCTCTCATTAGCTGCCGTCTGCTTTTGCTGCGCTACTTCAGAGTCCCTCGGGTCCCTCTGGGAGATGGTCACACTGTCCTCTTTTCTTTGACCCTTGCTAATTCCCTGGGATTTCTTCTTTTTTTTTTTTTTTTTTTTTTTTTTCTGGCAGATGTCACAGGCCATACCGACTACTGGACCACGCCTGGAAGAGAGCTCCTGGGCAAAGCAACAGCACCCTGCGGGCCCAGCGGTCATCCCCACATGTGGCTCTTGAGGGCTGAGCCCACATGGGGCCCCTGCTCAGTACTGTCACTAAATGTCATTAGCACTCTTACATCTTGGTGACAAACTTAAGGTGTCCTGCACATTTTCAATCTCGTCATCCCATGGGCCTTACAGTGTCAGGGGGAGAGCCACTGCAATACCATCCTACATTATTGCTGCACACAGTCCCATTATGGGGGCAATCAGAGAAGCATTTCTTTTCATGTTTATAATAATAAAAAAAAAAAAAAGTAAAGCTGTCCCACCTCCATTTAGTATGGAGGGATACTTTTGCCAAACGATTTATTTTTACTAGCAAATGTCAGTTCTTTTTGATCTTGCACATGACAACCATTTGCTTACTTGGAGCGGAATTATCACTTTTAATAAGTGCCTAATGATATCTTGTGCAAGGTTTTCAAGTCATGGTGAATATATTTGAACCTGTATCCCTCAACAGGTTGTGGCTTCCAAACAAATGTCCGGGGGAGTAGTGGGTTATTCACTGCAGGAAGTGATTCCACCAGGTGAACAAGGTTAACTCTTCTATTTGGGGGGAAAATTCACTAATTTCACTGGGGCCTCAGGTTGCATATTTCATAGGACTGAAGTATATTTTACACTCACCCTAAACAGATACATTATTCATACTAAGTAACAAGGGAAATAGGGATCAGAACTTAGCAAGCCATTCATTTCTATACCAACCATCTTCCTCTACACCACACTTCACTGGGAAAGACGTTTGATCAGAAGTTATTCTTCTGTCGTTCACTGTTAAAGAGTGATTGGGTTCTTCATAAAGCTGTTGTTCCCATCCATACCATCATAATTGCAACAAATACTTCTCAGTGCCTACTGTATACCAGCTACTATGGTAGTAAAAACTTGACCAAATATTTGGATCCTGCAGATTTTCAACTCTTTAAGAATCTTGCTCTACCAAGTAATTCTTTTTTTTTTCATAGATTTCCTTCCATTTTATATCCTAGATCAGAGTTTAGCAAGAGTTTTCTTTTTTTTAAATTTTATTTATTTATTCATGAGAGAGAGAGAGAGAGAGAGGCAGAGACACAGGCAGAGGGAGAAGCAGGCTCCATGCAGGGAGCCCGATGTGGGACTCGACCCCAGGACCCCGGGGTCACACCCTGGGCCAAAGGCAGGCGCTCAACCACTGAGCCACCTGGGCGTCCCTAGCAAGAGTTTTCTATAAAGTGCTAAATAGTAAATATTTTAGAGTATGTGGGCCAAACTGTCTCTGCTACAGCTATTCAATTATGTTGTCAAACCCAAACATGTGGCTGCGTTCCAACAAAGCTTTATTTGGGAAAACAGGCCATAGGCCAGATTTGACCCAAAGGCTATAACTTGCTATCCATGTTCTGTATACTTCCTTTCAGCATTATAAACACACTCAAATCTTTCCCTTATTAAAAATCCCATCTTTGAAAAGCTTAACTTACTATATTAATCTACTCTATTCTTTTTTATCTTCAATCTTTATAAATAAAATTGTTAGACTGTCTCTCACTACCTCCTTACCTCCTTTCCAACTCTACAATCCCTGAAATCTTTTTTGTTTTTGCCTTTATTTTGGTTATCCAATGTCCCCTCACCTTGGCTAAACCTAATAGGCACATTTTAGCTATTGACACATACTTCATATCTCCCTAACAGGGAAACTTTTGAGTCTCTTTCTTCGTGTTGCCCATTGATTTTTCAAAAGATAGCAATAGTTTCTTCCATTCCATATTCTCTTCCAGAATCTTGCCATTTCCCCATCAAGAGGTAAAATCTAATCCTCTTCACTTTAATCTGCATGAACCTGCAACCAATAAATTCTGTGGGAAGGACACTGGATACCTTCTGAGGCTAGGTCTTGGAAGGCCATATATGCAGCTTATTAGGTGGCGCCCTTGAACTGGAGCCCTGTTCTTCACTATTCTGAAGCTGTCTTGCAGAAAGGAAGCCCAAAGTGCTCATGTGAAGGGATCCCATGGAGAAGCTTCTGGACCAAGTGAAGAGAAAGACAGATACAGGGGTGTTGCCCAGATGCTGCTGCTCCATCCACCATATGATTGCAGCTACACCAGAGAACTTTAGCTACAGCCACCAAGCCAAGCATTTCCCCAATAGAAACCTAATGGTGGAATAATAAGTTCCGTTTTAAGTCCTCCCCTTTTGGACTGGTTTTCTACAAAGCAATAAATAACTGGGACCCTCCTTCACATACTCTTTCTTCTTGGCTTCTAGACATTGATTACTCTAAATTTCCTTTTCCTTTCCTAACATTCTTCCTTAGTCTGCATTACTGTTCTTAAACACTCTGATCTTCCACCGTGCCATTCTCTGTGACTCTACTGCTCAGCTAATACCAGCCAACCCCATGGTTTCATCTGTTATGTGTAAATGACGGTTACTCCCACATCTCTCCTGAGGTTTTACATTAAGTCCCCAAAGTCGTATTGAGCTCACATGTACATCCCTCCACTTATCTCAAACTCATAATACTCCAGATCAAAGCTACCATCCTACTGCTTTTCGAACCATCTCCACCTTCTTTATTTGCAATGTCTATGTATGCTCCTACCATTTATCCATTTCCTAAGCCAGAACATAGGGAATCATCTTGTCTCTTTTGTTGCCTTTACTTCGTCATTACAACCTGTCACTGATTCTCTGTGTTTCTCTAAATGTTTTTCCTACTGTTAGTCACTCTCTACATCACTAACAGAATATTGTATCTCAGAGGAAAATCTGATTCTCGCACTGTCTCTAGGGAAAGCATCAACGTATTTTAAGAGCAGTGAAACTCACTACTCCCTGCTGTCACAAACTGTCAGGGAAATGTGTAACCACCCATTAAAGTGTTAAGATCTAAAAAACCAAAAAACAAAACAAAACAAAAACTTTACATTTAATTAGTCAATCTCTGTTTAAACCCCAGATGTGTCAGATTTGAAGGACTGTGCTCTGTAGTCTGCACAAGACCGTAGGGCTCAATCACTTTGAAAAGATCAAATTCTAAATACTTCATTCCCTGCCAACCGACAAATGGTCACTCCTATTTTTACTGAAGACTATGACATAAAACACTTTTCCCAAACAAGCCCATTTCTATCTCTTACTGTCCTACCTTCATATGCTTATTCCTATATTTTCCAACATTACTGTTTATGCAACCCCGGCATAAGATTCACCACTGAATACATAAGTCATCATGTATGTACATTATCTTGTCCCTCCACTAGACTTTGGCCTCCTTGAAAGTGTCAGTGTATCTTTTGCTCCATTCTATTCTACTTTTGCCCTTTGGAGACTAGTTTAGAGCAAAAAAATTAGAAGGTAAGTAGTTTTGAATAATAACTAGCAAGGAAGGATTAATAATACATGTTTGCACAATTTTTAGGGTATTTTGCAAACAAATGCTCCTTTTAAAAATGGAAATTATGTTTCTCTTAAATAGAATGATTTTAGGAAACTGGGGACATTTTCTGGTGACTATTCTTGTTTGGGAATATCAGGTGGATATATTACCTTATAATTAAAAAAAAAAAGGTGTCATTGACAATATACGTCTGAGTTGAGAAAGGCAATTCCTGAAAGGAAAAAAAAAGTGTATTTCTTTGAAACTTTAAAGGATAAGAATACTCCTTAGAACTCCTAAATTAAAAAAAAAAAAAAAAAAAAAAAAAAAAAAAAAAAAGAACTCCTAAATTAAAATATGAGGATGTCGAAAAAGACTATTTTAGGAAACTACTGTCATGTATGTTCATTTTCCTGATGGCACAAAATAAAAATGGGCCATTATTAGTTTCATGAGAAATATTTTACTGTTCTTTTAAAAAAATATTTTATTTATTTATTCATGAGAGGCACAGAGAGAGAGAGGCAGAGACACAGGCAGAGGAAGAAGCAGGCTCCTCACAGGGAGCCCAATGTGGGACATGATCCCAGGACTGCAGGATCACACCCTGAGCCAAAGGCAGATGCTCAACCACGGAGTCACCTGGGTGTCCCTATTTTACTGTTGTTTTGCTTCATGTATAATCAGGAATATTTTATAGAGAATATGAAAAGTAAGACAAACTGGAGTTTGGAAGTGGAGAAATCCAAAAAAATTACCTGGCTCAAGAGAATGAAGAACAACATTCAAGTAATGAAAATAAGAATGAGGTTTTTTATATCATACAAAAACATGGTGGAGGAGATCTTAATTAGCAGCAATAGATGTAAGGAAAACAGATTTCATTGCCAATGAATTCAACAAATTGCTTTGTAGGAATAAAAAATGAGTATGTCTTCATTAACAAAAGTGTATTTCAAATCAAGGAGATGCTACACCCTGTATCCTTCACTAATAGGACCAGATCCAGATCACTGTATCAGGTTCTGGCCACCAGATTTTCATGGCACCATATAGAAAAGGTTTAAGGGAGAGGGAGTAGGATGATGAAGGTTTACATGAAGATAATTCAGACAAATGAGGAAATCACATGTGGAAGAATTAGACATGTGCTGGGTGGACCAAGGGAAAATTCTAAAGCCGAATAAGGGAATTACAGAGATAATGACTCTGGCTTCATTCAAGTAATTTTATAATACTCAGATATGGCTTTTGTGGAGTTTTTTTAGAGAGGGAGAAATGTGGGGGAGGGGCAGAGGGAGAGGGAGGGGGGAAATCTCAAGCAGATTCCACTCTCAGCATGGAGCGTGATGCAGGGCTTCAACTCATCACCCTCCGGTCATGACCTGGGCTAAAATCTAGAGTTGGACGCTCAACTGAGCCAACAGGTGCCCTTAATAATCAGATATATTTTATTCATTTTCCATAACTTGAGCTGTCCAATGAAAAGGAAGGATGACCACTCAGTGGAAGATTTGACACATTTATAATTCAACATGGGGCAAAGAGGGGAAAGGTTATAGATATAAAGATACGTAAAATCGAAGTGCCTCCTAAGGAGAGTGTAACTTGTTTTATAGATGGCTTTTGGCTGTCTGGGGGCCTTTGTGGGTTGGCTGGGAGCTTGAGAGTAAGAACAAGAAAGGAATGGAGAGCTCCAGACTGCAAAGGGAAAATAACTTGGCATTACTTTAAATGAAATAGAAAGTAAGGAGTGAGGTAGAAAAAATATAAAGAGAAGAACGGGGGACACCTGGGTGGCCCAGTCGGTTAATCGTCTGCCTTCAGCTCAGATCTTGATCCCAGAACCCTGGGCTCCCTTCTCAGCTAGGAGTCTGCTTCTCCCTCCCCTCTCCAGTTGTGCTCTCTCTCTCTCTCTCTCTTTCTCTCTCTTTCTCTCAAATAAACACATAATTTTTTTTTTTTAAACAGAGTTAAGAACACCTCTGAGGTGCCATAAAACCAGGTACTACACGTTAATGAAGGCACCACAATAAAACCTCTGGTAGGTTGCTGGCTGAAGACACCCCTGACAGGAGTGTCTATAATTTGATGCTTAGCTTGTAGTGTTCCTACGGTGAACTCACGCCTATCTTTCCTCAGGTTAAACCCTATTATCCACGCAAAATTACTTGATAGTATTGTTGCATTTTGATTTTATTTGTGGAAATCTGGGAAGGAGCTGTGTAGTTCTCAAAAAGAGATAAAGATAAAGATTAGGTCCAGATCCGTGGAATTCAGAAGAAAAAAAGAAGACTTGAGGGCCAGATAGATTGTTCATAAACTGGAAGGAATTTGGGATGCCTGGGTGGCTCAGTGGTTGAGCATCTGCCTTTGGCTCAGGGCATGACCCCAGGGTCCTGGGATCGAATCCTGCTTTGGGCTCCCCATAAGGAGCCTGCTTCTCCCTCTGCCTCTCTCTCTGTGTCTCATGAATAAATAAACTCAAAAAAAAAATCTAGAAGGAACTACATGTGGGTATAGTGCTTTTCCAGAAATTCATAAACCCTGTAGAGAAGACGTTGAGTCTCTCATTGCTTGAAACTGGAAAATGGACTGATTTCAAATGAACTCAACTCTGACATTGAACAGGAAGCCGGGGCTGACTTCTGCTTTCTATATAGTCAGTCTGGCCTGCCTGTTACGACCCTATGGACCACATTAGTCCCAAATAATCTCTCTCCCTTCTGAACTCAATTCACTTAATATGTATCATGCACTACTCTGGGTTACACCTCATGGTCTTGGAAACTCCTCTAATCAGGACTGTGGTATTTGCATTTATATGTGCTTGCATTATGTCTCCAAAAATACTTATAAACTGCTAAAGGGCAATATCCATCTTATAAAACATTTTAACTTTACACAATACCTACCTCATGCTTATCCAGGGAGTCCCTAAACAAATACTTATTGAGTTGATAAATCTCTATAAGCTAGAAACATTGTTTGTGGGAAGATTAGATTAATATCCACAGAGGATCCAAATAATCCACCTTCCTAGTTGTCTCAGAAGTCACTTGCAATTGTGCCTAAATGAAAAATTATTTGAAAACGTAAATTCCAAAAAAAAATATGGCTGTATTAACATGTAGAATTCTCATGCAGAGAAGCTATGTGATTCTGGTTATAATTCTCTCTATCCAAACTTTGGAAGATTATTTGGGAGACAACATAGTTTGATAACACCTACTTCCCTGGTATTAACATGAGGATTAAGGTAGCTTAGACATGTAAGCAGTTAGCATGGTGCTCACATTCTCTGGACTCCATATATGTTAGCTATTGTTATTCAATAATAAGTGTCATTTTTATGATTATGATATATGTTTATGATAAAAACATACATGTTTTTATAAAATGTAACAAGTTCTTGTTTAAGTCATACATCAATTTTGAAGTATCATATGGAATATTATCTAGCAATCACTGTAACAGTTAAAAGGAGCTAAAGTTTCAGAAAACATGTTAATTTTATGAAAACAAGTATCTAAACAAATGGCACATGGTTATTGTCCATAATCCAGTGATTTTTTTTTTAAAGATCTTATTTATTTATTCACGAGAGACACAGAGAGAGAGAAGGAGGGAGAGACACAGGCAGAGGGAGAAGCAGGCTCCATGCAGGGAGCCTGATGCGGGACTCGATCCCGGGACTCCAGGATCAGGCCCTGGGCTGAAGACAGTGCTAAACCACTGAGCCACCCGGGCTGCCCTAATCCAGTGATTAAAACATGGACTTTAACTCCAAGAGGTCTATATTCAAGTTTTTAATTGGCCAATCTATGAGCTTTACAACTTTGAGGACATTATTTAACCTTTTTTTCAACTCAGCTTCCACAAAGGTGACTAAATACAGTTTCTGCTTCAGCTTCTTGTCTAGGTTAAATGAGATAGTGTGTGTAAAGCATGTGGCTCCTGGCATTTAGTGTGCACTTCAAAAAGAGGAGTTGTTATGATCCGTTTGCAGTATTGATTAATCATGTTCTTTTATAGTAATTTTAAACATCACATTTTCTTAGGTCAATCTAATAGGAAAAAAATCACATAGAAATGTGAAGGGTGATAAAACTAATATTGAATTAAAACCTGATAATTTAAATATCAAGAAACCAGTGTCTCAATATTTACAAGCTCAAGGTTTAAAGGTTTTCTACATAGTTTGATATACCTAATAAAGAAAGAAAGCACTTAAAAGTTTGTTGTAGGCTTTCTCCAAAGGTGATAAAATTAATTAGGGAGATGTGCAGTCTGCTGATTCATTTGATTATATATTACTACCCAAAGTGCAAAATTTCCCTGCTAGGTCTGTTGCCTAAAGGAGTTTTGGTTGATTCATCACCTCTTTCACTCAGAGGGTTGATCATTGTAAATGACTTTATTGACCTGTGGCTTGGTTCAGCATCATATGCTCCAGTGAACCAAGCAATAAACAGCTGCTAAGTGCAGGTGAGGAGTCGTCATGGAAAATTCAAGGACTGAATCAGCATTCTCTCTGCCATCAGGCTCCTGTGTTGTCACAGATTTCTAATTTTTTTTGTTTGACAAGCATGATTTTTAAAGGGACCTGCGCTAAAATAATATAGTTTCCTATAATATAGTTTCCTATTAGTTTCCTAATATAGTTTCCTTTCAGGACTTCCAGAGAGTTATAGAGACAATCTCTTTTCTGAATTTGTATTCCAAATTCCTGGATCCATAGCCATATGGATATAATAAACCACATTTCTCGTAGTTTATTAGGTGTCAGTGGTAAATCTATAGTGAAAAATAACTTGATAAAATAGCATGATATTTAATGTTTGAAATGACATTTTAGGAATCATTTGATGATTTTAAACACTGCAAAAAGAAACCAAATATCCATTAAAAGAAGAATCAAAGGTAATTCAATAGTAGAGAGATCTCAGCTTCCTTCAGTGGTCCTTGCACCAAAGAGCCTTAACAAATTTCCCTAGTTAGAAATAGCCTGACCTTCAGGACAATTCTTGGGTTTGGAGATGATTAAAAAAAAAAAAAAAGTCTCCATTAAACTAAGTTTGGAATAGATTAGAAATTACGTGTTTTTTTTTTCCCCCCAAAGGCACACAATAGACATTTTTCAAGTAGATTAATGAATTGAAGAGTTCTAAAATTATATTCAATATCAAGAGAATGAGAAAACAAGTCACAGCTTGGGTGAAAACATTTACAAAAGACATAACTGATCAAGGAACTCTCATCTAAAAATATACAAAAATCTCTTAAAACTCAAGAATTAAAAAAAAAAAGAACAATCTGATTTAAACAGGAGCCAAAGACTAGAGCAGACATCACACAAGAAGGTATACAGATGGCAAATAAGCATATGAAAGATGCTCTACATCATATGTCATTAGAAAAGTGCAAATTAAAATAACGAGATTAGAAAGGCCAAAATGCAGAGCATGAAAACACCAAATGCTGGGGAGGATGCAGAGCAAAAGCAACTCTCATTTATTACTGGTAAGATGTAGAATGGTACAGCCAATTTGAAGACTATTTGTAGATCTCTTACAAAACTAAACTGCTCCTGCCATATGATACAGTGAACAAGTTGAAAACTTACATTCATATATAAACCTCACATGGATGTGTATAGAAGCTTTATTCATAATTGCCAAAACTTCACAACAACTTAAAATATCTTTTTGTAAGTGAGTGAATTGTGGTAGATACACACACACACACAAAAAATGGAATATTAGTCAACAACAAAGGAAATAAGCTACCAAGCCATGAAAGGACATGAAGGAATCCTAAATGCCTCTTACTAAGTGAAAGAAGCCAATTCAAAAAGCCTACTTACAATATAATTCCAACTATATAACGTTCTTGAAAAGACAAAACTATGGAGATGACAAAAAGATGAGTGGCAGCCAAAGGTTGAGGGAAAGGATGAAGAAGTAGGTGGACCAGAGAGGATTTAAAAAGAAAAAAAAAAAAAGTATGTAGTAAAAGATGATTGATTTCCTTAATCTAAATAATTCCAGGTTTATAATTTAAGAAGATTATATATATATATATATATATATATATATATATATATATATATATACATTTGTTATTTTTTACTCAAAAATTCAAAACAAAATGACAGCCCGCATTTTTATTTGAAAATATGAATTCTAAGATCTCATGCTAAGGCCTGCACCAAATCTCAAATCGATGCCATGTTTACAACAATATTCAAAGATTTTCTGATAAATTTAGAAAATGTTAATTATAAAATCCACAGGTAGAAGACACAGTCTTATAAAAACTAGAGATAGATAATAGAAAAAAAAAATAGGTGACCTACTTTGCTCACAATCCAAAGGGTAAAGGAATTTGGTGGGAATGGATTTTTTACTCATCATAGTTAATGTATGTAATGAAATTTTGAAGGAAGAAAGAGAAAGTAGTATAGTTTTAAAATTGCTTGGGGACAAGGAACAATAGGAGCTTATTGTTATACACAAAGGCATACTAGATATTTTTCACTAATACCTAGAGTCTTCTCAGAATCAAAGTGGAGAATATTTGAGGAAACACTTTAGAACAGTCTTATATACCTCAATTGTTAAGCAAAATGTAAAATGGCTTATTAATTAATTTTAATAATATGAAAAACATAAAGGCATGATTACCAAAAATTAAGTCAGAATGCTTATGTAAAAATAGAAAAACATATGAGCTCCATGGAATAAAAAATAGGTTTACCTCATAGATTAGCTAATTTTATCTCCTTAATACTCCTCAATTTAATACTTTAATACTCCTCAATCTTTTTTTTTATTTTTTTATTTTTTATTTTTTTTAATATTTCTCTATCTTTACTGTGCCTATGAATCACTCGGGGATATTGCGAAAAATGCAGATACTAAATTGGCTAACTTTGGTTTACTTCATTCATTTCTAACAAGCTCCTAATTAATCTCAGTTCTACTCTAACCTTGAACAATCTTTCTACAATGCCTAGGAAACCAAATTCCAAAGTGGCCACAAGGTCTGACTTCAGCTGAGGTGATTATTAGTACACTATTCTTTAACCGGAGAGCAAAAATGCACATGACTTTGCAATAAATAATATATTTTTAAAGATATTTATTTATTTGCTTATTTATTTATTATTTATTTATTTATTTATTTATTTATTTATTTATTTATTTATGTGAGAAACACAGAGAGGCAGAGATACAGGCATAGGGAGAAGCAGGCTCCCTGCAGGGAGCCCGATGTGGGACTCGATCCCAGGACCCCAGGATCACGCCTTGGACCAAAGGCAGATGCTCAACTGCTGAGCCACCCGGGCATCCCAACAAATAATATTCTTATTTTCCTACTACTATACAGCTGACAAAGGGTGGGCAGGGTCGTGTGGGGTAAAGCAGAGTGGCGTCAACAGAAAGTGTGTTCTCACGTTAAGGTTGTGAAAGCACTTGCATGAAGATATCGCCTAAACAGAGTCCAAAGTTTAGAAGTTGAAACATTCTAGACAAAAAACAGTTTTTTGCTTGTTGGAGGAACATTCTGAGGTACCCTTAAAATCATCGAGAGAATGGGTTCTGTTTTTATATTTTTTGAATATGCATCCACCGGTCTTGAGTCTCTCTTTGATACTCCTCCGTTTAATTATTGACAAGAAGGTCAACTTTCTTAAATAAATGAAATAAAATTAGTAGACTACTGAAATGCTAGTGAATATCTTTGTAATTAGCATTCATTGGATTTGAAAACCTTCTGTTGCTGTAAGTTCAGATACCCAATCACAAGCCTCAGTTGAGCAGCTGGAAGTGACAGATCCAAAGTGTGCTTAGCATGCATAAAATACCAACTGGTATGTTGAGGAAGTTCGATTGCTTTAGGCAACTCATTCATTTATATTAGACCCAATACAGAAGTGGTCCCAGCGGAGCTCCGTACACTCCTGTTTTTAGCCAAAACAAAATGGAACTCTCATCAGACTCAGGCTACAATTTAAGATGAGCAAGGCCTGTGGAGAAGCTTATATCCATTATATTTCCCCGCATTGTGCAGTTACAGGCAGGACCCCGAGTACATGGATGCTATTATCAATGTTTAAGAGAACTACTTATATATTTTAGGCAAATCAGACCATATTACTTCATGAATTAAAAGCACTTAGACTTACCCACGAGGCCCATATTCCTGAGCATAATACATCTTATACTTTGGTAACCTGTTTGCTTATTTCTCCAGAGCCAATAGCCCTCGTTTCCTCATAATAATCCCATATCCCAGGCATGCCAGGCTGCGTTCACTTCCCCTGAGCCTCCATGGCCACTTAGAATATCCTCCCTCTTCCCACAATTCTTTCATTCATTCTTCTCACCATTTTAGAGACAACTCAAACGTCAAGCTCTCTGAGATCCTTTCTCAGATTTCAAAGAAAAAATAATTGACCTCTTCTTTATTGTCTCCTGCATTTTGCAAAGCGTCTTGCTTTACTATGCTTACTTGTATATTTATTTATTTGTAATTGTGGCATACTGTATTATGTCTATCATTTTGGAGGGCATAAAATTCTCCCAAAGTTTCACTTGACTCTTTCCCCAGTAATATCTTTTCTCTCTTTTTTTTTTTTAAGAGAGATGGGGAGCACAAGCATGGGGGTGGGGGGAGTAGGGGCAGAGGGAGAGAACACAGGGCTCAATCTCAGGACCCTGAGATCATGACCATTAAAACATGTTGTCGTTGTATATATTAAGTAAAATTCTAGTAGTAACAGCATGATCAATTGGCTAATAGCAAGAATTCCTACAAGTCAAAACATACTGATTGGTAATTTATTCCTATTGTTTAATTATAACTTAATCATCTTAGCCTTGGTGTTTATCTACTTGGCTTCTATTACTCTTAAATCCCTCTATCTGATATACTGCTATATCTCAACGGTGACAAATGAAGACTCACTGGTGACACCTTCCACCCTGATGTTTGAGGTAGTTCTTGAAATGCCTCATATCCTGGCCTCTTATTGATCTTTCAATGTCTTCTGAAGACAGTGTCCTTTGAGTCCTCTAGGGGGGAGGGAGTCAGAAGACAGTAGGGGTAGCACATAATAAACCTGCTCCAACACTCCTATCTCTCCAAGTCTTTGCATTCTTTCTTCTATGTTATGATAAATAAGTTAGAGCATTCCAACCTCCTTGGATGAAGGTGACAGTTGAGTATATATTTTAGTCAACCTGCCAATGAAACTGCTAGTGCAACTCTCAGATGGGCAATCAAACCTATTAAATATAGAGTCCCTGTTAGGTGCACCCATAATAATAAACTCAGCCCAACCCATTAATATATCGTGGCATCCTTTGTCTAATTCTCTTAGAATACATTACTCCACATACCCCCTGGCTTTTTGCTGGTATCATTTAGCAAAATCTTGCAATTATTTTGAAGGATGTGTTACCTCCTCTTAGGTCAGATTTTACATGTGTTCTTCTCAAGTACACTGAGCTCTAGAAGAGCTCTGACTCTTATTATGGGTCAGGAGATAATAAAGGAGGACAGTGAGTCTTGAGGAAACTGGCAACCTTTGCAGGGCAAATCCCTCCAATGAATTATTAGGGGATCATCAAGCAAGGGAAGGCTAATCTTCTCCAAAGAAGTAAGGCTTCTTCAGCTAATGAGAAAGGATTTCAAGTTTCCCAGCTTAATTCAAACCCACTCAGATAGACTTCAAAGCTTTCTAATTTTCTTGCAATAATTCGATCTAACAATTTAAAGTCATGGGTTTCTGTAGGTGTTTTGTTCCTTTGTTCATCTGTAAGTTCTCAAGAGTGGTTAAAACAATCATTCCATCTTATAGCCTTGTAATCACCATTACGAACAAATCATGAAGGACAGAAATTCTGGAGTTTTACTTTAGAGTTTGGAGTTTTACTTTGTCACAGGGAAACATGATTGGTTATTTGGCTAATCTGGAAGCCGCCGCACATTGTATAGATTACCGGTGCCCTATTTACCAGTAGCAGAGTTTCATATTGTGCTCAGACTCAGGGACATGATCAAACCTATTCCCCAGACCCAATGTCGGTATCCCACTCCATTGTTGGTGTCAACTCTTCTTGCATCAACCTCAAGCATCAACTGTTTATTCAGTCATTATTGGATCAGGAGAACTGAAATCACAACACTTATTTTAATAGAAAGTTGAATATGCATCTTGGAGAACGGAAAAAATGCAAGTTGTAAGCAGTAAAGTAAAAACAAGTTAGTCAATGATGGAAGCAGCCGCCAACCTTAGGGCCGAGGGAACAGAATTCTTGGGTTTCTTTCAGATTCAAATAAAGGTTTTATAAAAAGTGACATGGACAAACCTCTAATTTATACTCTTTGTCTTGAAGTTTTCCCCCTCCCTCTTTAAAAAAAAAAAAGATCTAAAAAATAATAAAAAAATAAAAAATTAAAAAAAATAAAACAAAGATCTTTGAGATGTTCTCTTTTCTCAAGGACAGCTACTTCTTATTAATGTTACAAGAGCCTTAAAAATGGAGAAGATGCCCCTTGGTGGCCGAGAGAGGGCACTGCCTGCCAGGTGCGACCATCCGAGGGTGCAGGAGAGGCTGGTCCTGTGAGGATCAGAAGCCCCTGGAAACAGCGAGCAAATGTTGGCTAAATCAGCTGTTGCTGGTGAGGTGAAGAACCCTGTGAGATCCCGCTGACAACAGCAGCAAGCAGAGGAAAGGGAAGGGTCTTTGCCATCCTCCTGCCTTCCACCTCGCTCTAGCACATTCTTGGCCCGAATCAAACAGGAAACCAGCTGGGAGAGAAGAAATGCTGTCTCGAGGGCCTCTGTCCCCACATTAGAGAATGGAGGGCCAATCTGGGAAGTCAAAAGAAAACCTTCAAGTGTTTAATTGCTGCCATGGTTTTATTTCTTGTCTCCTAGATGGGAAACCCCTAATCTAGTCTTGATAGGTCTTTGTAGCCCCTCAGGCAGTTAAGAATAAAATGTCACACCTATTAGCTGCCCAGCAAGGTGTTTTGACTGCCTGAATGAAGGAGAGTAAGAAGATATGTTAGATGTTTTGGGAGCACTGTGGATTCAGGAACATTCAATATAAATAGCAATCCTGCTGTTCTTTTTATGTCTGTGATTATGTCAGTCACTCTTTCAAGCTTTTTACCTGTATGATCTCATTGAGCCCTCAGATCACCCTAGAAGATAAATATCATTATTTTTCTTATTATGTAGAGGATGAAACACGGGCATACAGATGTTAACAACAAACAAAAAGATTCTCTGTGGTTCTAGAGTAAGAGAGGTGACACAACATGACATTTGATTTTTTTTTTTTTTTTTTAATGTGCTTCAGGGACAGAAAGACCTGGATTTGAAATTCATCTCACCATTCCCCTTTTCCCTTTATCAAATGAATTTCAAAATTGAGCTTCAGAAAATTTATTCTGGAAAACTTCTAGTGTTCTCACTGATAATTTTGCTGCTATGGGTCACAGTGTTCTGTCCTCAGTAGATTTAAGGAACAGTTTATCAAGGAGTATTCTTGGCAACGAATTGAAAAGTTCTCTAGTTCCGGCCAAGAAGTTAAAGTTATATTGATTTATGACAGAAGCATTCGATAACTAGATGGTAGACATGATACTCTGGGTACCTCTATCAGCCAACAACTAAACTTTATGAAAAAGAATATTAAAAGCACAATAAATTATTAAATGAACGTCAAGAAAGGGCATTGCAGAATATAAGTCAATTTATAAGGAATAAATACGCCGACATACACAGTAACTCACAAAGGAGATGGTGGCACGGAGGACAATGACATCTTAAATGCTTTTCCAGTCTGTTCTTATGCAGGAATCTAAACATCTTCAGAAACCAGTGGTTTTATTTATGCCTCATATACACTCTTATCTCTGTATTGTTTCAAGAAACCTTCCAAAATTTAATTAGCATGTTAGCAAAACAGCACAATCCTTTGGCTCTCATTTCAATACCTTTTAAATTCAAATCCATGCCCCAAAAGGGAGCATATACACATCTCCACCTTGTACTCTCTGCCTAAAAGTGCTCTCTTACCGAATACTTTAAGTTTTATTTTCTGAGACATCTCTGATGATATACATTGCATAATGACCCCATATCCATCCAAGGTGCTTTCTATCTGTAAGGGTTGTATGCATAGTAGTTTACCATAATACAAGTGGATGTTGTTTCAATGAGAATTCAGGAGAGTAGGTGCAGAGCAGGTCAGCGGCATGGATATAAGTTTTATAAGATCAACCCATCCGTCATGAGATGATTAGAACACAAGGCCTTTAAGCCCACTGCATTGCCCTCCTTTAAAAAAATATATAATGAAAGGACAGAAGACGAAAAGGATATTGGAGACATAGAAATATTCTCAAAAATCATTTACATATTTTGTGCTAATAAGAACATTTAAAAAATTTATTCCTTCAACTCATAGACATTAATGGGTAGCATGGACAATGCATGTTGTTTACTGGAAAAAAAATAAAGGATTTTCTTTCTATTCCTGAATCATATAGTTTGAATAGAAGGATATGGTACAGACCCAATAAATGTTTAGTTAATAATGCAAGGTCTTATGTGATTAAAGTTAAAGGAATTCTCAAGGATTTGTAGAAAGATGGGTAAGGTTTGAATCTCTGGAGAAGGCAATAAAGATAAATTAAATCAAGATCATCAGAGGCAAACATTGAGGATACTTTGGGGGAGAAGGAAAATACAGTTTAGCTTGAGCTCAGGGTAATCAGCAATAATGTCAGAAATTTTGGTCGAGGCCAGATTATGAAGAATCTCAATCTGCCCAAGGATTCTGGATTTTTTTAAAGATTTTATTTATTTATTTGTTATTTATTTATTTATTATTTATTTATTTATTTATTTATTTATTTATTTATTTATCAGAGAGAGAGAGAGAGAGAGAGAGAGAATGCACATGCACAAGCAGGCAGAGCTACAGGCAAAGGGGGAAACAGGTTCCTTCCTGAAGAGGGAGCCCAACAGTAGGGACTCAATCCCAGGACTCTGAGATCATAACCTGAACTGAAGACCAACCCTTAGCCTAATGAGCCACCCAGGCATCCCTTAAGATTTTTGGATTCTTCCAAGTGATCTGAAGCCAGCCTTTTCCAGCCACCAGAGAAATATGGTTAGAAAGTATATTATGGAATATAAAATGCTGAATTCTGCTCCTTAGTTCAATCACAGTGCTCTAAAAATAGACAGTGAGGGGGGCCCGGGTGGCTTAGTGGTTTAGCACTCTCCTCGGCCCAGGGTGTGATCCTGGAGACCCGGGATCGAGTCCCACGTCAGGCTCCCTGCAGGAAGCCTGCTTTTCCCTCTGCCTGTGTCTCTGCTTCCCTCTCTGTTTGTCTCTCATGAATAAATAAATAAATAAATCTTAAAAAAAATAGACAGTGATTGTTGCTATCTTGATAATTGACAAATGTGGGATTGAATTATTTGATTGCTCTAATTTACTCATTCATTCCACCAGAGCCCTAAATGATGAATGGCAAATATGTTACAAATACGGACTCCCTTGCCTTCCCTCCAAATGCACACACATCCTGTTCTACAAAAGAAAAAAGAAAAAAAAAAAAAAAAAAAGAATTGACAAGGAATCATTACCAGTTAGTTATGGACATGTCTCCTGAAGACCCGTGATGTACCTTAGAATTATTCTCCACACAGCAGAAGCAGTTATTACAAATCAAAAGCACTCCTGAAAACAGCAAGATTGGGATGCCTGGGAGGCCCAGCGGTTGAGTGTCTGCCTTTGGCTCAGGGCATGATCCTGGAGTCCCAGGATCAAGTCCCACATCAGGCTCTCTGCAGGGAGCCTGCTTCTCCTCTGCCCCCCTGCCTCTCTCATGAATAAATAAATAAATTATTTAAAAAATAAAAGAAAACAGCAAGATAAACTACATATCTATTAGAATGACTAAAATCTATAACACTGACAACACCAAATTGGGATGTGGAGCAGGGATGTGGAGC
This sequence comes from Canis lupus dingo, assembly GCF_003254725.2. Classification (NCBI taxonomy): domain Eukaryota; kingdom Metazoa; phylum Chordata; class Mammalia; order Carnivora; family Canidae; genus Canis; species Canis lupus. The sequence goes on along the minus strand of NC_064246.1, from coordinate 84,389,832 downwards.
AATGGGAATCCTTATTTATTGCTGGTGGGAATGTGAAATGGTATTGCCATTTCCAAGGACAGTTGGGCAAACTAAATACAGTTTTGCCATATGAACAAACAATCATGCTTATTGATATTTACCCAAATGAACTAAAAACTTATGTCCACACAAAAACCTGCACATAAATATGTATAGTGGCTGTATTCATAACTGTCAAAATTGGAAGCAATTAAAATGATCTTCAGGAGGTGAATGAATAAATAAATTGGTGAATAAGTACAATGGGATGTTTTTCAGCAATATAAGGAAGTGAGCTACCAAGCCCCCCAAAGACACGGAGAAACCACAGGAAAAGGCACCTTGGAAGTGAAAGAAGCCAACCTTTGAAAAGACCACCTGCTGCACGACTCCAACAACATGAAATCCTTGTAAAGACAGTTGGAAGATCAGAGGTTCTAGGGGAGGGAAGATAGGAGGAAGGGAAAGAGAAAAACCTATAGAGTTGGAGTACAGGGGAATTTAGAGCAGTGAAAGTGTTCTACACGTAACTATAATGGTGGGTACATGTCGTTATCCATTTGTCAAAACCCAAGGAATATACAATAATAAGAGTGAACCCTAAGGTCAACTATGGACTTCAGCTAATGTGATTTGTGAGTAATGGTTCCTTCATTGTAATAAATGTCCCACAGGAAGGCAAGATCATCACAAAAGGGGAAACTAGCAGGGCAGGGGAGATGGAGGTAAGGGCGTATATGGGAACTCTATGTTCTTGCTTCTCATTTGTCGGTAAACCTAATACTGATCTAAAAATTCACATCTATTCATTTAAAAAAAAATGTACGTGGCATAGATGTTGGAAACCCATTTGCCACGCCTGCTCTAAAATGCCAGTCATCATACACTATGGTTTACTATCGGATCGTCTATGATTTTCTTGATTTCTGCCAAGCACGGGTGTGAGTAGATAACTGGAGATGAGCAGCCTTTGTAGATCTTCGAGACAAGAGGTAACGTCCTTATTTCTACCTATATATGATCTACTCTATAATTAATAAAATATATGTTTTGGTCTAATAATACATTATTTTCCACTAGTGTCAGTGATTCTGAACCCAAATCCTCTCATTTACTATTTAGAGCGACTGGAAGCCAGTAAACAGCAAAGTTTAAGAATTCAGACACATGACTCAAGACACGGTCTAATGGACAGAATACACCAGCCACTAGAAAAGGCATAATATGGATCCACCTAAGGCCAAAGCTAAGCAAATTCTAATATAAAATATCTAGAGATAATCAAATGGTCTGGATATGTGTGTGAATGTATGGTGGGGGGGTGAACAGTGAGGATAATATATTAAGGTCGGAATGGAAAATACAGAACATGTCACACAGTAGAACTGACTATATTTTTGTATAATTCAACTGCTACAAAAACAATGACATCCCTATGCACACAGACAACTCTACCCAACTGTGCACACACATAGTTTCAGAAAGATGAACAGTCCTAGGAGGGCTTTTGGAGAGTGTAACTCAGTTCATTGGTAAGTGCAACAATGATAAATATAAACAAACCTATGCTTTCTAATTATTAACATCATCCATCTTAGCCCATTAGGTCAAACTCAACAGGACAGAGCTATCTCACTTCCTTTGGAAACTTGATGTTAGGCCATTATATCAGTCGTTACCTATTACTCATTTGCCTACTTTTCACATTTCTCTCATACCACGTGACATAGGGAACTGCTACACTTCAGGGGCATGATTTCCACTTCTTCACTGTTAAATGGAAAACATGAATATTTAACTTGCATCGTTATATTTATCTCTTGGGTAAAATCCGGCAACATAAATCATGTACAGCCAAGGCATTCCCATTTACTTATCTATTTTCAATGTCGGCCCTTTTCTCCATTGTCAACGCTATTCTAACTTTAAGAGAAAAGAAAGATGACCTCTTATTAGAAGAAACCAAGCCCTTAAAATATTTTTCATACTTGTTACCTAAAACTGGCAGCCGGAAGATCCCCATTCAGGTCTTATTACCAGGTCATTCACATTACTGAGAGCTAACTTTGTGAGAAAGAACTGCATTCGGATGTATACCAGCCTGTTCCAGAAGGACTTGGAATGATCCCCACACAACTAGTTGTATTGAAAATTTACCCTCTTCAATGTATGTAGGCTTCCAAAGAATAAAATGCTTGCATGCTTACTTCCAAAGTACCAGTAAAGGAAATACCTGTGCCCTGTTCAGCTCCTCATCTTATTTAAGCAATGATTCTTTACGCTGATACATCAGGTTGCCGATCAATGCTGGATTGGAATTCCATGATTCACTGCCCCCAACACGTCCCCCTCTTTCACTTCCCAAAAGAAAGGTCTCTCATAACAACAACAAAAAAAAAAAAAAAAAAAAAAAGAAAGGTCTCTCACAAGCCCATGCCAGCTCTCAGTCTTTCCAAGGGGATAGCATCCTTTGATAAAAGTCCTCGACCCACTAACTAGAGTGCTGCTGCACAGAGACATTAAGTGTTGACTGATCCCCAAACAAGTTATACCATCAGGGGGCATCTGTGGCTGCTGTGGCTGTGGGAGGGATGTGATTCCATTCAGTGAGAAAGTCTGGCTTTCAAAGTGACGCAGGAAAACACTCTCCCCCCACCCGACTCGGCTGCCTGCATCACCCTCTGTGTATATTCATGAAAACTTCATTTACTGTGATAAAGGAAAAAAAAAAATCAGAATTTAAAAATACGTGCCCTGCATGCATATGGCTCATGAAAGCATCCTATTATTTCCAATTCGCCCATGTCTATTTTTGCAGAAAACAAGTCATATTCTTTTGGCTGCCTGCTGTTCTCTTCTACTGAAAGCAAATTGCAGGTGAGCCCAGAGTCACTCATGCTCTCAGATATTTGCAGATGATTGCGAAGGAACTTTCTTCCCTGCAGCTTTCCCATACTTTAACATCTCTCATGATACTTGCTGCATAACACATCATCTTTAAACGGGTCTAACGCTGGCCACTTCGCTATTGTGAACCTTTGTTATTTCCAAAGATAGAGCATTTTATTATACAAGGTAATTCTAAAGAGGATAAATTGAGACGGCATAGGATAAATTCGCTTTCCCATGAAAACAGGAAATTCTTATGAATCTGAAATGCTTGCCTGTGGAAAGGAGAAGTAAGCTACTTCTAGCACCACTTATATTCTAAACACAGGGAAAATGCTTCAAGAAAGCTGTGTAATCTCTCTCGGTGGTTTGCTGAGTATAATGTAGGAAGAAAGAGCCCCCTAATGGTTCAGATACCTATAAAAACAGAAGATACTCTCTTGATTCTTTTTGGTTCACTACGGCTCAAGTGAGTCATCAACAACCATACCTGATACTATGGGAGTAAACAGAAGGTAGGATAAAGGGTCAAGTGGAGCCTTCCCCAAAATGCAAAGAAAAGTAAAAACCAAAAATTGATTAAGGAAGCTGCTATACGTGATGCCTCTATGACGCTAGAGCACTCGTGAGCCTTGATCCTGCTTGCTGGGTGCAGGAGACATGTTCATTATGTGCCTGCAAGTCTAAAATGTGATTTAAAAATGAATTTATTTTGTTTCCAATCATGGCACAACATCCTATTAAGAAGATTGGGGAACTAAATCTCTCACAGGAGTAATTACAGAATTTTTAAGATAAAACAAAAAAAGAGAGAGATAGGAGAGAGAGAGAGAGAAACACTTAGGATAAGCTGAGAGGAATGCATAAGTGCAAGAGGCACACAGTTCAGAAAAGACTTTAAAACTCTTTCTAAAGGAAAAACCTGCCCGTTCATAGAAAAAAAATAAGTATGGATGCTTACATCCACCTATGCTAAAATATTAATGGTCTCATAAAAAACACACAATGCAACTAAGAATTAGTTTTCTGCTTGGTGAAAACCTCAATATAACCCACCGGTAAGTGCTATAAGGTAACTGGACTGTATAACTAGGTTAGACACCTAAGATTATTGCAACAAAGGCTATGGAATTTTAAATAACTGTGCATTAAATTTAAACACGAGTAGAGGAGTTAGGTAAATCTTGATTATATCCTTCCTTTGAGCAGATATATCAGACTGTTTGTAGAAACAATAAAATGGAAGGATTAAGAGCACGATTTTGGATACATTGGGTAAAAAGGTAACATCATTCTTGTTATGCAAATCAATAGTTAAGCCACATTATGATAGGCTTATGACAAAGGCTATGTGAGGATTTGATATAATACTTGCACATATATGCAATATATATAAACTCTTTCTTTATAAACTCTCTCTTTACATATGAATATATGTATATATATTTGGTCCTCAGCACTTGTCACCTTCCTCTGTCAATAGTTTGGTATTAATTTTTCGAACATAATACTCAAAAGAGAGGCATATAATTGTTTTGTCAAAATGATTTGATTAAAAATATAAAATATCCTCTAATACATATTTCTATGCTTTCAGACAAACTGCCCTTTACAAAATTTTATGACAATTATCCCCTTCCGATCTGGTGGTGTCAATGTGAATATCTGGGTAGCTATAATATCTATACTATTATGAGGCATTCAAACCTCATCCCACACTGAAAAGACAAAATAGAGGTCATGAAAAATCGTGTTCTTCACATATGTAGTTCTATGCAACAGACAAGCAAGGGTTAAACACAGATGCAGATGCAGGCATTCAGGGTGTGTAATATTCCTAACTTCGGCTAGGCCGGCTCCCCAGGGTACAGGCGATCTTGCTATTATTTGAAACGCTGAACAACATATTAAAAAGTTTTGCCGACCTATCGCAGCTGGCAGTTTGATCTTTGATTAGTGACTCAGGAAACTTCACTCAAGACCACAATCCGAGCAGCTCAGGATAAAATATCTCTCCGTATTGACTCAAAAGCCTATAAGTGGACATCAAAAATGCCATAGACCATGTTCGTTCCAGGAGGGATGGAGTTCATCATTCGTGTCTGATATGACCATGCTGCCCATTTAGCAACCGACCTGTAAACCTAAGGTCAAGCAGCAACATCAGTACTGCATTGCCCCAGCCTGCTGTGTCTGTGCCATCCAATCTCTTCCTTCCCTTAAAAGAGAAAAAAAAAAAAAAAATCCCGTTCCCAGCAGAGGCTTTAATATGTGCAAAGTTTCTTTATATTCACAGACACTGGTCCAGCATACACCATCACTGACACTTAAAATATTGATGGAGCTGACTGCAGCTCTAGCGATGGACTCTAGAAGAGCTGCACGTCTCCAGAGGCACATTTCTTAGCCTTAGCCCAGTACTTTAAGACCCAATGCTGGCCGTCAATAACTCAGCTATAATAAGGTGGCAGTCTAAGGTCACATCATTTAAGACACATCATGCTTATGTTCAAGAGTTAAGATTGTAAAGGACAGATACAGAAAACAAAAAACAAAAAAAAACAACTGACAGTCACTGAAAGCACTGTAGCTCCTACGTCCGCATGAAATGGGATAGTACACAGTTAACACGGTCACCGTCTTCGGGGATCTGCTATTTTCTTCCTAAAGTTGTTGAACAGCTAAGAACAATATAAGTGAACATATCTTAAGGCTGTCCCCCGAAAATGCTCCTTTTCATGTGTACTTTGCTTCTTTCTTTCTTTCTTTCTTTCTTTCTTTCTTTCTTTCTTTCTTTCTTTCTTTCTTTCTTTCTTTCTTTCTCTTTCTTTCTTTTTTTTTTTTTTTTCCCCAGAGTACCTGCTATATAAACTTACCATCTAGTGATCTTAGAAATAAAACTTATCTGGACCCGGAGATAAAATCGCAAATACATTCATAGAAACATGTCTGAACACATTCCTCAATCCACATGCCTGTGCCTGGCATCGACTCTAAGACATCCCCAAAAACTCAGTTTTTAAAGCATGCAAAGCTACGATATATGTTACTGTGAATGACTAAAAAGCAATCAGAGATTTAAAATAAATAATAATAATAATAATAATAATAATAATAATAATAATAAATTTCCTTACCTGGAGCATGTGAACTGTTTTCTGTTCGTTTCTGGAACAAAGTGGGGCTGGAGAGGGGACTTGCTTTTTTTGTTGTTGTTTTCTTTTTCTTTTCAAAATCCTCTTTAAGGATGCAGGAGTGAGATGAACTATTATTCCAAGGTGAAGTCTTTTCTCTCTTGCTGGAAGCTGACAGCCTCTTGTAAAAGAAAAGGCATCTCAGTAAGTTGTTGACTGAGGAAGGAGGCAGCGAGCTCAGGGCAGCAGCAGTCACATCGTGATGCTCTGAAACGTGCACTGCCTCCTCCCCACCTTGCGTCCCTCCCTCCCTCCCTATCTCCCTCCCTCCCTCTCTCTCTCTCTCTCTCTCTCTCTCTCTAAGCTCCTGCTCTTGCTGCTGCTGCTGCTGCTGCTGCTGCTGCTGTGTAATCAATCCAGCCTGTCTGGAGCTAATAGTCCTCTATTTAACCAGCCAATCGATAGCAAGGATGCCGCTGCTCGTCCCAGGAGCCTTCTCCAAGAGTGCTCCAAACAGTAAGAGTTTTGCCAGAAGCTTAAGGAAGTATTTTGCATTATTCCCTCTCCCTTAGGGGTAGGGTTTCGGAGGGCACAGGCTCACAGCAAGTTTAGCGTGATCGCAGATTGAGGCATCTTTAAAAGGTACCCCTTCTCGTGCTGCCTGCAGCAATTCATGACCACACACCTGCTAGTCCCCCTCATTTACAAATTACCACAGAGATGCACTCTGGTAAAATCTTTCCAAGTTCGATACATAAGGAAAAAAAAAATCCCAGAGGGAGAAAAAAAAAATTGCAATATACTGACAATTTTTTTGTTTTGTTTTGTTTTGTTTTCTGGCCAGAAACTCTGCCTTCATTAACCTGTATGGATGGGATCCTTAAAGAAAACCCCATTACGTTGATGGATGTGAAAAAAGTATTCATTTTATTTTAGGGGGAAAAAAGTGATCTGTATGTTTGTTTCTCATCAGAGGGGTGGTGTTTGTAGATATTTTTGAACTTGAGCCTGAGTCAGACTTGTGCATGTGTCTTCAATTTGAAAGCATAAACCTACAAAAGGATCCTTCTGAATGCATCAAACAGAGCTTTTCACACCTGATTCCTCCCTTCAAGGTTAAGGGGATTTTATCCTTAAAGTGACAGGTTCCCTGCTCAGCGGCTGGAACTGACCATAATAAAGAAGCCAACAAACCAGTGAAGAGCAGATGGGTTTTTCATTCCCCACATGCTTCCTGGGGTGGGGAGGGGGGGTAGATGGTGGGGGCTGGGGGGAGCGCATTTGAGTTCAAGTTAGTGTGGGCTTGCACACTGGCCCCTGCACACAGAGGGCCACGAAAGACTCAACCACCTGCTCCAGGTTGGCAGCTGGCAGGTGTAATAAGCAAGGGAACTGGGGCACCTGGCTGGCTCAGGGGGCTTGGCCTCAGACACCTGAAGGCTAGTGTCTGCCTTCAGCTCAGGGCATGATCCCAGGGTCCTGGGATTGAGGCTCGCGTCAGGCTCCCTGCTCCTTGTGGAGCCTGCTTCTCCCTCTGCTGCTCCCCCTGCTTGGGTTCTCGCGCTCTCTCTCTAATAAATAAATAAATAAAACCTAAAAAAACTAAGCAGGGGAACTTATAGAGGAGGCTTGCCTTCAGCCACACAAGGCAAATGGTCCTCCAAATGCACCTGCTGGGATCTTAAAAGTTTACATGAGGCTTGGACCTAGTTCCCTTATGCATGTCATCCAGAGGCTCTCAACACCTTGCTGTCTCAAGGCTGCACCCCTCAATCAATGCCCCCCGGGGGGGATCAACGGTGGGCAGCACTTGTGTTTTAGGGCAGGGAGATGGTGAGGAGCTTCTGGTTGCTGGGGTCCAGCTTGTGGGTTAGCCTGAGGTCATATCTGAGAGGTGACCTCCTCCAAATCCTAGAAATGCAGTCTCTCTTGATTTCTAAGTAGGGGATGATTGCATATCTCAATCTCACACTGCCTGGTCAAGCAACCTTTTACTTACTTTTTCTTTGTGATAATACATTACTGTCCTCATTAAATGCAAGTTGTGGAGGAATGCTTAACTACACCTCAGTTCCTGGTTGGAATTCAATTCCAGGCAGTAGTCATGGGAGTTCCCGCCTCCACCATCATATACAAATAAAATAAAAACAAATAAAAATAAATACAAAAAAATAAAAAATAAAAATAAATACAAATAAATACAAACAATGTGTATTATTACAAATACAAATAAAAACAAATAATGTATGCTAAGGTGTCCTGTAAATGAAGACCAGAAAGGCCAACTGGTATGCGTGATCACGGAGTTACACTCAATTAAAGTCCAAATTATAGAGCGTTGTAACACTTATTAGAGGCGAAGTTCCTTGATTTAATTGACTCAGTTCAGCAAATATTTATTGAGCAACTCTTTGTATCAGACCTTGTACTCTCAATGATAGAAAAGTAATTAAGTAAAGGAGGGAGCAGTGTTTTCTGTGCTCTTGGTATTTCAGTGGTCAATCTTCCGGGGTCTTACAAGCAGAAGGGAGGTAAGGCCTTCCCAAGTCAATAAAATACCAGAGAGGGGGACTACTACCTTTTTAAACAGTTGTTCAAGGAGCCACAAGTACTCAAAAGCAAGATCATAAAGTTCATACTTCCTCTGGGACATTGGGAGACTCCTTAAAAAAAACATGGCATTTATAATGATTATCAAAGAGAATTAAGAACAAATTACAGTAAGAGGGGAAAACAACAACTCAACAAAGGGAAGAGGGAAACATAAGGAAAACTATAGAGGCAAAGGAAGAGGGGATGGAGAAGTGTCAGGGCCACTGTAGGAAGAGCAAAATGGGGTGGGTGGTCCAAACACACGGTGCCTGTGAGGTATGACCGGAAAGAGAAAAAGAATGAAAACCTTGGATGCCAGGCTGAGGGTAACTAGGTAATTAGGAGCCTTTATATATTTATTTCTATATAAATTCCATTTATATAGAAATAAACATATAATATATATATTATATAATAAAATATATTTTATTTATATATATATAAAATATATTTATTTATATATGTTATATATATAACTATAGTTATATAGTTATAGTTATACTATATCTATATATAGATATCTATCTATATGATATAGTTATATATTTTTACATATGATACAGTGATAAATATATATTTATATACATTTATATGTATGTATAAATATATGTATTTATATTTTTACATTTATATATATATTTTTATATATCACTGAGAAAATGATAAAATGTGAACTGAGCTATGAGCATCTCAATTTAATGAAAATGTGTAGTTTTGTAGTTTTTACTGGACTCTGGTGAACGTGAATAACCACTAGGGAGACCATTGCGAATGTCTCCTTCAGGAAAATGAAAGGAGAACCAGTGTGTTCACGGTGGGAAAAGAACAGAATGAACTAATATTGAAAGACATTCCTTCCGAAATAAAGTCTCTACAAACTTTGTGACCTCCCAAGGAGACGTTCAGCTTAGAAAGACTTTAATTTTTCAACAAAGATGGCTGACTAAGAAAAAAAGGCAAATGATGGCACACACACTTCTTCTCCATCTCTCTGTGTTGTAGAAACCATCCTTTCTTAATTTCTTAATGTGTTTGCTTATTTGTTTCATACAATTTTTTACAACAGCGTCAGCTCCGCGAAGGAAAAGAATTGGCTTTGTCTAACATTTTTTCCGTCATATATTTTAGAACTAGGCCTGACATAAATTGTTCAATGAATGACAATAAAATAATTTCTATTTTTGGAGTCCTTGGTAAGTTCTGAGCTAATAAGTGTGCAAACCTTACCTCATTTAACACTCTGTGAAATACACATTATCATATTTTACATCCAAAGAAAGGGAAGCTTGAAGAGGTTAATTACCTTGTCCGAGGAAACAATTAGTAAGTGTCTGATGAATTTCAAAGTCTCTATCTCAATAATATTGCACTTTTGGAAACCCATACATAACACAATAGAAAATAATAATCTGGATATTGATCTGTGGGTCATATAATCGGAATAGGTTGGGGAGGAAAAAAATAAATGAAATCAAAACTCGAGTATCAAAAGGATGAATATGAAGATAGGAAGCTCATGTTCAAAAACTGCAAAAGTCATGTGCTGAGAGGAAAGATGACTATTGGGGGTATTTCAGGGTGGATAGCAGGGCTGGGGGAGAATTGTTGTGGATTAGGAATAGCTGCTGAGCTAAGTTTCGGTGGGGACCTTACCAAGAGGCAGTTGGGCTCAGCTTCTCTGAGGACCCTGTTGAGGCTTCAAGCAGAAGGAGAGAATGAGAATCTCAAACAGGCTCTGTGCTGGGGGGCGGAGCTTCATCCCATGACCCTGAGATCCTGACCTGAGCCGAAATCAAGAGTCGGATGCTTAACCCACCTGAGCCACCCAAGTGCCACCAGTTATTTTTTAATAATTAGGAATCATATCAAATGTAAAGAACTATGGATTTAAACCCTTGAATTTGAATTTTTGAAATTTTCATAATAATATGTTTAACCTGGAGAATATTGACAAGCTTCTGCTTTATTAAATAATATGCACTTGTACATTCAAGAGGAATTTATTGCAGGTGTTTACAATGTTTTTAACCGCAAAGCATCTAAAGTTTGTCAAATACAACAGTTTGATTTTTGAAAATGCCTTCTTTTACTTTTGAAGTATGATTTGTGGATTTCAAACATTAACCTATGAAGACGGATTTTCCTTATTAATGTGTTATCAGGAAATGTCTATTCAATGGAAGAGCAAGTTACAAAGTTAATAGGTTCCTTTGGTAATGACAAGCCATCATTTTCACTTAAATATTAACATTTTCATTTTACTTATGTTTAGTAGTACAGAGTACCTCTACCTTTTGTATCATTGTGTATTACTGTTATCTACTCCTTTAAGTTTCCGTGGACTCATGTAAATTTTAGCTTTCTAAAGACTATAAGCAATTTTTGAAGGAAATTATATCTCATAGTTTTATCATCTACAATAGGCATTTTAATTATGACCACACAGCAAGAACTCATTAAGTGATTTTTAAATTATCACGTGTATTAGATTATTTTGATCATGAGATATTCTCTCTGTATTAAGGGTAATACCATTACTTTAAGATATGGATACATTGGGGCACCTGGGTGACTTAGTGGTTGAGCATCTGCCTTTGGCTCAGGGAATGATCCAAGGGCCCTGGGATCTAGTCCCACATGAGGTTCCCCGCAGGGAGCTGCTTCTCCCTCTGCCGGTGTCTCTGCCTGTCTCTCTGTATCTCTCAGGAATAAATAAATAAATCTTTTAAAAAATAAAAATATGTGGATCCATAATTATTTTCAAGAAGAGAGCTGTCAAGTTTTGAATTAGATTTTTTAAAGTTGAGATTCTCTGAGTTTATCTTGAATTTTCTATGGTTATCCAAGGAGATAGGTAAATGGTGATAAGTAAAAAAAAAAAAAAATAGTGAGGATTTGAAAGTGTGGCTGGGCGAGCAATAGGAAAGAAATAGGGGTTTGGGTGGAGCAACATGTCATCAGAGACCAGATGGGAAGAGGAGCTGGGTTAAAGGAATCGACGGTGAAAGTGCCAAGAGTAAAATGTAATTGGCATTAATTTCACAACCCACCCCTTCCCCCCCCACCCCGCACAATGTACCAAAATACCAGCAGAATCTTTAAAATACAAACATGTGTGGTGTGCATCGTGATTGAGACTGATTCAATTTTGAGTCAGCTCAGGGAGAGCCAATTCTCAGGTTGTGGGTAGAAATGAAGATGAGATATTTAATGGAAAGAGGATATCAAAATAAAGGTTTCCCAAGAGAATTTAAACTTTTGGATTGTTAGGGAACCACTGAATTTTTCTGAGTTGTGTGATAGGAGATTCACACTAAATTTATTTAAAACTCAAAGTATAGATGAGCACAGCTGATACATATTACTATGGAAGTCACACTTTCCACCCTTTCAAACTTCTTTCCCAGGTCATCTGTATTATAGCCCTTCCTGTACTAAAGTTAAAATCTACATATTTTAAGTTTACCTTCAGATAACTTGTTGGCATGTGTCTTTTTATCTGCCAATCAAATATGTCTTCATGAGACTTGACAGTGGAGATGAGCAAGGCGAGCTGGTTTATCGACCGTATCTGCTCGCAAGCATGGTAGGGACTGCATCTGGTTTTGGGGGAAGAGCAGAAGCTCTATTAGGGTCTATTCCCTATTAATAGGGTCTATTCCCTATTGTTTTAGATGCCAAGCAAAGTAAGGTGGTATTTCCATTAGAAGAGCATCTGTATGTGGGTTTTCATAAAATTATCTCAATTTCCTTCCCTGAATGTGTAGTGTCTGAGTATATAGAATCCCAGTCCAGTGTTCACCTCTCCAGCCTGTGACAAAAATAATACCCTTACTAAATTCTTAACTGCTAGAATGGTTAGACCGGTTCTATTATCTGCAACTAAGAATCCTATAGGAATAAACATCAATAAAATATGTCATAATAAACCACAGTATTACTGGCTTACGGTATATTTTGAGATAGGAAATGAGTACAGGGCTCTGAATACCAAGAATCCTGATGTCATATTAAAATGTCATTTATTTATCTGTTTAAATCTATATATTATTATAAAATATAAAATATGAAATAAACATCTTCCCACCTCCCCCAGTTAGTACCCCCACTACACAGAGTCAAAGGCCATCTGATCCAACTGAATAAGAAAAACAACCAAAGCCTCTGCAAGAGCTACACCATTTTTAGTAAAGTCTAAGAGATTTTCACCTATATCAACATTAAAAGGGAAAACAAAAGGGAGTTTCCTGTTCCCAGGGTTCTTCTTGTAGAAGTGATTAGAACACTAAGCATTGGTAGATTATCACAAAAGTCTTGTTAAAAGTTTCAACAAAGAGGACATGATGACAATTTCCCCAAACCATTTTTGAGCTCTGGTAATAAATTTATTGTAATTTATTTGGCTTTGTAATTTATTTATGTTGGGATTATATACACTCTTGACTTTTCTAACTTTAAATGGAGAGTGAACATGGAAATGGGAATCAGACAGAGGGTGTTCCACAAAGCAGAAGAGTAGGAGCCACATGGTGTCCTGAACTCTGCTTAGAGTTTCTCTTTCCCCAAAGTGGAGGTAGCAGATGGATGTGACCTGGTGCTGGAGGTGAAGTTGCATACGGCCGGGGCTGCCTCTGGTGTTAAGAAGCACAGTGCAATGAGACCAGAGTATTCCCAGGAAGGAACGTTATATAAAGGGGATAGAACCTGGTGATTGGTCTCTATGTTTTTCAGTGAGTTTTGTGCATTGCTCATCTTCACGTGTATCATTTCCTTTTTTGTGGTCCGGGTTTTCATTTTGTCAAATTACTTAAACACATGCTGCTGTTCCTGATCTGGCCTTTCTATCTCTGGGAAGAAAAAAAGAAACATCATGATGTTGAACCAGATTGATTTGTAGCATTGGACACAGGTATTAGAAACATCACAGGCTTTAGTGAGATTCTTAAATATCTATGGGGATGCTTATTGACTTTGTGTCATCATATAAAAAAAAGAGAGTGTCATATTGTTATCGTACAGAAAAGTGGATAATCTTTCCCCATAAGGACATGTTTACTTAGATGTCTTAATTTAGTTTGCTTTCTGGGGCAGATTACAGTAATTCTGCAGTGAGAAGGTTTTTCTACCATAGGAAGTATCCAGCTTTGACATAAATAATGGGGCTGCCGATTCTATCTAATGGACAGTTACAAAGTTTTATAGAAGTTAGAGCCAATGGTACCATTGCTATCATATTCATTTTATTAAGAATCTCTTCAAATATCCTTTGAGAGTTCACTCTGTATTCTCTTTTTTCCCTTAAATTATACATATGGGGAGAAAAAAATTGCAAGCTTTCAAGATATAAAAAGGGAAAAGTGAGACTAGAAGTTTAAACTGGTGGTTGGGAAATGTAAGTGAAAAAAAAGTAAAACGGAGAAAAATCAATACTATCACAGGAAGAGAAAGTATCAGCGATATGAGCAACGCTGTCTATCAAACTAGAAAGAAAATAAGAAGTCCGATGTGAATTTAGGGAAGAAATATTTTAGGGCTGCTAAGAAAAGGGCCCAAGGAGAAAAATGTGCAGAGACAATGTTGCAGCAAGTCTCTCGTAGCCTCAAGATCAAGGGACAGACATAAAATGTGGAATTCCTGTGAGTTGAGATAAATAAATAAATAAATAAATAAATAAATAAATAAATAAATAAAGATAATATATATGTAGATATATATGTGTGTATCAATATGGAAATTTATATATGCAGAAATGTACTGAATTATGATTTTAAGTAAGTACCTTATTGGAAGAGAGAAAAACAGGAAGAGAATTAAAAAGTAGAAATATCCTTGTCAACAGTTTTAAAACTACGGACATAGTTGATAAAACATGCGAATTGTAGAAAGAGGGAGTAGTGGATATATACACCTGCCTATACTCAATACGTAAACCATGAAGAGATTTTTAGGGGGAAAAAGTGAGTAGTTTGTGAATTAATTCTGGAGGAAGCCATAAATTTCTGTCACTTTGTACTTAAAGTTTGTGGGCTAAGATTATCTATCATGATGAATGCTTATCCTCCCAGACACTCTGGGGACATGTTCAACAAATGTAACAATTTTAATATAAAGGAAATATGAAGGAAATAAGAAACCCGGTAAATAAATGAGATTGGGGTCACTAGGAGGTTTATGGTTCTCAGAAGACGTTTTCTGCCCACAAGTTAGAATTGCTCAGGCTTGAGGGCCATTTTTTTTTTTTTTACTAAGAAGAATAATGGAAATTGAGAGATATATAAAATTGCTCACTAGAAATTTGAACCACAATTGTCGAAACATTTTGTTTGTATAACTCCTAAACTGGAAAAGAGAGTGGGGAGTCATAGCTGATATATATGTAGTTTTTTTTTTTTCAGATTTTATTTATTTATTCATGAGAGAGAGAGACAGACAGAGAGAAAGGGAGAGACACAGACAGAGGGAGAAGCAGGCTCCATGCAGGGAGCCCGATGTGGGACTCGATCCCGGGTCTCCAGGATTACACCCTGGGCTGAAGGCAGCAGTAAACCACTGAGCCACCCAGGCTGCCCTGTATGTAGATTTAATTAGGATTTTTCACATCAATTTTTCCACTTTTTGATTATTTTACTTTCCAAGGATCTGTAATACTCCAAATAATAGATGCATGGAGGTATTTGTACTCAAATTTGGAATGTAGTAAGATTTTTACATTCAGTTTAGTTAAAACATTAAGTAAAATATCAATATTAAATATTTATTGGAAATAAACATTGTTTTATGTTAGATAAAAAGAAATCAAGGATTGTTTCAAGAGTTTATGTCATAAATGTCTTTAAATTGGTAGTCAGAGATCTGGGCTTCTGGTGACTAGGAGAGGTCAGAGTAGTCACATTTATTGCCAATGTTACTTCTAGCATATTGTAAGAATTTTACCATTGTCATAAGTATTAAGATATGATCCTACTACTGTCCTACTTCAGTTAAAATGGCATTCCTTCATAGAGCATTTTTTCAAAGATTTATTTATTTATTTATTTATTTATTTATTTATTTGAGACAGAAAGTGTGAGTGGTGGAGGAGAAGAGAGAGAAAATCCCAAGTAGTCTATCCAATAAGCATGGAATTGACTGGGAACTCGATGGATCCCTGGACCCTGTGACCATGACCCAAGCCAAAATCAAGGGTCAGAGTTTAACTGACTTTGCCACCCAGATGCCCCCACAGAGTGCCTTTCCATGACTGCCCACCTACAGCCCCAAGCTAGGTTCTGATCCATTATTGGACACTGAATACTTGTGAGATTATCTTGAATTTCGTGTAAAAGTACCTTTAGAAAAAGCTGAGGAAACTACTGTGACCCAATTCTATGTTCTTCTTAAAAATTAGAAATCATCTTTTCTTAACTTCTGAGTCCCTTCCCTACCCTTTTTAATAGAATGCGTTACAGAAAAGACCTAACGTCATTTACTGCCCCTTCTCATGCCCCCACTGTTAAGGGCTGATGCTGAGAAGTAAGGGGAAAAGAGGAAGACCAGGATGGTTGTGAGCTCTTGTAATTGCCAAGTGTGTGTGCATGTGCGCGCGTGTGTGTGTGTGTGTGAGAGAGAGAGAGAGAGAGAGAGAGAGAGAAACTGAAACAGAGAGGAGAATGAGATTCCAATGGTTATAAAAATAAAAAAGTAAAAAAAAATAAAAAACAAAAAAGTAGATTGCTAAGATTATAAAAGAAAAAGACACTGATATTATAAGGAATGCAAAATAAAATCAGTAAACTGTCATAGCAGCTTATTCATATGAAAATAAATTAAGTTTCAAGAAAAAAAAAAGAGTAGAGATGAGCCTGTGTTCTCAAAAGCAGTGGGAAGCATCTAAATGAGTCAGGATTCTCAGAAAAATAGAAAAAAAAGTCAAAATATGTCTATGTCTATGTACCTATCTCTATCTACACCTCCATCTAGGTTTCAATCTATTTACATACTGGAATTGGCTCAAATGATTTGGGGGGCTGGCAAGCCCCAAATCTGCAGGGCACGCCAGCTGAAAGTCAGTAAGGTTAATACTGCAGTTTTGAGAAAATTTTCCTCACTAGTTAATCTCAGTTTTTGCTCTTGACCCTTTCAACTGATTGGATGAGACCCTGGACCCCACACAACTGAGTCTGATTCCCTTATCTGAAATTAATTGATCATAATAGTCAACCACATGTTATGACATATTTTTGCAGCAACACTTAGTGTTTGATTAAATAACTGTGTGCTGCAGCCTAGCCATGTCAACACACACTAATCATCACCATATCCCAACAGCCACATGTTTCAATATCCCTCCAGCTCAGGCTTAGTGAATAAAGGCTCTCAAATGCGATGGCACAACACTGTGTATCCCAAGTATCACATGTATCTATGTTATACCAGTTGTACTACTGATGGAGGAAAAGATGGGAAATTTTAAAATCTTGTTCAAGTTCAAAGTCCTAGAAGGGCTTTCCTCCTTGTTAAGATTTGGGAAGAATCAGTTCCACGTCCAATAGCGTAGGTAGTTCCTTGGCTTCTCTCTGCATTACTTCAATATTAAAAAAAAATCTATTTATCTCTTCATGACAGACCCACAGAGAGGTAGAGACACAGGCAGAGGAGAAGAAGGCTCTGTGTGGGGAGCCCAATGTGGGACTCGATCCCAGGACCTCAAGATCATACTTGAGCCAAAGCACATGCCCAACCACTGGGCCATCTAGGTGCCCCACATCACTCCAACCTTTTACACACCATTCTCCCTATTTACATGACTCTGTGCCCAAGTGTCCTTTCTGTGAAGGATGTTGCTCAGAATTATTAGCCCCCTTCACTCCTCTATCACCTCGTCTTAACTGATTATGTCTGCAATTATCCCATTTACAAATAAGGTCATATCCTGAGATATTTGTGGGGCTAGGACTTGAACATATAAATTAGGAGAGATCATCTAACCCATAATACAAGGTTTGGAATCAATTTGTAAACAGTCTTCTGTTACTTTATGACCACTGGGGCTGTGCTTATTCCATTTACCCCAAGAGAGGCTATGTTCATCCTTCACCCTGACCTCTGCCTGAGACACGGATTTAGGTTCCTGAGTGCTCTGGTATCCAGTAGGTTTTGGTGAATGAGAGACTCTGGGAGGAAACTACAAGGCCATGGAAAGGAGGGAAGGATGGAAACTGAAGGTAAGGTTTTTATTCCCTGGCTCCCTTTTTGAGTTGTCACCCACCTTGACCTTGTTGAACTCATCAACCAAATCCTGCTGCTCCTCTCTATGAAATCTGATCATGATTCTCTCTGGTCCCCAATAACTGCTCCCTTCCTCATCTCTTCTAGCCAAGAGATGGATAAATAAATTCATCAAATGGATGATGAATGGATATTCAAAATGGATAAATTAAAACTATAAAAAATAATTTAGTGTCTAGATTTTGTGAATGCTCCATCAATGAAAATTCATGTTAATTATCTTTCTGAGCCACTCGTCATTTGATGGCTTTTTTGAAGCTCTGTTGCTTGGCATCTTCTTGATGGTCTATGTTTCTGTTCTCTTGATGACTTTATCATTATGAAATAACTTCCTTGTCCAGTTCTTTGTCCAATATAAAACATTCCAGCTGTCTTTTGACTGCCATTGGCATAGTGCATCTAGCTTTATCTTTTAACCTAAGTCATCAATTTTTAAAATGAGTTTCTTGCAGGCAGCTTATAGTTGAATTGTTCTTCTTTATCTAATCTGGCGATGTCTGCCTTTAAAATTATCATAATTATTAATGGGGTTGAATTTAAGTTGATTTCCATACATTTGTTTCCTATATGTGCCATCTGTAACTGTCATTTTTCATCCTCTTTCTGTATTCTTTTGATTAATGCGATTTTACAATTCATTTTTATTCTGAATTGTCCACATGTAAGTTATGTCTTTTTTTTTTCTGAAATTTTTAAAGGATTTATTTATTTATTTTGGAGAGAGAGATTAAGAGAGCATGAGTTGGGGGAGGAGAAAAGGGACAGATCTTCAAGCAGACTCTCTGCTGAGTTTGGAACCAGATGCAGGGCTTGATCTCACGACCCAGGAGATCATGACCTGAGCTAAAACCAAGAGTCCCATGTTTAACCAACTGAGCCACTCAGGTGTCCATGTTCTATATTCTTAAAAGGTATCCAATTGAGAGAATAGTATTTGCTCAAGGATAGACCAACAACAGAATGCAGAGTCTGTACTTTAAGTAAAGAAGTCTTTACATTAAAGAGTTTATATCAGGGGTGACTGGATGGCTCATATGGTTAAGTAGCCAGCTCCGGATTTCAGTTTAGATGGTGATCTAAGGATCCTGGGATTGCGCCCCATGTTGGGCTCCACACTCAGTGGGAGTATCTAAGGATTCTTTCTCTCTCCCTCTCCCTGTGCCCCTCCCCCCATCACATTTCTCTCTCTTTCTCAAATATATTAATTTTAAAAAAGAGTTTATATCAATATCTAGAAACTCATATACAAAATGAAATTTGACCCCTACATCTCACAGTACAGAATTATTAAGTTATGATGGAATATAACCATAAATATGAAATATAAAATAGTAATATTTCTATATGAAAATGTATGAAAGTATCTTCATGACCTTAGGATAGACAAATGATTCTATTTTTTTTTTCAAGAAAAAGGATAAGCCATTAACATTTAAAAATATAGGCAACTAGTCTTCTTTTTTCAAAATAACTTTTATTTATCAAGTGATAATATTAAGAAAGTGGGAAAGGAAAGCTTTTGGCTGGAAAATGGTACTTCAAAGTGAATTAAAATCCAGTAAGATGCTAGTACACTTCAGCAGAATGGCTACAGTCAAAATCAGATAATATCCAATATTAACCAGAATGTTGAATAAACAGAATTTGTTACATTGCTTGGAATATAAATTGGCACAGACATTTTGGAAAACATTTTGGCAGTATCTTCTAAAGTTAAATATTTATGCTCTAGGAACCAGAAATTTTTTATTCAAATAAGATAGATGACTGTTGGTGTCTACTAAAAGACATACAAAAGCAATCATAGCAACAATATGTTTAAGAGCCAAAATCTGGAAACAACTCAAAATATCCATCAATGAATGAATATATTGTGATAAATTCATTCAGTAGAACATGATATAGCAATAAACAGGAAAAAAAACACAGCTACTCAAGACAACAGAAAGAATTCACATTATGTTGAACAAATAAGCTATATAAAAAGGCTACATGCATGACTAATCTATAGTGCTAAGAATCAAAACTGGTTATATTGAGAGTGGTATGAAGTAATGAAGGAGCCTTCCACGGTATTGAAAAGATTTATATATTCCCCTGGGGGGAGAAGATATAGGGGTACAGAAAAAATTCCACCAAGCTATAGACTTCAGAACTGTAATTACCTAAGTAATTAAGGACTAATTATTATCTGATTTTTTTTTTTTTTACCAAAAATTATTTACCATAGTGCTACCATAATATTCAAGCCTTCAATGCAATATACTTGGATCACAATCCTGGTGACTTGTTACTGAGTGCAGAAATCTCATTACTTTAT
The DNA here is from genome assembly GCF_003254725.2 of Canis lupus dingo. NCBI lineage: Eukaryota > Metazoa > Chordata > Mammalia > Carnivora > Canidae > Canis > Canis lupus. The sequence continues at coordinate 84,369,630 of NC_064246.1, read as the reverse complement.
TATATCTTATGCTACATGTCTGTTGTGTAGTTTATTGTGAAAAATGTAATGTATTTACATGTTATAATGTATGATTTATTGATAAGTGTTTATCTTCCTTTTCATATTATAATTTATGTACTAAATATTACATTTTTAAAGTTGTCCATAAATTGTATTATCCATAATGTTATATTAAGATAATTAGAAGAGCTTTCTCAGTGTTTTCTGCAAAAAAGGTATTGTAGGCTGGAATAGGATTGAAAGCTGACTGGGTAGACTTTGGGTATTGCCATGATTGTAATAATAATAACAATGAAGAGGGAATGAAAGTCCAGTGGGAACATAATACATGAATGAATTGATTAATCATAGTAATTTAAATAATCATAGATTTTAATGAGTTATTTGAAATAAGCAAACAGGATCAACTGATCAGGAATGGAGAGGCCATTGTAGACAAGGGGTCAGAGAAAGTTTCTCTAAAGATATGACATTTGAGATGAAATACAGTGTTTGTGAAAGAGCATGCCATGGAATGGCTAGGAGAAGAATGAATTAATTCAATAGCCAATGGGCAGGGAAGAAATTGGTACTTTCCAGTAACAGCAACAAGGCAATGTCATGGGCAACTGCTGGGGGTTCTGTGGTACAGCTACACCTATAGCAGCTGCTCCTAGAATTGAACACATCACCTTCTCAGGAATCCTGTGATGTCTCACTAACATCATGGCTTCCCAGTTACCAGCTCTTCCGAGTATCTGCCCATGTTCCTTGCTATCTCTTTTTATTTTATCCCCAGTTGACCCTAATCATCAATTCTCCTAGGAGGTCATCGTTTCTCCCATGGGGAATGTCTTCTACCTCTGATGTACTTATTGATCCTGAAAGTAGAATTCTGGGAATGAATTTTCTCCATCTGGTTATGAGCAATCATGCTGGGAAAATCACTTTTTGGAAAAAAAATTAGCTGTTATACAATATAGCTAAGAATGAGTTTCATATCATCACACATGGCATAAATTAAAGAACAGGGTTTATTGGGGGAAATAAAGAGTCCAGAGTCAACAAAAGAAGGAAAATCATGGTTTCCCCATCTTTCTTTCATCTCCAAAGTGGCTTATGGAGACCAGGGAACTTTGTTCTGAGATGGAATACCTCCCACTTTTCAATCACCTTACTTTAGGACAAGAGGCATCTTTTAAAGAAGGAAGCAATGAACTGCTACCGGCAGGACAGTCTAGATTTGGGGCACTGTTCATATGAATTGCTTATGAATCCCTTTTGTCCATCACTTAGAAGCTTAAGGGCAACTGAACATTAGGGACTTCCTGCCTGTCAAGGGAAAATATCCAGAGATACCTGGAAAGCCCAGGATAAATTAACTCCAGGCAATCTCCTTCTGCATGCATCACAAAAGGTACTACAAATAGAGAAAGACACACTGAGGTTTACTCTAAAACTTATTAACATCTCATTACCTATATTAAGGGGTAATTTTTTTTTTCCAGAACAATGCATATGGTGCCATAGGTATCTTTTTTGAAACACAGAAAATGGTTTTACATAAATTCTGTTTTAAAACATCGGACATTGAGAAGTTGTGCTCACTTCAAAATATCACTTATCTTCTGAGGACAAAGAACAACAGAGGAATACAAAAAGATTTTGACACTATCCATCACGATTTATTGCTAAAAGTAACAAAATGAAGTAAGTCTGATAAATTTTTAACATGTGTTAAGCAATAGGAGATGTTTGTGAGATTATTCTAAGAATGCATTTTTCTGTTTGTTTAAAATATTTCTCTACTAATGAAATAGCTAAATGATATAAGTTCAAGAAGTCCTGAATAGCATCAATACTCAAAGCTACAGTAAGCATGCATGTGCCAATTTATTCATTTTAATGCCTTCCACAGACGAATTAAATACTTCAGAATATGCTTAAGCCATAATTTTAGACTACTTAATTTTTTATAAGCATTTATATCCAAGCAGCCATAATGTCCATTTCAGGTTTTTTGTGCTTCACCTCATTCCATGATAAAATTCCTGCCATGCAGTGAAGATAAAACAAACAAAAAAAAGATTCTATGGAAAAGCCTCAAATTTAGAGGAATGGTTGGGATGGAGAAAATGAAGTATGAATGTAGATTCATTGTCTAATCTAAATGTTATATGGCAATGATAAGAAAGAAATTTATTTAAAAAAATATATGTGGGTGGATTTGAGAGTTTATTTTTTAGTGTTAATATATGATTTTGAAAACATACCATACACCACTTTTGGCAGGTAAAAACTACATCTATTGATCTAAGTCAATGTGTCCCTTTTCATTTAAGAAGACAAAACATATGCGAGAAAATGTTATAACAATGCTGTAGTCCTGACGATGAGCTGCCTTAAATATTACACAGTAAATATTCTTGAAATTCATTATAATGTTATCCTATAAAACTAAGTGGTTAATTTGCTTACATATAGTAAACCCATTTATCTAAGAATTAAAACCAACACACTTTTCTTGAGTGCCTACTATATGCCAACCAACAATCTAAGGGCTGGGAATAAAATAGTGGGAAACAAATACCCTGTCCTCATGAATCCTACAGTCTATTTGGAAGACATGCATAATGAAATATAATACATGAATATAACATGTATATTATATGATAATAAGTACTACTGAGTAAAATAAATCTGAAAAGTGAAATAAAGGACACTGGATTTGGGAGGGTTCGATTTAGGAGATGATCAGTAGAACCTTATTAAACAATAACTTGGTAAAAAATAAAAATAAATAAATAAACAAAACAGTAGTTTGGTATCTACCAGGAAGACGTTATACTTCTTTCTTCATAATCTCATCCAGAGAAGCACACATTGGGTGCCAATTCTCAGTATCACCCCAGGAATATTTAGATAAATGATAGATAGATAGATAGATAGATAGATAGATAGATAGATAGATAGATGATAGAGATGATACATAATCAGACTGAATATAAACAAAGACATAAATGCAATTAATTGTTCTAGAAAGGAAAAAAGGGCATCAAGAACAAAGGCAGAGATAAAAAATAATATAAAGAATAAGTAATGGAAAGGATATAGGTAGAAATATTATTTTTCCTATAAAAATAGCCCCAAATGAAAGAAAAATAAAGGTAATAGAATAATAACAAGGACTTTTATAGAATTTAAGAAATATATTATCACAAACTACAATGAATAATAGGTAGTTCCATTGTACATGAGATAAAAAATAATGCACGAATCTAGGCATTTTACAAGATTATGAACATCAGTGACAAAATAAATTTATCAGGAGAAGAACTGATCATCCACAAAGAAAAAAAAGTTAGTTGTGTATCCAACATTATAGCAGTAAGCCTGGATGTACGAAGTTATTTAAAATGTTAAAATTATTGAACAAGAGAGCTTAATAAATAGAATATTACTTTTAACCACAAGGGTGAATTAAGAATAAATACCTACATGCAGGTCATCAGAAAATTCTCTATCAAAATCTACTTTGAGTAGAATTAGGATTCTAGTGCTGAAATCACATTTTATCATGTTATGGAATATGCACTGTCCCTCTGTGGAGACGAGGTGATTTTTCTCTTTCTGAGTATGATGACTTGTGTTAATGGATCCCTAATATTGAACTAAATTTGCAACTTCATAATATTATCTACTGATATCTGGAGAAAGCAATGAAATATGTAAGAGCGTGTGAGTAACAACTGCCAAAGCATAAGATGCCAGTGAGAAAACAGAATCATAGCAGGTCCTGAACAAAACAACGTAGGATGGAATCATGGTGAAGCTGATATAAGAAAACAAAGAGGGGTGATAGGAGCTAAAGAGGTATATTTTGAAATCAACACATAAAATAGTAATAACAATGATAATAAAATACGACTTCAAAGACGTAGTAAAAAAAACTCAGTGTTACAAAGGCGACCTCAATACAATTCAAGGAGGGAGTAAGCAGCAGTCTTTACTCATCCATCCTCACATAATAACATTAGAAAAAACAGAGCAAACATATGCATAGGTTCGTATATTCACAGACCTTTCATTTTCAGGGGGAACATAAATGAAAATGCTTATAAACAATCATTTAGTTAAAAAAAAAAGGAAATTATGGGATCCCTGGGTGGCTCTCTCTCTGTCTCTCATGAATAAATAAATAAAATATTTTTTAAAAAAAGGAAATTAAAAAATTAGAGCTATTACTTAATTCAAATTTGTGAGATAAGCTATCTCATTTGATGGAAATAAATCAAGAAAATTTAAAATCAAATGAGCATTTTCAGTTAAACTGAACACATAAACACATTTAGTTATAGTTATTTTCTCCTAACTCTTCTTTTAAAAAAAGAGGTATATAAAACAAAACTACATTAACTGGTAAGGACAAGGTACATAGGAAAAGATACAACAGAGAACAATAGATCACAACAATGTTTTAGAAACTGAGTGGAAGATAAAGAAGTTTAAATAATTTGGCAGAGCATAGAAAGTTCTTTGCGTGGATGAGTGCGTATATGTGAGTATGTGTGAGTGTAAAATTCAAATTCTGAAAAGTCTCAGGGATTCAAGGCACCACATGTGCCGCAAGTAGGATGCTAAAGTGGCTGACAACAGAGGAGTGTTTGGAAAGCTTATCTAGGAAGCAGCTAGTCGTTGGTATCTAGGGTCCAATACTGCACAGCCAGGTCGACAGCTACACTCTTTTGCAGACACACCGAGAGCTACACGTCAGAAACATTGGCTCAGGCATTGTGTGAATTCAGAGATAGCAGGCAAAGTTGAATGTGAGTTAGAGATTCAACTGAAGAGTAAGGAGAGGAATTAAAATTCTGAAGCTCTTTTTTTTTTTAAGATTTTATTTATTTATTCATGAGAGACACAGAGAGTGAGAGTGAGAGAGAGAGAGAGAGAGAGAGAGAGAAGCAGAGACACAGGCAGAGGGAGAAGCAGCCTCTATGCAGGGGGCCCGACGCTGGACTCGATCCTGGGTCTCCAGGATCACACCCTAGGCTGAAGGCAGGCACTAAACTACTGAGCCACCCAGGCTGCCCGGAAGCTCTTTTTTTCTCAACAAATCACCAATATTGGGAGCCAAGCTTACCCAACACAGAGAGGAGATAAGAAGGATAGATTCTGGAGATGCTGAACAACTCTATGCTAGGTAGACTAGTGGCCTCCTAAGAGGCCCTGACTTGAATCTTTAAAACTTATAAACCTGTTACAGACAAGGCAAAAGAAACTTTGCAGATTAAATTAAGGTATGGATGTTAAAAGAGGTGGTGGTGGTGGGAGGGGTAGATTATTATGAATGGGCAGGATATAATTGCGTGAGTCCTTAAAAGCATAGAACTCTCTTGGTAGGAGCAAGAGAGATGAGGCAGGAGGTGAAATCAGAGAGATTATTAAAAATTAAAGTATATGGAACTAAGATAAAGCATGTAATGGGAAGTGATCCAATGAGGGTGCTTGGGTGGCTCAGTGGCTGAGCATCTACCTTTGGCTCAGGTCCTCATCCCAGGGTCTTGGGATCAAGTCCCGCATCGGGCTCCCTACAGGGAGCTTGCTTCTCCCTCTGCCTGTGTCTCTACCTCTCTCTGTGTCTCTCATGAATAAATTTAAAAAGGCAGGTAATGGGGTTTTCATTTTATGGTGAGGCCCAATATTCAACAAGCTCATCTGAAACATCAAGCTCTCAATTATTTTGTGTTTTTTTGTGGATTACTAATTTGCTGCTAAGCAAAATCAAGCATTTAAAGAAATCCTCTGGAAAAAAATCAGAGATGTCAAATTTTTAGTAGAATAGAGAAAAAAACTACAAATACTAAGTAAATGATTATGTGAAGTGGTATTTCACCTTAAATAAGATGAAGGATACTAGAAAATAGAAATATTCAGATGGAAATAAGCATTTTTGGAAATTCAGAATATCATATAGTAGATACTAAAAATAAATGAGTATATTAGGTTATTAAGGGGGAAAAGAGACAATATGAGAAACCAAAAAAGAAAATAAAGAAAAAGATTAGAGACAAGGAAGTTATCAGAGAAAATATATAAAGAAATTGTTAGAGTTTTTTGGTTGAAAGGGTTTGCCATAAACCACACAATTCGTGATGACTAACGCAGCTTCCTGAAATTTTAGAGCGGCGGAAAAAATAAAAGTTTGAAAACTCTTCCATAGTTGAAGACAAAAACAGGACTATGTGGAAGGCCAAATTCTAGGATGGCCTCGTGATTCCCGCTCCCTAGGGGAGTTACATCATATGGCAAAAGTGATGAATGTCGAACCTTTAAGTTGTTTCCCCAAATCAATCCCCTTTAAATTAGCCATAAGAACTCTCCTGGCTCCATAAATTGGAATCCCTCTAAAAGTGGTTGTGTGTCGTCCTTGAGTTCAGAGACCCCTTTCCTGCTGACCTAGAAGAATAAGCTGCCATGGGTTCTAGAGCCTCAATGACGTTCATTCTTCCACCAACTTGCATGTGCTTCCACGTGCACCCTTCCTCACCGAGTTCTCTAAATCAGGAAGGCAGGCAGGTCAACGTGTTGGTGTGTCCCCGGGGGGCCCTGATCAGAGGACAAGCAAGGCCACGCCTGGACTCTTGAACCAAGTAAACTGAAATACTACATGTGCTTTGCTTTAGATCAGGTCGTGGATACTCAGCTTAAACGAATGTGATCTTAAATCAGAATAGCAGTGGGGGTGTCAACATAGACACTTGAATATACAATAAAATGGGAAAAATGTCTCAGTTTTCACATTTAGAGAGGTATGTCAAGATTTCATAAGTAGCAACTGGGGTCCATATTAGGGCAGGGAAGTTGGAAGGGATTTTTAAGCAGCACAACGTTGTGTGATGAACCTCTGAAGAGATGTTGGACTGAATGCGAACTCGTGTCATGTCGTGGATAATTCTCTACTCTGTTACCTCAGTGGTTAGCAGAATGAGGCCATGGAGGTGAAGTTGACATAAAACCAGCAGCTGTGACCTTAGGACTGCCCTATCAGCGGGAGACCGACAGCACGACGAGAGTTTGGTGACAATACTAGATTTACTAAGACATACATTCTAAGAATAATGTTTCACCTCTAAATTGGGTCTTGGAAGTTTTCAACGGTGATTGTGTGCTCTGCCAAGCCATGCACGGCTCTGGAAATGAGCTTGTAGCTCATTAGAATGTGGAACATTCTAATACTCATGTTCCCATTCTCTTTTGGCCTGAATCCGGTAAGATTGAAATTTTCTACTCTCTCTACCAAAAGTAGGGGTTGCTTCCCTCTAGCCAGTGGCTGGTGGACACGAGTGACATGTGTCACATCTCGGCTGAAGCATTTAGTGCACACTTGAATCCTCCTACTCTCTCTTCCCCTGTTCACTGGGAAAACCACATGTTCGAAAATGTGAATCCGCAATCACCAGATCATAGATCTTCATTAACCTGGAAAATTGAGTTATCACGCAGATAACTTTGAGTTAGCACTTAGGTGACTTTGGCCCTAGAATATTATAGGAATTTCAGGGCTTTTTATGGGCAAGAAATAAACTTTTATTGTGTCAAGCCATTGGAATTCTGGGTTTGTTTATGCTGTGATGATTCTAACCTATGTTGACCATATAATGAGAAATACTGGGAGGTTATGGAGGATTGAGGACACTTCCCTCAAGATGAGTGTTGGATGGATGTCAATGTAGAATTGGTGTGGGCCAGTAGGGTCACATGAGGAGGCCAAGCCTGGGAATTCAGCATGGTGGAGGGATAGTTGATTGATGCAGGTCCTGAATGTGACTTGTGGTACCTGAGAAGCACTTGGGTTATGACAGGTTGGGCTCTAATCTCGACATGAAAGCAGTAACAGAGAGGAATGGACAGCACGGGGGCTGTGGTCGGCAGCATATGTGGTCTCCTACAGACATGGGTGTCCTAATCCTCCATAATTGGTGAATATGAAAGATTTCATGGTAAGAAAAATTAAGCTTACAGGTGGAATTACGTTGGTATTCTGAATGATTGGGGTGGGGCCAATGCCATCACTGAATCTTTAAAAGTGAAAGAGGGATTCAGAGAGAGGGTAGGGGTAGCGTGAGGTGAGCAGGACTCTACTTCTACTTCTATTGCTGGCTTTACAAATGGCCTAAGGGGACCATGAGCCCAGGAGCACAGAGGCATCTGGAAGCTGGAAAAGGCAAGGCCACGTGTTCTGTCCTAGAGCTGCTCTGAGTCACTACATCGTAGCTGACGTCTTGATTTTAGCCCAGCGATATCCATGCTTCTAACCCATAGAGACATCAGATTATAAGCCGGTAGGGTTTCGTAAACTGCTAAATTTATAGTATTTGCCATCAGGACACTAGGAAACAAATGTAGGCAGTGATACCACAGTCTGCAGGCTGACAGACAGACTGGTCATAGAAATACTGCGTGCCACTGGAGAGGGACCAGTAGGAGCTGAGGTCAATGCCCCAACCAAGAGCCATCCAGAAAACAGACACCTAAGGCCTTACAACCCCACACAGATTTGCATTTGGCCAACAGCCTGGATAAACGTGGGAGCTAGTTCCTCCTCAAAGCTTCTAGAAAGTTATGAAGGCCTGCCAACACTTCATTTTCAGTCTTGTAAAGTCTTAAGTAAGGGGACCCGCTGGGGCCATGGGGACGTCTGACCTACAGAACGGTAACAGCAAGTACACGGTCTTTTTGGTGTGTTATGTGGGCTGTTCTGTTGTGTTTTGTCTTCACAGTCACTGAGTTTGTGGTTGGTTGCAAGCAGCAATAGGACACTCCTACACCTAGGGACTGAGTTCCTTCACACTTTATCACCATCTGTCCCCTGTCCTCTAATTATCGGAAAACGCGTACGCTACTTAAACATTCAGTATGTACTTGATCATGTCAACGTAAATATCACTCTATAGAAGGTGAAATCTGGTAATACTATTTTCCTTCTTTCATTGGTCATCTTTGAGCTATCATGTATTCATCTGCACGTTTTCTATATATTGATTATTTATTATTTCTATCTCAATATTGATTTCTTTCTTATGCTCCCATATTTCCCCTACATATAACCTGGTCTGTTTGTCATCCCCACCCCACATTGCACCTTCGCCATGTACCGTCTAATATCTTGCCCTGTGCTCGGTTGATTGTTATCGAGGACCACCGTCCAGCTGTATTTGGGGACCTCTTGGTTGTGGTTAAGCTTTTCTTTGGCTAAGAAAGAAAGGACTCAGATGGAAATAATTCCTTTCAGTCTTTTTTTTCCCCTCCCCATTACCCTTTTTATATTTGATCTTTGATTAGTAATGTGGCTGGGGACGATATTCTATCTGAAACGTCCTTATGCATAAGCCTTGTGGAAGTTCAGTTCCGTCTTCTATCATTCAGCAATGCCAAGTTGCAGAAAAATTCAGTTCCCATTTCAATATGACACCTCTGCATGAAAAGTGCTTTTCACTCTCTGGGCTCTGTTGGGATTTTCTTTAGTGTTTTGAAATATGAAAATAAGCATGTTTTAGGACTCAAAATACTAAACAATTTTTGTGTCTTCTTGTACCATGGGGTCACACATTTATTTCTGGGAAATGCTATTGTATGCCTTAAATATCTTCTCTGCTCTGCACTTAATCTCTTTCTGGGATAAATATTATTTCATGTGGGATGCTGTGGATCATTCCTCTAAGTCTTTTTAAATTTTTATTTAACATTTTGTCTTTAGGTTTGTTTTCCGCATAACTTTCTTGAAATTATCTTCCAAACTTTTAACTAGAGCTTTTTTTTTTTTTTTTTTTTTTCTTTTTTAACCTTACATTCCACTTTAAATCCTTTTTATTTTAAACTCCTTTAAGGGCATCCTCTTCCTGATTTATGGCTGTAATTTATGTTCATAGGTTGGAGAATGTTGTTTATTGATTTGGTTTGTGTGCATTTCTCCTGCTACTTTCATGATCTCTGTTTCCTTTCGCATGTGTTTTACATTGTTGTCTTTTTTTTGTTTGTTTGTTTTTTATTTTTTCATTTGGTGAGCTTTCCTTCCACAGCCTGTTCCTTGACCATCTATTCATATTTTGATTATTGATAGCTGTCTACAGGATCTAGTTTCCGTTTTCCCTATGATATCCAATTATTTCCTTCCTAACTTTCCTCTAGCCACAAGTGGCTTCCTTGCTTCTTTTAAAAATAGTAAGTGTACTCACCCTGGTGTCCTTTACACTGCCTATTCTCTCTGCCCAGGGTTCTTTTCCCTGTGATACCCACATGGCAATTCCCTTACCTCATTAAAACCACTGCTTGATTTTCATCTCAATGACACCTTCCTTGGACACCCTAATTAATATTATAACAAACTCCTTTCCCCAATACTCCAACCCTTCTTAAACTGCTCCACTTTTTCTTCGTTCCCAGCACTTATTTTTAGGTAACTTTCTGTATGTCTATGTCTAACGCTTATTGTCAGCCTCCCTCAATTACAGTGTAAGTCACATAAGAGAAATGATTTTTTTCACTCATATTTACTAACATATTTCAATCACCTGAGCAGTCACTGGGCTCTGATAGTTATTCATTTACCCACTGAATGATTGGATGTGTGAATTAGGGGTGAAGCAGTAACATTATTTAATGGAAGTATTTTTTATATGGGTGGGACTTAACACTGATGACGTCATACAATACAAATTGGGGAAGAGGACGCTCCAATGTCCGTAGTGTCATGCTGGAAGGTGGGGTTGGGATGTGGCTATTTCTAGATATCGCATTGGTTCTTTGATATCGACCAACATGTTCCTTGATAACTGTCAATCTCACCAGTCATTTTTCTACAGGCCTTTGTCTATGAGTGTGAAGCTCGTGTTCTTGACACAGATTCAGCACTTACATACTGCTCATCTCATTCCTGTTTATGACTGTCTGGTTCCTCAGCATTGTCACCTTTCCAGGTACAGGTGACAATCATCCTTCTCTTCTACTTTGAGCTGTGCACATTTTGAATGCAGAGCAGACGTGTCTGTTAGGATAGTTGTCTTATTTTCTGCCTTTTCATCTCCAGACCTCCCTTCATTTTTTTATCTGCGTGAACCTGTACCCCACGTTTACTTTTATGCCATCTTAAAGAGGAGAAGAAATACGTCTCGGAATTTAGTGCAACCTACCTAATTTTAATTGAGCTATTATTGTATTTTTACTATTATTTATTTTATCTCTAAGAAATCTAGCATATCTGAAAGGTAGATATCATTGTTGCTATCCTGTTTCTAGTTTACAACATCTTACCTACACAGAATTTTAAAATATTTCTTTATCTATGGAGGCTCCTTACTTCTAATTCATCAAAACTCATGTTAAAGGACATATTTGATTATTGAGTTTTATCAAACGAGATATAAACCTTTGCAGAAACAATACTAAAGAATTTTGAAAATAGATCTTCATAAAAAGTCACCTGAAATTAAATATGCCCTATTAAACAAACAGAAAAAAATATTTTAGGTACAAATATATATTTTTAAAATTATAGAATAAAGTGAGAGCTGATTTATTTCTTTATTCATCTTTATGTATTGATGAATATTTTTGATTTTCATCAGAAAACTAAAATCGAGTGTAGATTTTTTGGAACAGATATATAGATTACAAGAAAAAAATAGGACTGTGAAGATAAATAACCTAATGATTATATTTGTATTATGCCTAAACTTCCCCAAGGAAGCCAGTACAGGCTGTTATTCAGAGGTATTATGCAGATTCCTTGTTTCAAAAAAATTCTCCCCAAAGGACACAAACTTTCAAAATCACTTTGACAAGTTTTTGCAATGCCTTGAAATAAATAAGATGCCATTCCATCCCTTTCCATACTGCTTCTAATACCTCTGAGACTGTTGGTTCAAAGGCTCACATGAAGAATGACATAACAGCATCAACCTATAATTATAATCACTCTTACTTTTCAATAATTTGGCATTTCAAGATGCTAGTTCCTCATTATCGAGGATTCTTTAGTGTCATTATCACAAGGCTGGTTTGTTTCTGATGTTAAACCTTTACTTCAAACAACAATGGTTTAATTTTAGGAACAGCCATTTTGACAGAATTTTTTTAAAATATTCAAAATTAATAAGTTAGAAGTAGAAGCTATTTATTTTGACTCAATTAATGTATCTTCACAATTTACTGGGTGATAGGACTACTTTGTAGCCAGCAGCTCTCTGCTTCAGTTCCTCTTGACTTGCTGCAATGATTTATGTGTATGCTAACACTAATTCATGTCCCAAAGTGACAGCTTGAAAGACTGCAAATGTTGCCCAGGTGGTTGATTATCAGAAAAGTTATTGAAATACATGAAGTTAGGCATTCAGTGGGTGGTACCAGGAGGTCAAACACAATTTATCACACCTGATAAAAATGTCCTTGGCTAGATCTAGTTACATTTGTAACATCATCCAATGAATTACATATTAATGTAAAAAAAAAACCAAGCAGATTGAAGGGCTTATTTCTCTGCTTTTGACCTTGGCTACCTGCTGTCCTGGTTGTCATTTTGTGGGTCTACTGTACCACCTCTTTCATTTTGGGGATATATTTTGCATCGCAAAAATCGTTAATACACTTCTTAAATTCTCCATGTTTATCAAACATTAATCACCTTTAGGTGAATGTAAAAAAGGAGAGTTTGGTATTGAGTGAGGAAGTGCGACATCGTTCTGTATAGTTAATAACTTGGTTTCTATAAGATCATTTTAAGAGTTAAAACCTACTTTAAATCATGGCTACATGTTTATTAATCCATAAGAGGGGACTGTGTAGACATCTTCATGTGATGTGTAGCTCTTTATGAGAGAGCATGCTAGCAGGTATCAGGGGATGGTCCATGGTTGATACTCAGAGGTGTGACAGATCAGAAATTGTTTCATTAGGGACGCCCCAGGGGCTCAGCGGTTGAGCACCTGCCTTTGGCTCAGAGCATGACCCCAGGGTCCTGGGATCAAGTCCCACGTCGGGCTCCCTGCATAGAGCCTGCTTCTCCCTCTGCCTGTGTCTCTGCCTCTCTCATGAAAACAAAATAAAATCTTTAAAAAAAAAAAAAGAAATTGTTTCTTGGCCAGAAATTGTCAAAAATTATTCATACCGTTGGATCCTTCTTGCAGTGACAATCTTAATTTCATTCAGGAGTAAATGCTAACCATTTCCCACTTTGGTGGTTGCAGATTGGGGCAAAAAGGAATTTTCTCAGGACTGAGAGAGACTGTTTTCTGCTGGTGGTGGAACGATGGGACTGGCACTGGATGGCGAGCAGAATGCTAGGGTGGCCCACAGGCTCCTGCCCCTGGTGCAGGGACTACCCCGAGTGTCAGGTGGCCCCGCTAATGTGGGATAGTCACTCCTGTGATGATGGCAGGTTATACACGGCATCATCTTAGCTGCCTGAACAGAAAGAGATGTTCCTGCTGGCTTTGTAAAGTGAGCTGCATGGGAAGGGCCTATGGGTGGCCTGCAGGAGCCAAGGGCATCCCCCAGGGACAGAATCAGCAAATGGGGATCTTGATCCTATAGCCAGAGGGAACTCAATTCTTTCTGTCAATAACCTTGTGAGCCTAGAAGTGGTCCCTAGGCTTTTGAAAAAAAAAAAAAAAAAAAAGATGACCCAGTTGATAGCTGAGTTTGATGACCCAGTTGATACCTGGATTTGAACATCATAAGGCACAGAATGGAGGATTAGTTAAAATGTGGGAGACTCCTGATCCATGGCAACTGTGAGATAAATTTATCTTTGTAAAGCAGCTAAATGTGGTAATCTATGACTCAACCATAGCAAACTAGTACAGGCAGAGAGGGTAGTTTGACCTCCTAACAGGAGAACTTGTTAGGCTTTTGAGGAAGAAAAAGATACAATGTTTTGACTTCTTCAGTGCAAAGAGAGTGGGAGGGAGGCTGCTTTCTTAAATTTAAAGTGGAGAAATAAATGCATGATTCTAGAAGAAAAGATTGAAGGGAAGATTGTCTTTTAAAATTGGTCATCATAAATGAGTATTAGCATGATATATATCACAGCAAAATTATTTTTGCACATTTTAATACAATTTGTAAAGGCTCATTGACCAAAATATTTTAACTGGATGCTGCAATTAAAATAATTTACAGGCTTTGCTTGATTTAAGGCTACACTAATGCAAGGTCATTAATTCTTGTAATTATGCTCAATGCCATTTTTTTATTACAAAAGAGAATACATATAGCACATGACTGTATGCAATTATTCTTTAAATCGTTATAAAGTACATTTCACCAATGAGAGGCCGATGTTTTATATCGCTTATATAATGAGCAGGGTAACAAAAATAATTTGTAATATTAAATAAATCAAGAAGTTGCAAACTTAGAATTGTGCATGCTCTTAATTGCATCTTCTGTGTTTCTTTTTCCATATGTGATGTTGGGAGCAGGTGCTAACTTTGGATTTACATGCGATAACGTAGTTCAAATGGTTACCTCAGTCAGGAAGGAAAAGGCACAATGCATCCTGGCCCAGTTCAAGAAAGAGCTAAATCTAAATCTAGAATGGATATCCTGTATATTTTGAGGCAAAAAGTTTCAGTCAATTCTCTTTTATCCAAGATCTAAGAGCGATCTTCGTGCATGGTAACTCTTCGCCCTGACACCCCACGTTGATTTGATGAGTTGTGAATGGGATTTCACTTTGCTCAGAAAGTCTTCCAAGAGGTAAGATATACAAATCATCAGGGAAATACTTCTCTCCTTATATAGGAATCCTATGGAAAGCAACATCTGTAACAGAAGTGTGCAGTGTAAGGAAAACCTGTGCATATACCAATCTGTTTAATAATTGAGCCTTCTGTCCCTGGAAGATTCCTTCCAACCATTCTCTCACCCACTACATGCAGAAGTTCCCATCGCCTTTCTTTACTGTCCCAGGCTATGTCTTTGTCAGTACAATGCTTAATTTACAAACTTTATGAATGGGATCATAATACATATCATATATACATACATACGTATATATTTTTTTCCAACTAAAAGTGGGTAGGACAACAAATCCAGGAAGAATCAAGCAAAATATCTAACAGATGTGATCGAATCACAAGATCATTCTGCTTGTCATGGTGGCAATAAGGTTAAATCCTTGAGGCCCCAATTTCCTATTTTAGATAGAATTTTGTTAATCAGTAAAAATATGCCTTTCTCTCTCTCTCTCTCTCCTCTGCATCATCTATTTTTTATATCTTTACAATTGACCTACTAAGTTTTTTTTTTAATCAAAGTAAACAGAGTAAAAGAAAGTCATAAAGTAAGCCATAAAAAGAAAAAAAGTGTGGGGGGGGGAGGGAGAAGGGAGGGAGAAAAAAAGCACCAAGAGATTAAATTAGGTTACTGCCCAGCATGTTTGGGTGATGCACTGCTATTCTGCTCTCAAAAATCTATGCATGAGTCAAACTTGGGTTTTAGTTTCAAGCTTGTGTCTTATTTCATTTTTAAATAATTTTATTTATTTATTTGAGATAGAGAGAAAGAGAAAGAACATGAACAGGAGAGAGGAGAGAGGGAGAAGCAGATCCCCCACTGAGCAGAGAGACCGACACAGGGCTCGATCCCAGGACCGCAAGATCATGGCGTGAGCCGAAGGCAGAAACTTAAACATCTGAGCCATCCAGGGTCCCACAAGTTTAAATTTTAAAAAGCAACATGATTTTCAAGTTCATTGAATTGAGTAAGGAAAGATCAACTCAAGGTAATCATCTATATCATCTATAAATACAGTAAAAAGTATTCATTTATACTATAAATATCTATGTGTACAACATTGGCCAGATACTGAGGTTATATCAATAAAAAGCCTTTAAAAGCCTTTTGTTGTTGTTGTTGTTGTTGCTCTCGAGTAAGTTACAACACAAAGTAGAAGTTGGTAGAGTATGGTCTCTGGGTCAACTCCAACCCACCACCTGTTTTTGTAAATAATATATTATTGGAACGTATCTGTGCTCATTCAACACATTATGGCTGCTTTTGTCCTATAGTAACAAAGAGTAGTTGTGACAGAGATAGCTTGGCCTGCAAAGCCTAACTATTCCCTGGCCCTTATTGAAAATGAAGAGTAAAATAACTGATATAGAGTGAAATAACTAATTAGATAGATGATCAAAATCCAACTGGGACACCTGGGTGGGTCTGGTTGAGCATCTGCCTTTGGCTCAGGTCATGATCACGGGGTCCCGGGATCGAGTCCTGCACAGGGCTCCTATGAGGAGCCTGCTTCTCCCTCTGCCTATTCTCTCTCTCTGTCTCTCATGAATAAATAAATAAAGTCTTAAAAAAATCAAAATCCAATTGGTGTAACATAGGTAGTTGAATGAATGTGTTGATGTTCTAATTTTCCCACACAACTATCATGATTTTTTTAAATATTTTTTTTTATTTATTCATGAGATTGAGAGAAACAGACAGAGAGAAAGAGCAAAGGGAGAGAAACAAGCAGAGTCTGCACTGAGCATGGAGCCTGATGAGGATTTGATCCCAGGACCCTGAGATCATGACTTGAGCTTGAAACCAAGGGTCAGACACCCAACCAACTGAGCCACCCAGGCACCTCAAATATTAAGATTTCTTAAATTATCTCCTAATAATCTACTTATACTCAGATTCCTGTCTCAGGATGATTTTGGGAAAACCTAAACCAAAATAGTGAAGTAGTGGGTATTAGAGGTGGATCTCTAGCCTACAGATTCTTCTGTGAATCCTAGAGTGGGTCATCATGCTCTGGCCATTGATGGTAGTATGTTAGGAAGTAAGAACTCAGCCCAATATGGATTTGAAGTACTCTCAGATATTGGGAATTCGGATAGCGTATAGGTGGAAGGGTTCCTACTTGGCTGTACGATCACTCTAGTTGTTGAGAAATTCTGGAAAATTATAAGTAATTATAAACAGGGAAGACATCATGGAATGATCCTAAGTAAAATCAAAACCTTAAAAGAAGAAAAAAAAAAAAAAAGACAGGCTCAAGTAGGCCAACTTTCAAGTCAGAGAATCCTGATGTCCTATTTTAAGAGAGCTTCCTCTTACAGATTGGCCACTTATAAAAGTGGATCAATTTTTAGCCCTGGGGAACATCTCACACTCAAGTGTTCACTGTGACAGAAAGAGGTGAGTCCCTGAGATCCGAGGAGGCAGGGACAACTAGGTGGATGCTTTTCAGAAACCTGAACCTGCAAATTTGTTTGATTCTCCAGGCAATAGAGGCGGTGCCTCCTCCTTGCTCTAGACTAGAGACTTCCCTTTACCTGGAAAGGATGCAGTGGTCTCACAGGAAGTGCAGGCATCACTAGATGATGTCTGCCTCCCCCTCCCCCCGAGTATTTGTCCCGGACTGTAGCGTGCACACAAAGCACCTGGACAGATGCTGCAAATTAAATATCTCAGTTCGCATCCCCAGAAATGGCGATTTACTAACTCACAGTGTATTGTAAAGGTTCATTTTAACAAGCCCCTAGGTCATGAGGCCACAGATTCGAACATACACTCTGAGTCATACTATCCTAGAGCAATCACTTGGGTCAGGTCTCAGCGTGGCTCCATAAACACTGGCCTTGCTGTGCTAGACGGGGAATATTCACCAAAGGGGTCGTCGTACCTGGCTATGCATCTGCAGGCACCAAGGGAACAGGTCTGCAAATGCATCTTGGGGCTCCTGGGTCGGTGGAGGGGAGGAGATTTTTACCTGAAGCAGGGACTTCGCCCACCTTCAGGATTCTGCGTCCTGTTGCTGAGCTGATCCTCCCCTACTCCTAAAACTGCCAAGACAGTCTTAACATCCCCCTTATGTCTTTCTCTCTCTTATTTTTTCCTCCTAAACCACTTCACTGAGGTCTGATTGACCTACCAGAAGCCGCACATGTTTAATATATGCAACTGGAACCATTTGGAGGTAAATATATTTCTGTGGAAAATGTCATCACAACCTATGACATAAATGCAGAGGCCTCTTGAGGCAACAGGCTTGAGGAATGGGAACCGGGCTGAATGCAAATAGGCTCCTTGGGCTTCCCACCTCAAAATACCCACAAGGCCCAGCTGACCAGCGGGCTACTTACAACTGGGCACAAGCACCAAAAATGAAAATTCCATATGTTCCCCATTCCTGTTCAACTCTCCTCCCCAGCTCCCGCTCCACGTCACCGCCTCGTCACAGACCGCCTCCTTGGCTGTCCTGCTAACTGCTCCCTTGCCGTGGATTCAATAATTTCCTTTGTTCTGTCTCAGGTGAATTATTTCACTACCTGTGTCACCCTTCACCCAATTAGGTCTCCCAAAGTAAACATACCCATCACTTCTAAAAGCTTCCCCCATCCCATTTATTATTATTATTTTATTATTATATTATTATTATTATTACTATTATTATTTGTATTTGAAGTAAGAATACTTAGATGCAGAGAAAGTATTTTACAAAATTCAACGACCCTTCATGATAAAAAAAAAATAGTAAATCAACAAATTAGGTGTAGAAGGAACTTATTTCACTACACTAAAAGCCAGATGTAAAAAGCTTGCAACGACCTGTCCTCATGCTCCACAATGAGAAACTGAAATCTTTTCCTTGAAGGTCTGTCACAAAGCAAGAACACCCACTCTCACCACTCCTATTTAATATTGTATGGAAGTCTTAGCCAAAGGAATTAGTCAAGAAAAAATAAATAAAAGGCATCCAAGTTGGAAAAGGAGTCAAATATCTCTCTTTACAGAAAATGTGAACTTGTACACAGGAAATCGTGAAGACTGCACAGAGCACGAAATAAACAGAAGCTGTTAGAATAAATTCATTAAAGTTGCAGAGTACAAAATCAACATAAAAATCAGTTGTGTTTCTACACACAAACGGTGCACAATTAAAAAGGAAATTGAGAAAGCAGTTCCTTTTTGCAAAACCATCAGAAGAATAAAATGCTTAGGAATAAACTCTTCATCTCAATTTCACATTAGATAAGCTCTTTCCAGAGTGTAGGCCCCTGACCTAGCTTTTCTTAGAGCATTTCCTTTTAAAAACCAGCTGAAAATTCTTTCTTTGCCTGTTTGAGATGTAAATCTTTTTGAAAACTTCTTGCCATTTCTACATTCCAGAACTGCCTTTTTTTAGGGACCTGGAGGTCCTGTATTTGAAATGTAATCATCAAGGAAGACAATGCCCCCCCGCAACACACACACAGAATTGTTTATTTTTTTCTTTCTTTTTTTTCTTCTTTAAGATTTATTCTCTTAGCAATTTTTCTTTTCAGATATGCAATGCAGCATCATTAACTATAGTTGTCATGCTGCACTTTACATACCACAATTTATTTATTTTATAACTGGTAGTTTGATCCTTTTGATATGATCTTTCTCCCTTTCTCCCAGTCTCTAGGAAGGGGAAGGTAGAAACCCACTTGCCTTTAGTGAGCAACTTGCTCCAAGATGTAAAACTACCTCCTGTTACTAAGACACAGGGTATCCTTTGGTACAGCCAATTAGCATGGCAAGTGGCCAAAGATCCTCCTCCCTACTTCCCAGCTCTGAAAACCTCTCCCTCCCTTTGTTTCAGTGGAGTTGAGCTCACCTGCATTTTAGTCTTATCCTCTATTGCAGTACCATTGAGTAAGCCTTCCTTACCTATGTAGCTTTTCCCAGTGCATTTTTGCTTTAACAGAGCTTAGAAAAATTAATAGCTATAAGTAAATTAGGTGGAGATTCCAGAACAGCCCAGAGTATTGAGGATATGTTCAAGAGACTCACCAAGCTGGACATATTAAAATGAATTAATTATATAAGAACAGAGAGAAGCTCCCAGCAGTCCCCTAGAGAGCTCAGAGGATATCCCCCACACTAAAGTTACAAGAAATATGCTACCAAGATTTAATGTAATGCAGGGGGGTTAAATCCCAGGAAAAAGTCAGGCTGTTGTTATCAAAGTAAAAAAAATGAGTATTGGTTATGAAATGCAATCAATGTCTATCACGATGAATCCTAATTTATTTTACCTTTCATTTTGTGCATTCCCGTAAACTCTATTTAAACATTTCTATACGTGTATTTACTTACAAAGTAAATGAAGGAAACTATAAGTAAAAATAAACAAAACTCTATTTTTTGTACTTACATTTTACTTGTTTCTAAAGAAGGCATAGCTTAATACAAACTTTTGAAAAATCGTCGAATCATAATCATGATTACATTGTGAAAATTAGGACAACTTTTTATCCTAAAAATAAAAAAAAAAAATTATACAGGATATGAGAAAGAAAAAGACGATGATGCTAAAGATCTGCTAGTTTGATAAAATTTAAAATTAGCTACATCTTCACAACCACTAAAAGAGACTATCATGGGTGATGTTGTATTTGTCATGCAGAACAGGAAGTCTATTATTTCTTGTGGGGACTGTATTAGTTTTCTACTGCTGCCGAAGCAAATGACCACAAACATATTGGTTAAAATGACCCGAGTATATTAACTCACAGCTCTGTGGGTCAGAAGTCCCGGCGGGCTGAATAGAAGTAGGTCTCACAAGGCCGGTGAAGACATTGGGTGGCCGGGGCTCTTTGCTCCGGGCCCCGAGGGAGAACTCACTTCCAAGATCATCCAGGTAGTTTGCACAATCTAACAGTCTTGCTGGCCGAGGTGCTTGCTGACTGTCGTCCAGGAGACTCCCTCTCACTACCTGCAATACTGACCACTTCACCTCCTCTCTCTCCAGATCAGCAGTGGGGTGGAAAGGTCTCAGGCTTGGAGTGCCTCTATCTTCTCTTCCGCTGAATTTCTTTGGCTACAGCTGGAGATAGTTCTCTGATTTTAAGAATCCCTGTGGCTAATTTAGGGCTGAGCATTTATTCCAGGTTAATTTATATATATATTTGCAAATTATTATTTTATTTCTGATATTTATTGATGGAAATGGTAGTGATGTAGACTAACTGAACTGTGTGTAGGATTATAGATTCAATGGGCTAGAATAGCACTTTTTTTCATTTAAATTCAATTAGCCAACATATAGTCCATCATTAGCTTCAGATGTAGTCTTCAATAACTCATCAGTTGCATATAACACCCAGTGCTCATCACACCATGTGCCCTGCTTAACGCCCATCACCCAGTTACCCCACCCCCACTTCCCCTCCCCTCCAGCAACCTACAGTTTGTTTCGTAGAATTAAGAGTATCTCATGGTTTGTTTCCCTCTCTGATTTCTTCCTATTTTGTTTCCTCCCTTCTCTTTTGTCCTCTGCACTGTTTCTTATATTTCACAGAGGAGTGAGAAACCACATGATAATAGTCTTTCTTTGATTGACTTATTTCACTCAGCATAATACCCTCCAGTTCTATCCATGTCGATATAAATGGTAGGTGTTCATCCTTTCTGAATGCTGAGTGATATTCCATCATGTGTGTCTGTGTGTAAATATATCCCATCTTGTTTATCCGTTCATCTGCTGAAGGATATCATGGCTCCTTCCACAGTTTGGCTATTGTGGACATTGCTTATTTTAAGATCTTATTTGAAGATTTTCCAACTGGGGGCACCCAGGTGGCCTAATGGTCGAGTGTCTGCCTTTGGCTCAGGTCACGACCTTGGGGTCTTGGGATCGAGTCCCACATCGGGCTCCCTGCATGGAGCCTGCTTCTCCCTCTGCCTGTGTCTCTGCCTCTCTCTATGTCTCTCATGGATGAATAAATAAAAAAGTCTTAAAAGCAACCTTCAACCTTGATTATGATGGCAAAGCTCTATTTCCCAAGTAATATAATGCATTCATAGTTTTAGGGATTAGAGAGTGGGCATCATTCAGGAGCTGTTCCACCTACCACAGAGAGGAATTTTGCCAAAACCAACAGACAAATGCTTTCCAAATGTGACTTGAGTGGGGTTGTGACAATCTAAGAAATAACGTCCACTCTTCCTCATATTACTCATGCACAACCCATTTCCTTCTCCATGTGCAACCTCTCCTGTAGTCTGGTTTCATAACACTACAGAGTTTGGTCAAGACAAGGGTCTAGACCTTTCCAGAAGCAAATTCTCTTAAGATGTGGATATACGGTACACCTCGTCTTTAGGTCATTATCCTGAAAGAGTATTTTCTGCAACTAAATGTGTGATAGAAGGCATAATTAGGTCATTTTCTTAAAAATCTCAAATAAGGACCTAGAATTGTGGTAATTCTGGGGTATACTGATAGATTTGCAAACAGGTAAGTGGAAAATGATCTTAAACGTTTTTTGCCTTCCTTTATCAAAAGAATCATCTAGGCGCTCCCCCTCAAATACCAGGTGAGCTGAAAACAATGCATTAATTCATGCATCAAAAGTACTTGAAATCAGCTAATATTTTCCTTGAAATGATCAAGATGCCTCATTTTCATTCTTTCTAAATGTACTTCAGTTGCTGAGAGATTTTAGTATGCTGGGTGACATTTGTGGCCTTTTAGCAAATCAGGCATATTCTGAATGCAATGATAATCCCTGCTCAGCAGGTATTTCTAAGTGAATACAAACAAAATTAACTGGGTGCAAATGTTCATATAATTATGGTTTGACACGTTGTGAGATAAGACTTTTCCCCTTGTTATCAATAGGGAGATTGCAGACTAATTTACTGATTGCAAATGCACAGCTGATCTTTTAAGCACAGAAACCAACCTAATCAATATTTGAGACTGTACCTCCACACTTTTGGAAAGGAAATCTTTATTTTTATATTATTATTATTTTATTTTATGCAGTAATTATAGGTTTTGAAATATTTCCTCTTGTTTTTAAATTTATTTGTTTATGTGTTTATTTATTTATTTAAGGAGAGAAAGAGAAAGAAGGAGAAGGAGAGACGGTGGGGGGAGGGAGAGGGATAGAGAGAATCGGAAGCAGCTCCACGCCCAGCACGGAGTCCAAAGCGGGTCTCAATCTCACAACCCGGAGGGGGATGCTTAACCGACTGAGCCACCCAGGCGCCCTTCTTTTTAAATATGTATTTAAGCTTTATTTTGGAAGTTTTCTGTTTATTTTTACAAATAATAAGGAAACAGCCAAATATTTCCTGTAAATATGCTGTGTCAAATTAATAAATATACACAAATACATATGTATATTTTTTCGATATTTTCTGATATGCCAAATCCCATGACTCATAGAACAAATTTGAAAATAAAAGCTGTTGATTAACAGGGTTCGTTATTTCTATTTGCAAATTTGTAAGTTGCAAAGTCTCTCAAGTGTTTATTCACTCCAAGAATGAATACATGCAGAATGTCAAGCTCCTCCAACCCCAGGTCCCAGTCACCCCCAAAGCTGTCATCTGTTACTCAGAACTAAAGGATTCCAGCATAAGGTTCTATGAACTGGATGCTTGTGCTTTATAAAACAAATGATGGAAAGGACCCAGAAATGGTAATTCAAACATGTTAGAGTCTCATCTCAGCCACTGATAAATGGGCTTCATTTTCCCCTCGCCTCACTGCAGATAACAAAAGCATCCTTCAGAGACTTGGGCTAAATGCTGCCTCTGGTCACACACTGCTTTGGTGTGTAGAGACCAATTACAATGGAGCAGCAGCATTATTTGCAGACGTGGTCTCATGTTTTTCATGTGTTCATTTCCTACTCATGTGTGCAGAGTCACGCAGGCACTCAAATAGCCATCTTTAGTTATCGCAAGGAATATTGAGGAGTGGAAGCAGGATACATGTCACACTGACTTATAAATAGCACTGACGGTAATATTTCTTTGATTATTTATGTATGTTGTATTTGTTTCTCATTTTGGATTTTGGAAAATCACGAGGCAGCATAAAAAAGATGCCATTTTTAAGTGTACATCTTAATAAATAGAAATATACTTGGGAATATAGAAGCCAATATTGGACTTGACGTAAGATGTATTATTAGCATTACCTGGCTTCAGTATGAAGAAAGCGTGCTGATCAAGGCTGTCATTTATTTACTTGGTCACAGTTTCACATCCACAAGTGTCCATTGGATCTATTCGGTACATATGCCTCTATTAACAATTCAAGAAGAGGCTTGATTACAGCTTTGGATTTAATAAAATAGTAAAATTAGTCATGCTTGGCAAAAAAAGTTACATATAGCTAATTAGTTGAAATACATAATCTACACATACATACATGCATGTGGAATATAAATATATAACTATATAATTTACATATGCATATGTCATTGCACCGTAATATGGGACCAGATTATAGTTCCTTCTAACACATTTGGGGAAGTCGTTGGCCAGAGTATGGCTCTCCTCTCTCATTGCCATCTTTTACCCATTACTCTCATTTGCATTCCCACGCTCACTCAGAGATTGTGCTAATTCAGTATATTATTAGTAAGATGATCAAATCCTTATCTCCTAGGTTTTTTTTTAATTGTGCAGTTTTCACACCACCTACATTTTCATGAATGTTCATTCCACAAAGCACGAAGGATTCATGTCTATTTATCTTGATCTAGCACTTTTTGTCTCTATAGTACTGAATAAACTTATAAAAATGCAGAATTTCGAAGACATGCTTTTCTTCAAATATGAATCCATCCTTCTAAAGACTTCCAAAATGACATTTTCTTTAGCTTTTTTTCCCCCCTGATGGATATAGTGTATAAATCTCCCTGATTTTAAACGGAAAAAAGATAACTGTAAGTTAAATATTACCTGAAAGAAGTCCTAAATTTATGGCTTCTAGGCTTAAATTCTGTTGAAATGTCTTTGGTGTTTCAGTACTTAACTGTTTCTGTGCCACATAAAAGCATTAGGACAGGGGGAGAAAAAACTCATTAGGACAGAGACTACAGCTATATGGGTAGTGTTGTATGGGGGTGAAAACGATCCTTCTCATTTCTCTCATAATTTCCCTCCAAACCTTTATTTTAAGAAGGACTTTCAAGAAAAGTGATTTCATCCCCAAATTCAAAAGTATTTTCTGACTAAGGAATATACATAGTTCTATTGAATTCAACTCAGCAAAAACACATTATTGAGTGAGCCCTACCAGTCCGGTGGGTGATAATTAGAGAATTTAGGGAAAATTGGCTATACTTGTTAGTCTTAGAGAGACCATTTATAGGGACGCCTGGGTGGCTCACCTTAGGACCTCCGAGTTGTGAGATAAAGTCCCGCTTTAGAGTGGAGTCTGTTGTCCCTCTCCCTCCCCATTTTTGTTCTCTCTCTCTCTCTCTCAAGTAAATAAATAAATAATTTTAAACATTGACAGCATTTGGAAAACAAAACAAAATTATATTACACTCTGCATAAATACTTCCCATCAGATCTATGTCTTCTCGTTTACTTCCAACTTCTACACTCATCTTCATTCTTAGGCCAATGTTTGACAGACAGTATTTCTGAAATTCTGGCATTAAGAAAGTTGAGCTGTATTTATTTTATTGGAATTTACAGGCACTGTACCCACTAAATCATATTAGAGTAATTTTATTCTTTCATTGGAAATGTATTCATGTTGGTCACACATTTTAGAAAATTTACATTGGCATGAAGAAGGAAAATCACTAGTAATCAGAACACCAAAAAATAAGAATTGTGTATCTTAAAAAAAGAATATTTTTATCTTTTTTATATTTAAATATAATTTATCTCTATATTTGTTCTACCTCAAATGAGAAGCTTACTAACATAAGGGTTATAATTTACTTTTATCATTTAATGATATGTCATTAAATTAATACTTATCAATATTATTTTTTCCTTACATCATTTTGATGGGTGTTTAATACATGAATGGGTCATAATTTCCATAATCTCATTTTATAAATTCTCTTATAAATATTTCTGAACGTACTTCTTTGTGTAAATGCCTAAGTCTACTTTAATTTCCGTTTGAAAATACATCACTCATTCAAAATGTTTGACATATTTTAAAGTTCTTGGTAAGTATTACCCTATACATCCGGAATGGACTTTCGCATTTGTTACACATTTTCCAATTTGGAGAATATTTTTTTAAAGATGTATTCACTTGAGAGAGACAGAGAGAGTGAGGCAGGGGTGCAGAAGGAGAGGGAGAGAATCCCAATCAGACTCCTTGCTGACCATGGACTCCACATGGGGCTCCATCCCAGGACCCCAAGATCACCCAGGTGCCCCTGGAGAATATTATTTAATGTTTTCAGTTGAAAAAAAATGACAAATGCTACTTTATTTGGTTCTTTGGTTTATCGGGTACTCACCAGATTAAACAGTGTCCCATAATTCATCACAGAGTTGTGTTTATGTCACTGGGTATATTTTTCCTAATGGTTAATTAATTGCTCTTGACATACCAATTGAGTAACTTATTCTACTGCTTTGAAATCGTGCTTTTTATTTGCTAAACACATACATAGAGTTGAATATGTTCCTGAACCTTAGATTTCCTATCGAGTTGTCTTTTCGTCCATGGCTCTATGTCTTAATATTGTAATAATTGCAACCTCTAAATAGGTTTTAATGTTTAGTTTTTAAGCCTTACTTCATCATTCTTTCTTCCTTTTTGTGCATTTCTGGCTCCAGATAAATATTAGCCTGGCCTTCCAGGTAGCAAAGCTTAAGCAAGACAAGATAAAAGTGACATTTGGCCTTGGAGATACAAATTCCCTACCTGGTTGACGATGGAGATGGAAGAGAGAGAAGTGAGGCCTGGAAAGGTGTGACGCCAGGCAGCACAAAGCCTGAAAGAGCCCGGCAGGCCCTTTGGTGGACATGTTTCCTCAGCACTGTGTCTCAGTTGCACCTGTGGGATATTAATTTGTACAGGTGACTGAGTGATGACACAGAAGTCAGTGCCACTGAAACAAGAAGTCATTACGTGCATTTCCCTAGCAGAAGCTAGGAGAGCATCATGGAACAGATCCCCCCTCACAGGCCTCAGAAGAAACCAACACTGTGGGTACTTCCATTTGGGATTTTGTAGTCTCCAGACCGTGAGAAAACAAA
The DNA here is from genome assembly GCF_003254725.2 of Canis lupus dingo. Taxonomy (NCBI): domain Eukaryota; kingdom Metazoa; phylum Chordata; class Mammalia; order Carnivora; family Canidae; genus Canis; species Canis lupus. The sequence goes on along the minus strand of NC_064246.1, from coordinate 84,342,639 downwards.
TTTGCGCATGAGACTTCCAGTTTGTGGTGGTGTGTTACAGAAAACCTATGAAACAAATGCACCTTCTTTCTCATGTTTTCGGCTAGAGGGTTATCTACATAGGTGACCAACCTCCTTACTTTTCTGTGTTCCATTAAGGGCCCCCGTGGAGGCTGCTCAGGAAGCCAAACCTCAGGGCATGAAGTGGGACACATTTCATGTAGGACTGGAAGTTGTAAGGACACTATGCCAGGCCCAGTCACAGACTGATAGATGACAGAGAAATGGAGGACATCGAGGTATTTGAAGGGGACACCCAATATATGAGTCCGGGACAATGTCTAAATATTGCTGTCAAGTGGACACACATAATGGATTTTATTTAAGAATATTTCAGGGCAGGCAGCCCGGGTGGCTCAGTGGTTTAGCACCACCTTTGGCCCAAGGCATGACCCTGGAGACCCGGGATCGAGTCCCACATCGGGCTCCCTGCATGGAGCCTGCTTCTCCCTCTGCCTGTGTCTCTGCCTCTCTCTTTCTCTCTCTCTCTCTGTCTCTCATGAATAAATAAATAACTCTTTACAAAATTTTAAAAAACACAGAATAATATTTCAGGGCATATCAATATCCTCTTCCATTTTTGTGCCTGAGTATTAATCATGTGTAAGCAAAGCTATTTTAATGTATAATAAATATTTTAATGTATAATAAATATTAGAAAATGAACACAAGCTTTTCCTCATCTCAATCATTTACCTCACATCCAACCTATTCCGTTTAAATATGATCACTAGCTGATAATTTTGCTCCATGAAGAGTAATAACAGATTCAATTTTAAAAACTGTTTTAGGGATCCCTGGGAGGCTCAGTGGTTGAGCATCTGCCTTCGGCCCACGGTGTGATCCCATAGTCCCGGGATTGGGTCCCACATTGGGCTCCCTGCATGGAGCCTGTTGCTCCCTCTGCCTGTGTCTCTGCCTCTCTCTCTGTACCTCTCATGAATAAATAAATAAAATCTTAAAAAAAATAAAAATTAAAACTATTTTAAAAAGTCTACATTAACAAATTTCTCCAAGTTGTCACAATTCAGCTCTTTGATGTAGAGACACAAATGATTTTAATTGTCCTTTGAAAGAAATAATATTTATAAAGAGCTATCACTTAATAACATACAATAGTTCATTTATTCAAATATTGTCCTTTATTTCTGAGACTATCCCTGTGGAAAATCTAGCATTTTTCATCTTACAAGGCAATGAGCTCTTGTTTGCCCTGAAGAACCATGTAACCTTTCACATACTTTCAACACTTTATAATATATAGGCTCATGTTTTCTTTTTTATTTCTTTTTGAAATTTGAGAACAAAAGTAGAACAAAGTATGAAAAATACATTTAACTTCTCTTTAGGTACTCCTAATAGTGTAAAGTATTTTGCAAACCTATATTTTAAGTTTTATATGTGGAATTCTTATTTGCTTTTATTCATTCACAGTTTTCTTCCTTGCTATTGATACTGCTTTACCACATGATACAGAACTTACAAAATCTATGTATACCTGGCAAACACTATATGAATGATTATCCAACTTAATTTATCATGATTATAATCATCATAATCTTTGGGGCACTTGGGTGGGTCAGTGGGTTAAGCATCCAACTCTTGATTTTGGCTCAGGTCATGTTCTTTTTTTTTTTTTTTTTCAGGTCATGTTCTAAGTGTTGTGAGACTGAGCCCCACATCAGGCTCTGTGCTGGGCATTGAGTAAGCTTGAGATTCTCTCTCTCCCTCTCCCCCTGCCTCTCCCCTGCCTCTTCTCTCCTAAAAAAAGAAAAAATAAATTAAAATATTTTAAAATAAATTAAAACAATTATTTTAAATTTAAATTATTTAAAATTTACATTTATTTAAATTTATTTTAAAAATAAATTTAAATATTTCTAAATAATAAATTAAAAAAGAAAAATTAAAAAAATAAAAAATCATCATAACCTTTGACTCCAGAGAAAAGAAATATTACAATTTATTAAAATATGCTTTTCTTGTACGAAAGCAGTGACAATGTTTAATTTAAGATGACTATTTCAATTACAGTATGGTTTCATTACAAAGTTTACATGAGTCATTTATTTAAACCAAGTCTATTTATATTACTAAAATTATAACATTTAAGTCAATAATCTTATTTGTTAATTTTAGTTTATTTCTAGCAGCATCCATCATTGTTTACCTGTCTGTTGGAGAGCTACAAATTTGTATTATAATGACTCCTTTTGGAAACAAATAATTCTTAAGGTGACGCTTTGTTAACTATCATCAAGTAAAACTTACACCTTCTTGTTTTGAAAACAATTTGAAAATAGATCATACATATATGTCCTGTTTATAGAGGTTCTTTAGAGAAGTTTGATATTTATTTATTTTTATACAGTAATACAGTAATTCAGTAATGTATTTTAGTAATACAGTAATGTATTTTATCTTGGATTTATATGTGTGTGTGAATTGTGATTTACTATGAATATACGTCCTATAATTGTAAAGACAGTATCAAAATACACGGATTGGATTTATGAAGTGCGGAGAGAGTGAAATTGTAATAGCAAGTAATGCTGCTCACTAACTAGTCAAATATTGTCAGCTCTCTGACTTCTGAACAGACAATAGAATTACACTTCCTAATTCCCATGAGAATGGGTGAAGCCATGTGATTAATTCTGATTTAAAAGTTAAAAGTGCATAGAACATCTCAGTTATATGACCAAGCATTTACTGCATTAATCAGAGTTTTCTCTTCTTATACCATAATTTGGGATATCTAAACCCAGATCCCCAAATTACTGCAATGACAAGATCTGCCAGTGTTTCCACCCAATAGACAACGGTTCTGTTGCTAGAGAAAGAACTTTTTGCCATGTTAAGACGTTGCTATTTTATTCAGAGACTGTTTATTATTAAATAATCTCTCTCATCTGAACTTATATAATAACATTTACTCATTCTATATTTAAATAATACATCATTAATGTGGTTATTTACTATGAAAACAGTAGTTTAAGTTAACCGTGACACTCAAGTTCTAAAAAAAAAAATAAAAACTACACATTTGCCTAGCAAAATATTACCCATTTTTTTTTTGTATCATCAATGGCAAATATGTTGTCAGTTTCTTTATGGTCCCAAATAACAGAGTGAATGGGACTTGCTGCCTCTGCAATTAGCTCACAAAAAATGCTGGAAAAAAAAAAAAAAACATAAGGATTACATGACATAGGAAATCATCCTTATGAAAAATGGCATAAACAAATCCAGATAAAATTATAATGATGTTAATAATACTTATGAAACTAAAATTTATATTTAGTGAAGATTTAATATGTGCCTGTCACTCTATGTGACACATATTTATATATGTATATGTGTATATATATGAATATGTACATACATATATATATTTTTTATCCCATTTAATTTCTTAAAATAATCCTGTCATATAAGTACTAATGTTATCCCCATTTTTTCAGATAATAAAACTAAGGTTTAGAGAAATGTTATGGGCTGAATTGTGTCCCCTCACATCCATATGTTAGCATCCCAAACCCAGCAACTCAGAATGTGACCATTATTTGGAGAGTAGGACCTTGCTGTCTCCTTGTAAGACAAGAAAGAATCACTAGAGATGTAGGCACACAGAGAAATCTGCCAGGCGAGGAGACAGCGAAAAGACACACATCTGCAAGCCAAGGAGAGAGGACTCAGGAGAAACCGAATCTGTGGACGCTTTGATCTTGGACTTCTTTTCTCCAGAACTCTAAGAAAGTAAATTCTGTTGTTCAAGCCACTCAGGGTGTGGTGTTTTGACACTGCAGTCTTACACAACTCATATAAGACCTAAAAGTAATTTATCCCAAGGTCACAAAGATCTGAGTGATAGAGACGGTGTTCACACCAAGCGTGTTAGTATCAGAGTTTGTATCCGTATCTCCAGCTCCCAATGCAGTCTGGATACCTCTTTGGGTTGGCGACCCTTTCATGCTGTGCATTGTTCCGCTGTCACAGTTGTTGTTCAACAATAAAATTGCCATAAGCCTATTTCCCCATGTTACAATTTCAGTTTAGATCACAAATTCACCGCCAGGTATCTCCAGAGGACACAGTGGATACCTACATTTAAGTAACTTAAGGAATGTGCTTTATTTGATATATGATCATCTGACTTACATTTCCAAACGAATAAAAATTCCTTTGAATGAAGGAGTAAGCTACTGAAAACTCAAAACAGCATACATGGAGAATTTCCAAAGATGATTAATTTTTCATGTAAATGTATAAAAGTTAGAGCACTCATATTTCTGTTTTCAGCTCAGAGTCTCCTCTGGGCTTCAAACTTGCTGACTTATCATTCTCCAAACTGAGATGACCAAATTACTACATATTAGCAGTTAAAATAGATTTTTATATTTAGGGTCATTGCTTTTAGCTCTTGTCTAATGTTAACAAATCCACAATAATTTGAAAGTCTTTGGTTTCATGAAATATCATTAATAATAAAGAATGTTCAATAGCTCAATGACAATTGTAAATATTTTAAATTTATATTCCAATTTTGTATTACCAATAGCTACATGTTATTGAATCCATTTTTATTATTGATATTTGGGTCATTATTATAATTATTTTTAAAGATTTTATTTATTTATTCATGAGAGACACACAGAGAGAGAGAGAGAGGCAGAGAGACAGGCAGAGGGAGAAGCAGGCTCCATGCAGGGAGTCTGACGTGGGACTTGATCCCGGGATTCCAGGGTCATACCCTGAGCTGAAGGTAGAAGCTCAACTGCTGAGCCACTCAGGCATCCCTGGCTCATCATTATTATCATAAAGTCGAGCTAAAGGAAAGCAACAAAGACGGAAACACTCTATCTTGAAAATATTGTAATCATTCTCTTATAACTGTCAAGACTAATTCTGTAGATAGGAAGCATCTCTAACAAAAATATATTTTTGTTACCTATACATAAATCACTATTCCAAAAATAAATATAAAATGAATATAGAAATTTCCTAAAATAGATGTATATATCCATTTTTATATATGGATAATAAATGGATATATATATATACATATATCACAAATTCAGATATTAGAAATTATTTAGACTATTAGACTATCAATTAATTTAGGACCCCTAACCATCTGGTAAAGGAATTTTAATATGTATTATTACTTATAAGTTATCTAAAGATTTAAAATTTTTGTACTGTAGATAATTTCCTGGCAGCACCAGGAATAGGGAAGGGGAGTCTTACTCTTCTTTTACTCTTCCTTCCATTTGGCTTTGTACCTGTATAGAGAAAAGAAATTCACACTCTATCCATCATGTTCCCATTATTTAGGAAAGTAATGGCAAAATCCTGAGAAGACAACGTTAACAAGATTTTCTCCAAATATAATACAAAGCCCAATTTTCTTGCTAGTATATTTTTGTGTGTCTTTGTTCTTGGCCTTTACCACCTCTTCTAGAGGCATTCACTCTAGTGAAAGACAAAAATGCCATAATCCCACATAAATTTGTGACATAGTACATTATAGGAAGAATTCTTCCCTTATTCTGTAAATTATTTGAAGAGAAATCCAACAATAGACAAGGAAAAATATACTTGTTATCACACAACCTCATAATCTATGGGCAAAATAGACATCATTTTTGTTGTGTTTACCTTCACATTTAGGTGCTTATTAATTTTTTGCTCATTTCTAAATATGATACAATACATGCATATAATACATGAAAACCATCTTAAAACTATACTAAAAATTACTAAAACTATAGTAAAAGAGTCAAAGTGGTTAATACAGAAATAGGAGGTTTAAAAGACTAATTTATCCTCCTCTTCCTTCTCTTTAACACTCCTTTCCACAAATGAGGCACTAGCAATAAATAGTTGGTGTGTATCAGTGGTTCTCAACTGGAGACAATTCTCTACCCCAGACTCTTATCTGGAGACATTTTTGGTTCACAAACTGGAGGGGGTAAAGGTGCTGTTGACATCTAGGTTCTTGAAGTCAGGGATGATGTTTAATATCCTGTGAAGCAGAGGGCAAAATTCAGTCTGCATATCCCTCCATTCTCTCTTTCCACCTACTGCACTTAAACACATGCATATAAGTGGTTTTTTCACTGTTACAGACTTAATGAGGTTATCAGGTACATGGTACGTATATTCATAGGATCCCTACCTGCATGGATGCTACTCAGTCATTAAGATCGAAAGCGTTACTATATTGTCTGACCATTAAAGCTGCTTAACTCAATGCCTCTTTAGGAAAAACAAAATCAAAAACAAACATAAAAACCTCTCAATTTTATAAAATAGTCATTTTAGCTTTTTAGTAATTCAATATACTGAAAAGACTGAATGGATTTTGATTTTTTTTAAAAAAATAAAAAGACAGCTTTGCTATGATTTCTGGACTGCTGTATTTGTCAGTTCTTAAATTTGTCAAATTTATGGGCCATGCTAGATCATTTCTGCCCTTTCTCCAATATTATTTTACTCTGTGATCGGAATGCCTGAATTTCGCAGTGTTCATTAATAACCCTCTCCGCCTCAAGAATGTGTGAGGGAAACGACAGACGTATCATGAGGATGTTGTATTGCCCTGAACAAGGACATGATACATGGTGAATAAATGAATGGAAATAGAAAGAGCAGAGAATTATTTTTGGATCTGATGGATGCCCTGGTGATATTGCATGTGCTTTCTAATAACAAACTAATAAAGCTCACTTTCAGAAACCTACAGTACAAAATTATGTTTGGTTTTTGTTGTTGCTGTTGTTTTTACGTTCACAATTTTAGCTTCCATACTGTAAGTAACTGCTGTAATATTCAGTAAAAGGCTAACCTCTTTTTTCTCGGCGATGTGGAGAATTATAATTATTTCTTTTAATTTCCAGCAGTGTTCCATACGTACTGATTGGGACCCATGGGAAAAAAAATCATCTTTATTAATGAAATCTCCAGAGAAAATTAAGGAATTTTGAGTAATTATAGTAAATTTGAATTATACATTTTTGATTTGCTATATAATACACATCTTTCATACCTTGTACCTGCAATAAATAATGAAAGAAAGACAAAAATCCAGAAAGGAAGGAAGGAAGAAGAAAGAAAGGAGAGAGGGCAGGAGGGAAACAGGAGAAGAAAATATATTTAATGAGAACCAGAAGGCAACAGAAGCAGATATATTTTAATTCTCAATCGTGGTAACCTTTTGTGAGTGACATTAACTCTTGAGATGTACATTTTGTTCTCAAAGAACAGTAGCATTTCAGCATTTTTCACTGTTGTCCAAAAGCCTTAACTACAGCTATTTCTTGCTGAAGCACAACTTTCAATGCATGTCACTAAATCCACTTGATGGCAACTCAGTGGTCTAATGGTTTCTACTCACGGTTACTGACTGCCTGACATGTGATGGAGGTAGATCATGAATAAAATCTTACCAGTCTACCATGAAAGGAGAAAAATGAGGACAAAATTACAAGTTTTCCCTGAAGCTAAAATTATTTAATTTGAAAATAGTGGTCTTTATCTGCTCTCCTGCTTTTGCCATTTTATAATATTGAAATGTCTTGTGTATTGTTTGTTGGTGTGCTGGTATTCATACTTGTTAAAAAAATAGATTGCAAACCTGTCTTGGTTCTTACAACTCTTGAAAAATAATGGTGTGTTACTCAATAATCTATAAGCCACAGTATACTTAGTAAAATGCACCACTATATTATACTTCCTTTTTTGCTTCAATTACATACTGTGAGTCTTACTGTATTAGAATAGATTTATTCATCCATTGCAGTTCTAAAGATATTACCCAATTTTATAGTGCTCATTTTTTAATACAAATGAAAGCAAATGAAAAAAATAGGCCCTGATATAATTCTATCTTCTTCATTAATGTGTGCTCATGATATAATTAGCATTCTGAGCACTATTCATTACCTACATGGTGGATTTGAGTTGAAGTACTAGGAGAAGAGACGGTGACTTTATAAATAAGAGTATGAAATAATATTCATAGAAAATAATTTTACAAAGGTACGCATAAAATAGAACTTGGACTTTTCTGAGGTATCTATTTCCTAAATGACTGTCAACACTCCAGTTCCCTACTTTACCTTCCAATTGTTTAGCTGAACTATCTTTAAAATATTTATATTATTCAATCGTTACAATTACTTAAAAAGTGGTATTATCTTCCGTCTATTAAAGAACCAAAGATGGCCTCTACATATTGGTCCCAATCAATATTGGTTGTTTATTTCTTTACCACAGGCTAAGACTCATTTGCTCAAAAGTCTGCTGGTGCCAAACGATAATATTTAATGTGTGCAAGTATTTCCAAAATGTTCAAACAAGTTGGATTATAGCCATGTAGACACTGCTTGTTTTGTATATTCCATGAAATCTCACCCAGGATCTGCTGGCTGTTGGTAAGATAGAGTCTTGTAGTTATGAAACCCTCACCTTCAACTGCCTTTTGAAGTTCTCTTGCCACAAGACTGCCTGATATGCTGCTGGGTACATCACCTAGATGGGTAAGCCCCCTCTGTGGTTCCCCAGTCCCTTAGAATTACCCTGCCATCTTCCCTTCCGGGTGCCCCTCACCCTTCTCTAGCCTCTAGTGAGTCTCATACTGTTGGTGATTGCTCCTCTCATGCAACCCTGACCAAAAAAAAGTTTTGTTTTGTTTTGTTTTGTTTTTACTTCTGGTTCTTGTGGTCATATTTTTGTCCTTGATCATCCCTGAAGCCCCTTGAACTCAAACCCCTTACATCTTCTTAAGTCATTTCGGAAAAATAAAATCACCTTGTAAAATATAAGAAAGTGAAACATAAAGAATAAACATATAAGCTTTGAAGCAAGTTAGATTTTTTTATTAGGTTTTAAAATCTCTAAGCCTCAATTGATACAGATTTTTTAGAGGAAGAGACATTAAAATAATGAACTAACTGGGGTCTTGTGAGGATTAGAGGAATCTCAATTAGACAATATATGTACGCACGTATTTATGTATGAAGTGTGAAGCACAATGATTCACAGATACATAATTTATTTAATATCTACCCTAAATCTGAGTGCTATACATTCAATTTGTTATTATACATTTTCATTTCTATATATCTAATTGGCATTATAAACTTTAGATAAACAGAATTGAACCCCCGATTTTCATCCTATTCTAAATGTAACAACCTATCTGAGGCAAAAAAAAAAAAAAAGTTATTACTAAAAATGTTTTATTTTCCTTAGGTTCACTGAATCAACAATCTCTGCACTACTTTATCAAAGGCCTTGGCTTTGCTCATGAGAAATATCACAATCACCAGCATATTTTGAAATTAGTTTCCTATTGTCTGGTATTTGTATACAAGTTGAGTTGGAAAATAAGAAGTAGCAAAGTTTAGTCGTGATCTTGATGACTAAAATGATTGTAATTCAACCCATGAGTATAACACATTATTACAATACCATGAACTAATTATTTTATTCTGTTACAGTGAATTTTAGTCATATGTAAAAAGGAAGATATATACATCAAAAACAATTCAACAAAATAAGTCTTTGCTTTAATAGTTTGCTACATCTAAAATTCTCACCTCATGGACCCATTCTATTCCTTTCCACCAGAACAAGCTGCCTCTTCCTCTTGTCATCTGCAGTAAAACCAGGTACTTTATTCCTGAACAGTTCATGTGACTGACTCATCGACTAAACAAAAAGGATACTCTTAATTAGCTGATAAGGGAATGGGGGTCATAAGTCTTTGAAAATACATATATTATAAATTATGCTTCACATATATTCACTAATAAATTAGGAGACATAGGAGACTTACTTATTTGATTTTCAAAGTTTTGAAATTGAGGGTTTATAAATATTCTGTAAAATACAATTGGCTTCCAAAAATATCTGAATAGGTTACGATGAGAAGATGAATTTTAACAAGATGAATTTAAAATAGACTCACATGAAAGGTGGTAAATTTTGTTCTTGAAATTAAAATCCTAAAGGAATAATTATGTATGGGTTGTGAGAAGAGAAGAGATATTAAGTGAAATGGTCTTATGAATTTATGGACTCATATAAACTGATGTGCTTGCAATCAATATATTCAAGTATATGCGTACTGACTAATAAAAGCTTAGAAGTTTAGGACTTTTTGCTCTAAACACGGACCCTGGATGTGGCTATCTAATTCTCTTTTTTTCTTTTTTTGGCCATCTAATTCTTAAGACTATCATTGTTTAAAGCAATAACAATAGCATTGTATTCTATGATTATAAAATAGATATGTCAAATACATGCCAACACTTCATAAGAGAAAGAAGGGGTTGGAAATAAATGTTACAAGGTAAAATAACTGCTAATGTAAAGAAAGATAATGTTATTTGAAGATAGATTAATAAAAAATGTGTACTGAAAACTGTAGGCAACTTAAAAAAATTGAAAGTATCATTGATACACTAAGGAAACAGATAAAGTGAAATCATAAAAAATGCTCAGTTAAAACCCTGGAAGTCAGAGCAAGATGATGAGCAAAGAATGACAAAGAACTAAGAGTGAAAACAGTTATAAACATGTTAAATATTAACACAATTACATCAATACTTACTTTAAATAGAAATGGTCTAAATGTATGAATTAAAAGATAGAGCTGCCTACCTCCATGAGTCCTTTACATATGCCAAAGAATCTGCTGCAAACCTTCCCTAATTAAGAAGATAGGGCTGGTATTAGCTATTTATGCTCCTATCTTGGACTAGCTTATAACTTAAAAGATTGTGTTCAGTGTTATGTCATGTGCAAATAATGAAAATTTTACTTCTTACTTAACAATAAATAAAATGTCTTCTTTTTAAATTTTTCTTATCTGATTGCTGTGGCTAAGAATTTCAGTACTATGTTGAATAAAAGTGCTGAGAGTGGAAATCCCTGTCTTATTCTTGATCTTAGAGGGAAAGCTCTCAGTTTTTCACCATTTAGTATGATGTTAGCTGTGGGTTTTTCATATCATGTTGAGGCATCCAAGTAGGAAAGGAAAAAGTAAAATGCTCCTTATTTGGAGATGACATGATAGTATATACAGAAAACCCTAATGACTTCACTAAAAACTACAAGAACTAACATATAAATTGAGTAAGGTTGCAGGATACAAAAATAATATACAGAAATCTATTGCATTTCTACATACTAATAATGAAGTAGCATAAGGAAAATTAAGGAAACAATCCTATTTACAACTGGGACCATACCAGGATAAAAATCTTTTTGCACAGTGAAGGAAACCATCAGCAAAACAAAAAGACAGCCTACTGAGTAGATGAACATATTTACAAATGATATATTCAAAAGGGGGTTAATATTCACAATATATAAAGGAATTGTGCAACTCAACACCAAAAAAACCTCCAAATAAATTAAAAATTGGCAGAGGGCCTAAATAGGAATTTTTCCAAAGAAGAAATACAGATGGCCAACAGATATGATGAAAAAATGCTCAACACTAATCCTCAGGGAAATGCAAACCCAAACCACAATGAGGTATCACCTCATATCTGTCTGAATGGTTAGAATCAAAACCAAAATAAACGTGTTGGAAAGAATGTGGAGAAAGAGGAACCCTCATGTACCACTCATAGAAATGCAAATTGATGCAACAAAGTAAAAAACAATATGGAGTTTCCTCAAAAAATCAAATATATGATTACCATGTGATCCAGCATTTCCACTATGGGTATTTGCCTGAGAAAAACAAAAACACTAATTTGAAAAGATTGGCATACCTTTTGCAACATTACCTATAAAAACTAAGGTATTGAAGCAAGTGTTCATGGATGAATGAATAAGTAAAAATGTGAGATATATGTGTGTTTGGTCAAACATAAAAAAGAATGAAATGTTGCCATTTGCAACAATATGGATGGACTTAAAAGGTATAATGCTAAGTGAAGTGAGTTAGTCAGAGAAAGACAAATACCAAATGATTTCACTCATACGTGAAATTTAAGAAACAAAACAAATGAACAAGAAAAAAAAAATGGGGGTCCGTGGGTGGCTCAGCGGTTTAGCACCTGCCTTCAGCCCAGGGCCTGATCCTGGAGTTCCGGGATCGAGTCCCAAGTTGGACTCCCTGCATGAAGCCTGCTTCTCCTTCCTCCTGTGTCTCTGCCTCTCTCTCTCTCTCTCTGTGTCTCTCATGAATGAATGAATGAATGAATGAATGAATAAATGAATAAATGAATAAATAAATAAATAAATAAATAAATAAATAAATCTTTAAAAAAAGACAAACACACAAAAACAAAAGACTCTTAAATATAGAGAACAAACTGGTGGTTGCCAAAGGGGATGTGGGTTAGGGGATGGGTGAAATAGGTGAAGACAATTAGGAGTACACTTCTCATGATGAGCAATGACCAATGTATATAGATGGTTGAATCATTATATTGTACACCTGAAAGTAGTAGGCTAATTTACTTTAATTAAAAAAATAAATTATGTTTAGGAAACAGATTTCCAAATTTAACAGTTTTCAGGAATTCTAGGACTAGATATTAGAAGCATCCTTTACTATTCATTGATTGCCATTTTGCCACTGTACTAATGCTACATCTGGTGATGCAAGGTCTCCTTAATTCAGAATTCTGATTATTTTTAAATTTTATAAAATTTAGAGCATTGCCTTTGGTAATTAATTTCAAATGACAGTATTCAACTACATAAAAAATAAATGCATGATCATTGGATCTTTTATCCATTGGACGGATTAAATGTAGAAACGTCTCATGACTAATCCCATTTTAGAGAGAAATAAGAGATACACATTTAGTGTGTGTAGAAGATAATGGGAGATGGTATTTAATTTAAAATTTTTATGAATCTGCACTATTCACTATGCATGAGTATGTTGATATCCCAAATGGAATATGTGAAGAGAATTGAATAAAGTGATTACTAAAGGGACTTCATTTTCTAAAGTATGTTTAACAAAAGGCATTATGTCAGAACATGAAAAATCACAGTGGGCCTCAAAATATCCAACTATTGAATATTCAAAATAATAAACTTACAATATTTTTTACTTGAATTTTTTTGTTATTTCAAGGGAAATCTTTCTCATTTATGTAGATCATGTTACTTCATGATATTATTGGAACATCATCAATAAAAACAAACTTCTGGGGACATTTTGTTACTCAGGTTAAGACAGTGAATGCTTAGTTCTTAGTTCTGATTATCAGAATTTTTTAGATTATTTGTTGTGAAGAATTTTCTTTTTTCTTTTTTTTTTCCAGATTTTTCATTTATTCATTTAGGAGAGATAAGACAAGGGAGCAAGCAACAGCACAAGCAGGAACAGTGAGAGGGAGAGGAAGAGAACCATAGGGAGAAGCAGACTCCTCATTGAGGAGGGAGCCAGAAGGAGGGCATGATCCCAGGACTCTGGGATCCGACTTGAGCCAAAGGCAGATGCTTAATCGGCATCCTGAGTGACTCACTCAGGCACCCCAAGAATCTCTTATGATTATTTGTTGATACAAATTAAAACAATATCCAACTTATCATTTTGATTATTTTTGGAAAAATGGCAATACTTAACCTCAAAAACCTAATGAAGATAATGGATTCATTGATATCATGATATTAAATTTAAGGTTTCGATAATAGATGACAAAGATATTTACATATCTTTTGCATCAATTCAATAACAATCGCCACTAACCCAGCCATAGTTAATGATGATGGAAAGATCATATGTAAGCAACACACATCTCTATGCATTCTTTCCAGAAGCTAATAAGCAGTTCCATAAAGCACCTAGAAAGCAATTTTAGCAAGCTTTCAAAAAACCAACAAAATTAAATTTCATTGTTATAATTTAATAAAAAATGATAATATTTATGAGTGTATTGTGATTGGTATACTAATCTCTTAGTCAATAAGTATTCTAGCTTAGTGGGAAAAGTAAACAACATAAAACCTCCATGCTGCATGGAATTTACTAGATACATAACTAATGTTAATTTTTAAATTATAATATGATTACAATAATGATTAATACAAAGCATGCAATAGAATAAATACCTACAATCTTATTTTAAAAAATAAAGTGCCTGCATTTAAATGAGAAAATTAAACTGTTTAATCTAAAAAGAGTATTCACTGTTTCTCTCACATTGTGTTTTATCAAGAGTTAGGTGAGAAGTAACTTTTTAACTATAACTAATACTTATCAGTCTCTGACTATGTGTACGACTTTATCTTGCCTTTTTTTACATGTACAAACATTTAATATTCATAACCCTTTGATGTGAATATTTTTGGCCTATTTTATAGCTGAGAAGACTGAGACACAGAGAGGCTAATAACTTACCAAAGATTATGGGCCTGGTAAGTGTTACAACTGAGAATGCCGACGTGTTTTCAGATTTTTTAATAAGGAATATATGGTTTATTATTTAATTGCAATAGAGAAGAAATGCTAATTACTTAAAATATTTGATTGGTCCTAAATCACATCTAAATTGAATTATGCACACCACATCATAAACATGACCTTTCTACACAACTGTGAATGATTGAACAGCTAGCCGTAACTTTATAATACTAGTCAAAACCACCTAAATAAGCATTGTTCATATGACTTCCAAAACCATTTCAATCAACACAGTTTCTGTGATTGAAATCCACCAAAAGAGACACCTGGGTGGCTCAGTGGTTGAGCATCTGCTTTTGGCTCAGGTTGTGATTCCAGGGTCTTGGGATCCAGTCCCACATTGGGCTCTCCACAGGGAGTCTGCTTCTCCCTCTGCCTGTGTCTATCTGTGTCTCTCATGAATAAATAAAATCTTAAAAAAAAAGAAATCCACCAAAATAATATTCAGTAAAAATTAGAGAAATCAGAACACTAACACATCATTAGTGTAATCAGTAAGAAACTAGATTAGCCAAATATTGTTTTTTTTTTAAGATTTTTAAAAAATTTATTTATTTAAATAAATAAATCAACCATTAAGCCACCCAGGTGTCCCAAATATTCAGTTTCTGATGTGTTCTGTAGAGAAGTAATTTTGTATATAAAGACATCTGGAATTTGAAGCTACATGATACTATTTTTTTTCAAAGATTTACTTATTCATTCTCAAGCAACATGTGAGCAAGAGATTGCAAGCATGGGGAGGGGCAGAGAGAGAAAGAGAGGGAAAAAAAAAAATTAGCAGACTCCCTGTTGAGCATGGAGTCTGATGGAGGCTCAGTTTCACAACCCTGAGATCACGACTTGAGCCGAAACCAAGAGTTGGACACTTAACCAACTGCACCACCCAGGGGCCCCTAAATCCTGTTTTCTGATAAGTAGTTCTGATTACTGAAACCTCTGTGAACTTCTTTATCTTTATCGATAGAGTGGCTGTATTAAGACATACAATATAGGATTGTGAGAGGATTTAAAGGGCATGAGGTTAAAACACCTTTAGCAGTTCATGACGCATATCACTTGGTCAATAAATGCTACCCTCATTTATAGCCTGGGTCTAGAGAGTAAAGGAAGCAAATCTATATACAAAGAAAGCAGCCCAGTTTCACTGATATTCTCATCTTCCATCTAACTATTTACCTTAATATTAATTTAGTTACTATTACATTTTAGATAAGCATGTCCCTAATATCATAAATATATTTCAAGGTATATTAATTGGTCAAAGAAAAATATCAAAATTAAAGACATAATTTTCATTGTAATTATACTATAAATGTTTTGTTTATTGGATTGCCTTTTCTTATTAATATACTCAGTGAAAATATTTTTTTAAAAAGCATTAAAATCAAATTTCAAATCCTATCAACCTAAGACAACCGATGAAAAATCACAAATGTTTGTCAGATAGACTTGGATTCACTTTTAAGATTCCATCACTAATGATGGACAACAGAACCCAGTGCACAAAAGTGCAGTCCTTGAAACTCTGGACTGTGTGTTCTTTTTTTTTTTTTTTAATTTTATTTATTTATGATAGGCACACAGTGAGAGAGAGAGAGGCAGAGACACAGGCAGAGGGAGAAGCAGGCTCCATGCACCGGGAGCCCGACGTGGGATTTGATCCCAGGTCTCCAGGATTGCACCCTGGGCCAAAGGCAGGCGCTAAACCGCTGCACCACCCAAGGATCCCCTGGACTGTGTGTTCTTAATCATATCTTCACTACTTATCAGATGACCCTAGCCAAGTGGCTTGAATTCACTTCAACTGTTCTTGGTCTATTCAACTAGTACACTAGCATGGTCAAAGCATCTACCAAGAACATTTGGAACGTTAAATAAAATATACATAAAGCATATTTTCTATAGTAAAATGAAAATGTGGTAAATGTTAGTATTCATTTGGTTTTGGGACTCCTGGGTGGCTCAGTGGTTAAGCATCTGCCTTTAGCCCAGGGTATGATCCTGGAGACCCGGGATCGAGTCCTGTATCTGGCTCCCTGTGTGGAGCCTGCTTCTCCCTCCTCTGCCTCTCTCTCTCTCTCTCTCTCTCTCTCTCTCCCTCTCTCTGTGTCTGTCATGAATAAATAAATAAAATCTTTAAAAAAGAAAGCATTCATTTGGTTTTATCATTGGGTAAGCTGTCTATATTATCTGTTTCATTTTCCTTGAAGTCCCACAGGTGTAGAAGAGTGCTCCTTGACAAAAAGAACTGTTTCACCTAAAATGAACTTCTTGCTTTAGAAGAGAAACACAGAGTTAATTCAGGCAACAATCATTATTTTTCTACTGCCCGTAAGGTACTGGACCCACCATGTGAGGATCTAAAAGTTTTTTACTTAAGATCTTGCACTCAAGTTGTAAAGACAAAACATGTATACACAATAATTAAATAGCAGTATGAATGTTTAGTTAAAATGTGAAATTATACAAGCTAATATATATAATTGTCACATAATTAATATTGGGGATAAATATTTTACTCTCCTGTACAGCAAATTCATCATGAATTAAAGATAATAAGCAAGGAAGGCTTCATAGACAATTTTGTGTCACAATAATGGACAAAGTTGAGTTTTAGTTTTATATATAATACAAACCATCTTTGATATGAATTATCTTAATTCATCGAGAGTTTGCTCACTATTAACACTTGAAGAGATGGAAAGTACAATTACATGTGAAAATTCTCCTGGGGATTGAATTTCAAGTATAAACTGGTCATGGGATGATCTTTAGATTGTATTGGATTTCCTGAATCATGGGGCTCAATGGGTTAAGTGACTTTAACCATTTACACTTTTATTTTATTGTCATAACAAAGACCCGTGAGGCCACTATAATCAGAATCATAAACAGAGTAAAGCCCATTATGCTTTTATATAATTAAACCATAATTACTCCTTCTAGACTTGTACCTTTTTGAATAAAAGAAGAAGTTGCACATACACCAGAACAGCGGTTCAGATATGGTACCATTCAAAAGCCCCATTCTGTGAAACCCTTTGATACATCCAGCACTTGTAGTTTCATGGATCATGTCTCCAAGATACATTTATGAAAACTATACTAAGTGCCAAAGAAAGACTAGGTAAGCCCATTTCTCTCTCATTTTTTTTTTTAATTTTGCCATAATTAAAATGTTTCCTTCCTTGTACTCTCACTTGGTCTCTTCCTGTCTCTTCTCACATCATCCACTTTAGTGAACTGTACATGAATAATCATTCGAGCAAAAACCATTTCCACTACTGGAGTCTGAAGAATGGATTTGAGTATATTAATTATCAATTATGATTTCCAATGCTGAAAAGCTTTTAAAAGTGAACTCAAAAAACAAGCTTTCAGATTATAATTTCTTCTTACATAGCATATTATTTAAAGTATATTCCTTGAATAAATGAAAGGACTGAAAATAAGCAGATTCTAAAAACCATTTTGAGTCTTGTGACTGATTAAAGTGTATTGAGGTTATGTATTTTTCTTATTTATAAAGCAAGTTGCGTAAAATAATGTTTTATAAGTAGTGCTTTGAAAATTGCAGTTTTAATGCATTAGATGTTTTCCATTATGTATTTACAAATTTATGTCCACATATACAAAATTTATATACATATATTTGTATGTCTGCGTGTATTTTATTTAAGAGAAGGCAATATTTATTCATGATTTATTCATAAATTTGATATAATCTATGGTTGGATTTCATTTTATACTTTTCCAGAAATGTAACACAATGGAACTGATCTAAACAAAATCTATACTCATTCATATATAAATCATGGAGCTGCCAATAAAAGCCAATATGTGGGTGGAAAGAGTATAATTCTCATTGTAAAAAATATTTATTCAGGATCTCTAGGGTACATTTTAAACCACACTTTCTTCTTGTCCTGTTTTTTTTTTAATATATATATATATATATATGAACTATTTATATCTTTATATAGTTTTGCTTTTTTTATCTCTCTGGTGGTATTCATAGAATTAAAACTCCACAAGGGCAGAGATATTTGTTTGTTTAGTTCAATGATGGATCTTCCAAACCTAGGACAGTGCTTGGCATATAGTGTAACTCAATAAATACTTGCTGAATGAATTAATGATGAAATAGAATGCCTTGCTGATTCCTAAGCAATACAAAATACGCTATTATTTGTCACAAAATTCTGAAGAGGAAGAGGAAGAGAGGGATGGTCACTATTGTATTCAAATATGGTAGTATCCTCTCTAATCTACTGAAAAACACAGAAATTTATAGTTTTCTGTGGGAGTGCCAGAGAATGATATGGTTTTAACTCTGGAAGGATTTTAAGGATTTTATTTTTTTTTAAAGAATGATAATAAAAGAAAAGTTTCCACTCTTGAAAATTTCATAAGCATAGAACATGCATATTTTAAAAAACTTGTTAGAATTCAAAAATAAAATGCTTTTAAAATTATAAAGCTTTAATGTTCTTCAACAAGCCTTAGATTAATATGTTTGACTTCTTGGAGCAGCTACGTGGCTCAGTCAGTTTAGCGTCCAACTCTTGATTTAGGCTCAAGTCATGATCTCAGGGTCTCAGAGTAGAACCTGTTGAAACTCTGCCTGAGATTCTCTTTCTCTCCCTTTCTCTCTGCTTCCCCTGCCACTCTCCTAGGCACTCACTCTTTCTCAACAACAACAACAACAAAACTATATATATATATATATATATATATATATATATATATATATATATATATTTGATTTCCTGAATTTAAGACAAAGCTCATGTCTTAATTTATTATTTAAGTACAATTGATTTCTTACTTTTTGTTGATACTATTAAATGGTAAGAAACACAAATCAACTATAAAAGGAAAAGTAATTAACATAAAATATAAGAAAATAACCAAATAACTTCATAGATTATATTTATGCAGGTTATCACCTGGTGAATCACCTGGATTCACCTGGTGAATTTATGCAGGTTATCACCTGGTGTATACATTACCCCCTCTTTTTCCGTTGGTTCTACCATAAGATAAGCACATACTCTGGTAATATATCAAAGTTATGTTTGGCCTGAATTATGTGTGGTTTATGTCAAGGAAGCATCATAGGTAAAGAAGTCCACATTTGTCTCTCCTGTTGGTATTGAAATTCCAGTAAGTGTACTTCTTCCTTCCTTTAGATCATTGATGACTGTTCTTATATTCCCAGGAACTGGCTATTTTGTATAGAATGCTTTCCTAAAAATATTACTAACAGCATACATTTATAAATCATTCATAAACTCTACCTATTTGGTTTACCTACACTGATAATAGAGCTTCTGAAAAACCGAAGTGATGGTTGCAATGCTCATTTTGCTGTATATATTGGACGTCCTGACTTTAGGCTACAGAACCACGCCTGGAAGATGTTCTCATCCTGTTTTTTTTTTTTTTTCTTTTTTTCTTCTCTACCCTGATGCTTGTTATTGAGTTTCACTCATGATTTGAACATGAATGAACTCAAGACACGAAAAGGCATGAAGTTTATCAAAAGGAAAGAAAACATAACACTTGATTAGAAAATGCATGTACATGTATACAAGTGAGAACTAAGATTGGATGGGATGGAGATAGAATAAAGACAATTTTTAAATAGATGATACTGTATCCTACAAGCTGATAATTTATAAATATTTGAGGTTCTGGAAGGAAAGAGTAACCAGGGTAAAATATTTTTTATACTCACTGCATTTAAAAAATAAATAAGCCGCTATTTTTTGATTAGCTGGGCCAGATAAAAAGGAAGTGGCCAGAGATAACTAAGAGACAGTTATTTTAATCCCAGGTATCAAGCAATAAATTTTGAGAAGAATAGTTCCTCTTAATTTAGGTATGAAATTATAATTCTAAATGGTAAATAGTAGCTAGTAGCCTGATGAAGGAAATAACAAGAGTATAGAACTAGAGAATAATTCACCACTGTTCCTGGAATATATAGAGGGTTAATTTCCTGCAAGCTCTGGCCACAACATTTTTGTTAACTGATCAATAAATAATCTTGTTTTATGTGTGTCTCTGTTAAGTGATATTTTATTTAATATATAGTTCTTACAAATAATTCACTGGACACAGTGTTTCTTTATCATAATATATCAGTCTTCCTCTCCTAACATTTTCCTGACCTTGAGTAACATGTCCTAAAATTTCTTTGGATTTTAGCCTGATAACAATGACGTCTACTAAACTTTTTAAACCCGTTATCAACTTGTTAATTCACAAATATAGAGAACCATATATATTCCTCTAAGAGTGATTTAACACAAAATTGGAAATTTTGTTTTTAAAATTCTAGAATCTATCTTTTCCACAGCTTCATCATGCACTGTAGATGTTACTTTAGCATTCCCTGGAGCAACCTCATATACAGATCAGCAAATTTCTCCTTCCCTTCCTTATCTTTTTTTATCTTATCTTTTCTTTTTTATCTTATCTTATCTTTTCTTTTTTCTTTTCTTTTCTTTTCTTTTCTTTTCTTTTCTTTTCTTTTCTTTTCTTTTCTTTCTTTCTTTTCTCTTTCCATTTCTTTCTTTTTTTCTTTTCTTCTTTTCTTTTCTTTCTTTCTTTCTTTCTTTCTTTCTTTCTTTCTTTCTTTCTTTCCTTCTTTCTTGACGTGTCATGTTGTTGATTCATTATCATTGAACTCACATTCAAGAGCACTATAAAAAATTCCTGAATTATTGTATCTAACACACAAATTTTCTCCATAAAGCATATTACAGACTTCTTGTGCTTAGGAACACTATACAACCCGTTAGCATGATAGTTGAAAATCATTTTAAACAGCAAAACCACTAGCAAAAAGCCCAAAAGTATGGAAAAGTGGCATTAGATAGATCATGAGAAGGACACTAAGTTCATAGTATAAGACCTGAAACAAGACCAGAGGGTTGCCTCACTGGGAATGAGGACTTTGGATGACTCAAAGTTTTTGATTCTCTACTTATGTCCTCAAATGACTATGCAAGCTCTTTGAGTATTGATCTTGGGGTTAGATGTGAATTTTAGTTTAATAGGCAAATTTTCAAATATAGAAACCACAAATGATGAAGAATGACTAAATATGAAATATAGCTGGCTGAGACATATAACTTGGCAACATTGCCAAGTTGCTATCGTGCCTGACTACCTGTTTATGGTTTATTTTCAATTTTAGGGGAAAGTCTTCATTATCAGTATCAAGACATTATCAATACTGAGTTATTATCTTGATTTTTTTTGTCATTCTTTCTTTTGATTTATGAATGCCAATTAGATTAATTTCATCTTTACAGACCTAATTTGTTGTGAATTATTTGGCAAGCCAATTCATTACAGTGATGTGTATGTATATACAGAACGTTTTTACTGTAATTTTCCAGTAATTAGGCTTTGAGACATTTATGTATTACAATTCACAAGTGAATGACCCTCATTTTTTGTGTGTCATAACAATTTATTAGTTATGTGCTCTCTAGAATAATGCTATTTTAAGAACTAGCATGTTACTTATCAATGCAATTATATAAAATTGATGGATTGTAGAGTATTACTTCAAGATATAAAATTAAATGCATGTAAATTGTTTATTTTATAAAGTGAATACATTTTGTTAGAAACTTGCTTATTGTGTATTTTTCTGTTTCTTTCTAACTGATGATAGTCCTTTATGTTCTCCAGTATAATTTTAGAAAAGAAGCAGAATATCTGTAACATCCACACTTGATGAAACCACTATTAGAATTTTGATGTCTGTCCTTTAGAAATATCATTACTTTAGATTTTAAACTAGTCAATATCAATATCCCCAATGTGATTTTGATCTGTCTTTATTGAGTGCTGGCATGGCCATATAAGGCCAAACCATATTTTAAAAAATCAGAAAAAAAAACATAGTATTGAGAAAGATGGAAAAACAGACAAAAAATGTGCAGAAACAAGTGGAAGAAGGAATAATAAAACTTTGAAGAGTAGCTATATTATATATTTACTATAGACTTACATAGTATATTACTGAGGACTGTGCACTATTCTAACTACTTTGGAAATATTAACTCATTTAATTGTCATAATGGCAATATCAAGCTGTTCCATATAACTGCCATTCTACAGATAATGTGTGAGCCTCTAGAATTTTGATGGTTTCCTGTCTCACATGTATGTCTTTCATTCATTTTGAATTTATTTTTGTGTATGGTGTAAGAAAATGGTCTGGTTTCATTCTTCTGCATGTTGCAGTCAAGTTTTCCCAACATCACTTATTGAAGAGACGGTCTCTTTTTCCATTGGATGTTCTTTCCTGCTTTCTCAGAGATTAGTTGACCATATAGTTATGGGTCCATTTCTGGGTTTTCTATTCCATTCCATTGACCTGTGTGTCTGTTTTTGTGCCAGTACCACACCATCTTGTTGACTACAGTATCTATTTTTAAGGCAGAAATATTTCATTACTGTTTCCTAAGTAAAATAAATTCACTGAAAAACATCTGTGTATAAGTAGATTGATTATAGCCTAAGTCTAAAATATTTATGTTTCAAAATCTTAAAATTACATGGACTGTGTTTATACTACAGTTGTAAAAGGAATTAAATTTGGAATACTTTCTTAGGAGAAGGTAGAAACTAGTATGCTTCTGCAAGGAATTACCTGGACGTGTACATGATTTTACTTAAAAGGACATATGGGCTCTTGTAGTAGAATAATAAATAATTTGAACAGATGTTATATTTTTCATTCCAATTATATTTGTGTTGCAAAAAAGTGAACGGTATAGCAAAATGATTGAATTAGCTGCATTATAATATCCCTAGGAAAGGGCCAATTTGTAGTTCAGTGATTTTTTTTCTATACTGTTTAATAAACAATGTATACCTCCAATATTACTGTTTAATGTTTCCAAGAAGTGAAACCAAATGCATATTCCAAGAATTTTAAATTCACTACTGTTTCTTTCTTGATAAAGTATCTAAGTAGAAAATGCGTCTTATAGTACACAAAATGTTCAACGAGTATGCATTAATTAGAAATAGTCTATTGCTTCTTGATTTGTGATCAGATTAGATCAACAGAACTTGGAAATTATGAGGATCATTAAAGCTCAGAAATTACTTTTATCTATAAAGTCCCTAGACACAAATCTAAAGCCCTTTACCAACAGAAGAGTAAATGAATGCCAGCTTACAACCCAATTCTGTCCTGATGTTTGTAATCCAAATTTTTTGTCCAAAAACACAAGGACAACTTGGTTCCTTTTCTTACCCTATGCCTTTAGGTTCCATCTTTGAATACAGATTTAAAGCTGAAGAGACTTCAAAAGTCAACCTCAGAACCAGCTTAAGATGGCTCTTGCAACCCTGACAAAAGAGCACCCTCATTTTCTCTAATTTCATGTTTTGTGCCTCTTAACTGCTAAATTTCTAAAAAGAAAAAAAAATCTCATTAAATTTGTACAAGCAAACTTCAATTAGTCTAGTTCAAATGCTCAAAGGTCCTGTGTTTAAGTTTTCTTTGTGTCTATCTCAATTCTTGCATACTGGGAATGCAGAAATGTTTATGCAGAAGGTGCTTTTGTGACCTATTCTCTTACTCTCCCAGTCATCTCATTCCCCTGAAGTGGTTAAGGAAATGAATGCCTTCAAGTAAGCAAAACCTATTTAATGTGCCTTTAGCGAAAAGTGAATTGCAGAAAATGAGGAAAATCATTTCCTTCTGATTATCAACGATTATCATTTTTACAATGGTCACATGAGGGTCTATTGAATGACTTAACTGGCAAAAATATTCAGAAAAATTTGTTTGGAACAATTGAAACTTCTTAAATAACCTTTATTTATTCTTTTATTTCTATTCAATTTGTAATTTCCTTCTCTGAGAACTACTTGTCCCTGAAAATGTGTGCTATTTGCTCTGATTGATTAATCACCTGCTGTGCGAGTATTTTTGCCCACTTTGGAGGTTATTATTATTTGTTCCTAAATCAGCTAAAATGGTCTTAGGCATGGCATTTGGAATATGACCCCACTCCCCCATGAATTTTAATTTACTCCATATTAGGATGAACTGATGAGAAGTCTTAAACAATTGGAGTATTTGGCTTTACCTTATACCCATTAAATCAGAATCTCCACGGCCTGGGATGTAGAGGTAAAAGGAAATAGGAACAGATTTTTTTTTTTAACCCCCTAGGCGACTTGACCATTTAGCAAGGTTTAAAACAACCTCCCTATGTGTTCACACTTCTAGAAGTAAGTAAAGGCAAATTATCTTTCTGAAAGAGAACCAGTACTACCAAAGAAAGCAGGCTCTCAGCTCACCGTTAATATACCTGGAGGAAAGTCTCCCATTCATGGTCTCAGACAGAGACCAGTAGGAATAAAAACATCTTGTTCATGATTTTGTTGTTGGTCACTTGTTTGGTGTTTTGAGATGTAGGAGATTGAGGATCCGAATAGAGGGCCAATATGCTCACCTACTTGAGCACGCAAGTCTCTTCTGACTAATGTCTTCCATCACACACTCTTCCCTTTCCTGTTTCTGCCATCTGGTCTCTCTTAGATTCCAGAAACTCATGTGACTATCTGAGATCCTCAGAACTGGGACTGCACTTACAGTCGGTCGCCCATATGCCTCACGACCATTGGACTTAAAAGGTGAGAGATCTTAGAAGACAGTGGAATGGAAGGGAATCATGTTCTTTTCACCATTTTCCCAGAATGCATTTCCGCAGCTGTGTTTAATGCATTTTGCAAATACTAAATCAAGTATTTTGTCTTAACCCAAAAATAAAAATACAAATCATTTATTTAATGGAAAGAAAGTAACCAAGTTCAACTTGATCTCCAAGCAAATGATCTTCTACATGGTGAAGGATTATATGGCTGACTATAGTACACAATATTAATGCCATAAGATACTTTTTTCTTCATTTTATGAAGTTTTCTTTTTTTAATTTATTTTATATTGGTGTTCAATTTGCCAACATATAGAATAACACCCAGTGCTCATCCCATCAAGTGCCCCCCTCAGTGCCCGTCACCCAGTCACCCTCACCCCCACCCACCTCCCCTTCCACCACCCCTAGTTCGTTTTCCAGAGTTAGGAGTCTTTCATATTCTGTCTCCCTTTCTGATATTTTCCACTTATTTTTTTCTCATTTCCTCTTTATTCCCTTTCACTATTCTTTATATTCCCCAAATGAATGAGACCATATAATGTTTGTCCTTCTCCGATTGACTTATTTCACTCAGCATCATACCGTCCAGTTCCATCCACGTCGAAGCTATGAAGTTTTCTTATTAAATATTATGACTTTTTTTGTTTGGGCAAGTAATGGACGTAAAATACCTTGCACATTGGGTAATCTATAAGATTTTTTAGAATACATATTAATAACCACTTATGATTTTACCTCAAAGCATAATTTTGAAGCTTAAAAGTCTTTACAAATTTAAAGTAATATACAAGGATGCTAATATTAATATTTCTATGCTTAGAATGTCTCAATTCAATAGTGCAAAGGAATGTACTTAGTTAAGCTTAATTTATAGGAAGAAGTTGAGTACATTCCAGTTTCAAAAGGGAATTATCATATTGAACATATGTCTAATTAGCAATGAACAACTCCTTGGCATCACTATATATTGAAAATCAATTTAGGTATCAGAATAATCAAGTTAAGTTGGTAAAGTTGCATCTTGAAATATATAATTGTATTCCAAAAGTAAATAAATGTAACAAAGTCATTGACAAAATAAATTCTATTAATATTTACCTCCTGATACCAAATATTATAACCAGACCAAAATTTGTCTAATGACTTTCTTCTCATTTTAAAACTATTAGAGAGGATTGTAAAATTGATTGTTAATAATTAATTACTGACTAGTACATATGCATATCATCAAATTTATTTTTAAATAAAATTAATAATTAAACAAACATCTTACATCTCATATACTTAACAATAGTTATTAGTATTTTCTTTTTTTTTAGTATTTTCTTTTTTTAAGATTTATTTATTTTACAAAGAGAGAGAGAGTTGGAGAAGGAACTGAGGGATAGGGGGAGAAAGAGAATCTCAAGCAGACACTGCACTGAGCACAAAGCCTAACACAGGGCTGGATCCCAAGACCCTGAGCTAGTGACCTTAGCTGAAAGTAAGAGTCGGTCTCTTCACCAACTAAACCACCCAGGCATCCCAAGATTAATAGTATTTTCAAATCCTTGAATTAAGATAAAAACAGTTGAAAACTTAAATCTTTGATTTTGGGACAAGAGTCTCAGTCTTTAACGTGGTCAATTTATTGTTTGAAGTTATTTTATTTGCCTTACATTCCTTCTTTAAGATGATTTGTTTTTCAAAACTGACCTGCAGTAGCTAATTGTTTGAACTTAATTTTAACAGATTATTGATTTCTCTTTTTTTTCAATTTTGTTTTCCCCTTTGATCTAATTGATATTTATAATAAATGATCTAGTTTTCGGTTGTAAAGAAAAGATGTTATTTTTATAATTTTTATTTGAATCAGCTTTGTGAGTATTGATTTAGTTCTTATATCTCATTATGTATTATTTATAGACATTTGATTATCTTCAACAGTATGGCTCAGTATATCACTTTTAATACTTTTTTTTAGTAAGCTATTAGTTAATAAAAACAGGAAGCATCTTAATATAGTGACATATATATATTATGGAATCAGGTTTATTGGTGCATTACATACCATTTAAAATGTATAGTCCTGAGACACCTGGGTGGCCCAGTCAGCTAAGTGTCTGTCTTCCACTCAGCTCACCATCTTGGAGTCCCAGGATTGAGCCCCACATAAGCTCTGTGCTCAGTGGGAATCTGCTTCTCCCCTCTCCTTGCTTATGCACTACGCCTCTCCCTGCTTACGCACACACACTTTCTCTCTCTCTCTCTCTCTCTTTCTCTCATTCTCAATAAATAAACACAACCTTTAAAAAAAGGAGAAGAAAATGGGGATGCCTAGATAGTTCAGTGGCTGAGCATGATCCTGGGGTCCTGGGATCGACTCCCACATCCAGCTCCCTGCATGGAGCCTGCTTCTCCCTCTGTCTCTGCCTTTCTCCATGTCTCTCTTGAATAAATAAATAAAAACCTTAAAAAAATAAAAGAATATGTATAGTTCTCAGGGGATATTAGGTGACTGAGGCAATAATATGAGTTACTATTATATATATAATAATAAAATTACTTTATCGAAGTTAGCTATACAAGTCATTGAATTGGAAGACTGAACATTTTCAATTGCACCTCCAATCGTGTGGCTGTGAAACTTAGCTCATGGACCTATGGATGCTAACCTATAGCAGCTCTTGGTAGTTGATTTAGAAATATGCCACTATTAAAAAAAAAAAAAGAAAAAAAAAGAAATATGCCACTATTTACATAAATATGTACAAAGGAAATATATTAATGGTAAGGTATATTTAGAAGGTAATGGAGGGTGATGAATAAATTTCTAAAGTAATTTAGTCTTTATAATAATTATTTTCTTTGAAATATTCACATTTGTTATAAAATAAATTACAATCATATGATTGTAACACAGAGCAGGAAATAACAGCAAATAACATAAGAGTGACCAGATTTGCATTTTAGAAATTTAACTTAAGGAAAGTGTAAGGGGATGTCTGGAACCCAGGAACTCTACAAAAGAACATCTATTCAGAAACTTTGCTAGCATGAATAAATAAATAAATGAATGAATGAATGAATAAATAAATAAATAAATAAATAAATGCAAACTATGCTAGCTTTCCAGGCAAAAAAGAAGACTAAGGATGTTCAATAAGACAAAAACAGTTGGCTTAGTGAGAAACAGAGGGATTTGAAATTTTATTTCTATTTAATAGCTCCAATCAACAACATGAGTTGGGAAGAATGAAAGAGAGTAAAGATACCTTGATTGGCTAAGTTTCTCTGTTAATTGGGTGTAGATTCAGCATGAAATGTGTTGAATTCAAGTGCCTCTACTACATAAAGCTTTAAAGTATTCACTATAGTTTTTAGATTTTCTTATATTTTTTTATTTCAATAAGATAATTAAATCTACCATAGGCTAATTATCCTGTTCAACCAGAAGGGTCATTTTATTATATACAGATTCATGATTGAATTTCAATGAAAGATAAATAAAGGATAACTCTACATGTACAGCAAAAGAATGTCCATAATTGTCAAGATTTCATGACCTTAAGTGAAAATATACTTTTATGCTTATTCTCTTGAAATTTCTCTAATGAAAAATTGTTTGTGCTTTGTATCACTGCCAAAGATCCTAGTTCCAACAAAATATTTTTAAGTGCCTCCTAAGCCTGGTTATTATCTGCTAATCTCTTCCTAAATTAGATATCAGAACCAATCCACCTTCCTTTACTTTATTCTAGTTAAATTACTTGCTTTTCTCTTATCGTATTACCTGAAAGCCACTTCCCATAATTCATTAACTAATATACTTGGCAAATGCCGCATTTTAAAATCTTCTCTTAAAGATTCACCTTACCCAGTAGCATGTAAAAGAGTCTGGTGAGTGAGTTTTTAAATATTCTTAAATAATAAAAATTTTGACTTTCTACATCGAAAAATTTTTTATAGATGTGTGCACATATATAGTCAATACTGGACCAAGATATAAAAAAAATTCTGAAATTCTCTAGACAGTTCCTTAGTCTTCCTATTAGTGTTACTGCTCCTTCCCTCGATGTAAGCCTAGCCACCATTCAAACTTCTTGCTTAGATTGAGTTTGCTTGTTTTGAAATGCATATAAATGTAACATACTGCTTTGCTTCATTTATTTCTGATTATTTTTGTTGTTATGTACAGATTAATCCATATTGTGGCAATGAAATTGCCCATTCTAATGGATACTATGGACATTCAGGTTGGTTCAAAATTGGCTGTTATGAAATACATTGCCATGGACACTCTTCCAATGTCTGTGAACTATTCTGCACTAGTTTCTCTTAAACGTATATTCACGTGTGTGACTGCTGAATCACAGGCTATAAATAAGCTTCGGCTTGGCAAATTCTGTCTTGGATTTATAAATCAATTTGGAAAGAATAAAAATCTTATCTGTATTGAGATTTCTTTTGTATATAATACTGCATTTACTCTATTTAGTTCTTTTATTCTCTTCAGAGAACTTTGGTATCTTCCATTTAGGGGTCCTACAGATCTTGGTTGAATTTATTCTAAGTATTTGGTATTTTTGATGCTGTTGTATGCAATATTATTTCCTAATGTGATTATCAACTAGTTCTTTGATAATATGTAGAAATAAAACTGTTATTTATGGGCATTGTATGTGATGTTTTGCTATAATCAATTATAAGAATAGATAGCAAAACAAAGCACAGCTAACGATCAACGTAGTGAAGTACAAAACAAAGTCAATGTCTGACAGAACAAAGTATGAGGTTTCAAAGATCTGAAGTATATTATGGAAAAGGTCATATCTATGGAAGATGAATAAGCTGAATCTATGACTGGTCTACATTCTAGAATGTCTTTCAGAAGGAGATTAATGAAAGAATAAAATGTAGGCTATAATAAAAATAAAATATTTATAAACATTTCTCGATTAAAAAAAAAACACACACTCCCAAATTAGAGGATGGACTCTGTAGGAATCACAAAAGCAATATATTCTCGAGGAGTTTATTGTTCTGTGTAAAAACTATATATAAATGTATATGAAATTTAGATAATACTTAAATAAAATACATAAAATCATATATAAAATATATTTAAAATTATATTGTTACTTTAGAATAAAAGAAATTTAGGTTTTTAAAGCATTAATATAATTATGACAATGCACAATCTGAGGCAACTGAGTGGCTCAGTTGGTTAAGTGTCTGCTTTCAGCTCAGGTCATGATCTTAGGGTCCTGAGATCAAGCCTCATGTTGGGGGGTGGGTCCTAACTCAGTGGGGAGCCTGCTTCTCCCTCTCCTCTGCCAGCCACTCCTCTGCTTGTGTGCTCTCTCTCTCTGTCAAATAAATAAAATATTAAAATAAATTAAAATAAATGCACAATACATAATGTACTTAAATGTGCTTCTTATTTTTAACACAGTATATTAAAAGTATATGGAGAAATATCTTCAAATCTCTAAGAATAAAATTTTATTCTTAGCCTTCTATGAAAATTAAAATGATACTTTCAGTATTATTAAAATATTATTCTCAAAATGCTATACAGAAAGTTTCATGTTAGAGAATTTTCTCTCCTGAAACAATTACAGAAATGGATTTTGAAAAGGAAAAATTCAGGAGATGCCTGAAACTATAGATAAAGGAGAGGAGGAGTGGAGTGGCTAGGATTCTTTTTTTTTTTTTTTTTTTTTTTTTTTCTTTTTTTTTTTGTGGCTAGGATTCTATAACTGACTATATATATATATATATATATCGAACTTCAATTATATATATATATATATATATGTATTATTGAAGTTCAATTTGCCAACATAGAGTATAACACCCAGTGCTGATCTCATCAAGTGCCCCCTCAGTGCCCATCACCCAGTCACCCCATTCCCTCCATTCCCTTGCCCATCTCCCCTTCCACTATCCCTTGTTCGTTTCCCAGAGTTAGGAGTCTCTCATGTGCTGTCTCCCTCTCTGATATTTCCGACTCATTTCCCCTATAATCCCTTTCACTATTTCTTATATTCCCCATATGAGTGAAGTAAGTCAATAGTGTGTCTTTCATTTCAAGGGTCAGATTGCAGGACACCAGGGTGGCTCAGTGATTGAGCATCTGCCTTTGGCCCAGGCTGTGATCCTGGGGTCCCAGGATCAAGTCCTATGTCGGGCTCTCTTCATGAAGCCTGCTTCTCCCTCTGCCTGTGTCTCTGCCTCTTCCTCTCTGTGTCTCTCATGAATAAATAAATAAAATATTTTTTAAAATGGTCAGCTTGCTGAATAAAAGTAGACTCAGCACCAAGAGGTCACTAAGTAAGAATTCTCAATGGTCAATACCCAACCCATTGCAATGAGATATCCAATAACCAATCATGTCACTATGACTGGATCATATGCAGTGATCCTGCAAAGCCAACCTCTTAATTTCTGATCAATAAAATTCCACAGAAAATCCATTCACTATTAAGTTTTTTTTTACATTAAATCTTTACCATTTGTGTGGAGATTCTGATTAAAGAAAAAGGAAACTGTCACTTCGTAAGCCAGATGGAACAGTACAGAGGCAGTTGAAAATTTCCCATTGATGTGAGCATGAGTAGATATGTTGTCACTAACACATACTACATACTATTTATTTATTTATTTTGGTTTTGTTTTTAACATTTTAATACATTAGAACTGTTTTGTTTGAATGCATACCAAGGAGTAGAGAGTTTTCTTAAGCATATAGCCTTTTTGATCAATAGAAGTTATTGAATATACTTCAGAATATAGAATATACTTCTATAATTGATATAGAAGTTATATCAATATATTATTGATATGAAGTTACAATATCTATTTTAAATGAATTTCCCAGCAGTACATACATTTCTGTCTGAACTTTTTGATTATTTATAAAAAAGATTTTAACATTTATTTATTTGAGAGAGAAGAAGGGGAAGCAAGCAGAAATTTTTTTATAAAAAGGTACAGCAAAATTTTCTGATTTCCAATAAATTTTTCAATAGCTTGCTTAAGTTATTATATTTATATGGTATTTCATTTGAAGCCTACTTTACATTGAGATATATAGTTCCCTGAGAATTAGATAAAGTACAGATTTAAAGAAATATAATAAAAAGATGAAGAATCTTATAAATTATGAAATTTTTTCATAGGCCAAATAAAATGTAATTAAATTGCATTATAAGATATGGGATTAAAGCCACTTCTCAAAGTTATCAAGTTATTTCACATATATGGCATATATTATGATTTATCAGGTGACATGGAGGGTTTATTGTTTGTTCATTTTTGCTTTTTTAGAGAGAGAGTGAGCATGCACGTGGCAGGGAGGGTAGAAGGGGAGAGAGAATCCTAAGCAGGTTCCATGCCCAACACATAGCTCTACTCAGGGCTAGATCTCATGACCCTGAGATCATGACGTGAGTAGAAATCATGAGTAGGATGCTTAACTGACACTCAGGCATTCCTGGAGTTGTTTTGATTGATTGATTGATTGATTGATTGATTGTAATATGGTGTTAAGGTAATAGAGAAAGAAACAATAAGTTAATTTTGGTAGAACTCCAGTTAAAATACTTGTGGAAAATCAGTTGAGAATTTTACTTTTTTACTCACATTCCAATATAAATTCTTGAAATTAAATGATAAATATAAATATTAAATCAAATATATATGCTTATATGATCTCTGAGTCGAAAGTGGTTAATAAGCAGAAGATAACAGACAAGACAGGAAATACACTACAGATTTGAAAGCAACATTGAAAATACATTTTACACCATATGAAGCATAATCAACATAATGGCAAATTATACTCTAGGAGAGAAGTTTCATGTATATAATATATATATGATGCATATTATAGACATATACATATAAAGCATAAATCTTTAAAAATGTATTACTCATTAGAAAAAAATCACCTAATTTTACGAACATAAATACATAAAAATGCCAAATTAACATAAAAAATAGAACAATTTCACCAGTAATTACAGCCAGAATGATGGGAGAGAGAGTAAAATTCTCAAGATACCAAAAATGCGACATAAGATAATTTTCAAATGTTGAGCTAAAAGGTTATCAGATAATAGTCCAAACAGTTATAGCTTTAAAATGGAAAAAAAAAAAGCAAAACATAAAACAATTGGATTTGGTCTGTATTGAATGTATTTACATACATAAAGAAAAGAGTGTATTCAATTTAAAACGTAGCTCCTTAACTACTGTAAAAAAGACAAGGAAATTTATAGAGCCAAATTTTGGCAGTATCAATACAAATCTACCTAAGGAGATTCTCCTGTGTACTTGATAGGTTTACATCTTTTGTCAGCTCAAGTTATGAAAATATCAGAATTAATGACAATAAAAAAAGAGATAAAATCAAGTCCTATTTATTTGAATTCCTATTCAGTTTCTAATCTGCGATCAAATTAGATGACACATATAGAAAATCTGCATGGGGGCAAATGCTCTGTTGAGCTGGTGACACTATCTAGTATGTCCGAGTTATCATCGTTCCAGCAAATTATTAAATTGACATTCTTCGGAAGAGTATCCTATTGAGACTCGTTGGCATAGTAGAATCTCACGTCTGAGAAAGCCAATGACACTACTAGGAGTGAGCAACTGAATCAGTGGCTGAGGGCTTACCCCAGTGTAGGGTTGATTTACCAGGATAAATGTACTCTCGGAGGAAGAGGTCAAGACAATCACTCAATCCCCTCTCCTGCTCTGAAGACTCTTCCTGGAGTAGCCAAATGTGCCCTAGGAGACATTCCCACCACCCATCTACTAGGGAAAGCCTGGTGAAAAAGGCAATCTCCTATTTGCCCATGGAAGGAAAATGATGGGGAGGACATTCTCTACGAGTACCTTGGATTCCTATACATCTTGTGAAGAGGCATTGACAGAGTCCAACAATACAGAAGAGTCAGGGAGGACCAAGGAAAAATAAAGACAGGGGAGGGTTGAGAGCCAGAGTGGCTGCCAGAAAACTTGTAGCTTGTGAGTTGTTGCAAAGTGGTGGAAGGCAGATTCTCTGAAGGCAGATAAGTAATAGTAACATCAGCTGTGGATGAGTATGACTCCTCCTTACAAGCCATGTTTCTTTGGGCATTTTGGGTTTTTGTGTCTTTGTAGATGTCTCAGTCCCACTGGTAGTCGTTTTCTTTGCTCACCTAGTGTCTCTCACAGATGAAATCACACGCAGGCATGCAAGAGCTCAGATTGCTGATGCATTAATTGGTAAAAATTGTTTTTCCAGACAACTGTTATGGCAAAATATGTATTGAATGTCATCATAGAAAAAGAACAGTGAAAGCAACGTTGATACACTTGTACAAAACTATCACTGCTGCTAGGAGGAGGGATATGATAGGTGGATATTAACTCAAAGTGGATACTTCTGCTAAGGTAACGCTGAGGGAACCTGACCTAGGGAAGCAGGAGCATATGGCAAAGCAATATTGTTCATGGCTACTGGGCTGGAGAAGTCGGCCACATTTTAATAATTAAACACTCTCCTTTATACTTTTCTATTCAGCTAGCTTGGTGAAGAAGAATGTTAAGCTAAATAAATCGCATCATTTTGTTTAAAATTGGGAAGGAAACTATATACAAGAATAAGTATTTCAATAAATTAAAGTCATGATATATATTCAGAACTGTCATTTCTTTTTTTCTTTTTTTTTAAAGATTTTACTTATGTATTTGAGAGAGAGGAAAAGCATGAGCAGGGGGAGGGGCAGAGGGAAAAGCAGGCTCCCCTCCCCACATCATGACCTGAGACAAAGGCAGATGCTTAACCAAGTGAACCACCAGGCACCCCCATTTATTATTTTTTTTCTTAAACAACATTTATAATATTAACCCTAAATAATTTTCTCAATGATTAACACATCTACAACAGAAATGACAACATCTGAAATGTTGTCATTTCTGTTGCTCAGTGTTCTTCAACATATAGAAACAGTCTCTGAGGTCGTCTGTCTCAGATTTCAAGCAAACTAATAAAATTTCTAGTAACTTTAATATATTAATTCAA
The DNA here is from genome assembly GCF_003254725.2 of Canis lupus dingo. Classification (NCBI taxonomy): domain Eukaryota; kingdom Metazoa; phylum Chordata; class Mammalia; order Carnivora; family Canidae; genus Canis; species Canis lupus. Next base: position 84,307,391 of record NC_064246.1, on the reverse strand, counting down.
GGATCTTAATTTGTCACTTTATAAGCATGTGACATGCAAATTGACAAAACAGAAGTTATAAAGCAGAAAAGAAAAAATAAGAAAACTGAGGGTGATAGTGTGACTCATGATAATTTTAGCCACATCTACCACCAACATTAATTGTAACCTAAAAAATCGATAGTCGACATCCTTTTAATTCAACACAATTAGTATCAGCCCTACTTCTTCTTCTTCTCTTCTTCTTTTTTTTAAACACGGTGCCCATTTGTCCTCAAATAGTCTATGAGATTAATTCCTGCTGTAAATCTGCTGAGATTATATAGTGTGAAGCCTGCTGCTTCAGTTAGCAATCACTTTGGGAAGAAAAAAAAAATATATATATATATATTGGCACTGGGTTCCCATGGTTGACACCTAGTACATTTCACTTCAGTTTCAATTTCGTCTGGATCTGCATGAGTTTCAAACCAGGTGAAAAATCATTTCATTATGGCCCAGCAGGGACACAAAATAATTTCACTGTAGCCCAGCTGGTTTGAAAAATGTAGTGACTGGAAATCAAGTAAGTTTAACATGTTGGCAACTTTGGAAATCAAAGCTTTACACATTTCTGATTACATTTAAATTAGGATTCACAGTAAGGTCACAAGTTGTACCCAATTTTAATGATCATAGTGAAATCCTGGAACTAACTCAAACTTACTGTTAGTAGTACTGCTTTGCTGGGGTTACCTTTCATCAGGTCACCCGGTGGGGATCAGGGGGTGGGGTACATTTCCACGGTCCACATCCCCAAACCTGAGCACAAAAGAAGAGTAAATCCATCACTGGCCATATCACTCACAAATTCTCCTTCAGTGTATGTTAATGGTTTGACGTCTTCAGCCCAGACTCAACAAAATGTTAACAACCATGAGCGTTTGATGATTTTATTTATTTTACAAATTTGTGATTAGGGCCATAGCCCGACGAACGTCCTTCTCTTTCCTCTCTTTTTCTTTCTACTGCTTTCCAAATCATATGAAAATTAGGGTGACACAATTAAACACACTTTAAGATAAAGACAAAATTAATACACACATCTATATGCTATTAAGTCCCCGTTATATTTAAAGGACTAAATAAAGTTGATTTAATTTGAACAACCTCTCCTCTTTTGGGGAGTTATGGGTAAATGCATATTAATTCCATCCATCCTCTCTCTAATAGGCATAATTGCTAGCTAGGTTTGCATTTCCCAAAGCATTGAAAATTAAGATGGAGCTGGGGGATGCTAGGACTGTATCATTTCATATCCACTGTTTTTTTTTTCTAAATTTATACAAATTCATTAAAAAAGTTAAACTGAATTATTTCTTAAAACCGCTATTTTAAATTCACTTTAGAACATATACTATCAAAATAAAATAAAATAAAATAAAAGAACATATACTATCACAGAAACCATATAAAACAATTTAAGAAAGCAGTTTTCTACTTAGGAGAGCAAAATGTGTACCCCATTATTTAACTCTAATGAAGGCCACAATCTGTTTTTATCCTGCTCATATCAACAAGCTGCTGTAGACTCTTTTCCAGGTCTCTACACAACTTTCTCACACTTCAAAATCTCCAAATGCTTAATTTTAATTGTTACATGGATTGTTCTTCAAAATTACAGCAACAAGGTTTGCAACTCGTCTGTTGTGTCAAATCCAAGCCTTAATTCAAGAGTAAATATTCCTGGGCTGCCCGGGTGGCTCAGTGGTTTAGCACCATCTTCGGCCCAGGGCATGATCATGGAGACCCGGGATCAAGTCCCACGTCGGGCTCCCTGCATGGAGCCTGCTTCTCCCTCTGCCTGTGTCTCTGCCTCTCTCTCTCTCTCTGTGTCTCTCATGAATAAATAAATAAAATATTTTTAAAAAGAGTAAATAAAAAAAGAGTGAATATTCCCTGTAAAATTCACCATTACTCTGAATCAAAATCTCCCTCAATATTAATATGAATTGATATTATATTAATTCATATAATGATAAAATATTAGTTAATGTGTCCTTGTCAGTCCATTCTTCAACATTAGTTCAAAAGATATCTAGTCAGGGCCTGGTGTGTTTCCAGCATATTTATAAGTGCTGGACAAACAAATGAATATGACAATTCCCTGTTCTCAAGAATTTAACAGATTATTAACATAGATTTAGATAAGAGCAGCAATTCTGTGAATTTTCCAGCAGGAGGGGGGCAGAGTATGGAATCGGTTTCACATGGAAGGTAATTTTGGCATTGAGCTGAAAAAAGACTGTCACCTTCAGGGCCAACATTCTTATCTGCAGAAACGGCCTGTGTTTTACCCTGGAATCTCTGAGTGACCAGTCCCTTCCTAATTAACTCATTCAGGTCCTTGCTCTTTCCAAGAAAATGTCAGCATTTTAAAATTTGACATTTTATAGGAACCAGAGCATTTTGACATCAAATCAACTCTGTGTTAATTAAAATTAGTACACAGAATGTCACAAAGATAAGTGAGACCAAAGTATCTGCTTGTTCCCCTTAGTTGCAACAAATGGTTTAATAAAGAAAAATAAATAACTACAAGTAAGAGATTGCCAGTCACTTTCGTTTCTTTAAAGAGAAGAATGGAGCTAGGTTTTCTTTATCAGGTCAGTATGATTAAAAATAAATAAATTTCAAAATATAACATGCAATTACTGCTTTTGACTTTTTACCTGGAAAGAACATACTAAATCACAAAGGAAACACATAAATGAACAGAAAAGCTCTATTTTTTTTAATAGAAAAGCTCTATTTAAAAGTCAGCCTGAATTTTGGAAGAAAAAGATTAGAAGGTCATAATGTCAGTCAGCTGGATTTTTTAATTGAATGCATTTATTGATATGACAAGCATTGTATTTTCCTTATTTTGCTTCAGGTTTGGGGAAAATATATTTGAAACTCAGCACTGAAACTCAAATAAGGACTAAGGAACTCTTATTTAGACCATTAGGTAATCTATAATGTCAGAAGTGGAGATGAGAAATAGGAAATGAGAATTTTGAAAAATACTCATCCATATGGCTGTGTGGTTAATCAAAGCATCAATCTCTCTATATCTATCTATCTATCTATATGCTAGATGATAGATATAGATGATAGAGATATAGAGATATAGATATAGATATAGATATAGATATAGATAGATATAGATGATATAGACACACACACACATCTCACTCTTATATACACAAGTAGTGTTTTGGAATATCTGGGTCATAAACACACCCGAAGCTACACACGTCTGGCCCCACATAGTAGTATAAACTATCTCTTCTCTATCAGAGTATGTTCACTATCCACACTTTATATCTTGACTTAAGCTAATGCTTCTCATTTTTTTCTCACTGACTCACATGTATCCATTTATTCATCCATCAAAATATTTTGGCACAATTTTCAGGAATTCCTGGCCTTGAGATCGAGATATTTTCTACATCTTTCATAAACCGATAGCAAGAAAAAATAAAGGGGATTGCTGCATCTCCAGCTAAGGAAATTGATGTAATAAGCTTACATGAATACACAAGAGATAACCTCCTCCGTGAGTTAGTCATAGCCGAATTTACAGTCAGCATGATCGGTGATCAGACTGAGGGAGGAAAGTTCGTTGGTAAGAAATAAGGGTCTTGTGTCCTGCCACTATTCGCCAAATGGGCCGTCACAGGATGGCCATGCAGAATGATTGACAGAGGGCCATTTCACAGATACGTCACTGGATGGTCATATACCCTGTACCTTAGAGATCCGTGGTGTATGACAACGACCTGGAGAAAAGGGTGAGGCTGTTAGGCCAAGCCCATGACGTCCCTTGAGATTGTCTTTCAGAAAAACATATAGAGCTACCTAATACATTTCATAAAGTAGAAAGAGCACAGGACTGAATGTGCCCCTATTGGGAGACCAGAGCTATTCCCACTACATGTACATCTGTTGGGCACAGCAGAACACTCAGTATAAAGTTCATAATCTTAACATTTAAAAAAAAATAAAATAAAACCTGATTCATATCAGGGGTGTCTAGCTCAGATAATGACTCTCTGACTATGAGACTCACCACTCTGTGTTCCCTTCTGCCAATTTCTCTCCTATTACTCTTGCAGTTTTCATTTCTTTCTTTTCTTTTTTTCTTTTGTTTATTTTCTTTTTATTTTTCCTCTTCTCTTCTTCCTCTTCTCTTCTCTTCTCTTCTCTTCTCTTCTCTTCTCTTCTCTTCTCTTCTCTTCTTTTTCTCCTCTCCTCTCCTCTCCTCTCCTCTCCTCTCCTCTCCTCTCCTCTCCTCTCCTCTCCTCTCCTCTCCCTCCTCTCTCCTCTCCTCTCGTCTCTTCTCTTCTCTCTCTTGCTCTTCTCTCTCTTTCTCTTCCCCTTCTCTTCTTTCTCTTCTCTCTCTTCTTTTTCTCCTCTCCTCTCCTCTCCTCTCCTCTCTCTCTCTCCTCTCCTCTCTCTCCTCTCCTCTTCTCTCTCTTCTCTTCTCTTCTCTTCTCTTCTCTTCTCTTCTCTTCTCTTCTCTTCTCTTCTCTTCTCCTCTCCTCTCCCTCCTCTCCTCTCCCTCTCCTCTCTCTCTCCTCTCCTCTCCTCTCCTCTCCTCTTCTCTTCTCTTCTCTTCTCTTCTCTTCTCCTCTTCTCTTCTTTCTCTTTTCTCTTCTCCTCTTCTCTCCTCTTCTCTCCTCTCTCCTCCTCTCTCCTCCTCTCCTCTCCTCTCCTCTCCCCTCCTCTCTCCTCCTCTCCTCCCCTCCCCTCCCCTCCCCTCCCCTCCCCTTCCTCCTCTCCTCTCCTCTCCTCTCCTCTCCTCTCCTCTCCTCTCCTCTCTCTTCTCTCTTCTTCTTTTGTGAGCAATCATCCTCCTACTCCAATGTCTCTTCTGCATTCAAGATCCCACACATCAGACCCTGAAAAACTTCCAAAATGGTCATTTCCTAGTGAAAGATGGACCTAGTTATTTTGTGGATATACTGGTGTATTACATGTACTATCATGACGGGTATTGACTATGAAATGACAGCAATATTTGAGAATGTGAGCAGAAGTCCGGAATCTCATCATCAACCATTGTACCTTAAGGAAATTTTGGGTTGATTTATTTACACAGCTATTTCTACATATGCAATTTTCATCATAAACAAAACTGTAATGTGTCATTGCTCAAGCACTGGCTCTGTTCAAAACCAAACACATGGCAGTATCCTGCATCAGGTAGCTTATTCAATTCAGAATAGGTGTGGGTACAAAATGACATATTCTGTCCCCTGCCAAGAAGACATATTTATGGAAATGACAGGTTTCAAAATCTGTGTGAACGTTAAAAATCATTATTCAACGCATATAGAAAATTAGGAATAGAGTTTTTCATAATATGGGTATGATCCCGATCTAGATGATTCCAGTAGAATTCTCCTTGGTGCTTTTTCCCATAAGCAGATCCCTGGGTTCCATTCTACCTGTAGAGTAAGAGTAACCGGAGGGGAGGCGTGGCCTGTACGTCTGCATTTATGATGGTGTTTCCAGATGCTTCTTAAGCACTCTCTACTGAGGATTACTAGATTACAGGAAGACTGTGGTTTCTTCTTCAACCCGGGGCCCATTAACGCTTAGCAGGCTTGCCAGGTTCCGAAGCATCGGCAATAGCATCACTGTCAGACTCTGCTGGTTCATGAGTCTAGGTCTTTGTTGGCTACAGGACACTCACAAGACTGAGCTTGCAACTTAGGGTATCATGGGTACATCATAAATGTCGACTCATCTCAGCAGGAGAGGAAAAGTTCTTAAAGCATTTATCTGATATTATATACAAAGTTCTAGTTGTTTTCCTGGACATTTTCTGTTTTTGAAGAAATTACGGGAGTTGCTCTCTTAGAAATATTCATAGTATGAGCTAATCAGGCTTATGAATGACTAATTCACTAAGTGCCTTCACACTTGCTGAAATAGTTGTACAGATTTAGAAATTATGTTTCAAATCTTTAAAAAATATACCTTACGATGAGTTAGGTTTCAACTCTTCATTCAATGAGATAAAAGAATATACTTTCAGCATTCGACAAATTTCCAGAAAATGTCTATGCCATGAAAAATACATTGGTCAGTACAGTAATTTGTATTTTAATTTCAAAAGGAAAAATTGATTTATTTCAGTCATTTTGTTCTTAAAATATTACCTAGGCCTGTTTTATTAAATCCAAAACTTGTGAATATTTAATATTTTGTCAATTGTCTAGGCCAGTTTTTTACCCTTTGTAATTTTCACACTGCCAGTGTTACAAGTTGTGTCTCTTCTGTGGGTGGCACCTGTGCAATCTTAAAACAATTGAGGAAATTGCTCAAGACCGTGTTTCAATAATCCAAATTCTACTGTCCATGGTTTCTTTCCTATTTCCTCAATGACCTGTTGTTCATTCATCTTGACTAATTCGTTTCATCAATTTCTCTTGTAATGGTTTGCCAAGTTTTCCAATTTTGTGAGGTTTCATTTTCTAAAATGCACCGTATCTTTACAGAGAGTTTAATATATTTATTTGAGAGCAAGAGAAAAAGAGACCGAGAGAGAGAGCACGAGTGGGGTGAGGGGCAGAGGGAGAAGCAGACTCCCCACTGAGCAGGGGGCCAGATGTAGAGCTGGATCCTGGGACTCTGGAATCATGACTCCAGCTGAAGGCAGACGCTTAGCCAACTGAGCCACCCAGGTGCTCCTAAAATGCACAATATTTTTAAAGATTTTATCTATTTATATGAGAGAGAGGAAGAGAACCTTCAAGCCAACTCCTCATTGAGCACAGAGCCTGATGCAGCTCTCTCAGGACCCTGAGATCATGACCTGAGCTGAAACCATGAGCTGGATGCTTAACCAACTGAGCCACCCACGTGCCCCTAAAAGACACAATATTTCTTATTGCTCCTACACTTTCAAGGGTCATGGGTCAATTCCAGTGTGGACAGCTCAACCAACAAATGATCAACTCCGAGCACTAACAGCCAGTAAGGAAGACTCACTTTTAAGATAAAATAAAAGGTAAGTGGAAAAGAGATATTATAAACTTTGTGGGTTTTTCTCCCCCTGGGAATATCCTACTTTTCCTTTTAAGACTGGTTAAAGCATAAATATTTGTGAGAACTAATTCTTTTCTCTAGCAACAGATCAGAGCTTAACGTGTTTTATTTTGTAATGCAAATTTGGCAGTACTTTCCACTTTTTGACAAAGCAGTTGGGCTATCAAGAAATTAGCACACCACTCTTCCCACTCTAGTGCAGATGAATAACTTGGCAGTGAAATGAAGACATTTATTGCATTTTGCAGTCCAGTGAGCTCAATAACTGCTTAAAAAACAAAAACAAAATCTTGAGAGAAAATGATTCTACTCTTCTATCGAGATACAGAATTTAATAAAACAGAGATACTCGTAAGGTATTGTTACCAGCTTGTGGAATTAAAATTTCCATTAACAATTTTGCATTTAACACATTTATAAAATAAATTAAGCTTAATAAAAGTACCATATTGATACTCTTGATCTCTGAGTAAGATTTCAATGGAATTGCTTTACAAGGTGAATAGATTTTATATATTACTAGTATATTTTGATTGAAAAATTCATAATCATGACTAACATAATAAATGCATATTTAATATAAAATATGCTCTTAAGTTTATTATGGACTATTAGTCAAATACTGATACAGTGAGCATTGAATGCCTTCTGTATAAGATAGATTGTCAGGTACTGGTCAGTGCGTGAACTTAGGAAGCTCAAAATTTCTGTGGGGAAACAAAGATAATTAAAATCACTGCACAGCATGATCAATATTTTGAAAGCGGCCTACCCAAGGTGCCATGTAAGCATAGAGGACATTTGTTTAAGTCTGCTTGGATCTGGAGATTAGGAAATAACTATCTCTAAGAAAATTGAGCTATGATTTAAATAATCAACATGTTGTATGGAGAAGATAAAGGTTTTTAAGTATCTATACTTGATAATAAACTATCAAGGAGTCATGTATGTTTTGATACAGCGTAAATAGTTGTGCTTTGGAGCTGGCATGTAGAGTGGTAAAGGATTTCTCAGTGGAAAGTAAAAATGGAAAAGTCATTAAGAACTACATTTATAAAGACTTTCTGATACACGGAAGAGTTTGACCTTAGGCCAAGAAACATCACAAAATATATTATAATGTAATTGATTTATTAAGTTTTTGTTTTAGAAAGCAATTCTTGAACTCATGGGGAAGAGTGTGTCAAAGGGATAGTAGAGAGAAACAGAAGATTCCTAAGATGCTTTTGTAATGGATAAGCAAATGGTTTTTTTCTACCTTTTTAATATGATTTTATTCATTTATTTGAGAGAGAGACAGAGATAGTGACTCTGATAGCCGGGACCCTGGCATCATGACCTGTGCGGAAGGCAGATGCTTAACCCACTGAACTACCCAGGTGCCCCTAGTAAATGCTTTTTTAAAGTGATTTAAAATAATAGCAAAAAGAGGGAAGCAGAACTGGAACATAATTTAAAACAGAATCATATCACATGGCATTCTACAGATGAACGATGGCTTCAATGGGTGAAAAATCGACATATAAAAAATTAAAAAAGTGTTTTAGAATATACACATGGAAGGGAATGAATATATAATGCAAATTATAAACAGATGGGTCATGACTTTGGGTTTCATCTAATGTAATAACTCTGTTCATTTCTTGAGTCTAATTTGTTTTTCATCGTTGGTTTTACTGCTGTGGCCTTGACTAAATAAATTACTACCTAGTGCTTAAATTTGATTGGTTCCTGAAGATTTTTTTTAAAAAAATATTTCTCCATTTATGATTAATATCAGCACATCCCTACATTCTTTAAACATATATTATTTGTACCTCGAGCAGGTGGTTTGCCATTATCCCCTTGGGTTATAATTTCTTATTAAACTTTGCAACTAGTCTGTATCTTACATGATCTATTAAGTCTAGAATCTCTAAATGGAAACTTCTGTGTCCTTAAATCCGTTTAGGATGTCAGATGAACATTCATCATCAATATCTGATCAAAATTAAGTAGACACCTTATTAAAATAATTGAACACTAGAAAGATTTATATTGTTACGAAGTGCTTCTATTGCACCTAATTTGTTTTTTATCAACTTTACTGATAAACTGCACTGATTTAATCTATCAATATCATAAGTGTTCATGAATGTTTAAACTTTAGGAACCACAAAAACAATAAAGTTAAATAACATTTCCACTCACAACAAAATTTCATCATCCTCTTTGAGGAAACTCTGTCCCATCTCTTTGCCTCATCATTTATTTCCTGTTGATATAGACTCTTTGCATCCTGTAATATTACGTAAAACAAAATAAAACATAATACTTGATTTCCTGCCTGGGTTTGTTTCCTTAACATAATACTGTGGGTGATCACCCATGGCACTGTGGGTAGAAGTGCTCCATTATTTTTTTTTTTAATTCCTAAATAGTATTCCATTAGAGGGCTATTCAACATTTTGTTTATCCATTCATTTCTTTATAGAATCATGTTTCCAATTTGAAGGCATCTGTGCATAAAGCTCTATAAACATGTATCTATAAAGCCTTGTGTGGGCATATCCTCTCTCTTTAGGGCAAATACCTTTAGATGCCTGTTTAAAGACATACTGTTAAATTACCTAACCAAGTCTTTATAATTTTGTACTTTCTCACCAACAGCATTATGCAGTGACTTCATATCCTTGCCATCCGTGGCCTGCCAGTTAGCTCAGGCTACTGTAACAGATGGCCATTGACTTAAACAACAAACATTGATTGCTCACAGTTCAGGTGGCTGAGAAGTCCAACATGAAGGCCCTAGCAGATTCCACATGGGATGAGGCCTTCGTCTGGGTTTGCACACAGCGTCTTCTCCTGAGCTTACATGGTGGAGACCCAAGAGAGGAAGCAAACTCTTTTGAAGGATGCTAATCTCATTGTGAGGGCTTCCCCCTCATTACTGAATTATCCCCCAAAGGTCCCATCTCCGAATACTGTAACCATGGGAATTAGAGTTTCAGTGACAAATTTTGAGGGGACACAAACGTTCGGCTTATAGTAAGTGGTTCAAAAAAATTCCAAGATTTCCCTCAGGATTCCCACTCACTGTGTACAAACTCTGTATAATCCCCTGGACTGGGAACCTAATGGGTCTCTTTGCAGTGAGTCGGCTATGTTTGATGACATAGTTGACTTTAATAAAGGGAAATTCTATTGACTGGACATGATCTAAGCAGGTGACCCAGCAGATGTGGGAGGGGTCTGACCCACAGGAGAGTCTTCATTGCTGGCGGTGAAGATGGAGTAGCTTAGAGGAGCTGAGAGCAGGCCCTGTGTATAGACACTGTGGAAATGGAGACCTCAGAAATGAATTCTGTCATTGCAGCCACAGGAGCTTAGAAGGTGACCCTGGGTTCTGGAAGACGCCTGACACGGTGCAAGATTCAGAGCAGAGGACCAAGATGACCCATGCTCAAAATTCCCACCCATGCAAACTGAGATAGCAAGTGGCTATTGTTTTAAGCTGCTAAATTTAATTACTTATTCTGCAGCGATAGAAAGCTAACACACCAAGATTTTCTATACTCAGCTTTGAAATTTTAAACAGAACAATTACTAGACAATGGTAGCTCACTGTAATCTTTCTTTGAATTTCCTGGAAAATTAATGATTTTGAGCATTTGTCCAGTTCACTGGGAATAGTCTTATCTTCTGTGAAACGCGTCTACACATTTTTGAGTGTTTTATTGGGTTACTTGCCTTTTCTTCATTGAGTTGTGAGAGTTCCTATGGATTCTGGGTAGCAAGTCCCTATTCCAGTGTATGTATTGAAAATATAAAATCTATTTGTCTACATCTACTTCAATACTATTGAATGGATTATTGTAGCTTTGAATTAAGACTTCAAATCAAGTAAACCTTTCTTCTTCTTTTTCTCAAATCCTTTGGCAATTCTAAGTTATTTTCCTTGCCGTAATAATATTTTATTTTTTTTATTTTTATTTTTTTTTCATAATAATATTTTATAAATACCTTCTCAATTTCCAGAATTTAGAATTTTGATTATAAATATTTTGACTGTATAGATAAGTCTAGAAAGAAGTGGCATCTGAACAGTCTCCAATCTTGTAATCCAAGGACATTGTTTGGCCTGAAAAAGTTTTGTCAGCAATGATTTGTAGTTTTCAATCATCAGTGTAAACATACTTCGTTATCTCTATGTATTTCATAATTTACATGCCATTGTTAATAAAAATTTGTCCTTAGTTCATTTTCCAAGCATTGCTTCTTATAAACATGTAGTCTGGGCAGCCCAGGTGGCTGGCGGTTTAGCACCAGGGCCTGATCCTGGAGACCCGGGATCGAGTCCCCCATCGGGCCCCCTGCATGGGAGCCTGTGTCTTTGCCTCTCTCTCTCTCTATCTCTCATGAATAAATAAATAAAATATTTTTTAAAAATTGTAGTCAATATTTTATATTACTGTTGAGCACCCTCAATATGATTGTGGTCCCTTTTTGATGTATCCATTTTACAAAGCTGAATTACAGTACCCAGGATTCCCTTTCTAGTTTGTTTCTGGCTAAGACAAGCAATAAGTGACATTCTCTTGTGAAAATCGAAGGAGGAAAGCCAAGAGGAGGTCATTTCGTATAATATATTCATCTCCTTCTAGTTATAGTCACATGCATATGTAAGTGTAGCTGTGAAAGGGTTTTGCAGATATGAATAAAATCTCTAATCACTTTACATTAAATAAAAGAGAGTTTCTTATGAGTTGGCCTGAATGAATAAGTCAGACGGACTTTGAGAGAAGTCTCAGGCCTTCCCCGAGGGACAGACACCAGAGCATCTGTTGGCCCTTTCTCGAATCTTCTCATCCTGCCTGTTCAGCAGGCAGAGAAGGAACAAGTTCAGCTCATCCCCATGGGGTTTCAGGCTGCTCTGACTTCCTTCCCCTTAGCGAGAACTCCAGGCACTTCTTACAGGTGAGCCAGCCTCCATAATCGTGTAAACCAATTTTTTTTTCATGAAAGGCTCTATCTGTGCATATATACAAAAAGATCAGATAAATAGTAGCTAAATAATCAACAGTTTATAGCCAATTACAGTAAGACAGTTAAAGATGTAATACCAATTGATTATGCACCCAAACTCTTACTACACGCACACACACACACACACACACACACACACCAATGATGCTGTTCGTGTTGGTTTCTGACCGCTAACAGAATTTGCCACATGCTTTGAGAAGCATAATTGCTTGATATCCATATTTGGAAGCCAGAAAGCTACAAGTAATTCTGTTATATAGAGAAAAGCATCCCATTAGAGTACGATACTGCCAGGCCTGTCTCATCACATATCTGGGGCGGTTCAGTTGTTCCAATACGATCCCCTGGCCTTTCACATACACGGGCTGTGATGTCGGTTGGGTTTTGTTACAGTGTATGCAGGAAATATCCGACTATAAAAGTGAGGGGTAAGTGGTGTTAACATTTTATAGGATTGTAAACAAAGCCCGGAACTGCGGAAGGTCAGGATACGATGGCAGGCTGTCCTCCTGTTGTCAAGTCACACCTGCCCCACGGAGGCAAAGAGCAATGGAATACAATTATTTGATAGAATATATTATACGCTGAAATGATCTTCCTTTATTTAAGGGGTCGTTCATTACATGTCTTCTGAGGTTGGGTAAGGAAAGAAATATCTTTTGTATAAAAAGCTTCTAGACTTTTGAATGTTTTTCTGTTTAATTTCCTTATTTTCCAACAGTCTCTGTAATGCTATTTCTAACAGATCAAGGGAAATTGCTTGAACTGACACTGCTTTAAAATGTACTTTGCACTGAAAAACAATCCATTTGGAAAAATATTCTATTGGCTCTTAAATTCAATGGTTTCTTAAATATTGGAGGCTCATTTTTTTTTTTTCCTCTCTCAGGGATTTGGTGGAGTAGATTTCTATGGAAACAGGGAATAGATGTTCTCATCAGGTCAGCTTTGATTATGTCATAACCAAAATTCCATTGTGCACACATAGCCAATGCGAAGGAACAAAATGGAAATAATTCCCTTTAGTACAAAATGTGTTTTAAAAGAACTGTGTTGAAAAAGTCCATTTTCTTCATAAGGTCATGTTTATAAAACACATATCCAGACAATTTCACCTTAAACATACTGAGAGTATTTGCAGCACTTTTGTTTCTAGTCAAGATGCTCTAAAGCAGAATGTGTCTGGTGATATTGCAAAGGATTTATTGAGGCCCAGTTGAACAAACTAATTGATTTGACTTAGCTAACTTCATAAGGAAATTTTCACTCTATATTCAATATCATCCTGAAACTGTGCTCTGTTCATATCAAAATTGAGACACCCCAGGTAAGTCTTTTCAAAGACTTTGGCTAATCCCTGCTCTTATCGTGACATCGGTCCTTTACCTTTCATGGTTCCAACACCCTGTATGTATTTTCCATGACTTTGACTCCTTTAGTGTCAGCAAACATTATAATTAACTATTAGAGTTCAATGATCAATAATCAGATTTTCATAATGGAGAGCTTTTGATGTCAGAAAATAAATTTGTAGATAATCTTGATAATCTATGACTTCCATTACATCATTACTCTAACGACGTAGTAGTTGAAAATACCATTTTTACATGAAATCAGGAATATTGAACAATTACGTCTCTCTATAACATCAACATCATGTCTTGACTTTATTCACATTTGTAATGAAGTATTTATGTATGACCAAAGACTCAAAGAAGGGTCTGTTTGATCTCAAAGACAATAACTTATTACAATTTAAACTGCCTTTAAATATTTCAGAAATTGACACACCAATTTCACATATCACAACACAGTTACAGACCATTTATTTTTTTGTGCCTAAGATTGCACATCTGGTGAGGACTCATCAGCAGAACCACAAGTTAGATTTTGAAATATTAAGGATTTTAATTCCCATAAGATTTTCTTTTCTTTTTTTTAAATAAAGATTTTATTTATTTATTTATTTATTTATTTATTTATTTATTTATTTATGAGAGACACAGAGAGAGAGAGAGGCAGAGACACAGGCAGAGGGAAAATCAGGCTCCACGCGGCAGCCCAATGTGGGACTCAATCCCGGAACCCCAGGACCATGCCCTAGGCCAAAGGCAGGCACCAAACCACTGAGCCACTCAGAGATTTCCCCCCCAGAAGATTTTCAAGTACCCACTTCATGTCTCCAGCCACAGAATACTGGCATTCATTTTCCCTCTACTCTAGATTCCTAATTTTCCTTTTATTGTCTCTGCTTATGATGAAAAAAAAAATCCCCAATGCATTATTCTATTCTGGAGTACATCCCTAAATATCTATCAGAACCTACTGGAAGTCCTCAAATGTCTATTCCCACCTCCACCCCTTTCTTAGTGATAAATCCAACCATGGGTAGCTCAACAAATGTCTGCTTAAGAATGAAGATTGAATTTCCATGGTCAGTCATGTTATTAAGTTCAGGGTAAAGATATCAAAGTGACATGTGTAACTTCCAGGAAATTTCTTTGTAAGGCATCTGGTGTGCTCTTATGATACCCGTCTTAATTTCTCCTGGATTAAGAGGCAACGTAGGAGCCTGGGAACACAGACATTTTTGGATCATGAGGCAGAATCTGTGCGCGAGGGATGACAACATGATATAAACAGGTGGCTTCTTTGGTGTCGGTGCCGTTGCTCTATAATTGCTGCACTGCTTGAATATCAAACTTTGCTGATGTGGGACTAGATATAAACTTCCAACTTGCTTTTAATGATTAACCTGTTTTTGTTTTTGTTTTTTGTCAGCTGCAATAGTTTATTTTGGCCCTTCTCATTTTTACTAAGACTATTTTACCCCCCAACTAAGTCTTAAACCTATGAAGGAATCATCCAAATAGCATAATCGGCAGGTTCTAAATTCTGTCAATAACTTCACTTGATTCAGTCACTGGTATATGCCTTGAGGTAATTTCAGAATTGCCTTTTTCTGTGTTAACATTTCAATCACATCTAAGGGTAATTGGAAATGAACAATATCAAGTATTGGTCCAGCAACATCAATCAACTTCTAATATTCTAATAGACAAGTTGCACGAGTGAGCTCTCCTCTGATACACCTCCCATTTTGTAGATAGGGGGCCGACCAACTGGTACACCTACTCTCTTGCTGGGGGAAAAAAATTCTAATGTTTGGAGTTATTTGGGTACTCAGCCAAAAATTACGTTTTTATAATCATGACATCTGGAAATAGTTGACTGAAAAAAGACTCAAAAGTGGGGAAGAGGCTGCTGAAAATTTTAATTTACTTTTTTCTGTAGAACAAATATTATGTATTTTGGTAGCTCACATGTATATAAAATGTTTGCTCACAATAAACAAATCCTGTAAAATACCAAATGATAGCATCTAACCATATTTTCTAAGATATATATATATATATATAAATTTAATACATATAAATATATAAATTTGTGTGTTTCTTTCATGATATTTTGTTACATGACATATGGATGAACCAAAGTGTATAATTCATTGTTACACATAGAAATGTCTCTTTTATTTAAACATTTTCAGTATAATTTCCATCTGGAAATCATCACTGTAAAAATTTCCAATAGTTTGCATGTGTTAACCTGAAGCTCTGTCTACTGAACACTTTTGGCAAAAGGAGTTTGTGAAATAATGTAAGTGATATGACTCCATTTTCATGGCATATTACCTATAACATGTTCAAGTATTTCTCAGTGATTTACATGTATTACCTAATTTAATCCTCAGGTCGGTCACGTAACAGATGATTTTTAGCAATCCCATTTTGTATAACTAAGGAGGCTGAGGCACAGAAAGGCTGAGTAATTTGCCCAAGGTCATGACGGTAATGAACAGTGAAGCCACTACAAAGTTAGGATTTTGAAAACTTTGAAATGGACCTAGAGGTCATTTGAATATAGAATTTACTATATCCCCTAAGCCTCAAGACTGCTCTCTTTTAAATAATTAAATGCTATGGGCTTCAAGCTTCTTGATTTTAACATAACACTTGGCAAAGTCTCATTCCAATGCACAAAATAGGAAAAACCAAACCAGATACAAGTATTAGGTATCTGATTGGCTATTGGCTGAATAAATATACCTACAAGAGTTTATTTTCTTTAAAAGAAAAAATAATATATTTCTGGTTTCTATACCTGACAGTATTCTGAATAAGAATTTTATCAATGATGAAAATATTAAGGCTGTTAACAAATAGTTCATTTTTCCCCATGTATCATAATAATAAGATGACCATATCCCTGCCCTGCTTAAATCCAGATGAGGCTATGGCAATAGTTTTGAACAATGACATTTGAGTAGAAGAGATTTATGCAAGCTCCCTAAAGAGGCCCTTACGACCCATGCTGACGTGAGTCGTGATGGAGCTTTCATAAGCCATCTCCATAAGTGCCTGTAAGTCTCTCCTGCTGACCTATATTAGTCATTGAATTTTTTATATTTGGGAGAATTTATTACTACGGTATTATATAGTCCATCCTAACTGACACACAAGACAGAATACAATGTTTGGTTTAGAAGTACATGGAGAACCTTACTAAGGAAAGGTAGATAATACAGTAAATGATAAAAGTAGGCTTTGAGAGCAGGGCTTTACAATAGTAGCTTTTTAATGGACTTGATGAGGACTTACAGAAAGCTCTACATTTGAGATGTAAAAAGATTTAAAATATATATAAAAAACCTAGTTGTAAAGATTTCAGTTGGAGAAGCCAGCTTGAGGAAGTGTGTCATTTCTTGGTGGAAATCTGAGACTGTAACTCTAAAGCTACAGCATAGCATCAGAATTAGACAAGCAAAGATGACTTTAAAGTGAAGTAAGCCAGTCAGAGAAGGACAAACATTATATGTTCTCATTCATTTGGGGAATATAAATAATAGTGAAAGGGAATATAAGGGAAGGGGGAAGAAATGTGTGGGAAATATCAGAAAGGGGACAGAACGTAAAGACTGCTAACTCTGGGAAACGAACTAGGGGTGGTGGAAGGGGAGGAGGGCAGGGGGTGGGAGTGAATGGGTGACGGGCACTGGGGGTTATTCTGTATGTTAGTAAATTGAACACCAATAAAAAATAAATTTAAAAAAAAAAAGAAAGAAAAAAAAAGTAGTTTTGTGTTTAGGTCTAAGTTTAAAAACTTGAAGGCAGCACTGGAAGATCGTTATCTTTAAAAGAAAAGTTCTTCAGGAGAGTGAGGTGCCTAGAAACCATTTTAAATAAAGGAAACAGAACAAATGGAGTGCTCCATTTGAGGAAAGAAGTATAAGGTTCCCCACCTTCCATTAGTTAGAGGAATATTGTTGAAGAAAAATAAACAGCATGGACTTGTTTTGCTTTTGTTTTGTTTTTCAAAAGTTGAAGGGAAGAATAAGATAAAAACAATGAGACATTATCTAACTCAATATGATGACATGCATTTATACAATCAAATATCTAGTAATAAAATAGTTCCTGGGACCTCGCCCTTCCCCCCCACTGGACAGATTATACAGAGGCTGAAAAGAGGATATCAAAAATACTGTGATTCTTACAACAAGTGAGAAGATAGTCTAAAAAGCTATGAGTTTATTAGCACATCGATATCAAAAAATCTAACCAATCAGTTGAGTGATATCATTTAACTGCATCAAGTATTTAAAAAAAAATGGTATCTAATTCTTATATAGTGAATTTAGGGAGACACATCCCATCACCCTAAGCACAGGCACCGGCTAATGACTCTGTGTCATTAACACACTTCCTGTGGTTGACATCTTTGGTTAATGCACTCGACATGATATCAAAGAACACTTTTGAATCTATCACTTCTCTTCTAAGACCGTTAATCCTAGCAAATATATTTCGAACATTATGTCGATCAATTTTCTCCTGCGTGGTTCATCAAAACAAGGTGAGCCTCTAGTCTTCATCCTGAAATAAACTTCTATTGTGAGGCTTGCACCTGCCACAAAAACGTACCCAGCAGATCTCACTTGGTAGGGGCACACGGTTGACTGATAGGCCGACATGATTTCTCTCTGTATCTACCACTGCGGATGCTCCGAGGCCACCTTTCCACACACGTCCTCAGCTAAGGCCTCAGTGCAGCAAGATGGCACTTTGTTCTTTCCTGATATGGGAGAGTGTCTTGGTGTGAGAACTTCCCATCATCTTAGCCACAACACGTTACAAATCATGCTCTCTGCAATTCACGTAATACCATCCCTCTTCTTTCCTCTTTTCTTCAACAAGGGTCAGAAGTGTTTGATGGCTGAAGACACCCCCTGCCTATTCCAGCTTCCCACCCTCATCTTGCAAAAGTGTTTTTTTTTTTTTTTTTGTTTTTTGTTTTTTCTTATAAACCCTTCCTACATGTAATCTCAGCAGAGGTGAAGTATCACACCTTTACCTTTGCTATTAGTTTCAGAGGAAAAGTCGTAAAATATGGTATTATCACTAGCAGATCACTAATGGATCCAAATTTATAGTTAATATGCTTACAATAGGATTTACAGTATATTAAAAAATAGGGGACCTGGGTGGTTCAGCCGCGTAAGTGTCTGCTTTTGGCTCAGGTCATGATCCCAAGGTCCTGGGATCGAGCCGCATGCCGGGCTCCCTGCTCAAGGAGAGCCTGTTTCTCCCTCTCCTCCCCACTCATCCTCTCTTTCTCTCAAATCTATAAATAAAATCTTTAAAACAAGTTTAAAAAAAGAATATTAAAATTAAAAGCCTTCAAAAGGAAATATAAACACTGTTTATAGAATTCTAATACATAAATCACATTTATATCAAAGATTTCTATGGACTTTTTTCCTCCGTTGAGAATGCAGCAATGTGTCAACAGACTTACAGAGGAGAGAACACTCATATTTCTGAAGTTTTTTTTTTTTTTGGTCTTTATTTGAAATACATGGAAGGCTGGACATTTGGATATATCTGGGCATGTGCCAGTTACGAAATTTCATAGTCCCAGTCCGTATAGGCAAAGTGAATTTGACTTGGTATCTAATTAACGAGGATATTGAGTTAAATCAAACTACAGCAAATTAGATGAATTTAAGAAATCAAGCTAAGAGAAAATAGCACATAGTCCATTACTTCAGAAAGAAATCACTTTGTTATATTTTTACCAGAAGCTTTCATTTACTATTAAGGCAATTATTTCGGGGATAGGCTACGGTGTTTCTGTGTGCACTTGTGTGCATTGTCCCCAGGGAGACAAGCTGCGGGAAAGATCCTGCTACTCTGCCCAAAGTTGATTAGCTAAACCTGTATACTCTGATCCAAGGGACCACTCACTCCTTGGCTGGGTATTGAGTGGTTTGGCAAGAGACCTCTGTGTAAGAGGAATGACAGGTTTTTAGCGAACTAATTAGAGTCCTAATTGCAAATACAATGAAGGTAGAGACTTTGCTATGTTCAGAGCTATATCTTTCTGTCTTATAACCCACCTGGCAAAGAGCAGGCTTGTTGAACAACTTAATGAGTTCTGGGTAAGGCGGGCGTAAGAGAGAGGGAGCAGTTTGTGGGAGGGACAGAGGCTGAAAGACGAATTAAGATGATACATTAAGCTTGAAACATGAAGCAGAATTGGATGTACGTTGAGGACTTGAGTACAAAGATGGCTTGAATGAGATGAGACAGGGCTCTGGAGAAGAGGGAAAAGTTAGATTGTGGTGACTGGCGTCCTAGAAGCAGAGACTAGGAATGCCCAAGACCTGGGGAGATAGCTTGAGGATGAAGACAGGGCGGGCAAATTAGCCACTTCTGAAAGGCCATTCCGTGTAGTAAGCAAGAACAGGTCTCAATGGGATGAAAATACATTGAAAAAGGGAGAAAACACAGAGAAAATGAAAATTCTCCATAGACCTTCACAGAATGAATGTATGGAATTATGACTGCGACTACTTTTAATTTTAAATATTAATAGGGATGCCTTGTCGATGGCCCAAAGACAATACTCTGTCTCCATCCAATCTGTTTTCTGTTCTTCCCTAGTGTTCTAGGATTTCTTACCCACAGTCACTGTTCATGATTAACAACATGTATGTTGATTTGCAGTTGAAGCCCTCTTGGACACCTGGAGAATCTCTGCCTTGTAAATTTGGAGAGATTCTTCTTGTTGACCCTATGCAAGCATTGTGCCTGTTTCCTTCTCTGGGAAGCTGTCTCCAAAACCCAAATCACTGTTCTTTTTCAACTCTTGCTGAGACGTTGCCACCAAAAGCTGAGGAAAAGGATGGTGTGATTCCTGTTGCTTTGTTAGGAAGTATCTATTGTCAAATTTGGGTGGAAAATATCCCCTATGATTCTATTTAATATCAGTGACGGTTTTTCTGACAGATTCTCGGCCCACCTCCTAACCACTTCATTCCCAGCAATGTGCTGGAGGCTCCTCCTGTAGGTCCTCCTCTACAGTCCACCACCTTGCCTGAATTTTCTTAACTGCCTGTCAATTCACGCAAGGCCAATTGCCTGCCCCCCACCATCAATTCATTCCTCTTGATTGAATGAGCAATTTTCCCCTTTTTATAGTCAAGTTTAATTGTCTTTTCAAAATATAGAAATGTATTTAGAGCATACCAATACTGATGTGCAAAGGTTTATGACATCTATTGTCTATCACCTTTTCTGTCTTAAAGTTAAAACCAACTGTCTTTAAACAAATTACAGGAATCCAAAGTATTCTTCATACTGGTTCAATAATATCTCCTTATTCTTTGGGGATGCAGGATAAGCTACATTACAGTATCTCTGTCTACTTAAATATGTAATAAAGACAAAATTAAAAAATTATCATAATATATAATCATCATAATAAAAAACAAAAATAAAGTACAATAGAGTAAGAATAGAGGATTAGCCTCCTCTAGATCATCAATTAAGAAGCATTGACTCTAATTTTGGAGTCAGAATGTTTTGTTTTCTCTCTTTTTTTTCTATCTTTTATTTTATTTTTTCAGCTATATTATTTCCCTGGTGATGGACTGAAATTGCAAATAATTATTTAAAATGGAAATGCACACATGTTCATGTCTTCAAATGGAAGACAAAGGGGATGTTAGTAAAATTTGTACAGAAATTATTATGTTTTAATTTGCATGACTAGACACACAGAGGGATGACCAGTGATTGGGGACAATTTTGTTATTTTGATTATGCAGTAGTGAATTAAAGGAGTTTCAAAGAAGCATCTTAAGTTGAAAAAAAAAAATAACACAAAACCATACTTCCTCTGATTTTCTACCCCCCCCCCATGACACAGAAATTTCAGCTGCAAAGAAAAAGAAGAGAAAGTTAGAGAAATGTTAATTTTTCTCAATTGAGACAGCTTAGAAACCCAAATGACTCCAAAGGAAAGAACAGGGGCCAAAAAAACTATTTGCACGATAATGTGTCCCATATTATCGATATAGTAAGAGGTGACCTTACAATGGGTTACCCTCCACAGAAAAGCTGCTACAAGCTTTGAACTTCACTACTCATAAAACCAAAGTAAAGTAATTTTCTGGTGCCTTTCACTGATGTCTAAATAAATTAAATATATAAAAGAATATGTATGTAAAAGCAATAGAGAAATTTAAGATGCTCTGTGTTTGAAGTCTAAACTATGGAAATAATTTTCTACCACTTTTGTTCATTCAAAGCTGAGACAAGACAGTTTTCTTATATGTCTAATGTGCAAGATGAAAAAATAATAATACAGTGTTTATCTCTCAAGCCACCTTAGGCTGACAGTGTAGGGAGAACCAATCCAAAGTTAAACTGACTGTCTGTAATGAAGAGGTGAAAAGAAGCAACCAAATTAATGAAAACAAATATATGGCTTAGGAGGAAATCCTGGAGAATTTCAAAAAGTTGTACAGAAAAGAGATTGAATACATATTTGGGTGGAGAAAACTCATTGACTATGGCCTTTATATTTAACTAGCAAAGCAAGGAAGCCATATATGCAGTAATATTCTCAGTAATTACATCTCACACTTTGTAACTACAGATTATTTTTAGAACTCTTCACACATTGTCTCATACAATTTTTTTTTCTTTTTATTTAAGCCAAGGGTCAGTTGTGAAAGATCAATGGAGTAACTGCTCCTATAGAAACCTAAATGAATACTGTCTTCGTAAACTGAATTTATGTGGCCCACTTGAAGAAGAATAGAATATCCAACAGATTGATAAATAATTATAGTATATCTAGTCTTCAAAAGCTCCCAATATGTGTAACTCATACCATGGCTTTGCAAATCAATTTTCCCAGAATTTAATGCCTTTAAATTTAATGGAGGAAGAAAGAGTAATTGTTCTCATACATATTTTTCTGAGTTTAGTAAATTATTTTCTTTTTAAATTTTATTTTTAACTCATTGAAAAAAATATTCCAAGTTATGAATATTATTTGTACCCTAAAACCTTCTCTAAGTGATCTGTTAGTGCATTTAAAACTTCCTCATAAGCCTAATAGTTTTTAGTCTTTTTTTTTTTTCTTGATTTCACCCTTTCAGTGGAAGATTTTGTTACATAAAATGTATCTCATTAAGGTTAGACTCTGAAGTGTAAAATATAGTGCAGTTTCCTCCTTGAATCAGAGGTGGGTAGCTTTATGAACCCTGGGACGAAGCAGGTGGGTCCAAGAGTGCAAAGGATTGAGTGGGGACCTGCTGAGGCCTTGTTTCCTGGCCAGTGAGCCCATGTCAGCTGCCTAAGCACTGGTGCTAACAGCTCCCTCCAAGGAGTTGCCCTGGTCTAATGACAGCCTGTGTCGGATAAAATGTATGAAATCAATCCCTGCTTTAAGTTCTGCTTCTAGGTTGATAAATTCATAGGTAGAATTTAACCTATGAGACCCTTATTAAGAAAAATAAGCAGCGTTTTTTATTCTTTTTTTTTTTTTTTCTGAATTCTTTCCCCTTCCTTTCTCTGTTTTCATTATAAAGGATGTGGATCTTGTTGCTGGTGTTGTTTTTCTCTTCTCTAGTATACAGATTTTGTTGTATTTCTCTCTTTCTTTCTCATTGTCTCACCCTCTCTCTCTCCCTGTCTCTCAGCTAACATTTATTGTCAGTCTATCATCTGTCACAAAGTATTTTATTAAATTCTCACAGTGATTTCAGCAGGTACGTACTATTATCCTCCTTTTTTTTTTTTTTTTTTTCCAACACAAGATGTATCCGGAATTGACACAAGAGAGGTATTTGTCTAAGATCACAGATTTAGTAATTGGTAGATTTAGGATTTGAATCTGGGTTGTCTGACTTTAGAGAGTGACCAAACTCCCCACTGCGACCTGACATCGCCTCCTCTTATAATTTAGGAGGCCTGGTATTGCTGCACAGCTGGACACATTACCAGTTCTCTGATGGTCCGTTTGGATACTGATCAAATCTCCATTTCAAATCGTAGCACAGAGTAGTTTGGCAAATTATAATTCTATACGGAGATGATATATATGGATGTATTTCAGACTTCTATGTAATTCAACGAAATTCATCCAGGTATGTGGTTTGGGGACAACCCCTTTGCAGAGACATGGTAGAAATGCCCTACAAGATTTTGAACAAAAAGCAAAAGAAAAAATGGGGATGGAAAGTTCTGCTAGACACTTATTCTGTCCTTTCCATCTACTTACCAAGTTACTGCAACTCTGCAAATCTGTAGAAAGCTTTGTTTTAGTCTCCCTGCTCTGGTTCCTTGCTTACTATGGTCTTCTCTCATCGATAGTGGGTTCTGATCCTTATAGTTCAAGTGATCAACACAAGTCTGAGAGTGGAAGCTATCTGATGAACTCTGGACTCTTTCTCCACTTTTTCCTCCCTTAATAAGTTAGCTTTCTCCACACAAAGGTAGGGCCTGGTCTCCTGACACTTTTTTCACCATAGCAATGGTCTTTTGTTTGGAAGGCTTTATGTACTATCTCCTGTTTCTTCTTAATATATTCCCAAGTGTGTTATTTGCAATTTCTCTTAGAGAACTCTGGCACTGTTTCTATCCTTATATTTGTGTTTTGTTATTTTTTTATTTAAGTCTCTAAATGTTTAATATTTTAATTATGTATATTTTTATGTATCTGCATTGGCTTGGTTTGGTTTACATGGAAAAGTACAGAGACAACTCCCTATATTTTTACTTATCACAGCATATTAGCTGGCAAGTTCCCAAATCTCTCAGTGTTATTTTTGAGGAGCAGAATTAAGTAATAAAATAGAGAAAAAAAAAAAAAGGACATTCAAAAGTTAAATTTTCAAAATTTCACTACTGGACTTTAATTGGAAAGAATACAAATTTAAATGAATACTATAAATTGTCCTTGGAATCCTTACATCTTTATTCTGCCAAATTGTGTTTGGAACATTTTTACAAAATTAATTGTATGAGCTCTTTAATGAGTATTCTTGTTTGCAGCTTGTCATAATTTTTAGAGGTCATTATGATTTTGTCATGTTATTTCAATCACTTATTTGCATGTAACAAATCTGTTATTTGTAAAATTTGGTAAAAATGAGGACGTTACTATTAGTTGCTTCAGAAACATGAATCTCATTCTTCTTGACTGAGTTTCATGTCTCTGTTTAAGTCTCCAAATACTTGTATTATAAAATTATTGTTTTTATATTACTCATTAATAAATATTAAATATCATTGATTATTGGGGATCCCTGGGTGGCTCAGCAGTTTAGCGCCTGCCCTTGACCCAGGATGAGATCCTGGAGTCCTGGGATCGAGTTCCTGCATGGAGCCTGCTTCTCCCTCTGCCTGTGTCCCTGCCTTTCTCTCTCTGGGTGTCTCTCATGAATAAATAAATAAAATCTTAAAAAAATAAGTATCATTTATTATTGATTATTTTTTTCCATTCAAAAGCTTCTATTTCTTAAATAGAACTGGTCAGATAGTAGCCATTGATTTG
This sequence comes from Canis lupus dingo, assembly GCF_003254725.2. Classification (NCBI taxonomy): domain Eukaryota; kingdom Metazoa; phylum Chordata; class Mammalia; order Carnivora; family Canidae; genus Canis; species Canis lupus. The sequence goes on along the minus strand of NC_064246.1, from coordinate 84,282,395 downwards.
ATTACTTGAAATTAAACTATAGAGTTCTTTGCTATTCAAAGCAACAAACAAAAATTGTGAAGAGATACAGAAAACACAAAATTACTTGACTGGGGTTATCAAGAACGTCTGTAAAAGTACGATTAATAAACTACTGTTCATACATTACATATATATGTATGAATATATATACATATATTTCTCCTAATTCCCTCTCCCTTCTCTTATTTATTCTATATTATAGTGTTTAGAGGTGAACATTCATAACAAACCCATGCTTGCTTGTGGGTAAAATCTAGGATTGCAATTATTTCATATATTATTTCTTATTTTACATAGAACAACCCAAAGGATCTCTGGATGAAATCAATTATTTCTTGAATATGTTAGGATAATTTAAATTGATGTTTTCATGAGAGATATTCCAGGAAATTCAGGTTTAGTGTTTTCTCACTATCTGCATGTGTAGTTCAGTGTGTTGTCATCTCAAAATAAATTATTTCGTAGAACTTGTATTGGCTATGGGAAGCTATACAACAGTTATTACATTTAAGGATGTAAACTGATACATAAATGGCCACCTCATGAGACACATAACTGTACAGAAAACATACTTTTCTTTCTTAAATTAGATACCAATTTCACAGGGGCAAGATTTATGTTTGTAAAAAAAAAAAAAAAAAAAGAAATCATGTTATATTTCAAAATGAACTTGACTGGACAGACTTTGTCCAGATTAAGTAGATTCTTAAATAGATTAGGTCCCATAGCTTGTTTCATCAGAACCAATGGAGATGGAGGTTGTACTGATAATCAAGTCCACTGGAAATCTGGATCCTGAAAGACAAAATTGAATTAGAATGTAGTTAGAAATAATTTTAAACAGTTAGTCTTTGATGTATGCATTATTTTTTAGTGCTGCAATAATGAATTACCATAAACTCAGCAGGTATGATAATACAAATTTATTATTCTGCAGATCTATAGGGTAAAAGTCTGACATGGGTCTCACTGAACTAAAATTAAGGTGTTGGCAAAGCTCTACTTCTCTCTGGAGTCTATAAAGGAAAATTTATTTCCTAAACTTTTCTAGCTTCAGGAGATCATCTTCATTCCTTTGCACTGGCCCCCTTTCCTCCATGAAAGCCAACAAGTTGCATGGTCACATCTGCCTTTCTGACCACGACCAGATCTATGCTTTAAAGAACATGTGTGATTAGACTCTGCCCACCTGAGTGATCAGGGAAATTCTCCCATTTCAAGGTTTTTAATTACATCTGCAGAGTCCCTTTGGATATGATGGCAACATTCAAAGGTTCTAGGGATATTGATACAGAATGTTGGCAGACCATCCTGCCTAGCAGAGTGTGCAGTGTTAGTAACTTGAATTACAGAGTCACAGTGAGATCTTTCTCAATAATTATATATATATATATATATATATATTATTTTTAAAGATTTTTATTTATTTATTTGAGAAAGGGAGAGACAGTGAGCTAGAGCAAGCATGAGAGGTCAGGCAAAGGGGGAGGGAGAAGCAGACCCCAAGCTGAGCAGGGAGTCCTACATAGGGCTGTATCCCAAAACGCCAGGATCATGACTTGAGCTGAAGGCAGACACCTAACCAGCTTAGCCACCCAGGTGCTCCTCAATAATATTTTAAAATATTGCTTTTTCTAAAAAAGTAAAGTCATAAAAATTAAGTATTTAATCATTGTTAGGAAAATTGGGGGCTTGCTTTAACGTGGTAGCCATACAATTATACAGTTGTGGCAACTCTTAAATAGAAAGCTTAGCAACAGCCATTGGGAGCAAGCATATTTTTGCCAAGAGCAACCCCAGTAAATTCCTAAGAGTATATTTCAATGATCCAAAATAAAAAAAAAAATTCTATGTAAAATATGCCAAAAATCCTATTCCTGGACATGAAATAATTATCTATGTAAATCTAACCCATCCCAGTGATCATCAACATTCTATATTAATATGGTCCAACTTTAAAGTTTTTATGTAAATAAGACAACAGGATTGTAGCAGAAGGAGGTTTGGAAAAGGAATGAAACTGGGGTGGGGCATCATTCCAAATTTGCCACTTTCTAAATTATGACTATAAACAATCATTTAACCACTTCATCAAGAGCTGAGTTGCTCAGGCTGGAGATGGTACTACTGTGATCAAACGGTTCAGGAAGAAATGATACCAAAAGATCAGGTAATATAATGGCCTTTGTCCTCTCAATTCCTTCTTCATCAACTTTCATAACTATTTTCCTTTTGTTTTTGATTTATTATCAAGCACTTTCCTATATAGCATAACATTTATAGGAACATGGAAATATGAACATTTTATATTAAGCTGATAGTCATATTTAGAATCCAATCAGTGCTAAGTGTGTGAGCAAAGTACTTAGGTTTCCATAAGTCTTGAAAATTTATTGTATAGAGTCCTTCCACATAATATAATTACACTGGGAGAAGGATCAATTGAATATATGGTATTAGTTTTGTGACTGCATTAATCGGCCTTTTTTTCTGCACTGAGGAGTACAAGGTGATTAAAAGATTGATCACAATATAAGTGCTGAAATTTATTCTTCAGATTTATTATGAAGGACTATTATAATCATGTAAGACTTGAAGACATCCAATTCCTTATGGTGTAATAAAGCTATCACAATAAGCAGATGGAGAGTCACGATAACCTTGTAGAAGAATTCAAATGCTAGAGAAATGTAAAGCTGTTTTTTTTACAATGTCAAAAGGCAAAGAGTAACTTAAATTTGTTTGATTTTATTATCATATATTTAACAGTAGTTTAATATATACGTCTACTCATCTCTAATTTTATCTCTTCTTAATGGCCACTGAGGAGCTATATAAGTTATTATAATTTAATATTTTAGCCTACTGTATTATATCAATCTGAAAAGACCAAATCAGGATTTGTAACATCCTTAATGATTTGATGATTAGATGACAATCTACCCCTTTTCTATGGTTGGCAAGTTTTTTGGAGATTTTTTTAAATCTTCCTATGAATAATTCAGTCTCCTTTTCTCCCTTTTCCATTCCAGGCATAGTGATGTAGTTACTGCTCTGCTGACTTGTTATTTTTGAACTAACTTTTCCACTGGGAAATTCTGTCAATAGAATTCTTAAAAGGATTTGTATTAAGCCTTCCACAGATACTCTGATATTAAAATCATGTCTGAGTAAACAGGTGCACTCTGTATGGTCAAAATCAAATGCTACTATAAACATGCCCAGCCGTGTAAACCAATTTGCTATTCACTTTAGAGCTGATATGAAGGTCAAAAGGTGCTTGGTGAAATGGTTTGGGATTAAGATTATTTGTAGGTTATTTGTTCTCTAGAAGTAGTGTGATGCCTGCAGATAGATGGTATTATTCCTTAAAAACTGCCTTGGTCAAAGAGTACCTGTTTTACATTCTCATTTCCTGTTCCCTTAGACTGTGTACGTGGGGAATCAATCCTCTGTTATTATAGAGCCACTTATAAGACCAAACCATAATTTGTTTTTATTTTCTCCTCTCTAGTTTTTATCTCGAGGGTTGTAGCTGCGCCACGTGTTGTAATTTCAAAGAAATGTTCTAATTGTAACTTCACAGGCACTTCCAATACTCCTCACGATATCTGCATTAGGTAGATAAAGGCAGTCACTACCAGCCGTACGTGATAACCAGCTATGAAGCCAAGTTTGCGAACTAGTGGTCAAGGCGAGCATGGACCAAATAACGAGGCAGAGTGAAGTACTGGTGGCCACAAAATGCTGGTGGCTGATTGATTTAATTGAATACTGATTTTTTTTTTAAACAGCATTTCTAGCATTTCCTCTAACATTGTGAATGGAGGTAACATTTTGAGATCAGAACAAAGAGGGAGTATTTATTTAATCCAATGAACACAAGAAGAATGAGTGAGTATGGCCCCCTAGGGTATGATCTTCGTGGAGAGAGGACTGACGTCTGTTTTAAGACCTTTAGTGTTTAAGTAAATAAACAAATAAACGTTTGTTCTGACTCATTCCACCTTCAATGAGTTGTGATGAGTTAGGAAGGGAAAAACCTGCTATGCTTTCTATTTCCAAAACAGGTTTAAAAATGAGAATCACAAAATTTCAATCTCCTATGATAACTACTGTTTCATAACAGAGGAAGGAAGAATTTCATAATAACTGGCAAAAATTCTATACTTAAGAGAAAACTCTTACCATTGCTGCCTTATATTATTTACACCAAGTGACATTTTCATAATTCAATATGAATAGGTGAAATCGTTGTGCCTGAATCTACAAAGTGTATATTTCTGTGAGAGACTTATCAGAAATGTCAAAAATAACAATAGAAATTATATGAAATAGAGAGGGATTTGTGGAAAGCATTTAAACCTGAACTAAGACATTTAAATGGGTTCTAAGTCTTTGTTGCAAATTATGAGTTGGCTCATATACATTTCACACGTTTTCAAGACTTCAGTCTCCATCTCTAAAATAGGGGAAGTATCACCCAGCTGCCTGTGTCATTCAGAGGATCAAAAATCATGAAATAAAACAATTAGGTTTGGTCACCCAAGAGTCCTTTCAGAGAGACCAGGTAAGAACCTTCAGACAGATTGGCAGGTGACTATGAAGGTGTAGGCTGTTGGGGCAGGGGGTGAGAGGGGATTCAAAAGGTATTCAGAAGGGGAGAAAATAGAAGATTGAGATGTGCTTCAGTGTTGGTGAGTTCAGTTCTGCTCCACCTCTTAACTTCGTTCCCCGTTTCCTGATACTCCTAAGGGAAAAATGCACACCTTTCACCTTTTCCCACATCTTAAAAGTAAGATTCTATTTATCTACTTTGAGGATTGACAGTGTTCTCTGTCCAGGACATCTCAATCAAAAACAAAAAGTAAGATTTGAAACAACATACGTAGCTGAGGAGACACGTTAGTGCAAAGGAGCTTAATATGTTTACTTATTCTCTTAGTAAAAACCTGTCACACGCTTCTGTGCCATACTCTGAAGAAGGAATTAAACACCTAGGCCTCTATTAGCTGCTCGGAGAGAGAGGCAGGTTAGTACCGAAACTGATGGAAATGGATGGTTGCTGGAGAAGCCACTCCTTTTGCTGGACTTACCTGGAGAGCTCTCTAGGGTTAGTGGAGTGGGGCAGGACCTGGTGACAGGACTGCGGTTCCTTGGTCACCTTCTCCCCCTTCTCGCCACTACCACCACCACCAGGACAATACACCAGCAACCACGAAGAGCACAAACACTGACAGTGGCCCCACATTTATGAGCCACATGCTTTGGCCAGGGGGGGTGGAGGGAGAGCCTTCCCTAGAGCCTGCGATGTACATTGTCCCACGGTCCCCATCGGTTTTTCTAGTTAAGACCAAGATCCTTGCTTGGCAGATCGTGATCTGTTTTATAGTATCAGGAGTTATACTTCTAAAGTAGTGTCATTGGATTAAATGTATTATTTCATATGAAAAATCTGTTTAAAATGCCCAAGAACTAATTACACAACTTGCAGTAACATCCATAACTACTCTATGTGTTCAACAAAAGAGCACTTCATGTACTTATTTTCTCCAGGAAAACACAGAGGATTCTTACAGAAAAAGCCCTGTTTCAAGAAATCCAGACCACCTTGTAAAATTCTCATTGTTGCTTATTCTAGCTGGGGGTAAAAGGTTGGATTAGTGGAATGTAACGTAAGCATTCTCTCAAAAGCACCAGGGGTCAGTCTTTAATAATAGTACTCTTTGGCTTAATGATATATTTTCTTAATCTGACTGTAAATGATCATTTCTCCCTAGAATTTGACTTTCAGAATCGCTGCTTTTGACTCCTACAAAATATGTAGCTGACAGAGAGCATTAGGAAATTAAAGATACGCAAATATCTCTCAATAACATAATACATTTTAGAAGTCTAAAATACTCACGGCGCTGTACAGGCTTTATTTTACCTGGTATAAAAAATTCTGGGCTGAAAGCATTTTCGTGGATGCATATTGATGTCTCTATCATTCTTTTGATGGATAAATAGAGACACTACTCAGTGCTGAGCATCACCTGGCTGCACAGAGAGGGCCCTTTTAGGGGAGCTCAGATCATATGTTAACATGGATGTGGGGAGACTCTTCAGTGACATGTATAGGGAGCACTGACTTTTCAGATTAAGATGTTCAGTTTTCCTTATCCAAAAAAAAAAAAATCAAAATGTGATCTCTAAATTGGATTATTATTTATCTCCAGGTTGGAATATGGGTTTCCTGATTCTAACTAGCCAGATTCCACAAAAATTCTTTGTTCTCATACCCCTCCTCTTCCCCTGACGATCTTCTTGCATTACTCACTGGGAAAAGCAAGAAAACTTGAGAACTTTATTTTGGGTATTGGTTTTTTAATCATAATATGAATTCTAGCCTAAGCGATGCCTTTTGCATCAGCTACTCAAAAGGCAGAACCTGGGCCTTTAATCTGGTTTCACTTTAAAAACCAAATATGGCTTCTTGCCCAAGCATCAGCCACACAATGCCACCCCATATTGTCCAAATCCTTTAAGGTGTCTGAATCTCCCATCTTTTTATCCTGAAACCACATTCTGCTGACTCAGTGTTTTTCTTCTCTCTTTCTTTGTGCTGGTCTTGCCCATCCACTGTGACCAGATGACATACATTGATTGTTAGTTTATGAGCATAACAGGTATGATGGGTTGAATTGCATTCTCCAAAAATTCATATGTTGGAGCCCTGATACAGTGCACCTCTCAGAATATGGCCAGTTGGTGATAGAGTCTTTATAGAGTTAACACGTAAGATATGGTCTTTAGGATTGGCTCTACTCCAACATGGCTGATGCCCTTGCAAAAGGGGGAAAATTGGACACAGACATGCGAGTAGTGAGAAGGCCACATGAAGATGGAGGCTGAGACAGTATGTCTGCAAGTCAAGCGACACCGGACTGACGGCAAATCCCCAGAAGCTAGGGGAAAGGAATGAAACAAATTCTTCCTTAGGGAATTCAGAAGGAATCCACCCTGCTAACACCTTGATCTTATACTTCTAGTCTCCAGAAGTGAGAGACAATTAATTTTTGCCATTTAAGCCACTTGCTTTGTGGCACATTGTGATGGCTGCCCTAGCAAATGAACTGCATCAGGTGATGCACATTATTTTAGGTTCTTTTATCCCTTAGCTGAAAATGGAAATCAGGGATGTATAACTGATGGAGTTATAAGTATTAACCAGGGGACATACTGAAACTCTTTGAGTCATTTTAACCAACTGGATGGATGGATGGATGGATGGATGGATGGATGGATGGAACGACAGATAGATGATATTTTCTTTTCTTTTCTACCACCCACTCAAAATGGAGACTTTCTAATCTCCATAGGGAATTCATGAGAACACCAAATAAAGTTACCCATAAAGTCAAGTGCTTGACAAGATTTTGACCAGCAAACATAAACATCTACATGTTATCATCTCTAATAATCTGACATATTCCCCATCTGAAGATCTATCAATAATCAATCATCTTAAATACTTCCACTCTTAATGTGATCGCTGAGTTAATAATTTAGAATTAACATCTCTACAGTCTTGAATGGAAGGCATATTATCTTAGTGCTTTTGAATGTCTTTGGCTGTGTAAGGACGCAACGTCTTCATCATTCACACTCAAGATGGTGGAGTAGTAGTCCTTAACAATTAAAAAAAATAAAAAAAAAATGGTATTACACCTTGTTCAGACTTGAAGCATGTTACTGGGCCAAACAATATTCATGAATTTCTAATGCTTTCTGCTGATCCTAGAATGAAGATTCTACTCTTTTCTTCCATGAGACATTTGTAGTCCCTTTTCCATTTCATCTAGCTCTCTGTTTCCCAAATGAACTTTCCTCACAACCCCAACTTTCTCCTGGGTCAGTGCAATTGGCTCACATTTCTGTGGGAATAACGTCTATGGGGGCAGTGTGCCCTCAATTCTTTGGGCATGCTGGTGCACTAAAAACAACATCAAATGGCAGGGCCTTGGTAGTGTCCTACGTGACACTACACACAATAATGGATGTTGACATTTTGTTCTACTAGATTTATGTCCCAGTTTTGCTCTGCGGCATCCAGTTTACCACATGTAGACACCTCTGTGATTTGTCTCTTTTCTTGCCACAAATAAAAAGGTACCTCAGGTTCACATATCCCCTTTATTTATGATAACCTGGATCAACAGCATCTAATATGTAAGTGGGCTGTCAGACCTTGCTAATTCCTTTTCATTTTTGTTGCTTAGCCTCTCTCAAACAGTGCTGAAAGAAATAAATATATTAGGTAAGTTTATTGTATTATTTAACTTAACTGAAATACTTCTATCATTTCACTTCTAACAGGTGTAGGTTGTAGTGGATGCCATTTATCAAGTTAAAAATATTTTGTTCTATTTCTTCAATGGAGGAATTTTTACACCAAAATCTGCGTGGGATTTTATTCATTTTTTTTCTTTTGGTTAATTGAATTGGTAAAATATATTATTTCTTGGGCTGTCTAGGAAGGTCTTAAGAATAATTTAAGTGTTCTATTAATTTTGAGAATGGAAGAAAGGAATTATGTAATGTTGCATTATTTTATGAAGCATTCTCTAAGGTACTTCAAGAAATGTAAGTGGAATAATTGAATTGACTTTTATTTTTTTTCTTTTGTAGAATTTTTTTTCCTTTGAACATGTCTCAAGTCTCCAAAACTTATCACACTTACATAAAGCTGATTAATGTAATATAAGTACATGAATATTCATATATGTGAACATATATGCACACACACAGGTATGTATGTGTATATATATAGTCCTTATCTACACATTATATGTGTGCACAATATGTATATACATAAATATTTATAAGTTAATGTATGCAATATGTCTAAAATTTATCATTTGGCAATTTTCTTCAGCAAATCCTTCTAAAAAAATATTGTGTACTACTTGGAAGCCTGGGGTTAGAATTTGACAGCTTCTAATATTGGCTTTGTTACTTACTCATTATGTAATCCTTGGCAAATTATTTAATTTTCTGAACCTTTTTTTTGCCACATCTATAACTGAGGAGACATACACATGGCAAAGTTTTGCTGTGATGTTTAAATACAATGATGTTTATCTAGTGACTTGTATGAGACCTCATACACAGCAAATCCTGAAAAACGGTTTGTTTTCTTTCAAAATTGTGTATCGTGTATATGTAATATGTACTTTATGAGGTAAGATTAAACTGACTAGAGTACCTCAAAGATAGGATTTTGTAGATATTTTTCTCATTTTTGCCTTTGGTAATTTTATTTATCTATTAATGTGTATATATATATATATATATATATATATATATTTATAAAATACAAATAGTGGGAAAATTAAAATACTCCTTGCCAACATGATAAAAGTCAGGTGAGAAATTAGTTATGCCATATTTAAAGCATGAATTCTAGGATGTCAATTAAATTATAAAATATTTCAAAAACCAATATTCAAACTTTCCTTTGTTTCAAGTTTCTATCATACCTAGAGAAAAAAGTACAGTATATATACTCATTCAAATTTTAAAGTATATGAGTCAATGATAATGATATTAATATTTTTCAAATTTGGAGGATAATTCTCTTGTACATCCTCCTATATCATTATTTATAATAGGGTAGCAGGGTGCTGGCTGGAAACAGAATGGTGTTTATATTACTATTACTGTTATTTCATGAGAGAATTGCAATTTAATATCTATTAAGCATGGTATATGAATTTGCTAGGACTTCCATGACAAAATAATACAGACAAGGTGGTTTACACAACAAAAATTTAATTCCTTACAGTTCTGGAAGCTGGATGTCAGAATCTAAGGTGTCGACGGGTTTTTGTTTATTTCTTTGATTTTGTTTTGTTTGTTTTTTGTTTTGTTTTCTGGGCCCTCTCTCCTTAGCTTGCATATGATCACCTTTTCGGTTCTCATATGGTTGTTTCTCTGTACACATATATACCTGATGCCTGTGTCCGAATCTCCTATATTTATAAAGACATCAGATGTATTAGATTAAGGCCCACTTTAATGAGTCCATTTTAATTTAATTACTTCTCCAAATATGGTCACATACCAGGGTTAAAGCTTCAACAGATGGATTGACAAGGGGGACACAAATCATCCCATAATGCACTGTTTTTTTGTTTTCTACCAAAGAAAGTATCAATTCAACATGAAGTCTTCATTTTATTTTCATGGAAAATCAGCAGAATGGTACTATACTTATAAAAATGTAAAATAATTTTGCTATACCTGCCTCCATGTGTACGTCTATGTAAAAACAATAAAGCCACCTTGCATCTTAACACCTTTGTGTACTTTTAAGAAAATAGTCTTTCAAAGAGTCAGAAAACATGATTCTGTTGCTTTATTTTTTTTAAATATTTTATTTATTTATTCATGAGAAGACACAGAGAGAGAGAAAGGCAGAGACACAGGCAGAGGGAGAAGCAGGCTCCATGCAGGGAGCCCGATGTGGGACTCGATCCTGGGTCTCCAGGATCACACCCTAGGCGGAAGGCAGGCGCTAAACCGCTGAGCCACCTAGGGATCCCGATTCTGTTGCTTTAATATGGAGTTAAACCAGATGGCCAGTGGCCCACATAGGGTGTTATTTAGGATCAATTATTTCAGATTCTGTTCGATGCTATGATATTTTCTCCCAGATCTGGGGGTCCTAATAATCCCCAGCAGACTAGGAGAGTGTGACACAGAAATAAATGGATATTTGTGCCCCCACCTTTCTAGTCATAAACAAGTTTTGAATTTGAGAGAATACTCTCCCTCATTGGTTTTTTTTTTTTTTTTTTAGTCAGTTTATGTTGAAGGTAAAGTGATAAAAAAAAGAAAAGCTGGAACTATTTATACAATTTGATGAGTTTGGAGATACACATATATCTGTAAAAGCATTTACCACAATCAGGGGAACATATCGGATCATCTGAGATGTAAGGACACACATGGGCAAGAAATGAAGCAATAGGTGAAGGTAAGGCATGAAGATGGGGAATAAGAGAGCAGAGGTAGCTATACTCTCATCAGGCAAAATAGACTTTATGTGAAAAGCTGTCACAGAGACAAAGAGAGTCCTTATATGTTAAAAGGATTTCCTTCATTGTTGAAAGCAGGATGCAAAAATGGATAATCTGGTGGACCAAGACCCCAGACTTAATATAAACCAAGAAAAACAAAAACAAAAACAAAACACACCTGATGGATTGTTACCGAGCAGACTCTGGACATAAGAAAACTTCCAGGGATCCTGTTATTTGTCTTGGGTCTTTGAGCTCAGAGAGAAATCGCTTTTGTTGCCAGGGGAAGTCATTTTTTTGCATTAAACTTGGCTTATTTCTTAAGCTCCACAAGAGTGTTGTTAAAAATGGCAGCCAGGTATAGGCTAAGTTCTGACCAGTGGCAGAAGTGACTTGTGTCCAATTCTGGTGAAAAGCGGGTAGGAGGCAAAACAGCACAATCTGTGAATCTATTAAAATATGCCCCCAATGTGTTGAAATGTGTTGAAGCAGCAATGAAAAGAAGACTTTCTAGCAGAAGAAACAAGCAAATGCCTGGGTAGATGTTATGACAGTTCAAATATCATGCAGAAATTCTCAGACATGACTTGCAGAAAATTAAATAATATCGATTGATTATTAGGGCTCCAATCTATTGTAATCTGGATACTTCAGTAAGGTGTGTGTGTGTGTGTGTGTGTGTGTGCGCGCGCGCACTGGAGTTGAAGATAGACCAATATCTGGAAAACAACTTCTACACCGAAACGTGTAACAGATCTTCTGCAAGTGTTTTTCCATTACAATGATTAAAAAAATAATGTTTTTTTTAGATGTACTTTTAATGTTTCCCCCAATGAAAACAAAGGAATCATAAAAAAGAAAAGAATCTCCAGTGCATGTACTTCTATTTATAGAATCTACTGGCTAGGGGATCCCTGGGTGGCTCAGCGGTTTAGCGCCTGCCTTTGGCCCAGGGCGTGATCCTGGAGTCCTGGGATGGAGTCCCACCTCGAGCTCCCTGCATGGAGCCTGCTTCTCCCTTTGCCTGTGTCTCTGCCTTTCTCCCTCTCTCTCTCTCTCTCTCTCTCTCTATCATAAATGAATAAATAAATAAAATCTTAAAAAAAAGAATCTACTGGCTATGCACATGGACATGTGTATGTCTACCAAAAGGCTCTATTCTTTATGTCTCTGTCTCTGTTTATGTCTCTGTCTCTGTCTCACATACCACCAACCCAGAACACCTAATATATAAAAGTATCTTATGTTACCTGGGACACCTGGGTATGGCTCACTCTGTTAAGTCTCCAAGTCTTGATTTTTGGCTCAGGTCATGATCTCAAGGCTGTGAGATCAAGCCCAACATCAGGATCCATGCTCAGTGGGGAGTCTGGTTGTGATTCTCCCTCTGCCTCCCACCCCAGGTTGTGCTCTTTCTTTTCTTTCTTTTCTTTCTTTTCTTTCTTTCTTTCTTTCTTTCTTTCTTTCTTTCTTTCTTTCTTTCTTTCTTTCTTTTCTTCTTTCTTTCTTTCTTCTTTCTTTCTTCTTTTCTTTCTCTTCTTTTTTTCTTTCTTTCTTTCTTTCTCTTTCTTTCTTCTTTCTTCTTTCTTTCTTTCTTTCTTTCTTTCTTTCTTTCTTTCTTTCTTTCTTTCTTTCTTTAAAAAATATAAAGGTATCTTCTATTATCATCATATCCTAAAAGCAAAAACACGATTAGGTACACAGCCCAGCTCCCAATCCATTCTGTGGCCAGATCCTATCCTCACCTTAAAAAAAAATAATAATAACAGAATAGAAAGGAAGAGAGAAACCCAACAATTGCAGCAAGTCTCTAGCATTGAACCCCTAAAATATGAGCATGTTTCAGAAATAAGACCAGTCCATGCTTCACTAAACATGTATTCCTTTATTAAGTGCAAAATAGTGAATACCACTAGGTCACATTCAAATGAGGAACATTCACATTGCCTTAATTATAATTTTCCTAAATCATTCACAGCTAAAATATCTGGAATTCAATCTTAGAGATAGTTGTATTAGTCACCAACTGCTCGCTCAGCTGTCAACTATGTTAAAGAAAAATATATCATAAAGATGTCCTTAATTTAATTCTGAACTTTACTGTTTTCCTGACAATACATGCCAGAGTAGTTCCGCCTCCCTGGGACAAATAGCTAATAAAAAATGTTCGGGTTTTGGAAGGGCCCAGTACACTGTGGCATCATCGTCTAAAGAGAGACAAGGGCTGTGGCATTTTCTTCACTGTTACAAATCTGTTGCTTTCCAATTATTATTCTAATAAATCTTTAAAGAGGTACTTCAGGCCTTGCTATTATGGTAGAATTGACTATTACATTGTTTGGATGTCTCATGGACATGACCTTAGAAGTGTAACTATGACCTTGAATGCCTCTTCATTTCTAGTGGGTAAATAGAGACCAAAGCCCTCGGACACATTCAGGAATCCAGCACTCAATACTTGTAACGTGTTAGAGGCTCTATTTAGGAAGAAATAAGCTTTTAGCTACATTTCCTGCAGCATTTTGGGGTACTGCTGCTTCATGAGATTTTCTCTAAAGTAACCTTTCAAAGTCAGCCACAAAAGCTCTTATTCTAGATCATATTGGCATCTGACCTTTGTAAACTTACACACAAGAAAAAAAAATAGGAAAGAGGAAGATGCGAAAGGAGACACAGTTATCTCTTTCAAGCTGCAGCTATACCCACAAGCTACAGGGATACCATGACCTATAAAGTTCAGAGCTGTGTTGATTCTTCCTAAAAATTACCAACAGCTATTATGATTCTCTGCCATCACTAAAAAATGTCATTGCTGAGATAACTGCTCCAGTTTGAGAAAGTAGAGGATTTAACAAGGAACCAATATGTAAAAGACTGGGGGGAAAGGGGATTTGATTACGGCCATTTCAAACTGCTAATAGGCCCGATGATGAGACATCTCATTCTCTCTGAATCTATATCATTTTTCAGACATTCCTTACCGTGTTTTATTCGCATATATTTCCTTAAGATACAGTATTTTTTTTCTTCTTTTAAATTGGCTCTGAGATGGCCAATGTCCAATCTAATTATGTGATAATAAGTGTTAATGACAGTATTATCAGATGATAACTGGGCTTCATTAATGTGTCTCATTATGATTCTGTCTCTCGTGGAAGGTTGTGAAGGAAGGACCTCGGGTGTTCCAGATTATTTCCGAACATAACCGTTATAGATCCATAGCCCGGGTGGCGGCGGGGAGAGTGTGCATCAGTAACATCCTAAAACTTTTTCTCTAAAAATTCCACTAAATGCTTTCAACACAATGAAAAAAAAAAAAAAACACCAAGAAACAAAGTCTTTACTAGGTAAATAATGAGTAAGATTGTCTGAACTGCAGTTGTGGATATATTTTGGAAGAAGTAGACAGGAGTCAATGTATGAAAGGCTACCAGCTTGATTGTCCATACTCAGGTTTAAATTGTTTACACAGAGGAAACATGTAAAGGATTTGTGAATTTTAAGTTGGGTTCAGCTCTACGAGTATTAATACTCAAAGGGGGATTATCAAGTTATCACTCAATTCCATTTCGACTATTTATTCATCTAATCACTTCTTGCAGTTTCTGTTTGAAGTAAGTGTGTGTGTGTGTGTATGTGTGAAGTATAAATTGGTTGATAACTAAACAGCTGTAAACCAAGTTGAGCCAAAACATTAAGTTTTGATTAACAATCTGCCTTTAATATAATCTAAACTTTTAAAAATATGGGTGGGACATCATTTGCTCTGGGAAGAAATGAATCTGGTTGAACATCAACTATAATTAAATTATCCAAGATGTCACAAGGGCTCCACCTTAAATAACACCTTAAATGGAATGTGTCATTATATCAAAATTAGAGACTAAAAAAAAACCAGAGACTAATTTGAGGTTTGTATTTGCTTTTCATTTTATTTCTTTTTTAATTTTATATATTTTTTAAAATTTTTACTTATTTATGATAGTCACACAGAGAGAGGAGAGTGAGAGAGGCAGAGACACAGGCAGAGGGAGAAGCAGGCTCCATGCACCGGGAGCCCGACGTGGGATTCGATCCCGGGTCTCCAGGATCGCGCCCTGGGCCAAAGGTGGGCGCCAAACCGCTGCGCCACCCAGGGATCCCTGTATTTGTTTTTGTGAGTGTATGTGTTTATTTCCTTATTCCTAGTGAAATAGTTAAATCAGGCTTGAATATTCTTAGGACTTGGGGAACAGTAGTAATCAGGACCCATATAATACATGTTCCAATATTGAAAATCATACATAATCATAATATAAATCATATTAAACTGGTAAAGAAAGTTTGCTTTATTCCCTCACTTTGACAAATATGCCTTCTTTATAAGGTCCAGGCTTAAATTTTGGGATTCCTGGATCCTCAAAGTCCAGCCTATGGGGAAAGAACGGTGGCCTCCCGAAGATGGGGATGGGATAAGGAGGCCTCCTGCCATTGTCCCACAAGAGGACTTATTGCACATATTTGGGCATCTTAATTGACCTACCCAGACTTAGTCTACCACTGGGTCGCCTCCTGTAAACACCTTCCCATTACTGATGCCCCCCATACCAGTTATACGTGGCTCATATGAAAGGCAGAGCTGAAAGGGAGAAATGCGAGTCCTGGAAGCACACTCAGAGCTTTTTGAGGGTGGAATTTTGGGTCTCTATGTACTGCAACATGTACTAAAAGGTAGGAGTAAAGTGGATGCTATCAAATCCAACTAACCCCATTGCCTTGGACTTGTGAATTCCTTGACCTATGGGTAGGAGTGTGGTCAGGGGTGGGGAAGGCTGTCTGAAGCCCAGGGTCCAGGGCAGGCTATTCTCTGGCTCGAGTTCCTGACATCACTTTCTTAAATATATACCATTGTTACTTGTTTGTTACCATGGAATGATTTTAACTTACTACAGCTATATTGGAAGTATCATGGGCTACGGATCAGAGAACAGAGGGGTCATGTGATAGCTTATACTCAATGGGAAAAATGACTCTTCTTGTAAAAAGTATTTAAGCCTACAAACTCCCTTCTCCGTTCATGGGAGGACACTGAATTAATTCCATTCTGAAAAAAAAAAAAAAAAGTAAATGTAGTGCAGAGATCAGAAAAAAGGATAAATGAAGTCAGAAAGCAATAAGTTAGGAAAGTAAGAGTTTGAACTCCCAGTGACCTTTTTTGGAGGTAAATTAGAATTTCCATAGAAACCAGTAACTAAAGAATAGATATTTTAAAATAAATCTAGAACAACACGTGTGAAATAACTAAAATTTACCAAAAATATTTCAATTGAAAACAGTACCTCATAGAATACAAGAAAATTGTGTGTCCAAGGAAAGTACTGATTGACCAAATATCTTTTCATTAGGCATTTCACTAATACCAACTTTTTAGCCAACATATGGCTAAAGAGTGATATCAGAAGACCCAGGGTAGCATTTCTATTTCATCGTATATAATTCTACTGCTCAGTTATATAGTTTTCAGTTAAGAATACAGATTTACTGACATCTGAGTAGATACAATTTATATATTTACAAGTATAAAAATTCTGAATGAAAGAAATACAACCTCTTCCACCTAGTGCATGCAGTAATTTAATATTTGGACCAGATGGTCACTATATGTGTATTGCCATTAAGATTCTCAGGCAAAATTTGTTGCAATAAGATTGATTGCATAGCTGGAAATAAAAGTCTCAATGAGATGTTACTTATGGCTGTGTGTGCTTCTTGTTACTCTGACACTGCACCAAGGAAGTAGATGTTGGGGCTTCATATGGAAGTTATAGAAATGCAACTTCCTATTTTATATTCAATATATGAATATATGAATACATTCAATATATATTCAATATATGAATATATATTATATTCAATCCATGTCTAAATATGGGATATTTTATTTTATTTATTTTAATTATGGGATACTTTAGACAAACATCTAGTTTCTGCCTGAGTAGAACATTTCTTCCAGGCAAGGGAGATGACCTCCTAGCATTATTTGCATGTATAAAAGAACAGTCTCTATGTTGTGATTGTCAAGATGTTCCTAATTCTATGTAAAATATTTCTAGAAAAAAATAAAGAGAAACTAAGCTTAGATAATTACCATGAATGGGGCAGAAGTCTCTTAAGACAATCTAATCACTTTGTAAATCTTTCCTCTTTTGGCTGGAAAAAGAAACTTGCAATAAAAAGTAAATAAAGTTGAGGATTCCTCTTGGTCTCAAGAAAGTCACACAAATATTACTCACTTTTCATAAAAGATATATGTTAATTATCACAAATATGCAGAATGCATGATGCTTAGAACACCCTTGTGAGATATTTTAAAGACTTCCCTGCTTAATGTTATTATTTGGGCAGAAGCCACCTTAAGAGATTAAAAAAAAAAAAAAAGATGTCAACACTGCCCAGGAATTTTGATTCTTGAAAATTATACATGTGGAGATTAAAGGTTGTGGGCAAAAACCAGGGTCACCTGCCCCCCAGAGGTGGAGTGTCCAAAATTTCTGACAGTTCTGGGAAAGGAAAATCTCACCAAGAAAGAGAGAGAGAGAGAGAGAGAGAGAAAGAGAGAGAGAGAGAAGTTGAAGTCGGAGTGTTAAAATTAATGTAATTGAGTACAGAAATAGATATTTCAGTTAATTATTTTTCAATCTCTTGAAAAACATATACACTGTTAGTTATTTTAAAATAACAAAAATATAAAATAAAATAACAAAAAATAGAATTTACCTTTGCTTTTGACAGGAACCTCAGATAATTTTTTTTTGATGAAGACATGGGACATAAATGAGGAAGACTGTAAGACTCCCTCAGACTAGGAGCAGGGAGCACCGGGTCCTACTGGGGAGCACTGGCTGGAGTCCTGTGGGTTACAGCTATGGTTCGTGGCAAAGATGCTTAGTGATTCTCCTAGAATCACTCCTATCCGCATTACGTTAAAATCATTCCATGGTAACAGACGAGTAACAATAGTTTATATTTAAGAAAATGATGCCATGAACTTGAGCCAGACAATTGCCTGGCCTGGAGAATGGATGGTCAAGCTGGTGGTGTTGACTCCTGTCTCCTTCTTCCCAAATACATCAAAACTATCGGCCACCTCATTCTGTCGATGGAGATAGTTCAGTTCCTCCTTCTGGGGTTTCAAAATGACTTACAGGCAGGGAACCTTTGTCCTGCTTGCCTGCTTGCCCGTCCTCTCACCCTCTCCATCACCTCTGGGAGCAGGAAAGGACAGCCAGGGGAACAGAGAGCTTGGAGTCTGCTCCGCACCCTTGCCTTGTGATGGAGACAGGTGAACTGGCCCTGGCTGGCAAGCAGAATGGTCCTGCAGTTAAAACTCATGACACGATGGAAGTTGAGTGAAGAATCCACACAACTCACTGAAGAATTTCTCATGCCTTTTCTCAAACAGGTCAGATCGCTGAAAGCAAAAGCATTTTGTCTTTCAAACAAAGATCGCTTATATTTTTTTCTTTTTTAAAATATTTTTATTGTAGTTCAATTTGCCAACATATAGCATAACACCCAGTGCTCATCCCATCATGTGCCCCCCTCAGTGCCCATCACCCAGTCACCCCAACCCCTGCCCACCTCCCCTTCCACTATACCTTGTTCATTTCTCAGAGTTATGAGTCTCTCATGTTCTGTATCCCTTTCTGATATTTCCTACTCATTTCTTCCCCCTTCCCTTATATTCCCTTTCACTATTATTTATATTCCCCAAATGAATGAGAACATATGATGTTTGTCCTTCTCCGACTGACTTATTTCACTCAGCATAATACCCTCCAGCTCCATCCACGTTGAAGCAAATGGTGGGTATTTGTCGTTTCTAATGGCTGAGGAATATTCCATTGTATACATAGACCACATCTTCTTTATCCATTCATCTGTCGATGGACACCGAGGCTCCTTCCACAGTGTGGCTATTGTGGACATTGCTGCTAGAAACATCGGGGTGCAGGTGTCCCGGCGTTTCATTGCATCTGTATCTTTGGGGTAAGTCCCCAGCAGTGCGATTGCTGGGTCGTAGGGCAGGTCTATTTTTAACTCTTTGAGGAACCTCCACGCAGTTTTCCAGAGTGGCTGCACCAGTTCACATTCCCACCAACAGTGTAAGAGGGTTCCCTTTTCTCCACATCCTCTCCAACATTTGTGGTTTCCTGCCTTGTTAATTTGCCCCATTCTCACTGGTGTGAGGTGGCATCTCATTGTGGTTTTGATTTGTATTTCCCTGATGGCAAGTGATGCAGAGCATTTTCTCATGTGCTTTTTGGCCGTGTCTATGTCTTCCTCTGTGAGATTTCTGTTCCTGTATTTGTCCATTTCATGATTGGATGTTTTTTTTCTTTGCTGTTGAGTTTAATAAGTTCTTTATAGATCCCTAACAAAATACCATGGACTTTCTTCAGAGAGTTGGAACAAATCATCTTAAGATTTGTGTGGAATCAGAAAAGACCCCGAATAGCCAGGGGAATATTAAAAAAAGAACAAAAAATAGCTGGGGCCTCACAATGCCAGATTTCAGGTTGTACTACAAAGCTGTGGTCATCAAGACAGTGTGGTACTGGCACAAAAACAGACACATAGATCAATGGAACAAAATAGAGAATCCGGAAGTGGACCCTCAACTTTATGGTCTACTAATATTTAACAAAGCAGAAAAGACTATCCACTAGAAAAAAACAATACAGTCTCTTCAATAAATGGTGCTGGGAACATTGGACATCCACGTTCAGAAGAATGAAAGTAGGCCACTCTCTTTCATCATACACAAAGATAAACTCAAAATGGATGAAAGATCTAAATGTGCGACAAGATTCCATCAAAATCCTAGAGGAGAACACAAGCAACACCCTTTTTGAACTTGGCCACAGCAACTTCTTGCAAGATATATCCATTAAGGCAAGGGAAACAAAAGCAAAAATGAACTACTGGGACTTAATCAGGATAAGAAGCTTCTGCACAGCAAAGGACACAGTCATCAAAACTAAGACAACCTACAGAATTGGAGAAGATATTTGCAAATGACATATCAGATAAAGGGCTACTATCCAAGATTGCTTAAATTAACAGAGAAAAACCCTTATCTGACAATGTTGTTGGATGCGAGGATGGATGAAAATTATTCTAAAAAAGTGCATGAACTACCCAGGGTTCTGGCCATCTCTGTGCAAAGGAAAAATTTCTTTTAAGAAGGTTTTTATATATTTATTTGTTTGAGAGAGAGAGAAAGTGCCAAGAGCAGGTAGGGGAGGAGCAGAGGGAGAGGGACAAGCTGACTCCACACTGGTCTCAGGGCTCCAGGCTCTGGGAAGGGACCAGAGGCTCCATCCCAGGACCCCAAGATCCTGACCTGAGCTAAAATCAAGAGTCAGACACCTAACCGACTGAGCCACCCAGGTGCTCCAGAAGGAAAAAAACTGATTAGTTAATGGATAGCTAAGCCTAAGAACCCTGTTTTGATGTCTGTGTGGGGATTATTTTACGTGTTAGTAACTCCGTTAATGTGGGAGAGTGCCTCTTTCTGACTTGACATTAAAGTACCCAGATTTCTATGAAAATGCCATGACCTTTAGCAGCATAATATGATCAAAGGTATTATAAAGTGATTTGGGTTAAAAAAAAGAAGAAGAAGAAAAAGAACACATGGGC
The DNA here is from genome assembly GCF_003254725.2 of Canis lupus dingo. Classification (NCBI taxonomy): domain Eukaryota; kingdom Metazoa; phylum Chordata; class Mammalia; order Carnivora; family Canidae; genus Canis; species Canis lupus. The sequence continues at coordinate 84,261,624 of NC_064246.1, read as the reverse complement.
TTTTCAGAGTTTCAGAAAGGTCTCTGATTCAAGACAGTTTATTTCCATAATTCAAGTACAAAATGAAAAACACCTAATTGAGACACAAGCCTTCCTTTGGGAAAAAAACAAACAAACATGTAAACACACACAATCACATATAATCACATATCTGCTTTCCTAATGTTTTTCTTTTCACAAATAACTATTTTAAAAGTAAAATTGTAGGCAGAATGAGACGTGTTAAGTATGAAAAAATTCTAAAGTTGTGTCATCAGTTTTCAGCTGCTCATTATTCTGACAAAGCCAAAATGTGATTACTGTTTTAAACCAGTAATTTTAATTTTTAGCAGTTAAAACAAAAGGGGAAAAAAAAGGCATGTCTGTTCTACTGTCCTGGAAATTGGCAGTACAACAACATAATCATTGAAAACTTGCCAAGCATATAGACCAGGGTTTGGGTAGTTCAAACATTTTTCTGAGAATAAAAATTGGAAAGGATAGAAAACCAGCTTTTAAATGATTTCTGTTGTCCCAATTTCTAAGCTGAGATGTAAAGAGCTAAAATATAGACCTTATATATTAAATAAAATGTGTATATTATTTTCATATATAGAAAGAATATGCCTATGAATGTATGTACATTTGTGTATATACGTATATATAAGTGCAGATTTCGGGAATTTTGACGTTCTCAATATAAAAGAAAATAAAAATGCAAGTTACAGAGACTGACACTTTAGTATTTTGCTTTATGGTAATTTTCTGCTTGGAATGGTGGTGGAACGTGTTTTTGTAAGATTAACTTACTTAAAATACCATATTGCTTTCCATCATGGTAATTGTGTGGTTACCACAAAAACAAAATAGAGACTACAGTAATGGTATAATTTAATCCTTACAAAATTTCAAATATTTTCATTAGAGGCAAAAATGGCCAAAATTGTTGTGACTGCAACTTTCTAAATATTCTATAGGATAAAATATGTAGTATAATCAGGTTTGTAGTAGTAGAGGATCACTACCCAGAGTGGGAAAGGAGAAAGTACGGCAAAAGGACAAATGGATCTAATTTCAGTCTTTCCTGTGTGTGTAGTAAAATATTTGGCCTTTTTCAGAGAGGTCTGCTCTTGTCCTCAGCTCCTGAGGGGGTAATCTGTGTCATAGCTGATAGGAATATTATATGATATCTGAGCATTACTTAAATTTCAGCAAGAATAATAATTAATACTGACCCAGTTATGTGGCCATCCAAACTTATTTCCTACCTAGGGTTTTAACATCTCCCTTTCTTTTGTTGTTGTTTTAAATAATACGGATTTTTTCACATTTCAGAAATGCAGGTTTGAGATCCATAGTTATCAGCAAGAAGGCCTGAAAACATCCACTCAAACTTTTGACATGTTGAATATAATTTTACTAAGCAATCTGAAAAAAAATAATAGTGTCAAGAATTTATATAATATCAAGTTTTTGTCTGGCAACTAGTAGAAGATGATGGAGTTGAATACCCTGTCATTTCTGCAAAGTTTTCTTTTCCAGAAAGGTTATACTGCACAGTAGTTAATATCTTGGACCATAGAATTAAACTACCTGCATTTGGAAGCATGCTATACCCACTTTTCAGGGGGTATATTTGAGAAAATTACTTAATCCATAGGCTTAAGTTTTTGCCATAACACCCCACACATTTGCAGTGAAGTAAGATAACACAAAAGCTAACATATTAATGTTCTAAAAAGAGTAGCACTCAATAAACATTATTCTTTATTATTATGTAGGAATAAAAATGTATATTATACAATTAATATTAAATATGGGTGTCTGATACAGAAAATAGAAAAAAGAACAAGCAGATAAAACAAAACAAAACAAAAACCTTAGTTTGTTTTTCCTGAAATATATTTGACTATTTCTAAGGTACAACACAGTGTCAAGCAGAGAAGTGTATTTTTGAATTATTAAATTCCACAAGGAGACACGGCAAAGGATTCTCACATTAAACAGAAAGCTTGCCAGCACATTTCAAGAGTCAATTTTTTAAGCAATAATCTGTGTCTATTTCTCACTGGTCTGATTGTCAGGAATATAGTGGAGGGGGGTTTATCACGAGATATTCTATTCTCTTCATTTCCTTCCCTTCCTCTCTCTACTGCTAAAAGATTGATCACCAGAGGAGAATAAGAAGGAGATATCCCACAACACAGAAATCACATAAATATTTTAAGTAAAATATTTTAAAGCATTACCTTAAATATCCAGTCATCAATACAGACATGGATTTATATTTTAGCACTAATACATAATAAATGGGTATCACTGGGCAAATAAATAGATTATAGAAGTCTTGGGATCTACATCTGTTGGAGAAAATACAAGGTCATTGAAGAGATTAAATTATATAACCAACCTGAAGCACTTAGAATATTACTTGCTGTACAGAAATTGCTCAATGGCTTTCTGTAGCTATTCTTATGATCACCACAAAAGTTATTGTAAAATGCAGATGTGTCTTTTAAAGGAATAATAAATTAGATAGCTGTCATCAGGAGAAGTATTTTTCAATTAAACAAATTTTTATTTCAACTGTACAGTATAATTCAATCACCACCAAATTCCTTATCTCTTTAATCAAAGAGAAGACATGAAATTGGATTATAATAAATTATTCCAATTCTTTACCCATTTCTCTATTCCTGTTCTTTGCCAGGAGACTTCACAGTAGTGTTAGTAATCAAGAGGTTTGAGGGAATGCCCTCCTACTCACCTTCTGTATCATCCATATGACTTGCTATGGCTAGTAAAAGGGTAGCATCTGATTCAAGTAGAGCTTTGGAATGTGCTTATGAATTTGGATAGTCCCACCTCAGCTTGTATCACTGCCCTTAGAGAAGCATGTCTACCCTGAGTAGCCTGAGTTCACAGGAAAAGGATAAGACACCTAAAATAACACTGTACAGTAATTACAAAAATAAATTGTTTAAAACATTACAAAATAAAGAATACACACACGCACACATATTTTTTGAAGATAAGCTACACATAGAATAAAACAACACTTGTCAAGCTAGAAGAAGAGGAGCTACCCCCATTGACCAAGTTGTGAAAAATAAATGTCTGCTGTTTTATGACACTGAGATTTTAAATTTATTTTCTAATGCAGTTGACTAATATGCATATATTCTACTGATGACAGCTATCTAATTTATTATTCCTTTAAAAAGTACATCTGCATTTTATAATAACTTTTGTGGTGATCATAAGAATAGCTAAAGAAAGTCATTGAGCAATTTCTGTATAGCAAGTAATATCCTAAGTGCTTCAGGTTGGTTATACAATTTAATATCTTCAATTATGTATTATATATATTATATATATATATATATATTCCTTAGGCTGCCAATGCAAATCTTCACAAATATAAATCTATTTGTTAAAAAAGCAAGCACAAATCTGCAATCCTAGCACTTGCCTGACAGTTATTCCTTCAAACATATAATATTAAAATATAAAATGAAATGAAAGTTTCAAATCCCCTCTTGAATCTGCCAATCTTAAAATGTGTATACACGCGCGCACGCACACACACACACACACACACACACACAGCATCTCTAAAGCCTGCCTAAAGCAGTAACACTTATCGGAATGCAAATAATCACTAAAGGAGATATTGAAGAAGTTCTTGATTTTAATTATCTCTGCTGGAAATTGTTTCAAACTTTTATAGAATAACTTGATTTGGCAAAAATTGGGTGAATATGGAGATTCAACGAATAATGAAATTTTTCTAAAGCAAGAGGTGGGAAACAAATGCTTATTCCTTCTTTTTTTCTATATCACAGGAACTAAAAACATATATTTGAGAGAAAAAGGAATATTAGACTTAATGCCATATCTCTTCTAAACACATGCAGCGGCAAATTCCCACATCATCTTTTTTTAGCATGTTCAAATATTTATATTTTGTTTTCCACTTTGACGAAGGTAATTTATGATATTCCATAAGAATATATATGGCTGTTATGCTAAGCCAAATAGGTCAATCAGAGAAAGACAATCATCATATGATCTCATTCATATGTGGAATTTAAGAAACAAAACAGGGGATCAAAGGGGAAGAGAGGGAAAAATAAAACAAGACAAAATCAGAGAGGGAAACAAACCATAACAGACTGTTAACCATAGGAAACAAACTGTAGGTTGCTGTAGGGGTGGTGGATGGGCAGAAGGGGTAACTGGGTGATGGGTATTAAACAGGGCATGTGATGGAATGAGCACTGGGTATTACATAAGACTGACGAATCACTCCTCTCTCCGAAACTAATAATACATTATCTGTTAACTAATTGAATATAAATAAAAAAGAGTATAAGATGGTCATAACCAAAACAAAAAATCAACTAAATTTGACATTTTCTAGAATAATAAATGTGAATGCAGGAAATATTAAACAATACTAGAATTTTTTGAATTTCTTCGTATTGTAGTTTGAAAACATACATGAATGCCAAAGAGAAATCCTCAGGATGATTTGTTGCACCACTTAGTTGCCTCCTGTGCATGGTAAAATTACTGAGTTTCTTTAATAGTAGCTTCCCCTGAGATAGTAAGGTTAAGATCAATCCATTCCCCAAGTTTAATTCAATCCCGATGTTTGTATTCAGAAAAATACATTAAAAAAAAGTCAATAGTACTTTGGTAGGCCGAATAGTGCACACCCCCTGCCAAAAGATAGGAACCTCTTACTCTCTGGAACCTGTGACTATATTATGTTACATGGCACAAGGGATTAAGGTTGAAGATAAAATTAAGGTTGCTAATCAATTAGCTTTAAAGTAGGGCGACTATGCTGGATTACCCGGATGGGTTCAGTGTGTTCACAAGGGTTCTCCAAAGATGGAAGAGGGAGGCAGGACAGTCGGTATCGGAAGAATGCAATGTGAGAAAGAATTAACTGCCCACCACCGTTGGCTTTCATGATGGGACTAGCCCATGACCCATAGAATTCAGCTGGCTCTGGACGCTGGAAAAGGTCAGAAAGGGCATGCTACCGTGGAGCCTCCAAAAATACATGCAGCTCTGTGCACATCTTGGTTTTAGCCATGTGAGACTCATGTGGGGCCTCTGCCCTCTGGAAATGTAAAGGAATACATTTGTGTTGTTTTAAACCACAGATGGCGGTGATTTCTTGTAGCAGCAATAGAAAATTAATACAGTATTGATCAAATGGAGATATCTCCCCAAGCACGGTATGATTCAGAGAGTTGCTTGTGCTTGAGTAGAACAACAGGCATGGAGAAATCTCTGTGGCACCATCTTCCTGATAAAAAATTTTTAAAGCAGCCCAGAGTCTGACAAAATGGGAACGTCTTGCCAAATCATTGGAATCATTCTCTTCCTTAGAAAGATGCAGTGGCTTTTAACATCAAAGATCAGTGGCACTTTAGTACTGTAAGTAGATTAAAGTTTTTCCCTTAGGAGAGTAACACTAGGGAACTTAAGATATCGATCAAATTCTAAGAGCTTGGATTGTTGATTTTTATAGAACATTCTCAGATAATCCGGATGGCACGAAATATAGGAGCTCAAAACTGGACATATCATTTCAAGTTTTGTTTTTTTGTTTTTGTTTTTTGTCTTTAAAGATAACATAATAGTGATAATACCTTACACTTCCAGCTTTTCTAAGATTCTGTTGTTGTTCCAATAACCCTAAATTCCACATGAGTTATTGGAGTTCACTGACTGTATACAGACATATTTGTATGCCTATGTGACTGTGTATGCGTAAGTGTGTTTGTGGGTGGGAGTAGAGACACAGGCAGGTTGGCTACTGCTAAAAGTAATAAATAACAGAATGGAAAGCAGTTTCCCAGTGACTAAGAGGTGGAATAAGTACTTCCAGAGATGGAGTCTTGAATGTGAAGAAGGAGAATAGAAGAGGCTGCAGGTATGGGAGATAATTTCAACCCTGGTTGGGCCAAATCCCACAGGAACAGTGATAGGACCCCTGGATAATATTTAGGAGACCAAGGCCATATAGCTCATCATTATTTTTTGTCTTGATCTCTGGAAAAAAAAAATTAACAAGCCATTAATGGCTTTCATGATAGAGAGGAGGCATGACCCATAGAATTCAGGAATCTTCCAGAAGGTAGACTCACTGTGGACCTTCAGTGAAATAACCCAGCTGCAGATAGAATCAATACTGGCTACATAATGTGCAAAGCCTAGTTCCAAACAAAATAGTTTTTGCTGTTGTAAGAAATTACCACAACCTAAGGTGTAAAATAATAATCTCTGTTCAAAAATCACTAAGAATTTGAAGACAGAGCAGTCCACTAAAACAAGTATGAGGCTCTTCTGAGCATTGGGCCCTTTGGACGGTCATACCCATGAAAGTCGCACCCCCATGAAGCTGTCCCTGAGGGGAATGGTGTTAGGCGGATCTAGACTGAGGCTGATTAAACTTGAAATTGTTGCCTCTCCTACCTCTACTATGTTCCTTTCCTTCCTCTGTGGGACCAGGGGGCGAGTCCATGGGTTCCTACCTATGACACTGGAGGTAGGAAGATACTGAGAATGGAGAGGTGTTTGCTTCATTTCCAAAGGGCGCCATTGTAGTGTGAAGTGGCTGTAACCACAGCTGATTCTCCAGTAGGAGAGCCCCAGGCAGATGCAGGGGTGTGCTGAGCCCCAGAGGGAAAGGATCAATAATGAGCCTGCAGCAGCTGGAGGACGAATTGCCCGCCCCAGCCTTTCCATGACCTTATATGCCAGCACACTCTCACAGCTATCAACACTGAAGACAGAAGAGAGGTGACCGCCCCCAGCTGACCTTCTCACCCCACCGTAAAATAATGCCCAAGGATCTTTTCCCATAGGAAGAGGGAAAGGGGAGTGAGTGGGTGGGTGTGGGTGTGGGAGGATGAATTTCATTGAGGGTTTGCTGAACACAAATAAATTTTAAGCCAGAATTCTGCATATAGTTAGACCTGGAGACACTGAGTTTTTGGCTACTATAAAACATGGGTGTGAAATCAATTTGGTCAAAGAAAATGAAAATTGCATGTTTGTATACATGAAACTTAAAAACCATAAAATGTAGAGGTTCATGTTGTTGAAAATATAAAATAATCATAATCACTCTAATATATTTATGAATTAAGTAAATATTCTATTTTTAGCTTTTGTTATTTGCTAAAATAATACCAAGAGTCATCATGTTTGAAAAGAGAAAAACTGAGTAAAATATTTTTCTTTCATATTTTAGGAACAATAGATTATACTTGCGTATGGATGTACCATTTACTATATATTTTAACGATATTTTTAACTTCTTTGTTGTGCTGCCTAATAAAGGCTTGTGGAATCTAAATGGGTAATCAGAAAGTCCTCAGACAACAGAAAGTAAGATGATGGGTAAAATTCAACAAATATCCTCCTCGAATCAATGCTTGTAATTTCAGGCAAGTACAGGACCAAAGGAAACTAAAACTAACGTTGTACGAAGGTTTGATGCTTTATCTGCAAAATACAGATCTCCCAGAAATCAAAGTATAAGATCTTTGCAGTTGCCTAGGGAAGGGCAAATAGGCACTGAGTTCATTCCAAGTGGGACAAACTGAACGCCAGAGTTCCACATACAGATGGGACCCTTGAGATGTCATTGCAAAGGTAAATAGAACAGAGGCCTAATAAAAAAGAGGATGCCAAAAAGTGGGAGTCTCTTCTTTTCCGTGCTTCAGAACTCAAAATCACTCACAGAGGCTTCTACAGAAATATATGCCCCAAGAAGGACCTGGTGTCCCCGAGGTGAAAACTTTCACATTAAAGGATATTGATGCAGGATTTCTAGATTGATAGTGAAGAACCCAGCAGACCTTCTCCCCAGCAAAACATTGATTATTTATTTACTTATTTATTTATTTATTTATTTATTTATTTATTTATTTTTATTATTTATTTATATAAAATATACTGATTTAACTTTCTGGCAATTGACCTCAGGAGAAACATTATTTTTAAAAAAAATCTACTAAGTCTTGGTCAGTAAGTCTGTCAGCTACAACGTAGTCCCTGTCCACTTGTGCATATTATCCAATCTGATCTCCACATGCTGTAATCTGGGTGGTTCCGTCAGCTGGGAATCTGCCTTCGGCTCAGGTCATGATCCTGGGGGTCCTAGGATCGAGTCCCACACCAGGCTCCCCAGTGTGCAAAGAATCTGCTTCTCCCTCTGCCTTCCCACCTGCACTTGTGCTCATGCCATGCTCACTTGTTCTCTCTCTATCTCTTCCCACCATATCTGTGCTCATGCTCACTTGTTCTCTCTCTCTGTTTCATAAATAAATAATATATTTTAAAAAAATTCTCTCAGGGGCACCTGGGTGGCTCAGTGTTTGAGCATCTGTCTTCGGCTCAGGGCGTGACCCCAAGGGCCTGGGATCAAGTCCTGCATCGGGCTCCCCGCAGGGAGTGTGCTTCTCCCTCTGCCTGTGTCTCTCCCCCTCTGTGTCTCTCATGAATAAATAAATAAATAGAATCTTAAAAAATAAATAAATAAATACATTTAAAAATTTTCTGCAAACCCTCATGCATTGCTGATAGAAATGGAAAATTTAAAAAGAAAATAAAAAAAGTTCTAGTCTCGTTTCCAGCAAGAGACTAGAGCTACCCTACGAGTGACAGACAGCTGGCCCCTCTTACCCTCTCTCAGGCCATAGCTCTGCTCCAGTCCCTGTGGTAGAAAATCTATCCAAATGCTCTCTTTCCCACTCAGGCTGTATTAGCAGAGGAGAAGCTCCGACTCCAAGCCAGAAGGGCGAGAGTCCTGGAGTGCTGACCGACCCTACCCCAGCTCCCTTGTAGGGAGCACTTCTCACACTGGGAAGGGCAGTCTGATGAGGTGAGGGACCTCTTCACCCTCCTAATAGTGCCTAGACATTGAGCGCGGGTATCTCTCCAGAAGTGGGTCAGCAGGATGAAGAGATCACAACTCGGCCAGAGGTGACTTTGGAGCACAGTCTGAAGAACGCTGTGCCTACGGACGTTGTCGAGAACCAGGAGAGCTTGCTGAAGAGTAAGTATGAAGTAGCCTCCGAATAGTAGGGGCAGCAAGTGAGAGGACAGGGCAGCCAAGTCCATCAGAGAGAACCTGGACAGGCAAGGGGAAACAGCGCTGGGTGGGATCAAAGGGGCCCCTGCCTCTGGGGTTTGGGGAAACTGTGCATGGTGTAGGCTGTCCCCATAAGCAAGCAGTAAGCAGCAAGCAGAGTAGGACAGCAGGTGGACCAGAAAGCACTTCCCGGGCACAGACCCCAGAGGCCTTGAGCAGAACCACTAAGAAAACAATCTCTGAACAATACATGTCTCTTAATCCAAGAATAGCTCTTAGAAAGCCAGACTTAAAATTGCACATATCCCTGGCAGTGAGATGGTGCACGCTCAGGGTTTCACCAAAGGAGCGATCGGAGAGCAAATGTCCAAGCTCGAGGTCACTATCTGAACATGAAACAAAAACATCAACTCCCTGGACAGAGGTAGTGGCCTCTAAGCCACGCAACCAACCAAAGGTAAAGAATAAAAATCTTAACAGACTAAAGCTTTGACCAACAGGGAGTGTATGCTAACCCAGTGGTGACACCCCAAGCAGCCCCTTTAAAAGGTAAGAACAAGAAAAAAAATTAAAAAATAAAAAATCTAAACAGGGAGATCAGAGACAGCTCTCAGCAAGGGGAATAGACTTCCCAGAGATAGTTCGACCAAGTCATTGAAAATAATTAATTAAATTATTAAAAAGCAACAACAACATCGACCAAAGATGTTGGCTACCAGAAGTTGACTTGGGAAATAAGTGGGCGCCCTGCCAGAGACCACACAGCGAGTGACCTGGTGGAGGCAGGGCAGCCTCGCTGCCACCATCCCACCCCCACTCCACTCACAGCCCTTTACTACCCTCAGCAAAAGAGTCTATTTCCACCAAAATGATGAGGGCACAATTGGCTGGACACGCATAGTAGGTGACTTCAGTTTATTGACCACCTTCCCATCCGAAGAAAAAGCATCAGGCCCAAAATGACAACTTCCTAGAAGAAATGTTGGAGGAAAAATCATTCTCAGCCTCTAAGAATCCAAGCTTGAGGGAAAAATAAAAATGTTGAATAAACAAGAGCAGGGAACCCAACACGAACAGACATTTAGTGAAGGATTTTTATTTTTTTTACATGATCCCTTTCAGGAAGTAGGTGTAGATCCTCCCGTGATGCATCAGAGGGATTGATGAGGCCAGAAATGGATACAATTGGCAGGGAATCTAAACAAGTGTCAATAATAAATAATAAATCTGATACTGGAGGTTTGGGGGGGAGATGGAAATAAGACGCAGGACACAATGCCATGTTAGAAGAAAGATGGCCCCAAAGACATGAAATATAAATAATATTTCTCACACGGAGAGCAGAGACCCTTTCTTGTGGGGTCGGTTCAGTCAAATGTACATGTTAACCTTTTAAGTATGAAACTGAACATTTAAAATGGAACATGCAGTTTCATATTAGTAAAGAGTAAAAGGAAAATGGAAAATCGAAATCCAGACAAAACTTAATCACGATAAGAAAGGAAGCTCAACTCTGTAATCATGTAACTAACTGTATGAAATGCAGGTTTTATGCACCTGTAGCAGCATGAGTCATGGAACGTTTGGAAGGTCAACGATGCCTCCATGGCCTGATTATTTGAATCACGCATCATCGGTCTATGCCCGGGTTTGTGAAAATAAAGCCAAAAGGACCTGAATTAGCAATAAATTATGTATCAGAACCAACTTAATTTTGTTTGCTGCAGACACAGAATACCTATGGCTTTAGTCAAGTGTTTCTTGAAGCTGGTTTTCCACTTTAGGGAAAGTTATACGTTGATTTTGACTCTTTGGAAGATGAATTGCAATTAGTATTTGATGACTCACTGACCCCCACCCCCCCTGCAAAGAATTCATTAAGCCGACGGTACAGTGAAACTTAAGGCATAATTCAGTTCATATCGTTCCAATTTGACTCACCCTATTTAAAACCGTGACCCACTTAAAGATGATTGAGAAATGTCTAACAGAGCCATTCACTTTCCTTATTTACTCTCAGAAGAATTGAGAATGACACAGAAAAAAAAAAAAAAGCGTGCACAATTTTTCAATGGCCCTAAAAATTTCCATTGAAAATCACGAAGCCCAATCACCAGAAATCCCTTTTCTGAATGTGACTGGAATCGATAGAGCATTTCCCTCAGATGCTGGTGGATGCTAACTGCCGTGGCGATTGCGATGCTCTGATTGTACTAAGCTGTTTTGGACCTCACAGACTTTATCAGATCTCCCCACAAGCTACATGTTTTATAATCAAGAAACAAAATATCTTGACCCATATTATCCATATAATAAACCCGTGCTTTCTAGGTTATGTTCTAATTACCCAGATTTTTGAAATTGAAACTTTGCTCACAGTATTTTATCTTTGGCTATTAAGCAGAGCTATAATACGGGGGGGGGAGGGGAGGATCTATTTTGAGAATTTTGAGAATTCGTTTTTTGTTTTCCCTATATAATATGGTCATATTTCTATGTTTTTTTTTCCATATATAGCAGGGACTTTTTTGGTATTTCTTCATTAACTTTTAAAATTCTCTTGCATGTACACTGCTAGTATGTTCAATGTAGTGACACTAGGAGGCTGACCAACAAAAAAGAAACAAAAGGACAACCAGTATGGTTCTGGCTTAATTTCCAGCTACAGAAAAGAAGAATGACAGTTCCACAAGCTTCTAGTAGGTCCTTACAGGCCCAATGTGACATTTTGATAGGCTTGCCCACCAAATCTGCCTTGGGACCCAAAGGCACGTTCATACTCTTGCTCTCCTGGCGAAGGTTTCAGAAGACAGACTTATTAATCTAAAGCCATGATTGCCATTTTATGACCTGCTCCTGGACTCTGATTTGGGATAGGTCACGAGGGGACACGCACTGGCAAAAGCAAGGCGTAGCCTCCTGTTCACCAGCGGCGGAAACTACCTGGAGCACAGCGCGGGCTCACTTCATCAGGAGGGAAAGTGAGCTCCTGCAAGTCTGACCTCACATGGCTTCTGCAGCAAGGAGGCTTCTTGCCAAGCAAGAGAAGAACGAGGGAGAAAGGCAGGTGCAGAGGGTCTGACCGCCCTGCCGACATTCCCAGCCTGTGGACTTGTATCCACAGTGTCACCTCCTGGTGACCACAAGCTCTTGTACCACCATGTGTCATGTCCAGGCTCCAGTAACAACAGGGTCGAAGGACAGGGCTTTGTGGTTTTCTACTGGCATGTGATGAATTAGCAAAAATGTAAAGGCTTAAAAATTATTTACTATTACCACTATATTATAATTATTATAAAAATAATGGCTTATTCCTCAGGATCCTGCAATCCATGTTAAGCTCAACTGAAAAGATCTGCTGTCCTTGAAAACTGGAGGCGGGTCAGCTGGAGGCTTGCCTGGACGATACTTTCTTCCTCTCTCTCTGTCTCTGTCTCTGTCTCTGTCTCTGTCTCTCTCCCCTCCCCGCCCCGCCCCTGCCATCCACGGGATCCCAACCACTTTATCTCTTCCTCCTGATAGAAGAGACCTTCATGTAGTCTTTGAGGTCTTCCAGGAGCACAAGCGCAGGTCTTCTAAGGCTTTCAGCCTGCTATCAGTTCTAGCACTTTCTACTCCAAAAAGCAACTCCAAGCCCATCTCCGATTCCAAAGAAGGAGATTCTGCAAGAATCTAACACCCCTGAAAGCAGAGTTCGTGAGAAGCTATCATTCAACGTGTAATCATGGTCTATGCCATCTGGCCCCTAACTATTTCTATTTCTTCTATCCCCCCACTCCCCGCCCCCAACAACCACATGCCCCATTCCACCACCCAATCCTGAGCAGGTTTGAGAACTGGGATTTCATCACGTCCACTTGGCCATAAGGACCGTCAGCTGTTGGAGAACTCCATCTGAAGTCCTTTAAACTAAGGAGACAAGGTAACTCACACCCATGCACCTATGCAGTGTGCAACATTGACACTAGGGCAAGAAGACCAAGACACTTCCCCACAGGGAGAGAAGAGACACAGAGTAGGGATCTATCGCTTATAATTCTGAAATCCAATCGGTCAACATTGCCAGTTGCTTGATTAGGGCCCAACCCCACCCCAGGTGTCTTGAACACTCTGAGTCATCTCTCTTTTTTCATAAAAAAGCTTCCACTTTTTCAACTTATTTCTTGCCTGAGAAATGTGGGGACATTGAAGCCTCTTTAATTTGGGATTTTTTTTTATTTCTATTTTTTTCCCTTAAACTTACATAATTCCTTTACAAGATTATGTATTGTTTAGGTCTCAATTAATAATTCACTCCAGAGATGCCTGGGTGGCTCAGCGGCTGAGCATCTACCTTTGGTTAAGGGCGTGACCCCGGGGTCCTGGGATCAAGTCCCACATGGGGCTCCCTGCAGGGAACCTGCTTCTCCCTCTGCCTGTGTCTCTGCCTCTCTCTCTGTCTCTCATGAATAAATAAATAAAATATTTAAAAATAATAATAAATTCACCGCATTACACAAAAGCAACACCTTTCTCTTTCCAAGTCATGCACCTCCTGAGAATCAAGGTGCTGTGGTACAGTGCCATCAAGATTCTCAGGTAACTATTATCTCTCAGGGTGTGTCCACGATGAACACCTTTAAGAATTTTGTGAGTCATTTTTTCTTATTGAGAGTGTCTATGAAGCATCTAGATGGCATTTTCTGATTGACATAAAGACCCAAAGACCCATGCCTTGACTTGAAGCTACCTCCAATGGCAGGGCCCTGGATCCAATAATGGCATTTCTTACTTCAAGACTCTTTTGTCAAGACAGACTGCGGGTGAGAAACAGTTTATTTTTGAACCCAGTAGGCCCTGGTTTCTTCATGTTTCCTCTAAATTATGCCTTAAAAATGAATGTTTCCTTCTTGGGCTCATCTCACTCCTTTAGTATTTAATTTTGGGTAGTGAAAAGAAGCCAGTTGGTACTTCCAACATTCTGTCTGGAAACTGTATAGTCACATCCACTGGTTCAATCTGAGGACTTTCTGTCTTCAACATTAATGCAGGAACCAGTTTTGCTGATTATTCTGCACTTAGCTCAGGTCCACTTAATTAAGGTCTGCAATAGCAATTTTCTCACTGTCTTTTCAGAATTTATTAGCTGTTTTCGTGAGGCTTTTCAGACCCCTGCTCACTGCCCAGTTTCAAAACCAACGCCACATAATGTTGCAGAAGCATCTCCCTTCCAGGGACCGATTTTTCTATTGTGATGATCTCTTACAGAGAAGCACACCATACCAACATTTGGTGACTTAAAATAACAACCATTTTATGATTTTTCACAATTAGGTAATACTGGCAGGGCTCCTGGGCAGTTATTCTTCTTGTCTTGCCAGTGGTCACCGGAGTGGCTGCATTGCTCTTGCCAGTTGCAGGGATTAGGCTCTCTTGCCGCGCAATCTCGCGTCCTCTCCTTTTCCACGTGAGTCCTCTGATTGCTTTCTCCATGGGGATTCTTCATCAGAGTTGGAGGACCTCTTACCGGTGGTTTGATTTCCCTCAAGCAGAAAAACAGAAGCTGACAGGAATTCGTATGGCTCAAGCCATGAGCTGGCACTATATTATTTTTATCTCATTCCATCGGTTAATACAAGTCCTGGGGTCAGCCCACATCCAGGCAGAAGGAACTAAACGAGTCACAAATATCAGGACATATGGTCCATATAGGTGAAAATCGCAGGCAACATCTAATCAGAGGCAAACCCTACTGTTCACCAGTACTGGGAACCCTAAACATCACGCACCACTGCCACATTATGTCGAGAAGGAATGCAATCTAGCAAAAGTCAAGTAACAATAGTTAAATGAAAAGTTTACCTTATGTAACAGGAAAGGGCCAGAGGAAGATAGTATAGGCTTGGTGTAGAGCCTCGGTGATAATCCCTGGACCCAGTTTCTTTGTCTTTCCATTTGGTGATTCTCAGCAAGTGGACTTTCATCTTCACTCCCACCACCTAATGATTGCCGTAAGGCTGATTTATCTTCGTGTATCAAGCCTTTATTCCAGCTGGAAAAGCTGTAAATGGGACAAAATGATTCTGTGAGCCACGTTGTTTTCATCCGAAAAGCAAAACCAGGAGACTTCTACTTACTTTTCACTGAGCAGTTGTATCATATGGCTACTCCCAGCAGTTCGGGAGATCACACAGGCTGGGAAGATATTGATCATTTTCTGTCAAAAGTAAAAAATAAAAACAACAACAACAATAACAACAACACCTTTGATGAATAAACTGTTTGGTATACAAAACCTGTAACTTAAGGGAAAGAAATTTCCAAGGAGTGCCTGTTGGCTGCTCATTCTTCAGTTCCTTCTGTGAAAGTATGTAAAATAATTATAATACGGGGGGGGGGGGGATAATCAGCATGCAAAGAGAGGCAGAAGGGGATACAGCTCTGATAACAAATGCTCAGTCTATACCCTCTTATCTAAATTGCCTGAGTTCTCAGTAATCTGAGGTCTTACAATGTTGGAAAAATCAACTACGCTGTAGTCCAAATAATGGGAGAAATAACTTCCATTTAGTGCCCTTAACAAGAACCTCCCATTAAATGTTCTCCGAGAGGTAATGTGAGATAGCTCAAGAGCAAAGATCAGATAAAATGTGCTGCATTTACACCAGGAGCAACCTATCAGCTCTCACCCAAATGGGTTACGTTTTTCTGTCCAGGTTCATGGCCATCCCAATAGAGACTATTATTTCTCAACCGCCTTGTGGCCAAGTGTGCCGTGTGACTAAGTCCTTAGTAAAGGGAAATAAGTAGAAGCAACATGAGCAACATCAAATGCATCTTAAGTACGATTGCCTGTGACTTTCTCTTTCTTTTACCTTGTTCCCAAACGGAGATGGTGATGACCCCACAACATCCATAGCTCTGCGTTGTAGATGGTAGAGCCAGTTTGTTGGGCTTCTGGACTACTTTATGGAACACCGACTCCTTGGACTCATAATGCGAATGGGGGATGCACTTGTGTGTAGTCACAGAAACTGTGAGGCTTATTAGCTGTAGCAACTTAAGCTTTACTCTAGGCAATAAAGAATTGATATATTCTAGAGGCTTGCTGCCTGACATAAATACCAAAAAAAAAAAAAAATGTGGACTTGACACCGCTGTCAGGGTGAAGGTACACTATTTATTCACAATGTCACCTCTGGTAACTGGGGGAGCGAAATACTTGCCTAAAGAGACTACGGCTCTCAGAGAAGCTGCTGGAATGAGGCAAAGTATTACCATGTGTTAGCTGTTTATTGCCGCATTTAGCTGGTTTATTTCAAGAATTAATGACCTCAAGCAAGAACTAGACAATTTCCAAGCAGAGAATGAAGAGAATAGAAAGAGTTCGGAAATGTGGGAACTGATAGGGTTGGGAAAGCCAATTGCTTTAGTGTCCCAACAGTAGGAGAGAGCCCTGCTGCTCAAGGCCTTTCCGAACGGTGCCCATAAAGAATTCTCAGCCCAACAAATGAATCTATAGATGATCGGTGCCCATGATCAGATTAAGGGTGTTGCTTCCCAAGGGAGCTTATTGTTTCATATGGTTTCACGTTTTCAAAAGAGCCATCGTTAAAATGAGAGTGCATGATGCTCGCTGAACAAGAAAGCCCCTCACGTGAACAGGTTTAATACTTATTTCCAGAAAATAGCCTTAGATGTGGTTTCAAGAACATGGAAATAGCTGGGGGCAATTAGACCAGAAGCTTACTGAGCTTTTTAAGGAATTGTTTTACCAAGAAAATCATGTTTTGTCTTCAAAAAAAAAAAAAAAATTCTCTAGCGCCCAAATCAGTAGGAGCAGAAGCAGGCTCTAAAAACCACTGAGCTCCTGAGAAAAGCAATCTCTTTAATATCCATGCAGATGTGGCCAGGGAGGAGATACAACAAGAACACATTTTTCAGAGGAAAAACCAAGGGCCCCAAAGGACAGAGCACAGGAAATTCTTTCCAATAAGCAGAAATGAGTTCTGAGAAAGAAATTTACTCCACTCATAGGACAGGGAGTCCCTGCAGTTCTTACCTAACAAAATATTATTGCTCTGACTAGTGACTGCCTAGCCATTCTTTCCTTTTCCAAATGGAAGATTTTATTATAATAATGGTATATATATATTTTTTTTACTTCAAGTAAGCCATACAGTTGTTATGAGTGATAAGTATTTGATGAGAGGACTGTACTCGAATATCTCAGTATCTCATGAAGGGTGTGATGTCTTCTAACATTTCAGTGAAGGATGTGCACGGATACTTGCGTGGCAGGTTGTGACAGAGACTGTTACCTATTCCTCTTTTTCCTGCTAACTACCCCTCACCTAGGGTTTTAGCTGGCATGTGTCACCTAGGTATGAATATTTTACTAAATTCTAGCTAAAGGGATATGTGCAGATGCGAATTATCTTCCCCCCCCTCCAAAAAAGAAGTTGTTTGCTCATCACATTCTCTTCCCCTTCTGTTGGATCTGTTAGATTGGATCTTTCACATATATGGATAAATGACCCATTGCTCGGGCTCCTTTTATAGTTTGATTAGCAATTTTCCCAAAGCTTGCCAGACTCTGTTCCCTCCTTATGAATCTGATTTGAGAAGTATGGTTATCCTGACTGAAGGAGTATGAAAGAAGTAATAGGATATGAACTCTTTTTTAAAAAAGGAAGAAAGAGGGGACGCTGGGTGGTGCAGTGATTGAGCATCTGCCTTTCTGCTCAGGTCGTGATCTCCGAGGCCTGGGATCAAGTCCTGCAGCATCAGATTCCTTGCAGGGGAGCCTGCTTCTTCCTCTGCCTTGTGTCTCTGTGTCTCTAAAGAATAAATAAGTAAAATCTCAGAGAGAGAAAGAGAGAGAGAGAGAGAGAGAGATTGCTTCCATTTAGCTTTGGTTCTATGTCTGGATGTTCCAGTTTTACAGCCTAACTACTCTGTGTGAGGAAGTTCATACCACATGGAAAGATCATGCATTGCTGTTCTTTACAATAGTCCTTTTTTTTTTTTTTTTAAGATGTTATTTACTTATTCATGGGAGACACAGAGAGAGGCAGAGACACAGGCAGAGGGAGAAGCAGGCTCCCTGTGGGGAGCCAGATGCAGGACTTGATCCCAGGACCCCGGGATAATGCCTTGAGCCAAAGGCAGACTCAACCATTGAGCCACCCAAGCGTCACTCTTTTCTTTCTTTTTTTTCCCCTCTTTTCAACAGTCCTAGTCAAGTTCTCAGAGGACAGTCTGTATTAATTGCCAGTTATGCATATGAATAAAATTTCAGATAATTCAAGACCCTCACAAGGCATTGTTGGACTAAGAAAGAAAGGAATTTGAAAGTTGTATGACTCTGAAGAACACAAATGCTTATTACTTTGGATTATCTCCTTTCCCTTGAATTTTAGGAGTAAGAAATAAGTGTCTATCATTTTGGATCCATTTGCTTTTGAGATATTAAATGGAGTGTTAAGAGGAAGACTGAAGGTTTCATAGCCTGACTGTTGCTGACGAAGGTTTGGGAAACAGTTTTTGCCCATAATCTATACCCCATGGTTTAAAATGATCATTGGGTTAGTTAGCAACTCTTCATTCACAAATTCATCTATTCACCAAGTATTTGTTGACACCTTGCTACATTCCACATAAATTCTTGCTGCTGTAGATGTAGATCACAAGTCAGATGTGATCTATGTCCTTGTGTTTGTCTCCTATTGCTGCTATAATAAATTACCGTAAACTTAGTGGCTTAAATAAACACAAATTTATTCTCTTATAATTCTGGCATTTACAGTTCAAAAATCAAGAGGTTGATTGGTTGGATTCCTTCTGGAGGCTTAGACTGTAATTTCACTTCCTTGCCTTTTGCATCTTTTAGAGGCTGCCTATATTCCTTACTCAAAATTATATCACCCAACCTCTGGTTCTGTTTGTTGCCACTTCTTTATTTTCCCCCTTTGATCTCCTGCCCCCATCTTAAAGGATCCTGCGATTACATCAGGGCCACCTCAATAATCCAAGATGATCTATCTCCAGATCCCTCACTGAATAATATCTGAAAAGTCCCTTTTGCCATATAAGTTATTCACAAATTTCAGGGATTCAAACACAGAAATGTTTTGGAATCCATTATTTGAACTAGTCTCCATAGAATATACATTTTCTTTAGGAATGTTGAAGCCATTTTATTGGGGGTTAATGGGTTACAAAATTTACTTCATAACTGTTCTTTTATATTAATGCTCTTTTAGTCCATTTTCTTTCTGAAAAGACTCAATAAATATTTTTTTGGTTGGCTCTTCTGGATACGAACTTTTTTTTTATGATAGTCACACAGAGACACAGAGAGAGGCAGAGACACAGGCAGAGAGAGAAGCAGGCTCCATGCACCGGGAGCTCGACGTGGGATTCGATCCCGGGTCTCCAGGATCGCGCCCTGGGCCAAAGGCAGGCGCCAAACCGCTGCGCCACCCAGGGATCCCTTCTGGATACAAACTTTACATAGGTAAGGTAGTTGTCCATTCTCCATTCCTTCCTTTATTAAAATATTTATTTGATACAGCACATAGATCTTTTCTTTCTCTTTCTTTCTTTCTTTCTTTCTTTCTTTCTTTCTTTCTTTCTTTCTTTCTTTCTCTCTCTCTCTCTTTCTTTCTTTCTTTCTTTCGTTTTACTTATTTATTTTTTGATTTAATTTTTTAAGATTTTATTTATTTATTCATGAGAGACACAGAGGCAGAGATACAGGCAGAGGGAGAACAGGCTCTGTACAGGGAGCCTGATGTGGGACTCCATCCCAGGACTCCAGGATCATGCCCCGAACCAAAGGCAGACACTCAACTGCTGAACCACCAGGTGTGACAAGTTTTACTTATTTATTCGAGATGGTGGGGGGAGGGAGTGCACATGAGAATGGGGAAGGGACAAAAGGAGAGAAAGAAGCAGACTCCCCTTCAGATAGGGAGCCCCACACAGGGTTGAATCCCAGGACCCGGAGATCATGACCTTAGCCAAAGGCAGACACTTAACCAACTCAGCCACCCAGGTAGCCCTATAAATCTTTTCTTTATCTTCTTACATTATGCTTTCTTACTAGTCTCAAGCATATTCAAATATTTTTTCTTAATTGCTATCACCTATGGATATCAGTATTTTATCTTTTATTCACATCCTAAATCAGATTTTAGATTTAGTAGAATTATGAAAAAAAATGCTAGTTGTCAACAACATTGATGTTGTTATCAATATTATTATTATTGATACATCAGTTAAACACACAAAAAAGAGGAAAGAAATGATAAGACAGTTGACTATTCTTAATACAAACCTTTGGGGTTATAATCAGGGGTAAAAGACCAGGTGTCCATTCCATGTAGGCAGTATAACACTGTTGTATCTTAAGAGATGAGAGTCAAATTGTCTCAATTTACAATATATTACAAGTGGGACAGGGAGGCTTTTCCAAAAGCGGAGCATTACATTTCTATTGTAATGCTCTTGTCTTAGTAAAAGCACACTATGAACTAGAAATACTGTTATTTATATTCATTGAGTTTATGAGTTCAATGGCAGATTTTACAACTTTATTTTTCTTTTCGGGTGTATCCAGCATACCTCCTTTTAGAGTGTCAGGGAAGCTTGAAATCTCCGCATACACATTCATTATTTTTAGCAATGACCCCTATTATAGGAATATGCTGAAATATTTAGCCCTCAAATATGATCATTATGTAAAGGGTTTTCATCATTCAAAATATGTAAAAAACATTGCAGCTATTTATAATAAAACAAATTTGATTCTGTGCAGAGTCCTACAATAATGTCAAGAATTAATGTAAACGTTATTTTGTATTATCTAGCAGGGATATTTTTCTAGCAACAATTAACCTGAAACTGTCAAGTTCTGTTGAGTTGGTCTAAATTAGAAAATTGTAACTGGGCCAGTCCTAATTTTAATTTATATTCAATATGATACTGTAGGAGATATTTCAAACAATTTTAGTTGTATTTATGTGTGCTTATTATGGATAAAATCAACAATAATGTTAACTTTTTTTAAAAAATATGCATATTGTGAATGCTGGAGAAATACAGAACTATCAGCCTAGAAAAGAAGCAAATTAAAGAAGGGGAAGAAGTTACATAAAAAAAGAGGAAAGGAAAAAAAAAGCAAAAAATTAAAAAGAAAAAGAGGAAATAAATGATAAGACAGTTGACTATTCTTAATACAAACTCGGACTCTTATGCATGTTTACATCAAATAAGCTGTTGTTAAAGAGAGGAAGTGGTTTATAATTTTACTTCTATAATTCTATAAATTTACTTCTTTATCTGCCCTTTATGGTCCATCTACTTTTCCAAGTTAAGTACAACCACTTTTCACTAATCACATTACCAGAGTTTACAGAACAGGTTTTCCCCTTATTACAGCAGGATACTTTATTATTAAATAAGAGGATGTTTTTTCCCTAATTACCCATAAGAACCAGCTGTCTTTAGCAACAAACTCTTAATATATTATTGAAGTTACTTAAATGAAATGCTACCATAATAGGGAGATAGGGAGGGGAAAATTAAGTCAAATATACCCCTTGGAAATTTAGGGAAGTGCAATTTCTCTGAAGTTTTCAGGAAAAAGTCTTACCCATATTTTATTTTGTTGTTGTTTTCTTACTCCTCCTCCCCTTCTCCTTTCTTCTCCTCCTCTTTCTCCTTTTCTTTCTTCTTCTCCCTCCTCCTCCTCCTCTCCTTTTCAGCTAACATTGTTTAAAGTTTACTTGTATCACAATCTCATTCGGTAAAAAGGATGATATACTTTTTAAAATATAAATATTTTTCTTTCATTATGAATATAATGTCATTTGATAAGAAGAGCAAATATTCAATGAAAACAAATTCTATTAAAATATGAAATGTATTTTGTTATTTGGGGCATCCAACTGGTGTTTGAAAAATCTGTTACAATTTTTTTCTTTAATCATCTATGAAGATACAACAAAAAAGATAGAAAGTGGCTTTTGTCTTTTAATTTATAAAGAAGAGAGGACAATATGCCAAGATCTAGAAACTGGTTACTTCAAAAAGGAAGAGACAGGATTTAATCCAGTATCAGTGAAAAAGATTAAGAAGAACATTCTTGGACTACATTCGATCTACTACATGCTCTGCGCTAAAGTAACTTCAATGGATCCTAAACAAATATGTTTCCAAAAATTTGAAGAAGACTCTGATATACTTGCATTCTCTATTCCTAAATCCTCAACTTGTTGGTGGTATTGGCTAGAAAGTAGGGAGATATCCATTATTTTGAGAAGAAATTTATTTTAGTCACCTGCAGTTCAATTATATATATGCTCACCTATAAACTAATATCTTTCTAGATCAGACTGAAATTTGGAATTCATGATTCCTGTGACAGGAGGTTTCTTAACAATAGTTACTTTATTTATGGGAAGTAATCTGTCTCCAAATATACAGGAAATAAGCACAGGATTAGTTCTAGTAGAAGGAGAAGTTCAACAGGAAGTTTCATTAGTTTTTTTTTTTTTTTTTAAGATTTATTTATTTATTTGAGAGAGAGAGAGAGAGAACGTGCATGTGGGGGGAAGGGCCAAGAGGGAATAAGAATCCTCAAGTACACTCCCCACTGAGTGTGGAACCTGAAGTGGGGCACCATCCCAGGACCCTGAGATTCTGACCTGAGCAGAAATCAAGAGCCAGCCACTTAACCTACTGAGCCACTTAGGTGCTCCTGCAATTTTACTAGTTTTAATAATTATGTCACTAGCATTTTAGTCACCAAGTTAAACATCTTGTATGGATTTATCATTTTGACAATGTTCTAAGCCTATGCTAATATTATTTCCATTATAGTGATGGATACCATAAACTACAAATATTTAAAGTCATTTGTTAAAATTAACAGAGCTGCTTACTTTTGTCACTGTCTTCACCTAAATGAGTCCAACTTCAATTCTTAATGCTTTTAATTATCATGTGATACTATTTTCAAATAACAGGCATTTAAAATTTACCAACAATGTTAAATAAGCAATTAAATGTCATTGCATTTTATCTTTAACATTTACAAAATTATTCTATCATTCTTAAAATAGTTTAAAAAAATCTTTAGTGATGTAGTATTTTTCATGTTTTGTGGGTATGTTGATAGATGCAATAGCATACTTTGCACAATATAATGGGGCATTTGTTAAAATTATGATGTCTCTGTTACTTTTATATGTTAATAACAATCTAAGTTTCCTTAATTTTAGAAAACTAATTTGATGAAAGTACTTAACTAAACAATTTAAATATTAATTTTAGAGCATTAAAATTTTGGAACCTTCCAGAGCAAGCAACCAACTCAATCTGTAGATCTCTTTCTGCCATGCAATCTTCACATCTGAAAAACAGACAGGCTTTGTTAACTTATTTGGAATAAATATTCTATGTGACAAATTTCCAAAGAGTATGTGCATTGAAGACATAAAATGAAGCAAAACATGTTCAATTCAATTTTTGATAGCCGGACATATGTGCATATGCTCCCTTATAGAAACAGTGTTTTTCAGAATGAGTGTTTATCAAAATGAGACAATGGAGTAGCACCAAAAAGATAACAACCCCATTTTCTTTGGTAGAAAATGATACGCAAACTTATTGAGAACATTATATTAATAAGGAAGTAGCAAAGCACATATTCCTCCGGGCCCCCTGGTTCCTCGATACTGTCACCTCGGGATGACCCCCTCCACCCTGAATGAGGATATCACCGGAGAGAAACGCCCCCTTCCATTGACCATGAGAATTTCTACCCCTACACACCTCGCCTCATTATTCTGGAGACTTTGGCTTTGTGCCTACTCCCCTCAGAAGGTCAAAGTCACAGCAATACTACAAATAAACAAAATTCTTAGCACGTCTCTGATAATTTATTATGAAACAGGGTGATTAAATGTTTGTCTTACAGGAACATCCTTTAATAGGTCCAGCCTTTAGGTCTGTCTGTGGTTGAGTCTTGTCCAAAGCCCATTAGTATCAGTGGTGAAAATTAACAGAGACTGCTCAAGGCGAACAGTAGGGAAGCATTTGAATGACTGGCTCTCCTCAAATCATATGACGTGTCCTTGCATTGCATAACCAGTGAGGCTTTGAATGCTCTTCAAGGTGAATCTGGAGCAGAGTGAACTGTTCTAATGCAATTTTAAGTTCAGTAAAACACGAGGAAATGATCTATGAAATGAAACTTCTCTGTCCCGTCTATTTTTAATAAAAAATATTAGAAATAAGTTATTCATGGTTTCTGTATTAAAGGCATTGTATTCTGTGCACACCATTGCATATATGTTATTCCTTCAATTCTCACAGTGTAGGTTTATAAATTAGACAATGAAACTCATTTAATTAAAAGCCTAAATTGGTTTTAACCCTAACTCCATACCTACCTGCTATGATGGCCTTCCTTACATTCCCAAACTGCTTTTCATTAGCAGCAGATTCAAGATATACATAAATAACTCCAACGGGTATCCTTCAACTCAGAATAATGGGGACTGTGATATATATTACTTTCCTTAAACCTCCTTTCTCTGGCAAGTGCCTATGATTATTTTTTTCTGCTAAATTAATAGCAGAGTGAAGATGGATGTTTCTGAAGATGTTAATCTTCCATTTCACTAGAGTGTGAACCTAATAAGGGAGTAGACCTCTTGTTCAGAATGGGCTTGTTTCAAAATGCATAATTGAAAACATTTAGATACAACAAGGGGCTGGATTTGAGAGCTGAGCAACAGACCAGAGGGAAGAAAGTAAGTCTTTCTAAAAAAAAATAATAATAATTTACAAATTGTAGATTAGCATGTAAGGGATCATCTTTATAGGGAGAACATAGCAGAGTAGTTAGAGCACAGGCCCTGGTGCCAGCCTGGGTTCAAATCAAGATCCAGAATCTATTCAATAGTTTACTTACCTGTTTGTTCCACATCCTTCATCCATAAAGTGTGGATAATAAAATCACCTGGGACACCTGGGTGGCTCAGTGGTTGAGCGTTTGCTTTCAGCTCACGGCATGACCCCGGGGTCCTGGGATTGAGTCCCACATCAGGCTCCCCACAGGAAACCAGGTTCTCTCTCTGCCTATGTCTCTACCTCTCTCTCTATGTCTCTCATGAATAAATAAATAAAACCTTTAAAAATATTTAAAAAAATAAAGCGGTTGTCAGTAAACTTGCCTTTGATCGTCACAAAAGTTTTGTGACATGAGGTTCACTTGAACCCTGTTATGTTAATTTTCCAAACTGAGAAAGATGAAAATCCTTCAAGTATAGATTTTATCTCAATCTACTAAGTGATTTCCTCACGTTTCATCCATCTTTTTTTTCCTTTTTGTATTGGTGGTGTTACCCAGAACTTAAGTAGATCAGAGTTCTTTCTTCTCTGTCAACCCATATCACCCTTTTATTTCAAGTTTTGCTTCTAAATAAGGTGATGATTTAGTGGTCATAAAATCTTCCGTATTCCCCCTAAATGTTAACTTGTCTTCCTTCTTTCTTTCCTTCCTCTTTCCTTCTTTCCCTAGGGCCAGCTGCAAACAGTTACCATCCAAGCAAGTCAAAATCAATGGTCCAAAATAAAAATCTATCACATTTCTTCACTAAATCTATTTATCATTTGGAGGTTTTCACTTTATTAAATAACACTGACAGCTATCTTATGCATCTTCATGTCTTCCAATATCCACTTAGTTACCGATTCTATTCAACTGTACTTCCTAGATGACGTTGGATTCTATATTTTACATTCACTCCAACCATCACAGTTCCATGTCAGACAATTATTACCCCTAAACTGGACTGTGGTGATCTCATAATCCATGTGACTGCCCACTTCTAATTTATTTACTACCCTGTACTCAAATGTAAACTAATTTTAATATAAATTTTAATATATATATATATATATATAATGATTTATTACTTCTTCAGTTAAATCTCATACTGGCTTCTCATTGTTCTTAGGGAAAGAAAGTTTACTTAACAGGTGGTTTTTGGACTCTGTCTATATGTGCAGCATATCTCCTGAATCATCTCACTAACCCTTCTTACTCTGTGATTAGTCTAGATTTTGTTGAACTTTGGTATCCATAGAGTTAATGCATAGACAAGCAGTATTCTGTATAAGAAACAGAATATCGGGATCCCTGGGTGGCGCAGCGGTTTGGCGCCTGCCTTTGGCCCAGGGCGCGATCCCGGAGACCGGGATCCAATCCCACATCGGGCTCCTGGTGCATGGAGCCTGCTTCTCCCTCTGCCTGTGTCTCTGCCTCTCTCTCTCTCTCTCTCTCTCTCTGTGACTATCATAAAAAAAAAAAAATTAAAAAAAAAAAAAGAAACAGAATATCTAAAAAACACCAACACAGCAGGCTTATTGCCTAAACAACTGAAATTTGTCTAAGTTTGAATTTATAGCTATTTACCTCTGCCCTTTGGATCTGTTCCTTCAAGTAGTCATGGAATTATTGCTATTTTTTGTGAGAATGAACCTTTCAAATACAGTTGTGATTTGTACTCTTCTCTCAATATTCTTGTGTATATATACATATATATATATATACATATACATATGTACATTTATACACACACACACACTTATATGTATACTCAATTAAGATTTTGCTTTACGGGGTGGCCCGGGTGGCTCAGTGGTTTAGAGCCACCTTCAACCCAGGGCGTGATCCTGGAGACCTGGGATCGAGTCCCACGTGGGGCTCCCTGCATGGAGCCTGCTTCTCCCTCTGCCTGTGTCTCTGCCTCTCTCTCTCTGTCTGTGTCCCTCATGAATAAATAAATAAAATCTTTTTAAAAAATATTTTGCTTTAGGTTGAGATACCAATTTTCTTTAATGTCCATACTTACTGAGATCTATCTTAAAGACCAATAATATGACTCCCGTTTAACTCCTAAGACCAATAAAAAGTTGCAAGTTCTATCCCAGTCTATCATTACTTCACTTTACTCATCCATTCAGTAAGTGTTCACTGAGTGTTTTCGGTGCTACACATTATAGGTGCTGGGGATTAGAGCAATAAATGAGTCTAAATCCCTATTACCTTTGACTATGCATTCAAATAGCAAGATATACAATGAATAAGCAAAAAGATAATATTTTTTCCAGATGTGCAATGAAGAAAATATAAGATTAATAAACATGTAAAATAACAATAAATAATTAAAATGGACTATCTGGGCATCTCCAAATAATTGACATATGAGGGAAAACCATCCATTACACAAGCATCAACAAGTATGCAACATGAGTCTCTTTTTTTCTTTATCTCCTTCCACTTAAAATCTCTCCATACTACTCTTAGATTTAACCTATAAGTGACTATAATTCTTTCCATTTTTCCTTCTTAGGACATTTTTACTAATAATTCTGAAAAAAATAACATCAATGACACTTCTCCTAGTTTAAGAATTTGCTATTCACTACTCATTTCTGGGGAACTGCCCTGAATACCTTTTAATTCATTTAGCTCTGCCATGAAGGAAATCTTACTAAGAATTCTAAATAGCTTTTACTCCACATCAGTCAAGAATGATTCTTGAAAATAAAATATTATTTACATTTATCACTGAAAGATTATGATACACTATTACATTTGTTCTTCAATCAGCACAATCCCTTATATCTCTTTTATCTACTTACCTTAAAATATTTCAGACAAAAGAAGAAAAATACACCATTAGTATCTCTAGATACAACATCTAACATGCATATAGACATGGTCTATGTAATTATTGAAACAACAATTTCAAAAGCTACAGAACGTAGGAGTAAATAAATAAATAAATAAATAACCAATCAGAAATCACAAATACAAGGAGAAAATTAACATCTATATTACTCTCTGTGTTCCAAAAACATTCATAAAACTTGTTCTATTTTAATTATTTTTCTTAGTGTTTTGTTACTCTCCACATGGGTACAAAAGACATTCTATTCAGTTTATCTTTCACAAAACACAAAGGGATTTTAGGCGTTAAATAATTCACATGAAGCCTGGAGCTCACAGCTGTATTATCAGGAGCTTTGCCAAAAAGAGATATGGCCATTTTTGAAATCAGAAATCACTCTTATTGAGTTTTCTCTAGCAGAAAGAACTCACAACATTTAGAGAAGTTCTTGTGCCATCAATCAGTATATTAAAATATATTTTGCTTTTGGATGACCCCATCCTATTGCAGCAGGATTGGTGATAAGCAAAGATGAAAAATAGGAGAATCCAAACCTCTTAATTACATATAATAACCTTTTAGGGACTTTTCCTTTAGATGAACTACAAAGCCCTTTGCTTTTGATAAAGGAGACATTCTCAGCATCCTTGGCAGACTGCTTCCTCCTTTATTAACAGTATTCAATATTTCATAAAGACCAAGACTGATAAGAACCACATGTGCCCATTGGCTTTTGAAAAATCAAGATATCACTGGTGATATTTTCCAAAATGTAGTTTATGATACGAGGAAAGTAAAATTAACACAAGGAAAATCAAGCTGAAAAAGTCTACAGAGATGTGTTGTATGAAAACTAGTCCGTGGTTTATAGTTAAGTTATTTAAACTGAGAAGGGATCTTCGTGATTGGATTCATAAACAAGCTATGGGAATGTGGGTCAAAACAGACAGATGATAAATGAGATCATTTTGGCAGTTGGGATATTGAAACATTATTTCCAACACTAGGTTGTAATTATATCTGGCCATACTAGAAATTTCCAAAATAACCCAAATAAAAATAAATATTTCTATGGTGGAAGTATGTAAAATATAATTGTATTTTGCTAATGTGTCAAATTATATTTTTTCTAAGAAATGAACACTTGTGTAACTATAAATTCAAAGAATATTTATGTATAACAGAAAGAGATTAATTTAGTCATGCCAGGATATCGTAGAGAAATTATAAATAAAATTTCTAAACCTTGAATATATCATATTCTACATTATTTATTTCTCACAAATATTATTAAACAACACATTGGCAACTTAAACGCATTGTTTTCATGGACCAGTGAAAACATCAGCAATAACAAAGTCTAGGTCTAGAAAAATCAGGGGGGAAAGTCGCTGCCATAAAATAAATGGAACCCAGTGTTTCTAAATTTTTACTTCCACATTCCTGAGGGGGTATTTTTTTTTAAGTTTGTTTATTTATTTATTTCATAATCCCTACACCCAACAGGGGTCTTGAACTCATGACTCAGAGAGTTAGCCGTGTGTTCTTCTGACTCAGCCACCCAGACACCCAAGACACTCTTGAAACAGTTGCAAGCTAATAAAATTCATAAGCAAATTACTGGATTCCTGTTTTCATATCTGAAAAGCTAAACCTTGTTGTAGTCTCCAGTAGTCACTATATTATGACAATTGAATCAGTTTTACCAAAATACTGACCTCCAGGTCAGTAAGAACTCACACAACACACAATATGATAAGTTTATTGGAGAGTTAAATGATTTCATAGGCTAATTATTTTGAAAATCATAGGGTATGAGGGAAAATGATTAATGAGCGTAATCTGGAAATTAATTTTCCACTGAAAAGGGTTAAATATATTGTAACAAATATTCTACAAACTGTTCAATATATTATAAATTACTTATCAAAGTGTGTATTTAGAGATACAGATGAATGTGCTTATGAACAAGATTTGAGTGAGTTGCATGTATTTTTTTCTGTTTGTCCTGTGATACCTGAATATATTTGATAATTTCCCTGCCACAATGCAACTATTTAGAAAATTGCTCTTATTACATTAAATATCCTTCTCAAACAGTTATGTTAAATTTATTTATAAAATTGTTCTTGAATTGTCTTACGAAGGGTAGCTAAAAGACATGTGCAACTCAGGTGACTTAAAGGCAAATAAATGTTGAGTAGTGATCGTGATTTATGAAAAAAATCTAAATTTCCATAGAACTATAGTTTGTTTCTGTCCTTAAGAAACTCAATAGCTAATAGTCCTAGATTGTTAGGCTATTGATCACCACTGTACTGTGCCTTTTTTGTGCATCCTGTATTCTTAGTGTTTGTGATTGAATGAGCTATTGCTTTGAAAATAAAATGCTTAAGGTCAGGAAGATGGATTAAATATTAAATATCAAGTGATAATCTTCCCATAGAGCAAATTTACTCTACATACATAACAAATAATTTCAAACTTAATCCTCTTTAAGTAGTTGTCCATTGAACTGTTGTTCATTTACACTAAACACATTATAAATTTGGATGAATAAACTATGTTATAAAATGGCACACTGTGATATTAAAATAACATTATGGAATAAAATCGTTGTTGTCTTAAAAGAAACAGAAGATTCCAAATCAGTTTATATAATAGGATCTGATTTTCCTATTAGGTGCACCAAAGAGAGATTGAGTGGTTATTTTCTGAGAAACACTAAAACGTATTTGCATAAATTTCATGAAGTAACAAACATTTGAAAAAAATCTAAATCCATAAGATTATTCCAAAACAGAAGACAAATGTCAGAAAGTTCCTTAAGGTTTGAAGAATATATACATAATAGGGTAAAAAAAAGTCCCAGGTCCAGGTAGAAGGAAAAATAAAACAGATAAAACGATGTCAAAACAAAGGGAATCACATCTCAACCAAGGGGGAGGTAAGTAGGTGTTAATGGAAGTCAGACTCATTCAGAAGTGCTCTAGGCTGATGCAACAGATCAAGGGAGGAGGGAGATGCCCCCCTTCCCTCCCATAGACTCAGGGTGATTAACTGCTGAACTGCAAGGGGCCAACCGTGCTCAGCCCATCCCTCTCTCCTGCTTGCGACACTCAGGGTCCTCACAAGCCAAAGCAGAGCAGGCCATTGCTGGGCCACCTAGGAGATGCTGAGTTCCTCCAAACTCATCAGTGCCTGGGACAGGAAAACCTCGCAGCTTGCAGGTACACTTCCAGAACAACGCTCAGAGAAGCAAGATCTGCTCCTCCCGGACCAACAGCAAAGGAGGAGATAAACAAAATTTCGTAAATAAATAAAGTCAGAAATTTCATAATTTCACAAATAAATAAATAAAATCAGAAAATCCGCCACCGTTGAACAGAGGAAATGAACCAATGAGCTGAAAAGAAAAGTCAGTGAAGAGAATCGGTGTACTAAATGAATGAGTTAATTATAATAAATGTAAAAGTTAATTACAATGAAAAGAATTTTTTGAGTGTTAGCTTTATTAAAAATACTCCTGACTTCTTGGAATTTAAAAATGTCACCATCTCACTTAAGAAGAATGCAATTGATGGTTGAACAGCAGAACTGAGAGCTTTAAAGGAAAATAGTGAGTCAAAAGACAGAAATAGGAATTTTTCTTAAAAGACATGTTATCTTTCTTGATAACATATAAGAATATATATTAAAAAGAGAAAAATAGTAAAGATCTAGAAATCTTTCCTTCTGCCTAGGAGAAGTTTCTTATGAAATAACAGAAGGAATTCAGGCAACATAATTTGTATGATCTGCTCATAAGGATTTGGCAATTTTTATTTCTTTTAATTGCATTTTGTGATGTTACAAGCAATTTTTGCAAGTGCAGTGTTTTTGTTTCATTTTTCCATTCCAATTCTGTATCATAAAATTATCTTAAGTAGTGAATAACCAACTTCAGTTAACATTCATTTTTAATGCCATCATGTAGGTAGGTTGAGTTGTATGTATGGCTAATTGTTGTGCTGTATTCATAGCTACACTGCACATCTGCAGCTTCACTGCAGCTCGCTCCTTGTTGGGCAGTATGTCTGTTTTACAGTGAATTTAAGATACCTACAATTTTCATAAAAGCTAAACTGTTAGATAATATTATTTAGAATATAAAAATGGTGATGGTCAGGATAATAGTGATACTAATAAGAATCAACAGAGGTTAAAAACCGTCATATCAACTCTGTGAAATAAGAAATGCTGGTGTTTATGAAAAATCAACCAGGTCTGACACTGGGTGAAGGGGCTTAATGGCTCTCATTATATCAATTTATCTAGGTCCCACGGGAAAATATTTTGCAATTTCTACCGAACAAGTAGATTTGATTGTCTGACGTTCACATCATCTGGATTGCTAGATATTTCATTTGTGTAAATAAGTTTGCAATTTAATTTCCTTATTCAATTAAGACTCAGATTTTTTTTTTTTTTTTTTACTTTGCACCAGCCCACTTACTAACCTCAACTCTGCAGTGTGACTGTACATCTAATAAATCAGGAAAAAGCGTAAAGATCCAGTTTTAGAGAAAAATGTGATTTTCTGAGAGATATATATATATAAAGTAAGTC
Organism: Canis lupus dingo; assembly: GCF_003254725.2. Lineage (NCBI taxonomy): Eukaryota > Metazoa > Chordata > Mammalia > Carnivora > Canidae > Canis > Canis lupus. The sequence goes on along the minus strand of NC_064246.1, from coordinate 84,229,185 downwards.
TTAATGTCAAATGTGGAAAAAGCAATTACAAAACTTACATTTATAGGGATGCCTGGGTGGCGCAGCAGTTGAGTGTCTGTCTTTGGCTCAGGTTGTGATCCTGGGATCAAGCCCCATATCATGTTCCCTGTGAGGAGCCTGCTTCTGCCACTGCCTGTGTCTCTGCCTCTCTGTCTCTCATTAATAAATAAATAAAATCTTTAGAACAAAACAAAAACAAAAATTACATTTATATAAAAAATCCTGAGCCACTTTAACCCTCACATTGGTTGCTCTTGGAATATTATGCATATGACACATTTTATTACATGTAATCACACGATTTTTACCTATATGTATAAATTACATATAAAAATTAAGATACAAATAATGATATAAGCTTAATATTACTGCTGCGACAACATATTGTAGGTTATTTAAAATACTATAATTGCTTAAAACATATTACTGATTTTAATAAATAATACAGATTTATTTATGTTTCCGTTAATGTACCTACATTAGAGTAACATGAAATATAGATGAAGGAGACACTGTAGGCTCATGGAAGGTGGAGCTGAGACTGTGAATGAATTTCTTGCCTCCTTAAGAATTCCTCAGGAAGGGGGCACCTGGGTGGCTCAGTCTCTCAGCTCGTGCCATGATCCCAGAGTCCAGGGATCAAGCCCCACGTTGGGCTCCCCACTCAGCTAGGAGTCTGCTTCTCCCTCTGTTCCTTCTCTCTCTCGCTCACTGTCTCTCTCTATCTCAAATAAATAAACTCTTAAAAAAATTCCTCAGGAACTTGAACAAAATGGGAACAGCAAAAGCATGGACTACGGAGAAGGCTTAACTCATCTGCTCCACAATTATTTCAATGGAGCAAATCTAGAAAATTATTAAAGAAACTATTGCTTGGTAAGCTTCACGTTTAGCACAAACTATTTAGCTTTAAAGCTTCAACAATTATCTCACTAAAGATCATTTGCTTAACATCTTAGGAGCTAATTACACATAGAACTTTGCTTTCAGTAAGAGGATTAAAAGAAAAAGTAAAATATCATATAAATGCATGCAGATGATTTAATTGGCTTCATATCAAAATCTAGAGATTTGATTATTTTTTAAGTAATGACAGGAGGATTCTTACTGAAAGGTTTAGCCATTGCTTAGTCATGCTTTCCAAAAGTATTTTTATAGAATTGAATTTGGAAATTTGTCCAAAAACAAAACAAAACAAAAAAAGTAATTCTGGCTGTTTGAGTGAGAATATAGTATTGGATAAAATTAATTTTTTTGAATCACTATTAAACATTCTCTTCTGCTTAGGCTTAGTAATAAACAAGATATTAATCAGATTATCCTTGTACATGTAACTTTTTTTTTTACTTGTGAATATATTGTTAAAATGTCAAGATCATACATTTTCTGGAATACTATGATTGCTATTCATGCAATCACACCAAGATTGTGGCTTAGGGGTGTAGTATGGGGTTTCGTAATATTAGTTCCCATACTTGCAGTCATGAGGTAGAATCATCCTTACGTTGCCTTTGGAAACAAGCATGGTAAGACGACTAAATTTGACCAACAAAAATGGGCAGAAGCTTTTAAGGACCATATGTTGCATTTCGATATACCTTTTGTCCTCTGACCTTGTCGTAAGCAGCATGGAATAAGCTGCTTCACCATAGCCAGTGAGTAATCAGTTTTGAAAGAAATATTTTCTGGCATGTAAATATTTTCATAAAACTTTAGAACATGTATTGGCCATTGGGAGTGTCCATGTCTATATAGTTATTTTTATTGTCTTACAAATGTAAAACCTAGAGCATAGCTAATTCTTTGACTTACCCAATGTCACAAGAAAGTCCACTTTTCATGCATGAAATGCATGAAATGCAGTATTTTGCCTCTGTTTATGTGTTTGCCTCTCTCACCCTAGGGACAAGTTTACGTTGCTATAACACACACAGACACACATATACATCTTACTGGCTTATATCAATAAAGGCTTCTTTCTTGCATATGCTACATCCCATTTTGTCATAAGCCACTAAGGTTTTGATTTTATTGTATTGTTTTTGCAACATTACCTGACCCATCCTCTGCTAGGTCAGAAACAATGAAGAGTCTGATATTTTATCATACTTACAAGCCAACAAGTTAGCTGGTCATGGTATATATACACACCCATGCACCACATTACACACACACACACACACACACACACATACATGTTCATACCTACTGTGTACATGCATCGCTATGTGCACACACACTGACAGATTCATGAGACCTCTGGGTCAGACAAAAGACAGTTTTATTACTCTCAGAAGAAGCAGAAACCAGAGCAACATCTGTGTCAGTTTCCTAGGTCCCCATCTCCGTAGGGTGACACAGTGAGGCTCAAATGGTACCTGGTCATGGAGTGACGTGCAGTACAGGTGGGCAACCACTGAGTAAGAAATTTTGATTTTATATATAGGGCTGCTGGTTGGACGTGTCCACACTCCTCAGAGAGAGACAGAGGCCGAGTGCCTGGAACATAAGCAGATTTTCCCCAAGGAGGGGCATAGATACGTATTTATCTTTATGACCCTAGAACAGTTCCAAACAGGGAGATACCTGCTAAACTTTACTATCATGGAATCTCTCAATATACAAACCTGCCTAACCTGCCTATAAACACCTGTGCTGGAAGAACTGGCCTTTTCAGGAATGCAGGGGATCCAAGGAGAACTGTCCCCAAGATCCCCACTAAAAATAGGTAATTTCACAAATGATTATGTCGAGTAAATGCCTCTATTAGGCACCATAGTCAAACCCTAACTGCCATTATTGATGCAATTACAAATGCCTGGAATATAGAAAGTCCGGTATGGCATTAATTTGGCAATAATCTGAGTAAGTTAGTTAGAGGGACTCTGAAACACAATCCTAAAATAAGAGTAAGACCATCGGATTTCAGAAAGTTGGAAATAGTATGGGGGGGCAATAGGGGAATTGCTAATTACCGCAACACATTTCATAGAATACTACACAGATGTTAGCAGTGGTGAGGCTGATTTATAAGTGTTACAGCTTTGGGAATCTCTTTAAAATGCCTTAGGGGAAAAAGTTGTCACTTGGCAATTCAAATATAATGACTCCGGCTGTCCTGTAATTTGTATACTCATTTATGTAGTATCTAATATACCACGCATGTAAATCAAGTAATCCACTATGACTTTTGAAATGTTTTGGAAGTGGAAAAGGTTGGCTTGTCCTAATGAAGGGAAGTTACCATGGGCCTTTAATGACTTGGTTTTTTCGATGGCCAATGGTGGCTGAGCAATCCCTCACATAGAAGAATGTTCCGGAAAAAAAAAAAAAAAAAAAAAAAAAAGAATCTTCCAGCACTGCACAACTATCAGAGTCCTCTTGTACATTCGTGTAGGTGAGCAATCCAATAAAAGCATATAATCCTGAAATCTGATTCTTCAGAACATATGAGCAAAACGTGTTTTATGTGAACATGTGGTTTTCATAAAGACCACACATATATTTTAGGAAAACAATTGCCTTGAGAAATCAAGATTATACTTTGTTTATCCAAACTTCACCCAAATTTGTTACCCGTCTAAGTTGCTATGCTCATGTTCGTTCTATGGGGTGTATGTTTGTCTCATTATGGCTCCTGCCTTTCCACGCCTCCATTTTTACATATTAAAATAAGGATTACTATATAGTATGTTTTGGTTTCTTATTTTCCAATGGCAGAATTAATTTTTATTAGCTAATTGTAAGTTTACTTTCTCTGTTTAGTGTTTTTTATTAAATTGATACAATAAGTGGTAAATGTGAGCTCTAGTCTTATATCATTGTCTGTTAGTTCTCCTTTTTCTCTCTCCCTTTCTCTCTGTCTCTCTGTCTCTGTCTCTCTTTCTAGCTATATATATACATATGCATGTATTCATATAACAATTTTGAAGTTTATAGTAAGTATGAGTACTGACACAATACAGGCCTGAATCTGAATCTTCGCGTTGACACCTAATTAGATAACCTGCGAAAATTTGCTTTTCTTTTATTTTTATTCAATGTTAGCTTTATAATTTTAAGAACATGAAATAATTCCACATTTATAGGGTTTCTAGATTAAATTAGATTTATGCACAATACAAAACACACAGTTTTACACAAAATAAAATGAAATGCATCTATATGTACATGCCTACATGCATAAAGAAATCACTTCAAAATATTTGAATATCCAGGCCCAGTTGTCTGAAATGTCCAGTGTGTCATGAGAAAATGTCTCATTTACACATTGAAATTCCAAATAGCATTTTGGATATAACTGCATTTACATTAATTTCCAACAGAAAGAAGTTCCTGGCCCATCCTGGCTCATTGCTTTCCCACGTGTTCCATGCACTGATTATTCATAGACCTAGGGAAATGAACGTGATGGTTTCTAGAAGGATCCCGGAAAATACAGTATCTGAGCAAACGTCTATTGACCAGAATGTTTCCAAACTTGAAAGCCTGGGATAATGCTTTCGTATCGATTGAAAAGTCAGAGATTGTGCTGTCCTTGATAAGGGCCGTTCTCATTAAGTAGCAGCCTAGGTGTAGCCCAGTGGTGCTCAACAAGACTCATTGAAAGCACAGCCTGCAGATCGAAAAGCAATTAGCATGCTGGATTGTGATAATTACCCACAGTAAGGGAAGCTTCTCCCAGATAGAGCTTCCACTGTGCCTAATAATAGGATTCCTTAAATGGTGATATATTTTCATAGACACACCAGCATTCTCATTTCAACCTTGTCACTTATATTGGATAGGGAAATAAACATCCTTCACACATTTTTTTTTTCCTTCCCAAAGTATAGCACACTGCTGTTCTGACAACTTGTAATGTCACCTGAATGTTACCTTGAATCATGATTTAATCAGCCAGGGCAAAGCAACATCTCATTTATTTCTGCTGTTTCTTTGTTTTGCAATGCCATGATTGCCGAGAACAAAAAATTTAAATGGAGCTCTGATTAAAACTGAATGTGGAAGGAGATGGAACAGTTGTGTTTCTAGCATAATTTGCCCTTTATTACAAAAGGTCAGAGTGACTCAAATTTCTATTTACACAGGTAAAAACAATTCCAGGACATAGCAGAAGTCACATGATGATTTATCTCACTCAACAAAAATCATTTCTTCCTGAATAATCAATCCTTAACATGTTGGTCTACTTATGCTTTTATCATTAATTGGAAATTATGTAAGATAACAAATATGTGTTGTTTTAATATGCAAACATACTTCATGAATATTTTTAAAATATTTTATGATTCTTTTGCCTTATTAAAGATAGCACAGCATCATAGAAGCTAGATTGAGATCTTTCATTATTTAAAAAAAAACAATGAATACTAGAACTATTCTTCTCTAGGAACATTTTAGGCTCATAAAATGTCTTATCATTCAATTTTCTTCTGTGTTTATTATTATTTTTTCTTCTACTTTAGTTCAGACCGCTGTGGACATTTACAAATGACATTTGCTAATTGAATTTTAACCTGCTTGATAGCTCACATTGGGGCAATGACCCACATATGTTATTCTTTGTTGATTCAAACCATAGTTGCCAAAAGAAAAGATCATAGGTACGTCTTGAAAACTTCTGTGGACGGAAATTTGCACTGATGTATCCATATTGAATAAGCCAATTCTGTATGGAAGAGTAAAAAATTTCATTTAGCAATTCTTTTTTTTTTTCAGGGAATTTTTTTTATTTTATCTTTAAAATATTTTATCTATTGAGAGCAAGAAAAGGAAAGAGAGAGAGAGAACACTAGTGGGGGAGGAACAGAGGCAGAGGGAAAAGCAGGCTCCTCTGAGCAGGGAGCCCATTGTGGGGTTCCATCCCAGAGCCCTGAGATCATGCCCTGAGCTGAAGGCAGAGGCTTAACTGACTGAGCCACTCAGCCTCCCTTTTATTTTATTTTATTTTATTTTATTTTATTTTATTTATTATTTTATTTTATTTTATTTTATTTTATTTTATTTTATTTTTATTTAATTTTATTTATTTTATTATTTTATTTTATTATTATTTTTTTATTTTGTATAAATTACATACAGTGTTGTATTAGTTTCAGTTGTAAAATACAGTGATTCAACAATTTTTTACATTACACAGTGCTCATCACTGTAAGTGTACTTTCCATCACCCTCACGTGTTTCCCCCAGCCCCCTAATCACCTCCCTTCTGGTAATCATCAGTTTGTTCTCTATAGTTAAGAGCCTATTGTTTTTTGGGGTGTTTTGGTCTCCCTTTATTTTTTTTCTTTCTGCACTCATTTTGTTTCTTAAATTCCACATATGAAAGAAATTGTATGATATTTGTCTCTCTCTGACTTATTTTAGTTTACATAATACACTCTCTAGATCCACTCACAGTGTTAACAATGGCAAAATTTCATGCTCACTTAGCAACTCTTGATTCAAAACCAGAGCTTTGGTTTCTTTGTTTGTTTTGTTTATTTATTTTATTTTTTTTATTTTTATCTTTTTTTAAAGATTTTATTTATTTATTCATAGAGACACACAGAGAAAGAGAGGCAGAGGGGGAAGCAGGCTCCATGTAGGGAGCCTGACGTGGGACTAGATCCCAGGTCTCCAGGATCAGGCCCTGGACAGAGGGTGGCACTAAACCGCTGAGCCACCAGGGCTGCCCCATTTATCTATTTTAAATAAGCATCCCTACCTGAATAGGAATAGGTTTTCAGTTCATTTACAAATTAATTATAATAGGATTCATCAAATATTCATTGGTTATACAGTATATTTTTTCAAACATTTTATTAAAAGTTGCTTATATCTAATAACAACAAAATACCAATACGCCAATTGCATTTTAGGTGGTTCATACAGTATATAAATTGCTGCTCCTTATATTTTTTGACCCAGTCAGAGAGTCCTGTTAGCCCCATTCACATACCAAGATACTGGTATCGAGAGGTTGGGTAGCTATCCCATGGTCCCAGATTGCTAAGGGGCCATCAGGATTAGAACCTGGGAAGACAGTGTGCTCTTACTCACTGTACCAGATTTTTTTTGTTTTGTTTTGTTTTTTTTTTTTTTTTTTTACACTTTACCAGATTGATCCAGAGCATGGTCCATTTGCTCCAGCATATTGGCCATTTGATCATGACAAAGACTCTCTCCTTGACTGGATTCTAGTCAGGCTCCTCCAAGCTCTTTTTCAGCTGGGTTCTATTCTTGGGAATATCCACGAGAGCCCAATTTTAACAAGAATCCTGCTAGGTCAGTGTAGCCAGAACCCCACTCTCACTCTCCATATCTATTCACCCTCAATATCTAAGTAAACTTCCTCGCTCCTCATCATCCTCAGTTGATATCTGATCATGCTGGCCTGCCTGTTAGATAGATTTAACCAGAATTCCTCTTTACCCCTGATGTTTCCTCTCAGTAATTTTCTACCCACCAAACACCCTACCCTGGTTCTTGGCTATAAGTTTTCAATTTTCCTAATTATATTTGGATTTAAGCTCAATTTATTTCACCTACTAAAAAACTGCATGGCAGTAGTTGCTATATCTTTCATGACAGTCTTGAGTATAGTTTTAAGAAATATTAAGAAAAATTCCCTGGTTGAGTGTCAGAAAGGAAAAGAATACCAAAGGGTAGTAGATTTTTATTTTCTCCAGACAGCACAGGCCCAAAGGCTTCCGTGGTGTCACTTATTCATACCTGCACACAATATCTCGTCTTCTCCGATTGTGTGGACACATTTGCATCAACACGTTCTGGCTCCGTCATTGCTGATGAAAGAAGAGGAAAATGATCATGGATTATCCACAGGTCACGTACATAAAACATATTAGGAAGTGGAAGAAGGGAGAACATATAAATTGAAAAGGAAGGAAGAAAGTATATTTTATGACGTATCCATAGCTCTTTGGGGAGGATTTATAGGCTGCCTGGAAATGTGTTATTTGTGTGTTTCATCACCACTGCTTACGCTAACAGCTCCTTGAAGGTCTGTTAAATTAACTTTAGAGGTATCTCAGCACACATATCTAGCAAAATGTGTTTCCATACGAAATACTTAATGGATACATGTTCAATCAATATGAATATAAATGCCATATATAAAATAATGGCTAACGGCACGAGCTCTGGAGACAGAATCATTGGCATTAAATATCAGCCTCACACTACTCAGAAGCTCTGCAATCTAGAGTGAGGTGATTCACAGAAGTCCCCGTCTTCTGGTCTCTAAACCTGGGATCATAATAGTAAAGATGAACTGAACTAATGAGTATTCCACTTTGCACAGATACTTGCACACAGTAAGCTGCTAATCAGGTTACTTAATGTTAAGTAGAGTTTTTTTTTTTTTTAAGGTTTTATTTATTTATTCAGTCATGAGAGACACACACAGAGAGGGAGGCAGAGACACAGGCAGAGGGAGAAGCAGGCTCCATGCAGGGAGCCTGACATAGGACTCGATCCCGGGTCTCCAGGATCACACCCTGGGCTGAAGGCGGGCGCTAAACCACTGAGCCACCCGGGCTGCCCGTAAGTAGAGTTTTAAAATAACCTGTACACACACCAAGTGCATAGCATATAAAAATCATCAAATATCATTAATGAAACAGTACTACTTTTTGAATATGTAATGTGTTCTCTAAATCGGAAATGTTTTGTATCTGATCATCTCCCCTGCTGACTGGAGGGTAGTAGATAAGGACTGTTCTAGTAGAAACAAAAAGAAAAACAAAATGTCATTTCTCGTATTTGCCAAGATTTAGAATGTAATGTTTTTTTCAGAGAGGAAATATGTTTTTAGACTCTTATAACTCCTGTTTTGTGTATCCTGACCTGAGCTTCATGGCCTAGACCTTAGTATTATATTTAATGTTCTAAAGGTAGTGGGCCACTCACTCTATCCAGGCTGAAAGATTTTTGGAAGAAAATGGTGGACAAATAGGGGAGATCAGAAGACCAAGTGTTGTTCAGTATAAAAAAATAATAGATGCACAGATGCACACAGACAGAAAAGGGTCATTTGCCTCTGTTTCTGTTTGGGGTCATGGGGGCACATAACTTTGTAGGATTTTCAGCAACAACTTGGAGTAAGAGAGGGGAGTTGGGGTTAGCACTTCTTGGACGTTCTCAGCACATGTGTATAAAAGGAATCCAGCTCTCCTTCTCTGCCCTGTGGGGGAGAGGTGGTAGGTAGATGATGCTAGAAGGCAAGCCACCAGAGGCTTTGCAAAGCTGAAAGAAGAGGAAGCAGGACCTAGAATTGTTTAGGTGAGATGTGCTAGATGATTAACCCACCTGGAGAGAGGTAGATCATCACCACTGGGCATCAGGTGGAGGTAGATGAAGAGGGGCCATTGGACCTTTGACAAGTCAAATAAGACCAAAATTTGTGCTACAGAAGCTCAGACATTAGCAGTAGACTTCAAAACATTTCCATGGGTTGGGTCTCATCACGTCACCAAGTGGACATCAATGCCACACCACACCAATTAACCAGACATGTCCATTTTGTCTTGTAATGCATTTATTCTCACACTAGGCAAAGCCTTAAAGTTGAGATCTATAATAAAATAATCCATGATCAATATCTAGGCACCTGCTCTTCTGGCAGGAGGTTAAATACATTTATATAATATTTAATTCTACAAAACTCTCTATTTTGTATTTCTGTATTTAGCTGAGCCCACTTCTGAGTAACACTTTTTTTAGATGTGTAAGTAGTTGTAATAAGGTTAATGTCAAGTCCTGCTGGCCTGGGAGGCCTCTGATCTTGAGGTGGTTGCTCAGCTATTCTCAGCTCCCTTACGGGTTCATCTAAAAGTGTACTGTCAGGGGGCAATCTTTCCCCCATCATTTCAAGTCAGCCTTTCAAAGTTCAGATTTACTTCTGAGTTATTTGTAAAAGATACCACAAAATAATCATTATATTTTCTTATCTTCATATACTCAGACTTTTAAAGAGTTATTTTAAAGATTTTTTAAAGAATTAAAAAATTAAGGAACTTTTTCAGATAATCTTTTTTAAGAATTTTAAAATAACTAAATACAAGTTTTGACATTAATAAAATAGTGACTGCAAGACTTGCTGATATTTATTACAAAGGGGTTCATGCTGGATAAATCGTAGGATTGATGAGACTACATTGTATTGTTCTTGTTTGGAAAATTTTATTTGTAAAATCAGCAAATAGTCAAATAAAGGCCTTGGGTTATGAAGTCACACAGTTGAATTTTGTCTGGCTCACAAAATTGCTGTACTGTTAAAAGGAAAAGGGAATTACTTCTCAACATGTAAAAATCTTGAGATTTAACAAGGAAGTCGGGTGCTGCACTCCTTAAACTCAGAGTTTGAATTAACTGCCTAGCAAAACATTTACAGTTGAGAAACATTAAAAGGAAAAATAACTGTTTTTCTGTTTTGTTATTCACTGTTAAAAGTACCAAAGTAAGACTGAGACAGGCAGCCATGAATCTTGAGGGAAAAATAAAAGAGGACATCAGTTAATTTAAATAAAGAATTTTCCTACATAGGGGTGCCTGGCTGGCTCAGTGAGTAGAGCATGCGACTCTTACAGTCAGGGTCGTAAGTTCAAGCCCCACATTGAGCATAGAGCTTACTTAAAAAAATAAAACAAAGCCAAAAACAAGAAACTATTCCTATGTGATGACACTGACCTGTTAAAATAAGACATTATGATGTTATCTCCAGCCACCCTCCTTCATTGGATGCTTCCATGATCAGCCTGGGGAGGGCAACTCAGCGGCGATTCTTGCCATGGGTCAAGAAATCCATATGAGACTGGACTTGCTAAATGGTTTTCAAGATCTACCCAGTCAAGGTCAACATGGGGAGCACCATCCTGACAGGTCAAGGTGGTGGCAAGCCATCATCACCAGTAGTAACTTTGGTGAAATGTCGTCACAGAAGTTTAGTGATGCCATTACCAACACGAATGGTAGAGCAGCCGACCATGAAGTGCGGAGTGTGTTTTATTAAATGTGCTATCTTCATGGCCATGCATGTCCTTGAACTCTGTAGCTACCAGACGTCCTTTACATTTTAAATGACTGATGAAGGTTTGGCTACTCTGAAATTCCATGTCCAAAATTACAAAGTCCTATTTTCTACCTAGTTTAGATATTATCTTTTGCACAAATGAATGAAATCTCGTAGGCCCGGTCATAGAAACCATATATGACTGAATTTTTGAACCATACATAGATAGTTCATTGATGTTAAGGAAAATCCATAAATTCTTCAAATATCTTTTTTTGAAATTTATGAGCTGCTTTATGTGAAATAGTACTTCCTTTGAAAAATAGATCCAAATGAGATTTGAAAAAATATACCCTATTCCTGAATTTTGCTTAGGGAAAGGTATGCCATTTTGACAATTCTATTTGGAGACCTAGAGAATAAAATGTACTGTCAAAAAATAATTGAATTTAATTTATCAAGCTGCATTTTCCAAAAATATTATACAAATGAATAATTGAATCTCTTGTGTTTATAAATTAATCCCTTGTCAGGGAAACTGTTTAGTCTGGGAAATGTGCATGGAAGGTGATTTTTCCTTTTCAGATAAAATTAAATCTCCCTTTGTCCCTTTCATATAAAATTTCCAGATAGTTAAACACATGATCTTACTTCACTTGCTTAATCATCCATGTTGTTTTTGTCTTTGAGACAATGAGGCTGTTAAACCCATTTATAAATGTATTATTTGACAGACACTTGAAAATATACAACAGTTTATATTCCCAGACATACAAGTACCTTCTCTGTGCTGGTCATCCCACATAAGTAATTAGAGTTTTCTTCCAATACAGGTTTTAATTCTGGAAAAATCATCATTAATTTCAACTGATTAATAGATTATAGACAAAAAAGGTAATCCCGTTTTACAATGGATCTCAATGTTTTATTGTTCAAAATTATGAACAAATAATAAAACACTGTAATAGATATTAGAAGTTATTTCCTTCAATCATTTAATTTTTTGATATAAAAAAGGATCTCCAGGTGGATCAGCGGTTTGGCACCTGCCTTTGGCCAGGGCGTGACCCTGGAGTCCGGGGATCGAGTCCCATGTTGGGCTCCCTGCATGGAGCCTGCTTCTTTCTCTGCCTGTGTCTCTGCCTCTCTCTCTCTCTGTGTGTCTCTCATGAATAAATAAATAAAATCTTTAAAAAAAAAAAGCAACAAGCCACAGAGTGACTGAGAGGTCATAAAGATATTAATAGAAAAAATGGAATTGAAACTAAAATTTTTCAACTTTAGTTGGCACAAAAAATGCAGTAGAGAGGCCATGCCCACTTGCTAATCAATAACTAATTTCATCATAAAGAAATGTCCCTTAGATTGACATGTGATTAAGTCTCATGACTTTGATATGATGTAGTCCCTGTTTTGTTTTTGTTTTTGTTTTTGTTTTTTTGAAATCCAGTGTAAAGTGTGTACTCTTTGACCGGTGTCTCCCCTTTCCCACAGCCCCTGATGACCACTATTCTACTCTTATTTTATGAGACTGGCATTTTGAGACTCCATGTGTTAAGCGACATCATACAATATTTGTCTTTCTCTGACTTATTTCATTTAGCATAAAGCCTTCAAGATCCACAAGGCCATCCGTGTTGTGGCAAATGATAGAAGTTCCTTCTTCTTGTGGCTGAATCCACGGTGAGCACTTGCACACGTACGCGCGCGCGCACACACACACACCCTCACAATTTCCTTATTCGTTCATCTATTGAAGGACAGTTAGTATAGCTCCCTATCTTGATATTGTGAATAATCTCAATTATTGTGGGGCTGCAGTTATCGCTTCAAAATCCCGTTTTCATTTCTTTTGCATATATACATGGAAATGAGGTCACTGAGCATATTTAGAACAATTATTTTGAATTCTTTGTCAGGTAATTACTGGATCTCCCAGTTTTGGAGGTCAGTTACTGGAAGTTTACTCTTCTAAGTCCTAGTAAACTGGAAGTTGACTGTATTCCTTTTGCGGAGTGCTGTTTCCCTAATTCTTCATTATCCCTGGAGCCAAGCATCGGTGTCTGTACATTTAAAGAAGTAGACACCTCTTCTAGACCTTTTGGACTGACTTAATATGGAAAGACATCCATCTGTGTGTGGGGACATGGTGAAGGGTGCCATTACCCTGGGACACCATGTGCATGGGCATGTGCTGGCCCCAGGCCCCAGGTGGCATCATGTCTCCAGGTCAGGATGCCTGATTCCATGGCATCAGCAACTGTGTGGTCCCTGCTGAACACTGTGGAGAATCCCTAGTGGCTTCAAGAGCTGTTGGGCTTCCTAGCAGAAGCTTGGTGTCCAGCAGCTCGGAACCAGGGTGGTCAGTGGTGATGGCCAGAGCCAGTCATGTGCACACATGCGACCGGGGGAGCAACTGCAGGTGCCTGAGTAGTGACAGATGCTAGTTGAGGACACACACATAGTGGTGAAGACCAGGGCAGGCAGCAAGGGCCAGCTCCATCTCCTGCACACTTGGAGCTGTGGGTGCCCTGGTTGTGGTTGTGTACCAGGCCTGTTGAATCTTGCCATGGTTTCAGGACAGTAAAGACAGGTGATGTTGTGTCAGACTAGGATCCTGTAGTTGCACAGCCAGAGGGGCAAGCTACAGGTGAGTGAGGTGGTGTAGGCCGGTGACTGCAAATAGAGCTGATCTGGGCCTTGGAGCAGCAGCAGGGCCCCGATTGCCAGGCGTGTTCTCTGGTGGCTACACTGTCTCTCTCCCCCCGGGGTGTGGGCATGACAGTGGAGACCAATGACAGACGTCAGAGCAGTGGCATGCAAGTGCAGGGCTGGAGGGGCTGGCCCCATGAGCACGGGGCGGGGGGGGGGGGGGTCGGCCATGGAGGTTACACTGGCATCTTCCTTTCCCAGCGAGGGCAACTCTTTCTGGCCGGGGAGCTCCCTCTCAGGACATGGGCCAATGTAGACAAACTGAAGCTATCTCCCTCCCTGCACATCTTTTTGGGCGCTTATCCTTGTGTTATTTTGTTCTTTCGTGTTGCTAAAGTTTCTTAAGTGGACACCAGATTTCTCAGAGCTGTTTTTGTTCACGGATGATTTTGGGATTGTTGATCTTTGTAGGAGACAGAGGCGGAGGTCTCCTGCACCACCATGGCGGTGAAGTCTTCACTGGGACCTTCCCATGATGAAATCTGCTTCTGGGTCCTCTTCTGAAGATTTCTGATATAAATCTTATAGGATTTCTGTGAAATACTTAGATATTTCATATAGATTCATTTGTACATCTGGTGAGTTACCACAGATCTTCAATCGGTATTTCTATCTAATGGAAAAAAATTAAAAAATAAAAAACCTCTATTTTTACCTATAATCCTCCCCCTCCCTGTTTCTTTTTCTCTTCTTTTTTTGACAATGGAAGGAATTTAGGGACAAACTGAGTTGCCAGACAATGTACCCTATTCAAAAAGTCTCTCAGTTCACACGAAAACTAATTGTTACTGTGCAACTCACCTTGCTTTATATAGTTATTTTTAGGATGACTTTTAAATAAAATCTTCAGTTTTTCAACAACGTTGAAATTTCAAATACCACTCCGTCAGGTCACAGATCTGTTCTGAATTCTCGTAAATAGTAGGCATTGATCCGATTTTGATTCATGCTAGGTTCTTCCATCCTAATATACATTTAGCATAATTTATATTACAAATCGAATTATATACAAGACCACTTAAAGTCTCATAATGGAAGGCTGTGAGGAAGACTGCTGCAAACCATTAAATGATCATTACCTTCCCACTCAGATAACTGCTAGTGTTCCTGAGGGCCAAGATGGCTCTAACTCCCTGGATACAGTCTTTCTCTTTCACATTATACTTCTCAAAGGAAAGAAATTGATAACACCTAATTTCTGTGAGTGTAAAACTTTTCAATTAGAATTTTAGGCAAAATTTCAAGAGAATAAATGCATTTTGAGTTGTTTCTTCATTTATATAACTCACACCCTACTTCTGAATTGATACCTCTAAAACTAGACTATGAACCATATTGCCCTCAGACTTTCTCTGCTGTGACTTTTAGCCTTATTCTCCCCCTTACCAATTTCTAGAGTTCCAACCTATATTTCTCTCCTTCCCAATACTCTCTTAATTGTAAGCTTAATGGTCATACCCGTTGTATCTCTAATTTATGCCTTGTTAGAAATTTAGGTGGATCAAATGAATTCACAGCAAGTGAATCATTTTTAACTATCATGCTCCATTTGCATTTTAAAAATGGATATTGAGAAAGTGATACGAATCTTTAATTATAATCAGTCCTCTCATCAAATGAGAAAGTCCAGGGAATATGCTATAAACTAGTTTCTGCCCAGGAGCTCTTCCAAATCAAGATTCAAGACCCCTCAATAATCCTAGGAAATGGAAAGTAAAGAATCTAGAAAGTAATATGACAATAGCTTTCCATTCAACCTTGAGTACTTGGCTTCTCTCTTTCCCAGTAATCTCTAATTCCGTAATTTGGTATTTGTCTATTACAATGGCCTAGAATTTTAGCATTCTCCCTTCTTTTTTGTTTTCCCTGCAAGATTACATTCTTCTTCTTCGATATGAGTCATGCTTTGCCGTTATTTAGCACTTAGCAGATGATTGTTACTGTTACCAGAGGTAACAATAGCCCTGACTAAAGATGGCTTCCACTATCCCAAACCTACCTGAAAATTCAGGAGTTGAGACACATCCGTTCTATTATCCTAGGTTCGTCACTTCATCCATTACTTAAATATGATCTTTAAAATATATCACTGTTCTTCCTAAATAATTACACATTATAGCATGTATTTTTCTACTCCTCACAACTGGAATATAATCATAGTTCATTTTGCCATCATAGTAGTCATGTGGAAATTCAAGGTCATTTATGGAAATAAGGAGACAAACAATTAGGAATTAGTTGGAGAACCAGGTATTAACTTTTCCATATTTAACTTAGAAGAGTTATAGTATCTACATACGCATAAACAAATAATTGAGGTTTGAAATAAAAATAATGCAATAGAGTGTTTATTATCTACTAGAGTACAAAACGCTAAAGGAGAAAACTCAAAGAGAAAAACGAGAAGTCTTTAGTTTACCTTACTTATAACATCATGTAAAAACATTTTTGAGAAAATAACCATCTTGAATTTGCTTACAAGTTGTGATTTGCAGGTTTGGAAAATGAGCTTTCATGTTTGTTTTATTGGCAATTAGTGTCAAGCTTGGATACAGATGGTGCACTGTTAATCTGTGAAAGTTGGGGCTATCTTTCAAGTATTAAAACAAATCAACAATGTTGATTGCTCTATAATTGAATATCCACAATTTCATTTTGCTCTGAGTGTATTTACTATCGCTAATGCTTATTGACAAATTTGTTATCAACCCATGACTTTGAGCTTCTGCAGCTCTTTGAAGGACAGAACACCATCTGACAGTCTTGCAAAAGATGGAGGGCGACTTTCCTTGAATTAATTCAGTATTCCAGTATAAAATAAATTGCTTATAGTGTTTCAATGCCCTTAACTATTAAAGAGAGATTATTTTCAGAAAACCAAAATTGCTGCCTGAACCCTAATTCTTCAAGTCTGTAAGTTTTTATGTAAGGCTTACAGTTGTTCAATTTTTTAAAGATTTTATTCCAGTTAAACACTACTTTCATTGATATTTTTTAAAATAAAAAAAATTAAGAGCTTTTTTTTTAAGAGTTTTTTTTTTTTCTTACAAGCTCTAAATACATGTGAGGAAAACCAGTATATAAATGATTGAGAAGGTTCAATTGGATAAATGGGATTAAATTAATACTTCAATCCAAGTTAATATCTCAGTTTCTTCCTATCATAAAAGTAACTAATAATTAATATAAAACTTTATAGGTCATTCATATAGTTAGTGAGATGTATAGTGGTGTATTATTTATAAGAGGTGCTTATTACATCAAACTAGTTTTATCATTTGTTTTA
This sequence comes from Canis lupus dingo, assembly GCF_003254725.2. Classification (NCBI taxonomy): domain Eukaryota; kingdom Metazoa; phylum Chordata; class Mammalia; order Carnivora; family Canidae; genus Canis; species Canis lupus. Next base: position 84,212,152 of record NC_064246.1, on the reverse strand, counting down.
AATCTATTCTATTATGGTTTAAATAAATTAAGGGAAACTTTGCTCTACCAGGAACTTGAATGACACAAAATCTGAAATTGTTTATTTTTTTTAAAGATTTTATTTATTTATTTGAGAGAGTGCTTCAGAGAGAGAGAGAGCAAGCATGAGTGGGGGCAGGGGCAGAGAGAAAAGCAGACTCTCCACTGAGCAGGGAGCCAAACTAGGGGCTCAATTCCAGGACTCTGGGATCATGACCTGAGCCCAAGGCAAATGTCCAACTGACTGAGCAACCCAGGTGTCCCTGTAATCATTGTTTAGTAATAAATCATTTAACTAACAAATAAACATAATTCTAATGAAGCATTAAATATCCACCTATCAGTGGGGATTTTCAGCATAAACATTGTATGAAATAATGATATATTTTATAATACAAGAGTTGTTGATTGTGTCCGGACATTGTTTTTGCCATTTCCAAAGATTTTCATGTCATCTCTTCCCATGAAATAAGTAATGACTCACTCATTATTTAGATAATTTGGAAAATGAAACATATCCTGGCATATAATAGAAGCTAAGAAAACACAGCTGACGAGTATTTATTAAATGTATATCATATTTTACGGCTTATGTTAATATTTACTATTTGATGGAAGATAATCCCAAATGATAAAGTGAGCTAGCACATTTTAAATTTCTTTTTTTAATTAATTAATTAATTAATTAATTAATTAATTAATTATTTTTTTAAGTTTATTTCTTGCTCTTATTATAGGAATCATTGGGTCAAAATATCTGCAGGCCCGCCTTCCTCCATGGGGTCATTCAGGGATCCGGGCTGAGAGAGGACCTGCCATCTTTAATACATGGCCTCCTATGTCACCCTAGGGCCCAGCTCCTTTTCTCTCTATCAAGATGGCAGAAGAAAAGAGTATATGCGAAGTGTTACAAACTGTATCTGGAAGTGGAGTTCATCTTGAGGGCTGACTCCACCTGGCAGTTTCGTCGACTAGAACTTTGTCACAGGGCATCCAAGTGAAAGACAATGGGTAAGGTAGGCTGGATTCATGTCCAGTTATAGGGGAGATCACCGATTTTGGATAGTTGTCACAAGTCTCTTTCACCAGTGCTTTTGATGAGTGACCCCATTTAATTGTTTCAACATCCCTTTAATATTTGCTGTTGATCTGTGAATAAATGAGATGAAACTTAAAAAAAAATTATATGGTTTGATCAACCTCTACACTGATAGAGCCAAGATGCAGGGTGTCTGATTCATGGAACTTCGGGTTCTTCGCTATTTTAACCTTCTTCAATATGATTATTGTTGATTGATTTTTGTATTATTATTTTTATAATCATGTTTGAATGGATTCTTCATAAGAGGAATTTCTATTTCTTTTTTTAAGATTTTATTTATTTATGAGAGAGAGAGAGAGAGAGAGAGAGAGGCAGAGACACAGGCAGAGGGAGAAGCAGGCTCCATGCAGGAAGCCCCACGTGGGACTCGATCCCGGGACCCCAGGGTCACCTTTAGAGCCGAAGGTGGCACTAAACCACTGAGCCACCCAGGGATCCCCAGAATTTCTAATTTTCTATTTCTAATTATGAGTACGCTACCTATTCTATTTCACTAACCTGTACGTATATAAATATTCGCTTGTGGTATTATATCCTCTCATTCCACGAATTATTTTTTTTTCCTGTTACTTTATTCACATAAAGGTCAAGTTTTGCTCTTTTTCTCAACATATTTTATCCTTTCTCTTTTGTGGAAGTATTTCTTATTTTCTCAAGGATAAGCTATACATTTTAAAGTATGACAAAACAAAATACGGGAAGATTTTTATATCATAGATGGTCATGCGAGGTTAGTGGACAGATTTTCCTCTCTCTACAGTGGCTCTTTCATTTGTTCATTCAACAAATACTTGTGGAGTCAATTTTGTGTACAGAACATAGAGTAGTTCACAATGCAGATAAAACCCCTTTTTCAATAAATAATCTTCCCTTCTAGTGAAGCACACAGATAATAAACAAATATATATCAGAAGATATAATGTCAGGTCATTCAAGTGATTTGTTGAAAAGTATACCAAGTAAGGTAGATGATTGTTTAATATTTTTACCAAAACAATGCAATTTTAGATAAAGTCATCACTAAAGTCCTTTATCAAGATTTGGCATTTGAGCAGAAATCTGAATGAATTTTAGATAAATGGGAACTACCAGATTTACTAGCATTTTAAACAGAACTTTCTCAAGTGGAAAGTAAGCAGTGAGGGAGTTTGGCTGAGTTTTGTGATAAATTGCAAACTGCATGCACTATAGAAAGTAGCTTTGTAATGAGTGGCAACTTCAAGCAATGGAAAGGTTAACGAGATTTGTTGATGTAGAAGCAACTGATGTTTGATGCATTGCTAACTTGGAGGCACAGTGAACTGAGTAAATTTGCAGGTGATCAAAATTTACCTTTGACTTAATTATATGATCAGGTAAAGTTTTCTCTGCGTGGATATACATGGCTGGTCAAATAACTGAGAAATTAATCATTATTTTACAACATAGATAAACTTAATTGTACCTACCTTGCCAAGAGAAGTTCAGCCTTTTCACGTGTAGTGTCGTCCTCTATAAATTGCAAATCTTATAACAGTATTTTTTGTAATTATTATCAGTTCGCTTCTTATAATGCAAATCATCCTATTAAAAAAGATTGCTTGAATCATTAAACAAACATATCACAGTCATACTATTACTTATAAAATGCACATTGCATAGCCTTTCAAGCTTTATGAAAATGTGCATCTGTTGACTATACCCTCAGAAAAACCATGTAGAATCACACCATTTTTTTATAAAAAGGAAAGCTTTCTGATTTATCTTCATGAGTGTTAAGTAAACCAAGTGAGAAGGACCAAGGACCAAGAAGATCGATTGATTTTATGTTAAATCAAGTTGTATTAATTGGAAGAATTCACAGTTAGTGTTTGACAAAGAGTATAAAGTTCTAGCGTTTTTAGAATTGTGTTTAAAATCATCAGATACATCGGATACAAATGGCAGGACATCAGGAAAAGGAGATGTCTTGAAATGGCATTTGAAGTGAATGTAAACAGTCATAAAGAAAGCAAGAAAGTGTTAAGAATCCAATTTTATTGGCTGTTGCTGGCATTCACAAGTATCAAAAGAAATAAAATTCAAGAAGAGTTTATATTTTAATACAAGCTATGATTTCCAGCACCTGAAAGCTTACAACATGGGGTAGGCATCCACATATATTTCTCAGAATGGACCAAATTGCCTTATTGATATCTACTATTGACGTTGTTATTAAGTACCTTAAAAAAAAAGTGAATCATTCGTAGAAATCCCCAGTCCTAAGCAGAAAAGAATAGTAAAGACTTGAAGTTGTGCCTGAAGCAGAATTTTAGATATTACAAGGTAGGGAAGGACCCTCCTGTAGATCCTACGTGAGCTCAATGGGAACCATATGCTTTTTTGACATCTAATGCTTTTTTTCCGTTCCTCTGACTTCATTAGCCATCCCTCTGTCTCTTTTCTAGGTGTCCCAATTTCTTTTCTTGCCATATATATATTCAGCATATGTCACCTTTCAGTGATGATTAAATTCTGAGTTGATCATTTCAAGTGCCATTACAACTATTTAAAATTCTGCATGCTGTTATCTGCTTCATCCATGATTTTTATAATTTCTTACTTCCATCTTTGGTTAGAAGTTGTTTCATTTCCAAAAAGGAAGTTTCATGTATTTGTGTTCCTGTATCTATGTTTCTACTGTCAATTTCTAATCTCATGAATTCCAACAATATAGGCTGTATTGTATGTACTTTTTGTGGTATTTTGAGAATCCTCTTGTAGCACAGTACATAGTCAATTTTTAAATTTTGTATTTATATTGTTACCTATGATAGTTGGACTCATTTTGGTTTTTTGACTGCCTAAATTATAAGTTCCTCAGATAGGTGTGTTAAAATACACAGTCTTAATTGTGTATTTGCTTGTAATTTTATCACTTTCCTTTATAATTTGAGGATGATATTTTAGGTATGTATAAAGTTTCATGTTAATATAATATATGTAAAATTATATATATATATATATATATATATATATATATATAATTTTAGAGAAAGAACAGCACAGGGAGGAGGAGCAGAGGGAGAGGGAGGGAGACTCAACAATGAGTAGAGCCGCATGTGGGGCTTGATCTCCTGACTCCGAGATCAAGACCTGAGCCCAAAATAAGTGTCGGTGTTTAACCAACTGTGCCACACAGGCACTCCTGGTGTCTATAAGTTTCAGTAGTCTTGTTCATTTTGTCTTTCAATCAAGATCTTTATTAAATATTTCACTTTCAGGACTGGATGTTAATGTGTCTGATTTTCTCTATATTTCTTATGTATCTTTATTCATCTTTTTGTCCTCCAATGGGCTGTATTGTTTTGTTTTGATATCAGTATTCATTTAGACTTAGCATTTTTTTTTCTCTTTTTTTTTTTTTTTTGTCTCTGTGGTAGCTTTTTGACTACTTCCTTCTAAGTTAATGTCTTTTTCTTATCAAATACTTTGCATTTCTCATTTTATTTGTTTCTTCTGAAATTCTTTATAAGCAGAACACTGCTGTTTTTTCAAGTTATTTTGCTTATTCTTAATGTCTCTTGTTTTTAGTTTCCCTCTTTATTGCTTTGGTTTCCATCCTGAATTATCAGCTTAATTCTAGGTTAACTTCTTTCGAATTCTCTCTTCAACAGATTTTTCCTCTTGTTGACCTAAAGAGTTAGAAACTATGTATTTTTCACAACAAGCCCTTTAATTGGCCCTTTATATAGCCATTTCCTATTGTAAATAAATGTTTACTTTTATTCTAAAGATGAAATTCTTCCTTTTATATCTTTGAGATTTTATATATATATATATATATATATATATATATATATATATGAGTTATGAAATACAGATATTTACCCAACTTACTAGTTGCTCATGGAATTGAGTTTCCTAATGCTGTTTGCAAAATTTTCTTACTGTTCATTTTGCTTGTGAATTATTATTTTTTTTTTCTGTGACTTGTTCCCATGTTTGACTTCCTGCCTCTTCAAGCTAGCTCTCTGGGATGTATAACAACAAAGTTTCAATTTAGAAAGCCAGATACTCAACATCTGTCTTCTGGATGGCTTGGTTTATGGTGGCTAAATGACTCACAGAAATCCTTAGAGGATTCTATATCAGGAGCTCGACTTCTACTTCTGTTGTAGATTGGTCATATATTCAGCAGGAGCAGTAGCTAGAAAATCCTCATGGAAAGGTAATTCATGCCATTGGTCCCTGTAGAGCCTCTATCTCTCACGACTGCGTAGTGCATTGTGGAAGCAATAGTGTGTCTGACGACAGACGCTGACGTATCTATCTACTGGTTGAGTCACCCTGTCCTCTTATACAAATGATGATTTCTTTTTTCCTACATCATATTTTAAGATTTTATTTATTTGAGAGAGAGAGAGAGAGAGAGAGAAGGAGAGAGAGGGAGCCCAACGTGAGGCTTGATGCCAGAGTGCTAGAATAGTGACCAGAGCTGAAGGCAGGCACTATACCGACCCGGCCACCCAGGTGTCCCTAATGCGCAGTAATGTATTATGATGCAGCCACTCTCACATTCTGTGCCTATTCCTATTACACCACCCACATGCCTCTTCTCCAGAATTGCTTTTCATCAGATTTCCAGAGTTGCTACCTCCAGGCACCTGACCAACTAGCATGCCATATGCCACTGCTTGTGAACTCATGCATATTTTTAACTCATTTAACTTCTCTTCCACCCAATGTAAATGAAAAAGTACACCTCGATATATTTTGGCCACTGGAAGGATCTCCCCTCATCACTGAGGGGACACTTCTTAGTTTTCACTAATACAGGCACTTTCCAATTTTGGTGGCTTGATAATAATTAGCTCCTGATGGAAAATTTGGGCCACATGGTCTCTTGATGATCCATGGGTTAGCGCTTAGCTTTTCGCCAGGATCCAGTACCATTCCAGGAGCTATGTTTTGACTGGTGTTGACTGCTCAGTTATAGATAGAATTCCCTGATTCCCAAACATGGGGGGTATTTACTGCATCTCACTGACTGGATTTGCTGGAAGATCCACCCATTGTCTTTATGACAGAAACCTCTAGAACCACAGTAGCTGTTTGGCCATAAGGTCCAAGTGGCAGGACTACTTTTATTATAAGTTGGAATTGAGCCCTTTCTTACTTATCCTGCCATCCACGCAAAACTGGAAGTCTCAGGTGTCACGTGATAAATTGGTTGGGAGAATATTGTAAAGACCGGGATGTTTCCATGTAAAGCATGATGTTTCCAAGTCCGAAAAGTCCCACCAAGAATCATGCTTCTTTCTTGGTTATGGAAGCTCTAGGATGCAATACATATCTTCATTTTGAAGGGGATGCTCTCTCATAAAGTGGTTGCGTACTTGTTTCATAAATCCTTTACCTTGGAGACTGTGACAGGAACAGGAATCCCCATATATGAAACCCCAGGTGGGGGTTATTCTGTATGTTAGTAAATTGAACACCAATAAAAAATAAATTAAAAAAAAAAAAAAAGAAACCCCAGGTGGGCAGGAATAACAAGCAGGAGCACATGTTAGGATGAGAATTTTCATACACACAACTGTTAGCTTTTCCTAAACTGGCCCTTGCAAGGTGAACAATACAGCAAAATCACGTTGTTGTAATCACTGTTACTTTGTTTTACCGTCTAATCCATTATCCATGGTCCATTTCTATTTCTTTTTAAATTTTTACCTTGTTCATTCATTTTCTCCCTCTGTGCCTGGCACTGACTTGAAAACAGGATGCATGTTTAATATCATAGGAAACCAGGAGGCGATCGATCTGTTTAGGGGAGGCTTGATGTATCCGAGAGAGGGTGCTGAAATATTTCCTTGCCTTCTCCTAATCTAGCCTGATTGTGCTAAAATAGTCTTATGGGGTTGCTTCCACTCTTTGCTGGTAAAAACCCCTTTTACATTAACAGAAAATCACCCAACACATTCAGAGTTCAGCATAGGAAACAGAAAGAATCCTGGGTATTTCAAGCTGAAATTGCTTTAACCCAGGGGATCACATCTTTGCCAAATCATTAGTGAGTCTAGAGGGATGGAAGTGAGGCCCGTGGTCTGTAACAGCGCATCACTGCTGCTGTGATCCGGGCCAAGGCACTGCCGTTATCACTGGTCCCCCCGCTATCGACAACAGAGCCACCACACTCACGAAGGTTGTGGCTGAGCCAGAAGACTCTTCCCAAAGCCAGTGTAGACTAATCGGCCAAAGATCACCTGTAAGTTGTCATTGCTCCTGAAATGTTGCCCGCCCTGTCCTTCTGCCTTCCGAATTTCACACAAATGTGTCCACAGGACAGAGTCTGAATCGTGTGTACCGAGTCCTCTGGCTGCATGCAGTTCTCTAAACACAGATTTTGATCTTCCAGGCTCCCCAGTGCAAGGGTGGTCTTAGAGAGGAGTGGGGAGAGATGCTGGTCATTAGCTAGAATCTTGGACAAAGACCGCAGAGCCTGAGGGTGTGTAGAGGAATTCAAGCACTGTCCTTGCTTGCCCACAGGTAAATGCACTCATAAGGAGATAGTGAAACCTGCCAAAACTTCCTTGTGACTTGTCGGCAAGCATCTCCTAGCTTAGCGCCCTGGGGCAGCCGTAACAAAATAGCACAGCTAGGTGGCTTAAAGAGCAGATGTTATTCTCCTCACATCTGGAGGCATGAATCCAAGATCAAGGTGTTGACAAAGTCAATTTCTTGAAGGTCTCTCTTCTTGGTTTTCACATGGCCACCTTCTCACTGGGTCCTCACATTTTCTTGGGGTGAGTGTTCCTGGTATCTCTGGGTGGGTCCTCATACTTTCTTCTTATAAAGATGCCAGTCCTATTAAGTTATAGCCTACCAGATGGCCTCATTTTAAGTCAATCACCTTTTTAAAGACCATTCTTCAAATACTATCATGTTCTGGGGTATTGGTGTATATATATATAATATATACATATCTATTAGAGATGGGAGACATATGGATGGAAATGTGCCCCCACCAGAAATTCATACCATTTGTATTTTCATAGTCATTATGAAATTATATAAAAGGTCATGCTCATGTACCCGTACAGCAAATTTTAGACTAAAGAATTAAAATTTATGTATATATAAATTGCTCACCCTAACTTACATAGTTTTTAGGTGAATTATTTACATACCACATTAAAGACATTCAAAAGTGAAGAAGTCCTTTTACACTGCACTATGGTGTATCATTGCTAATTTATTCGTCATGACCTTAGCAATCCACGATGCCTAATTTTATTCTCAGAAACAAACCCAGTTTCTAAGGTTATGAGAAACTGAAATAGCTGTTTCTCCCTTGGTTCAAACTAATTAATCTGTTTTCTAGATAGAAGGAGGAAACAGGTGCTCACAGGATTTATGAAAGGATACAGCTCACAATTAATACAATGAAATATCAGAATTATATCAGTCTACATTTAATGGTGGAAACACCATAACCATAGCACAATCAAGTTAGTAGATCAATGTTCTTAGATTCTAGACTGTGAATAAAGTTTTTTTTAATTATGCTAATCTAAAAATTTCTCAAAAGCTCCCATTGCTCATTATCCTTCAGCAAATTTTAACTGTATTGTGGTACCGACAAACTACATTTTGGAATAGAGGGCCACTGGCATTTTCATAAGTTATTTAAATGTAAAAACTGCTGCATTGTGGTTCATGAGAGTCATTTTCATCACAGTGTTCAGAGTATGAGGATATAGTGACAGATCATTTCTAGGTAGAATCAAGGTGAGAAGTTTGCTCCAATTACTGCACAGAATTCTGGTAATGAAAGGATTTTTTTTGCTTAAATTGGCAACACAGAAGGAAAGGTCAGTTCTGGCTTATGTTTGAGTATAAAAGTGAGCTTATTAATTTGGCTTATTATATACAAATATAACAAATAGGTCATTTCTGATACACTTACTGATTTTTATCCCAGGTAAAATAATATATAAATTAAGAAAAAGTGATGCAAGATTATACAAAGCTGCTATTTCCAAGTAAGTCTGGATATATCTCAATGAATAATAATTGGTTTTAGATATATTTCAGGAATTAAACCATACCCCAATTATTATAGGTAGATGATAGATAGATACATGGATACATAATCCAAATCCTAATATATAAATACACACACACACACACACACACACACACACACACAAGGATGGGCATTTGTTTCCATTTTCGGGCTTTTATGAATAACGCTGCTCTGAACTTTGTTACCGTATGTTTTACAATATAATTCAAATATCACATAATTCATTTATTTATGGTGTATAATGAAGGGGTCTTTTTAGTATATTCACAGATATATAGTAGTAGATTCTAAAGTAGTCATCACCACAGACTACTTTAGAATACAGTTATTAGCACATTTAATAAAGCCAATGGGTAGTCACAACCATATCCTTCCACTCCTACCCTCAGGCTTAGGCAATCACCAAAATACTTTCTATCTCTATAGATTCACCAATTTGGACCTTTCATATGAATAAAATCATACAATATGTCGGTCTTTTGTGACTGACTCTTTTCATTTAGCATGTTTTCAAGGTTCATTCATATCCTTGCATATTTCAATATTCCATTCCTTTTAGTGACAATTCATATTCCATTGTGTGGAGATATCATGTTTTATTTTTTCACCAACTGATGGATATTTGGCTTGTTTCCATTTTTTAAATAAATAATGCTGCTATGAATCTTGTATGCACATGTTTTTTCTTCATCAGGTACATATCTGGGATAAAAATTGTGGGGTCATACGGTAATTCTATGTTTAATCTTTTGAGAAACTGCCAGGCTTTTCCAAAGTAAGAGGGTTCCAGTTTCTCACATTCTTACCACCATGTTTTTGTTATCTGTCTTTTTGATTATAGTAATGCTAGCAGGTGTGAAACAGTGGCACTATGGCACAATTGTCTGTTATTCACATGTCAAGTAGTTGCAAATGCTGTTATAATGAATGATCACTTAAATTTTGTTGGATAACTCATTCACATGTGCTGATCTCGCCAATTACCAACACTCTGCAACCACTGATCTAAATAACTAACAGAGATATCAGTCAAAGAAGAAAGTAAAAGGACAAGGAAAGAGTGAAGCAATCATGTTCCATTCATTGGATATACTATATTGTATTTACCCATGCATCAGTTGATGACATTTGGGTGGAACACGAAAGAGCAGTAGGGAAACGAAGATATGGTAGCAAGAGGAAGGGATAAGTTTTCATTTCAAAGGAATAAGATTATAATAATGTATCAGAAAAATAAGTTTTTAAAATTTATTTATTCATTCAAAAGAGATACAGAGAGAGGCAGAGACACAGGGCAGAGGGAGAAGCAGGCCCCCCCCACCCCTGGAGCCCCGTGCGTGACTCCATCCCAGGACCCCGGGATCATGACCTGAGCGGAAGGCATGGCAGATGCTCAACCATTGAGCCACCCAGGTGCCCCCAGAAAAATAATTTTTAATCTAGAATCTCATACTCAAGAAAATGATAAGACAGTTGGAAAACCTTTGTAGGCAGGGATATTCCAACAAACAATCAAATAAAAGAACGCAAACTGAAACATGCAAAAGCAAAACAAAACAAAAATGAAGAAACTCTCAGGCACCCTAATTCAACGAAGCAATAAAAGGAAGAGAACATAGAGCATCTTCAAAGGATGATATTTACCAGAGCGTGGAAAGTAAGAAAATCCCCAGGATACTAGGATAGGCATGTGTATCCCAGCAACTCACTCTGAGGCCATTAGTGTAAGCAGAGAGATTGTGATATTAAAGCTTTAGTCACCAAAAACAAACTGAGATCACAAGTTGACTAACCAGTTTGTGTGGAAATGTGACTGAGAGGTTGGGGAGGCTGTGGAAAGAGTTTGGTGGGAAATACAACAAAACGATCAGTGACACTCTATACAAAAAAAATGAAAATAAAAAGTTGTACCTGAAGACAACTTAATGATAGTACATCACTCAGCCCAAGTGTAAATATATATTCCTAAAATCAAAATAACGTAAGCCCTTGTATTGATTTAGCCCAGTGGTGGTTTAATGACAACTGAAGATGTAAGAAGGAAAGGGGTATGACATGATTAGAGAGATAAACCCTTATTTCCCACAATAGGAAATCAATAGTGTTTGAAAATGATTAATCATTATTGCAGTATAAGCCTATATTTAGAATTATGAGGGGTATATGAGAAACCTCATAGGACACAGTAAAAAGTGTCCTAACTACTTACTTCTAGGGAGATGAATGGGGACCCTTCAATTCTTCTAGGTTAGATATTCTTGTTTGAGTATTTTTAATATGAATTTGATTAATATGTATTCATATTATTTTTTAGTTACAAATGATTTGTCTTATAGATGGCTATTCACTACAGAGCTATCCTCAGTAATAAAAACAGAAATGCAAAGCTGAAAAACACTGTGCTATGTTGCCTAGAGTTGTTTTTCCAATAGGAAAATCCATTCTGAACCTCATCTTTTATTTCCTCTTTCTTGCTTTAAAGAAACTTTAATTCTTAAGCATTAAAGATAACTCACATGTAAAACTATTAATCCATTTATACCTATTTGCTTACTTATTTACTTATTTCCTTTCAGGTTTATTATCATTTGGTCTACGGCTAGCTCTAAATCACAAGAAATCTTACATTAGGTTGACTCTACGGCCAGTGTTCCAATCAATCTCTCTTGCATTGCTTCTACCAGAGAAGTCTGTGTTGGTTTCATGGAGATCTTCTTTTGATCCACAGTATCTTCTCTGATGATCTTCCTCTCTTCTTTCTTTCTGATTTAAGTTTCCATCCCTGGGTGCCACTCTCTGCATAAAGATTTTCTATAAAATAATAATAATAATAATAATAATAATAATAATAAATAAAATAAAAGATTTTCTATGTAAAATAATTTTAAAAAACAGTATTATAAATATATTCTCTCCATTTTTATATATTGTTGGTCTCCTGTCACCATAAGTATAATTTTGAACATTGAAATTCTCCACATCCCAAGCAGTATTATCTGCAAAATAGATAATAAATATAAAATTTGAGTACACTATTGAAGTAATCCTACTGAAATGCAAATGAAGAATACTTCTGTGACTTGTATTCAAAGATGATTTCCCCAATCTTGATTAATTACATAGCTATCTTCTAATAATATTGTTTGTTTTCTTGATCATACAAAAACTTACTTATTCTAAATATCTGAATATTGTGTTTTGCTGCAGTTCAGTGAATCATACAATAAATTTTTGGGGTATATACTTAATAATCCGCACACACATTCACTCACACAAATGGAAGAAACTCACAGAACATTAGGTACAAAATAGAATTTCAAAAGTTTAATTTCATAATGCACATTTAATTTTATTTAAATTATGAGCTATTATTTACTCAGTTTAATTTTTTAAAAACCCATTGACTTACAAATAGGATTATCAAAGCATGATTTTTAAGTGGCATCCCCTAGAGTAAACATTTCTAAGACATGAAAAATTATTTCTTAATCCTTCAAGGTCTTCTGGCTGGACTAAAAATTAAATTTACAGAAGGGAGAGTAATAGGAAGAAAAAAAAAAAGTTTTAGCACATGTGCATGGAGATCCCATGATGAAACTGAGATCTAAAGGAATGACCAAAAATAAATAAATAAATAAATAAATAAACAAACAAACAAACAAATAAATAAATAATAAAAAAAATTAAAAACAAAAAGAAAATAAAGGAATGACCAAGGCAGGCAGTTTTTGTACTTTTTAGACAAAGAGACAATAAATCTGTGAAAAATTGACAGAACAAAGAAAACCTGACTTTGTGAGCACAAATTAGTACGGAATTTTACACATAATTTGGTGTGTGGTAGTAAATTAGTAGAAAATAAGAAGGGTTTTTATACAGCCTTCCTGGCTTTAAATATCCTATCTCTGGTGATAAGGATGTCTACCTCTTGGTACAGGGAGGGTACTTTTCACGTGGGAGATTTATTTCCTACTTTCGGGGAACAGGGGAGCATCTGACTGTCCTTCTTGCATGGGTTGTGTGTTGTCACTTTTATTTTAGATAATCACTATGCCACAGTCTAACCTTGGCCCCTCCATGCTGAAGAAAGAGATATAAATTTTTGGCTTAAAAAAGTAAAATAAATAAAATAAAAAAAATAATTTTTGGCTTGAAGTAGCACAAGATTCCATATTTTATTCAGAAATAATAAACACATTTAGTTTTAACATGATAGATATTCAGGCAATGGAAAACATGTTGAAGAAAATAAATCTGGTCACAGTCAGAAATAGTGCCTCTGAAAACTACAAGATAGGTTGAAAGGCCAATAAATATATGGATATTAACTATATAGTTGTTAGAATTTTCGTAATCCTATCCACGTGGTACTTGAATGACGGTACTATTTGTATGAATATTAGATATACAGTTGTTACTGAAGAGCTGCCACTAGACCTTATAAAGCAATACCTTTGTTCTGGTTAAAGTTTCTAGTCAGTCAAAGACTTTGTTTATGGCCTGGGCTATTGCTGAATTTAATTTTGCAAGCTACTTGTCTGATGTTTGTTTGTGTGATGTTGTTTTTTGAAGTAATATTGCTATTTTCAACATTACCATTCAGAGAATAACTTTCCACTGGGTCGCTGCTATGGTTTTCCCATTTAGAGCAATATTCTTTGAAAAGCACATTGACTCAGGTGATAGCAGAGACATCTCTGAGTGTTAGTTCTCCAAGATCCTTAAGAACCATCCCAGAGCAATGGATGAGGCTTTAACCGGTAATGCTAACTCAAGAGGCAAAAATAAGTCCTGGTAACAATAAAATACTCAGTTCTGTTGAATACTTTGGGGCCACAAGGCTAGCTTGCTAATATCTACAACTGCTGTTTCCAAGCTAGGGTTCAGAGACTCCTAGAACTGCATTAAAGAGAGGATGAGGGAAATACTGGGTGGACCTGGCTACGGAAACCAACTCTGAGTTCAACAGTGAAAATGTTAGAACTCTGTGGTTTTACAGAAAGTTGGAAAATATACAGCTAATTAATTTTTTATAATAATTTTGGAAGAATTAAACTCAATTCTTCCAGCCTTGCACTCAAATTTCTGGTTTGAAAACAAAAGATAAGTGCCCAGTGAAACCTATTAACTGCTTGGCTAGCTTAAGATTTTCTGGATCCATCTGTCTCCACTATGATAGATAGTGGAAACCACATCCCTTGCTTCAAAAACACACAGGCAGAGAGCAGATGAAAAGGAAGATCCACATATCTCAGCACTTCACAATTTATTATAATTAATAAAGCTTTGCATGATTTTTGTTTTGGCCATCTTCTTTACTACTGAAATTACAATCAATGCTTATGCAACTGAACCACCCAGGCTCCCCACCAACTCTGTTTTTTTGTAAATTTTACAGTAATATTAATTTTCTGGTACTAATATTCTCAAGACTTTATACATGCAAACTCAATTTCTAAAACTTGCTAGAATTATTTCCCTTTTTTGATAGACACGTTATCACATTTTCTCAGTGAGTACTCTACATGTTTAAAAGATATCTTGAGTTTTCTGCATCCCAGTTCATGGAAGCTGCCCTCTCAAAGGTCTCGGTATTTTTAATGGAAAATAGTATTACTGATAAAATATGGGCAATAGAATTCATTGGATATTATTCCACACTACTGGTACTACGTAGGTTGGCCCACTGTAGGTCACTGGGGTTACTTACAAACCCATTTTTTTTAATAAAATGATTTTACATCAATAACTATTTTAAATTTAATTATATATAATATTATGCTCTATTTAATGTAAATTCCTAAGTGCTTTTTCTCTGTGATACGTTTACTAAAACTTTTACATCTTTTTTTTTTTAACTTTTACATCTTTAATCTCTTGTAACTATACTCGTCTTTTTTATAATGTTTATTCAACTCACTGATTATCATTTTGTGATCATTTTATTGACCTGGAAGGTTTTCTATTTTTTTTTTTAAGTAAAACTCTTGCTTACTGTCTAATTACAACTTAAAATAATTTATGAAGTGGTATAAATGTCTTATTTCAAATAATCAAATTAAAGAAGGATTTACGTAACATGAAATGATATTAAAGTTAAATGTACTCTTTATTTTTCCAGATAGGTTGATTTCATGAGTTTAAATTCCCTTTGAATTCAGATTTTCTAACTCCTACATCATCACAATACAAACAATTTGCATTAATTCTGCCTAGAAAAGAATATATCTTATAAGACAATTACTCAATTCAGACAAGGAATCAGATATCAACATAAGAAGAAACTGAATGTTGCTCATGATTTGATTAACAAAAAAATAATTGCAGAGAATGCCTCTTTCCAGCTATCACTAATCAGGCTGTCTAGTTTTTGAAGGTCAGAGGGAAGAAAGTAATAGAAGAGAAGTTAGCCAATCAGTCAACACAGTAGTGAAGTACAAAGGTCAAATATAATTATAAATTAGTGAGAAGGAATACCAAGTGGAATTTTAATGTTCAATTCCGTATAATTAGATTAATATATGTTTATATATATGTATGTATATATATATACCTATAAGATTAATGTATTAATGTGTGTATATATATATGATTAATGTATTTATTATGGAAAAAAAGATGCTATGTCCAATTGCTTAACATTTATGCTCACTAGTTGGTATGTGCATTTCTATCCTGTACCTGGGAAAGGCTAAACTATAGATACAAAATAAATAAAATATGTTCAGAGATATCTAAGATGAAAGATGCTATCAATCTAAGCTTAAAAACAGACAAAAAAACAAGAGCTTGTGGTTAATGTATTAATGATAAATTTCAATCTCCAGGTAAGGCTGGTTTTAGCAACTATGTATATCACTGAATCATGAAAAGTTCAGGACCTTAAAATGAGCTGGCCATGCTGGACTTGTGAGCATATTTTATCAAAATATATATGTTTGAAAAAACGAAAGATTTTCTTAGACTAGACCTTTTTTTCTCTTCTTTATACTACATATGTGAGATGTTAGAAAGCATCATTAAGTATATAATTAAATAGATAGTTTTTATTAGCATTCTAAAAACCAGTATCATGTAGGTAGGAGAGGGAAACCACTTATAAATCAAGAAAAAAATAAATACTGTAGGACTCAATCCCAAGACCCCAGGATCACGACCTGAGCCAAAGGCAGATAGATGATCAATCACTGAGCTATTCTGGTGCCCTTTTAAGCTATAATTCTTTGATTATATAAATTGAAGAAGATTTAAGTATTAGTATTATGATTTAGTATTAGATTTAAGATTTAGTATTATGAAGATGGCAATTCTCCTGAAGCTGATCTATGGATTTAATTTAATTTCCCAATTTAACATTAAAATCTTAGCTGTGGGTTTTTCATCGATGCCTGTATCAAGTTGAGTAAACCTCCTTTTATTCATAATTTGCTGAGATATTTAATAAAAAATAGATGTTTTACCTTGTCAAATGTTTTCATTGTCTCTTTTGAACATATCAAGTGGTAACTTGCTTTAGCTGCTTATATTTAATCACAGTAGTTTTGTTTTGTTTTGTTTGTTTGTTAGAGAGGGAGAGAGAGAATCTAAAGCAGGCTCCATGCCCAGCATGAAGCTGAATGCAGGACTCTATCTCACACCCCTGAGATCATAACCTGAGCCAAAATCAAGAGTCAGACACTTAATTAACTGAGCTACCTATGTACCCCTAAAACATAGTTTTTAAATGATAGATGTATCTTAGATATTTTTATATAACTCTCACATGATAATGATGTTTCCCTTTTCCCAAAATAATGGATTTGATTTGCTAATATATTTTTTGGAGTTATATTTATTTATTTTTAAATAATAAATTTATTTTTATTGTAGTTCAATTTGCCAACATACAGAATAACACCCAGTGCTCATCCCCCGTCAAATGCCCCTCTCAGTGCCCATCACCCAGTCACCCCCACCCCCCACCCTCCTCCCCTTCCACCACCCCTAGTTCATTTCTCAGAGTTAGCTAATATATTAATGATAATATATTTAGGTCTATTTTCATAAGATGTACTGTTCTGTAATTTTCTTTTGTTTCTTTTTCTGGCAATATTGTCTGCTAAGACTGGTGCAGTGCCTTCATCAAATGACTGGGAAAGATTTTACTCCCCCTGTACTGGCTGAAAATTGTATTATTGCTTATTTACGTATGTGATTGAATTAATCAGTGAAGCAATCTAGAACAGGTGTGATATTGTGGAAAACTACTCATGAATTAGAAGTGTATATAGACATAGAAATATTTAGGTGATCCATTTTTCTTCAGTGGTGTTAGTTGTCTTTTATGGTACTTTTTCCATTTAAGTTGTCAAATTTATTGGAGTAGAGTTCTTAAAAAACTTCATGGGTTATCATTTTAATATTATGAGACATGTAGTGGTGACTTCTCCTCCATTTCAGATGTTAGCAATGTGGGTTTTTTTTCCCTCTTTTTTTTTTTATCATTCTGCTAGGGGTCATCAATTTTACTGATATTTCTGAAGAAACAACTTCTTATCAATTCTCTTTTTCTTGTTTGTCTTTTATTTAATTGATTTATGCTACTGTTTATTAATTCATTTTTTTTTCATTTTTGTTATTTATTTTTTTATTTCATATTTTCCTTTTGCTTTCAGTTTACATATTCTTTTTCTAGTTTCTTTTTATCATGTACTTGGGACATTTGTTATATGATGCAGACACAGCATTATGTCTTAATTAACTGACCCTTCCAATCTTATGGAATTCTCTTCCTTATATTTTGTTAAGATTTGATTCATTCATTCATGCATTCATTATTTCATTCATTCGAGAGAGAGAGAAAGAGAGAGAGAGAGAGAGAACACGCAAACAGGGTGGTGCCAGGGGAGAAGGAGAGAATCGCAAGCAGACTCTGTGCTCAGCAAAGAGCCCAACATGGGGCTCAATTTCACAACCCTGAAATTATGAACTTAGCCAAAATCAAGAGTAAGATGATTAACCTGCTGAGTTACCAGGCACCCTGCCTTCTTCATATTCTTAAAGTGAATCTTTCCCACTTAAGGGCACCAAACAACAGCTTTCTTGTGATTAATGGATGCATGGCAAATATATGTCCGCCCTTTCTTTTTTTCGCCCTTTCATTTTAAACTTGTTTGTATCTTCATATTTACAGTTTCTTGTAAGTAGTATATGGTTAAACCATGCTCCTTTATCCCATCTGACAGTTTCTCCTTTTTAATTAGAGTATCTAACTTCTCTACATGTAATGCAAATTATTGATACATGTGAACTCAGGCCTAATACATTGCTATTTGATTTTCACTTGTCTCATCCTTGTTTCTCTATCTCCTTTCCTTAAATTGTGGCTAGGTAATTTTTTTTTTTTTTTTTTTTTTTACAATCTTACTACCTTTTCTGAGGTCTTTATTTTTATTTCCTCTGTGTTTGTGCATTTGTGTTTGTATGTGCTGTAAAAAAAATGCAATATTGATGTTTAACTTGGAACATTCTGTTTAAATACTTTAATGTTTCATAAAAATCTTAGTACTCTATCATAATGTTTCCAAAAGATTACCTTGCACACTGTTTTGTTTTTGTGTATTTTACTTGTATATATAAGCCTTAAAACTTCTTGTTATAGTCTGAATTGTGTCCTCCTAAAATTCATATGTTCAAGCCCTAGTCCTCAATGTGACTATATTTTAAGATAAGGCCTTCAAAGAGATGATTAAGGTTAATGAAGGTCATAAGGTTGGGACCCTCATGTTAGATGACTGGTGTCCTTATAATAAGAGGAAGAGACACTGGGGATGTGCACACACAGAGGAATGATCATGTGAAAATACAGTGCCAAGATGGCCCTCTACAAGTGAAGGCCTCAGGAGAAACTATCCCTGCTGGCACCGATCTTGAATTCCCAGCCTCCAGAATTGTAGGAAACTTATTTATGTTGTTTAAGTCACTTTGCCTGTGATATTTGTCATGGCAACTGCAGCAAACTGATACGCCTATGTTTCTTAATTATTTTTTGACATTATAATAAGCTAAAAATTTTATTCTTAAATGAAAATATTTTGGATATAGTTGCTAAATTAATATTTGTGTATATCTTGACATTAGAAAACAGAAATGGAATACAGTCAGTTTCAGCATACTTAAAATGAAAACAGAGTCCAGCAGACTTTTGATTGCTTCTCATTTAAAGAATGATTGCATTGATGCTTTTAACCTATAATGTAAATAAAAACAGAAACAAATTAAATTCATTGAACTTGTTAAGTCTGAATCAGCTAACATTTTAATAAATTACTGCTTTTGAGATGTGATGAATTATGTCTTTCAATGAATAATGCTGCAAACATATTTGCTAATTTATACCTTATAATAATTCTTAGGTATGTAACTTATAATACAAACATACTAATGAATTAGTATTTGAAAGTAATATATATCTGATGTTGATATTTTTTTCTTTGAACTATGGATATTTTCACTCTGTTATGTTTTCAATACTATTCCTATTCCTTGACTATTTATGGATTTATATTTATTTTTCTTCTGTGATTGATTTCCACCCCTTCTTTTTGCATTATATAAAGAAGATGTGATATATGTAATGGAATATTACTCAGCCTCAAAAAAAAAATGAAATCTTGCCATTTACAATGACTTGGATAGGGCTAGCATGTATTATACTAAGTGAATTAAGTCAGTTAGAGAAAGATAAATACCCATATGATTTCACTTATATGTGGAATTTAAGAAACAAAACAGATAAAGATAGGAGGAGGAGGAGGAAAGAAAGAGACAGATGGAAAGAAACCATAAGAGACTCCTAATGATAGAGAACAAACTGAGGTTTAATGGGGGGAGTGTATGGGGAATGGGCTGGATGAGTGACAAGTATTAAGGAGGGCATTTGTTATGATAAACACTTGGTTTTATATGTAAGTGATGAATCACTGAATTCTACTCCTGAAACCAGTGCTACACTTTGTGTTAACAAATTAGAATTTACATTAAATTTGAAAATAGGGCAGCCTGGGTGGCTCAGCGGTTTAGCACTGCCTCTGGCCCAGGGAATGGTCCTAGAGTCCCAGGATCAAGTCCCACGTCAGATTCCCTGCATGGAGCCTGCTTCACCCTCTGCCTCTGTCTCTGACTCTCATTCTCTCTCTGTGTCTCTCATGGGTAAATAAATAAAATATTTAAAATTTTTTTGAAAATAAACAAAAACATTAATCATGTTAAACATATTCTGAGTTACTGTGTTTCTCTTCTTTGATATTCTTTATTGTATAAAGCTGTGTTACTATTCAATCTTGCCATGGATCATAATTTTTATCAATAAAAAGTAACACTGCTCTTTTTTTTTTTAACTCTGCTCTTATAAGTGCTTTCATTTCAGAATTCCACATTTATAGTAACATTTCTCATGGTATCTTTTTTGGGGTAATCTGCTATATTTTAAAATTATTTCTCTTTGTTAAACTTTCTGATTTATTTATTTTTGGCTTATGTCACCTATTTCTCCCATTCTCTAATACTTTTGCCATAAATCAATTAACCAGATATGTATGGGCTTATTTCTGGGCTCTCTATTCTGTTCCATTGCTCTATGTGTGTGTTTTTATGCCAATTTCACACTGTATTAATTAATATAGCTTTGTAATAGAGTTTAAAGTCAGCCATCATCTGACTGCTTAGATAAGCAGAGAGGTTTGAAAGACAGTGAAGAGTGGGGGCAGGGTCCCAAATGAAAGGACAAGATGAAACTTCAGGGAGGAACAAACCCTTTAATGAAACAGAGATGAGTAAATTACCTGATAAAGAGTTCAAAGTAGTGATCATAATGAATGAACACAGTGAAAGCTTCAACAAAGAGATGGAAACTCTAAGAAACAATCCAAAATAATCCACAAAGCTGAAGAGTACAGTAATTGAAATGAAAAAAAAAAATACACTAGATAAGTTCAATAGCAGACTAGATGAAGAAAAAAAAAAAAAAGAAGTGTTCACATTGAAGACAAAGCAGTGCCAGTGCAACTCACCCAATCAAACCAGAAAAACCAAAAAAAAAAAAAAAAAAAAAAAAAAAAAAAAGGGAAAAGTGAGAATAGCTTAAGATGCTTATAGGAAACATCAAAAAGAATATCATTCATGTTGCAGTGGCCCAGATGTAGAAAAGAGAGACAGGAATCTTGTTCAGATAAACAATGACTGAAAGCTTCTGTAACACAGAGAAAGCATCCACTTCCAAGAAGCCTAGAGAGTTCCAATCAGATGGACCCAAAGAGATCCACACCAAGACACATTATAATTAAAATGTCAAAAGTTAAAGACAAGGACTATCCATTAAAAGTAGCAAGATATCTGTTCTACAAAATTTCTTATGTACCTGGGAATTCCTATAAACCATCAACAGATTTTTTTTTTTCAGCAGAAACTTCAGGCCCTAAGGGAGTTCCATGATATATTCAAAGTGCTAAAGAAAAATACTTCCAACCAAAAACACTCTACTCAGCAAAATTATTATTCAAATTGAAGAAGAGATAAAGAGTACATCCAATAATCAAAAGCTAAAGGAATTCATTACAACTAAAGTGGCCTTACAAGAAATGTTAAAGAGACTTCTTTAAGCTGAAAAGTAGGGTGCTAATTAGTAATAAGAACATATATGAAGGAATATGTCTTACTGGAAAGATAAATATATAGTAAAGATAGTGGTCTAATCACTTATAAAGCTAATACAAAAGCTAAAAGACAAAAGTAGTAGAAATAATTACGATTACAACGATTAGTTAAGAGATATACAAGATAAAATGTGACATCAAAAACATAAAACAGGGCAGCCCAGGTGGCTCAGAGGTTTAGTGCCGCCTTCAGCTCAGGGCCTGATCCTGGAGACCTGGGATTGAGTCCCATGTCGGGTTCCCTGCATGGAGCCTGCTGCTCCCTCTGCCTGTGTCTCTGCCTCTCTCTCTCTCTGTGTGTGTCTCTCATGAATAAATAAATAAAATCTTAAAAAAATAAAGTTTAAAAAAAAACATAAAACATGGTGAGGGAGAGTAAAAATGTTGAGGTTTCCGACAAAATCAAATTTAAGTTACTAACTTTATGGACTCTTAGAGATACAAGCTTTTTGTAAGCTTCATGGAAATCACAAAGCAAAAGATACATGCACAAAAGATAAAGAAACATAACTCTACCACTAAAGAAAGTCATCAAGCCACAAATGAAAAGAGTAACAGGGAGGAGCTACAAAAACAGCCAATAAGAAGTTTACAAAATGGCAATAAGTACATATCTACCAATATTTACTTTAAATGTAATGAACTAAATTCTCCAAAGGATGTAGAGCTTCTGAATAATAAAACAAACAAACAAACAAAAAACACAAGACCTGCCTAAATGAAACTCACTTTAGATATAAGAACACACAGACTGAAAACAAGTATTCTAAGCAACTGAAAACCAAATGAAAACCGGAGTAGTTATATTAGACAAAATAGGCTTTAAACAATGACCATAATAAGAGACAAAAATGGGCATTACATAAGGATAAAACCAAACCTTCAAGAGGGTATAACAATTGAAAATAAGTATATTTTTCTCTCTGACCAGCATTTTGGAAAAAGTGCATTGAGTTCCAGGGACACACATCCAGTCACATTTTACTTTGGTAACTTGTACCTATGTTTTAGAAATCTTCTCATCGGAAACAGTCAAATAGAATTTGGACCAAAAGTCCAATGAACTTGAATTTTTCTTACTCTGTATTGGTCTTCGTGTTCACTTACAACCATTATTTCTGTGTAAATTTTCCACGTGGTCTATAAAAATTTAATGCTATGAAAGTTCTCTAAATTGTTCACCTTTTTTTTTTTTTTTTTTTTGGACCTTCTCAATGATTGCAGCTTTGTGAAAATGTGCTTTCATGCAATCTGTTTCATGTACCAGGCTGAGCAGGGGGAGAGCTGCTGCTAGGAGAAGGAAGGATTTCTTTGAGGTTCATCGTATTTTCTGATGACGTCTTTGATGTGGCTTAATCAAAATTTGTAGGATACATCTCAAGTAGTTCTTAGAGGGAGATGAATAGCTGTAAATGTGAAATATAAAATTTATGGGAAATCCTCTTCTAATTGGCTACCCTGTCTTTTAATGATGTGTGCCAGATTTTTAAGTGGGACAATTGGGAGAATAAATGTGTGGTGTGTCATTTTTCCAGCTTCTGATCTTATCCCAAGATAAAGTCCTTCTTTAGGATTTAGCTTGTGTTCACAGGCTTCACTGACATTCACTACTATGATCTTCAACTTTAATACTTACCTCCTCTTTATCAAAAATCTCCTGTATTCTAAAGATAATTTCCCATTTTGATGAAGTTCAGAAACTACTGACTTGTGTCACCAGAGAGAATTGTGAAATTTTCAGTGGCTTACAATTTATTTTTTCATATTTTTTATACCAACATTTACCCGTTCTTTCCTATGGATAACAAGCAGTTAGCCCCAATCTGCCGAGCTTCCTCTAAAGGCTATTAATAAAATATCCACCATTTACTTGTTGATTATCACTAAGGAATGGTCCTCAGATCCTGTTTCACATATTCATTCCTTTTTCAAGCTCATTCATATTTAAAACTTTCAAGATATTTCAAAATTTTTGGCCATATTTTGGGTGCCATGGCCTCATCCTCCAATTTTCAGGGGCTATGAGGCCCTGACACAACTTTCAACCGGCACAACCTCACTCAAGAGCCCCTTTACTGGAGCTCTTATACCAGGCCCCCAACTCTTGCTATTCATTTTTAATTTGAAAATTGAATGATATATTTATAGAAAAAGTAGGATTTTTTGAAACTATATTTAGTAATGTTTTTCTCTCTTTTGCTCATAATATCTATGTCAATTTATAAAATTTTAGGCATTTTTCATAGTGCTGTTTTGCAAGAAATAAAATTACCTTTGATTCTCATTAATTTGATTATGATATATCTGGCTTTTTTTTTTTCTATATATCACATTTCAAGTTGTCTGAGCTTCTTAAATCTGTGGAACTTTTTGTTCATTTCCAACATTTATAAAATTCTCAACCCTAATCTTTTAAAATATTTGTTGTGACCTAATCTCTCTTTCTCTGTCTCCTCTAAGGTCTCTTTGTATATCTGAATGCTTTGTATTATCCTGTGGGTTTCATGTGATCTATTCCATTTTTCTCACATAGTTGTGTGCTTCAGTTAGGATAATTGAGATTATGACACCTTCAAGTTCATTAACTCTTTCTTCAGTTGTGTCTATTCTGACCTTAAGGCAATCATAGGGGGGAGTGTGTGTGTTTATTACCTGCATAGACAGATGGAGATATATTAATTTTTATGCTTTTTATTTGACTCTGCTCACTTCTAAAATCTTCAAACTAGCAAAATAAAATAAAATAAAATCTCCAAACAGTTCGTTCACGTTGCTCAGTTTTCTAAGTTTACCTGTATGCCATAGTTAATTTCAAATTTCTATTATATTTAGGTCTCTGAGAATTCTGAATCTGCTCTACTTCTCTTGACTATTTGACCACTTCACGGTCACTAGCATATCCTTGCTTTTCTCTATGTCTCATACTATTAGACTGAATGTCAGACATTGTGTGAAAAAGAAGACAGAAACAGAGCTAAATGTATTTATATCCTGAAATGGACACACTTCCTGTGAGGGGCTGTGTAGATCTCCTGTAGAGGTGAGTGGCTGTGACTTGTTGGTTATTTAGCTATATTCCGTACACCACACATGTGAACATCCTCTAGTGATAAACTGCTGCTCTGTTTTGCTTAGTGAGAGCCTGGACTTTCTGAGGCTTTCTTTCTGAGTGTCCCTACCCCACCATTAGCTTTCAGTGGCCCAGGAAGATGTGGGTAAAGATGGGTTTCTCCCATGCTTTTATTCTTCTCTCAGTAGAGGGCCATGCTTGCTACCCAATGTAAAGGTTATAGTAGGGGAGCAATTTTTCAGTCTTCCTTCTTCTAATCCAACCCGAGGAGGGTCCTTTTTCCTTGATCCTTGTGACTTAGGCTTGCTCAGCGTTCCTACCCCTCCCTTGCAAACAATCACTTCTTCCCATTCAGTGCAAGATCCTGACTTTTTTTCCTGGCATTCTCTCAATGGTAGCAAGCCTCTGCCTCGTACCCATGCAGTCAGAGATGATTATATATCCTGCTCAGGCTTTATAGGCAGACAGTTAATGCCATGGAGTTAAAAACTCTTTGGTAGGTAAGTATTCTGTACTTCCACTAGCAGCACAGAACTTTCTCCTTTTTTTAGTGCAGGATTTCTACTCCCAAGGCCCAGGGTGTGTGCGTATGTCTATGGTTTTCCAGTACAATGCTCAGGGCAACCATCACCTTATAGTCATGCAGAACTCAGCAAATCAGGGGGTTGTTTATGTTCATCATCATCATCATCATCATCATCATCATCATCAGCGGCAGGCCATGCATTCTGTGCAGCTGGTATTTCTACCCTTGCTCTCTCATTTCCTCTATGAGCACTTGAGCTGAAAAGGATGAGCAAATGGATAGAAATCTCCTCTTAAAATGGCTGGGGCTTTCAGGATTCTAAATTATCATGCTAGCCATTTTGGCCTGTAATCATTCATTAAAATTTAAGTTGTTTTCATCCAAATTAATTTTATAGTAGCTAAGTCTATTTCCCATTCTTTTTTTTTTTAAGATTTTATTTATTTATTCATGAAAGACACAGAAAGAGCCAGAGATACAAGCAGAGAAACACACACACACACAGAGGCAGAGACACAGGCAGAGGGAGAAGAAACAGGTTTCATGCAGGGATTCTGATGCGGGATTTGATCCCAGGACTCCAGGATCACGCCCTGAGTCGAAGGCAGACGCTCAACCACTGAGCCACCGAGGCGTCCCTATTTTCCATTGTTATATCTTAGAAGAAGCCCTTGATGTGTACCATCTCTTCTTAGAAAGGCATGTCATCCACTGGAATCATGTTTTCACCAATAACTCTGTGGTCTTACTGTTTTGTTGATGATAAGACTTGTTCTCATTTTTAACATGAAGGCTTTTTTTGCTGTCTTTTGTTTTTTGCGATAGATAGATAGATAGATAGATAGATAGATAGATAGATAGATGATAGATGATAGATATACTCTTTAATTTTAAAACATCATTTTAGGAAAATGTAAGGTGTTAGCATGCAAAATTCACTTGGTTTGCACCCTTACTAATGGGCAATGTCACATTTTTCTTCTGCTGCTGCTTCTCATAGTCATTTAAATTATGGATAGTTGACTCAGTTTCATGCTAAAAAAAATCAGAAGTCAACTGATAAATTAGAAGTCCACCTTGTTTAGTATGTGGCCATTCTTGATTAAGTCAATCAGGTTATAATTATTTCCAAAGAGCTACAATACAGAGAAAAAGAACAGACTGAATTGTTTACTATCCGGTGAAGCTTTCCTTATAGATGTGTATACACAGGTACACAGATATAAAAACATATCCATCGAGATTCTTCATTTTTCTACCTTTACTTTCATCTCCCATTCATTGAGAGACACTTTTGGGACTTCACGTATTTTCCCCCTGGAAAGTTCTATTTAATCTCAGACATTGCATTGGGGTCAGAGGCAATCTGTTAGTACATTGGTATTTGTCCCATGACAAAGTGGGTTATTGCAAGCCTTTATGAAGGGACTTTTGCCAGGTTTCTTTCAAATTCTACAAAAATTGTTTAAAATTAAATTAGATGGTGAAAGTGTGTGGATCATTAAACTTTGCATTCAAACCAAATAGCAGAAATAACTCCGGTTTTAAGGAAGAGAGAGAGTACTAGGGCACTGAGGAAGAGAGTGTCCTTTTTGACTTTGCAGAGGCAAAATGCTTGACTAAATAGACTATAAGCAGACTTTGAATATTTATAATAGTTTTGCTAAAAAAACCCAGGGTAGTCATGTTACGTGTAATAATGAAAATGACAATCTTTTCACCTACAGACTCATTTCAAATAATAGTAATTTGTAAGTGTTCTTTCAAGGAGAACTAATAATTACATCTTTATTTCTTAGATATGCAGAGGTAATAGCAAGTTATTCATGGATTTTAATGAAACACGCATATATTCAATCCACACTTAGCAGTTCTAGACTTACCACTATATGCTTTATAGCTTCTCAGTGTATTTATCAGGTAACCTTTTTACAATTAAATTCTTATTAAATTTATAACTTAAATCCAGAACAATACACAATCATATTTGCAGTGATGATGCATTTACATGAAGTAAACACACCAACGTGACCAGCACTCACAGGAAGAAACAATAGTACCAGATACCCCAAGGCCTCCTTTATATCCTCTTTTTGTTGGTGACGACAACTATCCATTCCTCAAACTGAATAACAATGCCAACATCTAAAATAATATGTTGCTTTGGCCTATTTTTGCACTTAATATAAAAGGAATCATCCAATATGTATTATCTCTTTCTAGCTTATTTTTTCTTAACATTTTACATATGGCTTTCACCTGTATTACTATATTGGGTTATAGTTTGCTCATTCTCATTATGAAATAGGATTCCCCTGCATGTATGTATCACAATTCATTCATCAGTTCAACTGCACAGTTCGACTGACCTTTGGCCCCTTTCCAGATGTGAACTGTTACAAACATCACTTACTTGAATGGACTTGTTAACATACTTGGCTGGACAGGTATGGTGGGGATACACACAAAGTGAAGTGGATTGGTCAAAATAATGAGTTTGTTAGCTGTAGTAGATACTACCAATCACTTTTGTAAAATGACTTTTATCAATTCACTTATCTCACAGCAGTATATGAAAATTCCAAATGCTTCATGTCCTTTCAATACATGGAATTGTCTATTATTTTCACTTATCCTTCTGGTGAGATCCCATTCCTGTTTTAACTTGCATTCACCATCTTGTGAATAACGAAATAAAGTACTTTTTCATTATATTTTATGTCGATGTGAACATTATCTTTTGTGAAAAGATTATTTTAATCTTTTGCTAATTGCTTTAGAGTACCTTACTTTTTATTGTTTTATGGATGCTGTTTATATATTCTGGAAATACCCATTATTATATATATATGCATATATTAATGGATATATATTTTATATCTATTAATTAGCCTAGAACATACGTCTTTACTATTTATGCATTTATGTTAATATAGAGAAATAGTAAGAGTTGAAGAAGATGGAAGACACTGAAGACTATTGAAAACTGAAAGATCATCTTGATGCCATTTCCTTGAAATATCTCATGTCATAACAATACATTAATTTGATGCTCTTAGGGCAAAATCCCATTTAAGAACTATTTTCAAAAAAAAAAAAAAGAAAGAAACAAAACAAAACTGTTTTCCCACAAAAAAAAACTCCACTCTCATTTTGACCATAAATTCTTGCTTCATGTTTCCAATTTGATTTTCAAAGGATATTAGACTCAATCTTTCATACCCTCCTTTTCTCAAAATCTATGTCAATTTCTTGAAAGCTTCTAGAATTGATGTTTCCTTTTTTTTTTTTTTAATTTTACCTATCCAATCCCAGACTTCTGCGATAGGCCTTATGATTATATTAATAGAATTTCTGTGTAGTATTATTACTTTTTTCTTTGACTACCATTATATTAAACAATAGCATTCTATGCATCCTCTGATAGAGCTCAGTTATTCATTTCTTCTTTTACCTTCCTTTATTACTTTGTCATGTCTCCACAATTTTATTTCCATACTAACTGCTCCATGTGGCTTCCATCTACCCTCCTTCCCAACCAACCTATACAAGATTAACAGATATGTCTTTTAAAAATATATATCTATTCACCTTTAAATATCTGCATGAGAATAACCCACTTAAAATCCTTTAATAGTAATTGAATGTCTGGCATTTAGACAGAACCTTCCAAGATTTGATTGAGCCTTATCTTATTAACTTATGCCTTAATAGGGTGGTGTGGTTAGAACATGACATTGAACTATATAATATCCCTATAGCAGTAAGGAAGACTCCTTCTTATTTTTTTTTTAATTTTTATTTATTTATGATAGTCACACAGAGAGAGAGAGGCGCAGAGACACAGGCAGAGGGAGAAGCAGGCTCCATGCAACGGGAGCCCGACGTGGGATTCGATCCTGGGTTTCCAGGATCGCGCCCTGGGCCAAAGGCAGGCGCTAAACCTCTGCACCCCCCAGGGATCCCGGAAGACTCCTTAATCATTCTCTCATATTCTACTAAATAAGCGTCTTTGTTTTAATAACTATTTACCATATAAATTATTTTTCTCTAAAATGCAACTTATAATTACTTTATTTTTAGTTACACGTCTTCTAAAAGCTTGTATAGAAACTAATTAAGATATGATAGTATCTAATCTGAAAATATTGCATTCTCTATCCAATCATTGTCTGTGCTTTAATATGTCTTGTTCCTTCAGAATAATTTTTAAAATCACATTTTTAAAAAATCATTTGAGATTACTTTCGAGTAGACTTAGAATGACAACAGGGATTTTATTTAAATATTGATACTCAGTAAAATTCTTGCTTAAATTCCCTTGTGATCATATTACATTGTTTGTGTTAGAGCTTAGAGAGTTAGTATTAAATATCAGTTGTGATAAGACCCCAGGGGATTTAAGTAAATCTTAGAGTCCTTTCTCTCTGATTTTTCAGGTTATCTACATGAAATACTTTTGCTTATTTAAAAAGTTCACATCTAAACAAAAAGTAGTTATTTTACTTTCAAGAAGAATAATCCTGTTTTTTTTTTTTTTTAAGATTTTATTTATTTATTCATGACAGAGAGAGAGAGAGAGAGAGAGAGAGAGAGAGAGAGGCAGAGACACAGGCAGAGGGAAAAGCAGGCCTCCAGGCAGGGAGCCCGACGTGGGACTCGATCCAGGGTCTCCAGGATCACACCCTGAGCTGAAGGCAGCACTAAACCGCTGAGGCACCCGGGCTGCCCTGAGAAGAATAATCTTATCTGAAATTCCAACTAAGGATATTTCAGAATAGTTTTGTCTTTGTAATAAAATTTTTCATATGAGGGACGCCTGGGTGGCTCAGTGGTGTGTGTGTATATATATATATATACCATTTTGTATTTAAAATACCATGTTTGTTTTCCTATCTCCTCTTTTCTGTTCACTTCTGTTTCTTAAAAGATTACCTGGCATAGAGTAGGTACTCAACAAACACTTTTAATGAAATTAGCAGGTACATTTACTTTTGACCACATTATCTAACTTCTTAATTTCTTATAATTTTTTTATAAAGTGGCAATAATGAAGTGTATAAAGCACAGGGTTGTTATCAACTGAGATATTGAACATAAAGCAATTCAGAATTCTCAACACATTGCAAACTCTCAACAAGTGTGAGCTTTCTTTATTATCTTTTAAAAATATTTTCAGAACTTCTTAAAGAGTCTGAAGCACTGTAGGTTACTATATTCAGTTTTGATTATCTAGTTCATCAATTCCACCCTGAAAACACAAAGACTTTTCTAGCATAGAGAACACTAATGAGAATATAATGCTGCCTGAGGCAATGTCTATGGGAAATCTCAAAATTATTTTTGAGCAATAACAACAGTGTCATAATAAACGTATGCAACAGTTTCCTAGAATGTCCAAAAAAATAGCCTAGTGGCTCGAAATAACAAAAATTTATTTTGTCACATTCCCGTGACAGGATTCAGGAAACTCTAAAGGAGAATCTGTTCCTTGGGCCTCTCCAAGCTTGGTTGCAGAAAATCGTTGGCATTCCTTGGCTTGTAGCTTCTCCAATCCTTATTTCCATCATCACTATGTTGTCCCAGATGCTTCTTTCTCTGTCCTCTTAAAGACATCAGTCATTGGACAGGACCCATTAATCCAGGATGACATAATTTTTATATGCTTACATCTTTAAATATGTTATTTCCAACTAAAATCATATTCATAGTTCCCTAGCAATAGACCTGAAGGTATCTTTTGGGGAGAATACAATTCAAGTCACCACAATGTTACCAAACTCAGTTAACATATCAAAGCTTTCTGAGAAGATGTCTTAAAATAATTTTACATCATTGTTTGTAATTAACTGATTTTACAGCCTGTGCATTAATAATTTGCCGTAACATTAGACATAGAATTCAGTGCATGTGCTGGACATATTACTGCACACACAGTTGAAGCACACAGAATTCAGCGTGTTAAAAATATTCTCAATACTTCTTAGATGTGTATATATATTATTCATAATGGGCTGCTCTGTTTACTGACTGTGTAGTTTTAGGAACCAATAATTAAATATTATATAGTTTTATATTATTTTTTATTCTTTTTTCCAAAATTTTTATTTACAGTCTTATTACTTAATATACAGTATAATATTAGCAGTTTTGAGTTTATAATATAGTGATTCAACACTTTCACACAATACCTGGTGGTCGCCATGATAATTGCATTCCTTAACCTTATTACCTATCAACTAACTCATTCCCCCATGCACCTTCTCCCTCTTAATCATCAGTTTGTTCTCTATAGTTAAGAGTCTGTCCTTTTGTTTGCTTCTCTCCCTCTTTCCCTTTTTTTTTAATTTTGTTTCTAAAATTCCACATATGAGCAAAGTCATATGTTATTTGCCTTTCTCTGCCTGACTTCTTCTGCTTAGCACAATATTCTCTAGTTCTACGTAGATTTAATTCTCTTTTATGGCTGAGTAATATCCCATTGTATGTGCAAAACAATTTCTTTATCCATTCACCAGTCAATGGACACTTGGACCATATCCATAATTTGCTATCATAGATGATGTAGATAATGCTGCTATAAGCATCAGGGTACATGTATCCCTTTGAATTAGTATGTTTTTACTCTATGGAAAAATACCTAGTAGCTCAATTGCTGGATTATAGGGTAGCTCTATTTTTAACTTTCTGAAGGACCTTCAACAATTTTCCAGAGTGGCTGCACTAGTTTGCATCCCCCCCAATAGTGCATGAGGGTTCTCCTTTCTGTGCATCTTCACCAACACCTGTCATTTCCAAAGAAATGAAAGATCTATGCTCTGAAAACTATGTAATATCAATGAAAGAAATTGAAGATGACAAAAAGAAATGGAAAGACATTCCATGCTCATGGTTTAGAAGAACAAATACTTTTAAAATATCCATATGTCCAAAGCAATCTACACATTTAATGTAATCCCTATCAAAATACCAACAGCAGTACTTAACAGAGCTAAAACAAACAATTCTATAATTTCTACAGAACCACAAAATACCCCAAAGAGCCAAACGACCTTGAAAAAGAAAAGCATATAGCTGGGGGCATCACAATTCCAGACTTCAAGGCCGTGGTGATCAAAATAGTGTGGTACTGGTACAAAAATAGAAACCTCCATCAATGGAACAGAATAGAAATCCAGAAATGAACCCAGAACTATGTGGTCAATTAATCTTTGATGAAGCAGGAAAGAATATCCAATGGCAGGGGGCTGTCTCTTCAACACATAGTATTGGGAAAACCGGACAGCATCATGTAAAAGCAAGAAACTATGTCACTTTCTTACACCAAACAGAAAAATAAATTCAGAATGGATTAAAGACCTAAATGAGAAACTATAAAAATACTAGAGAAGAACGCAGGCAGTAACCTCTTCAAGCTTGGCCATATCAACTTCTCTCTAGATATGTTTCCTGAGGCAAGAAAAACAAAAGCAAAAATAAACTACTGGGACTTTATCAAGATAAAACTTCTGCACAGTGAAAGAAACAATCAACAAAATTAAAAGGCAATTTATGGTTAGGAGCAGATATTTGTAAATGACCTATTTGATAAAGGGTTAGCATCCAAAATACTTAAAAAAATTATAAAACTCAACACTCCCAAAGCAAACAATCCAATAAAAAAATGGGTAGAAGACATGAATAGACATTTTCCTAAAGAAGACATACAAATGGCCAACAGACACATGAAAGATGCTCAACATCACTCTTCACCAGGGAACTACAAATAAAAACAACAATGAAATATCACCTCACACCTGACAAAATGGCTAAAATCAACAACACAGGTAATTGATTTTTAGACTTGAACTTGGTATTATTGATATTCCTCATGGTAGAGAAATGATTTTGTTCCCATACAAAGACAGTTTTATCTTTTCCACAACTTTATTAATTCATGTTCTACTCACACAACCACTATTATTTATTTAATAAATATTTTTGTCAATAGTAATGATATTCCTACTCCATGAGCACTTAAAATATTTTTATTTTTACAACAGCCAGGATATGGAAGACACCTAAGTGTCCATAAATAGATGAATGGGTAAGGAAGGTTATATATATAACATATATAGGAATTATATATATATATATATATATATATATATATATATATGGACTATAGAATTATAAACAGAGAAAATATATTATAAAAATGAAAGGGAAATAAAGACTTTTCAGGGAATAAAGATAGAATCCATTGAACCTGCCCAAATGAAAGATAAAAGTCCTAAAATTAGAATAAATTTATATCAATTAAAAATGAATGAAAAGTGTTAAAATGGCAAACACATGTAAAGACATAAAAGATGTTGGTTTATATATTATTTTAATTATATTTAGAATATAATTTGCTGTTAAAGAAGAAATGACAATGTTCTGTGAGATACAACTAAAATGTACAACTAAAATGACAACAATGAGAGCAGAAACACTAAAGTGCACAGCTTTGTACTGTTCATACATTATAAATACTTTAATACACTCTGAAGGTCAAATGTATTGTAATGTTAAATATGTATATTTCAAACCATACAATAATCACTAAAAAAGAAAAATAGGACAAAATAGCTAATAATCAAATAGATAATATGATGTAAAAAATTGATAGAATGCATGAAACAAAAAAAGAAAAGAGCAGATGAGAAAAGGGAAAATAAATAGAAACAAAAACACTCTAAATTTATATATATCTTTAGCATAGTTGTAGGTTAAATGGGATATAATTTTACACACAATTTTATAATATTTCTATACATTTGGCATAAAAAGTTGAGAAAAATGAAATTTTATGAAATAGTTGCAATAGGAAGCATAACAAAACGATTCAGAATAGGCAACATAAATCTGTACAAGTTGAATAGTTTGAGGGCTTAAATGACCTGCTTTCAAGGATTATTATATAGCCATAGTAAACAGTACAGGTTAGTATGAGCAGAAAAACACATATGGAGACCAATTGAGATATAAAAGAGAAGAGAAATAGAAATAGATGTACATATACGGAATCAATTGCATTTGGAAAAAGTGTAAGGCAGGGGATCAGACGGTTAAGAATCTGCCTTTGCATCAGGTCATGATCCTGGGGTCCTAGGATCAAGAGTCATTGGTTCCCTACTCAGCAGGGAGTCTGATTCTCCCTCTGACCCTCCTCCCTGCTTATGCTCTGATTAGCTCTCTCCCTTGTGCCTTCTCTCTCTACTCAAATGAATAAAAAAAAAAAAAAATCTAAAAAAAAAAAAAAAATCTTAAAAAAGCAGATGTATAAAGCAACTGAAAGAGACAAAAAGAGAATCTTCAGCAAATGACTCTAGCACTGTTGGAAATCCTTTACAATGGAAGATCTACATCTTCTGCTCTATTTTGCTGTGAATCTAAGTGGCTCTAAAAAAAGTATTGAAAATATATGTATATATATTTTAATAGATATTTTAAAAATTCTTTGAGCCATATATATATATACATATATATACACATATACATATATATATATATATATACTCAAAATGGACTATAGACCTAAATGTAGAAGTAAAATTAAAGCTAAACTTAAAAATAAACATTAGTGGAAAATATGTGTGAAAATAAACATGGCAGTGCCAATCATAGATTCTTAAAAAATGGAAAATTAACATTTTTGGAAACATCTTTTTAAGTAAAAGATAAAACTCTAGATCACTGAAAGATATTTCAAACTGTTTTTTTTTTTTTTTTTTTTTTCAAAATAAGTAGCCTTGACTGGGGAAAATATGTATAAAATGTAAATCTGACAAAGGATTTTAATTCATCCTATATGAAAATTTCTTACAGATTGAAAACATGCATACAAATAATCTAATAAAATTATTGGACAACATAGGTAAGAAACACTTCACCAAGGAAGATGAATAAAAAAAATATTAAGAGATGAAAAAAATATGAAAATATGTTTGACTTAATTTTCTTCACGGAAATGGTTATTAAAATGATAATGAGAATTCACTACAAATTCAACAAAATGATTCCCTTAAAAAACACTGACGGTATCAACGTTTTGAGACTACTTGGGGCAACTGGAAATCCCATTATGGCCAGTGGGGATATAAAATGTTATAGCCACTCTGGAAAATTCTTTGACCGTTTCGTATATAGTTAAAGATTCAATTACCATGTTATGCACCAATTTCACACCTACGTATTTATTCAAACAAATGAATTTACGGGTCCACATAAAGGCTTTTACATAGATTTACTCATAATAATTCCTGTTTTCAAACACAAAATAACCAAAACATTCTTTGATAGGATAATGCACTGATGGTGTCGTATCATAAAAATAGAGTATTACTTAACAGGAATAGTAACAGGTTGATGCATGCAATGAACCTTGAACCTCAAGATCATAACAGTAAGAGAAGGAAGGCAGGCTCAAAATACTCTATGCTTTATGATACTACTTATCTGACTCTCTAGAAAATGGAAAAAAATATGGAGAAGGGGATGAGATTGGTGGTGGCCAGGGTCTGGGCTTGGGGGAGAAAACTGAGTGCAGAGTGACCCTAGTAATGGAAGGTTGGTCGAAATGCTCTGTATCATGAATTAGATGCTGACTACACAACTGTGGACATTTGTCAAAACTCACCAACGCGTATACTTAAAATTGGTGAATTTTATTGCATATAGATTGCACTGCGAGAAGACTGGTTTATGTAACACGTGGTGCACATGACGCATAAAAATTTCAGTCTATATCAGCTACTGTGAAATCGTGTGAAACTATTTTCATTTAAACATTCTCTCTGCTTGCGTATCAGTAATATTTTATATTCTACTTTTTGTTTGTATTCCTTATGCTCTGTTTATTCCTGTGACTTACTCATTCCACAACTGGAAGACGGTATCTCTCCTCCCCTTCACCCATTTTGCGCCATCCCCACACCTCTCCCCTCTGGGAGCCATCAGTTCCTTCTCAGTATTTATAGTTCTGATTTACTTTTTGTTTACCGCCCCACTTTTTTTAGGATCCCATTAATGAGTAGAATCATATGGTATATGTGTTTCTTAGTCTGACTCATTTCACTTAGCATTACATCCTGAAAGTCCATTTGTGTCTCAAATGCCATGATCTCATCCATTTTAGGGCTGTGCCATATTCTATGTTATGTATATAATAATAGGATTATATATTCATTGTCTGACTTGTATGGGTCTCTGATAAGAAATCTATTATTTTACCTATTTTTTTTGTTTTTCTGCACTACTGTAACTTTCTCCCCCAGCCTCTTTTAAGATTTTGCCTTTTTACCTCTATTTTTGCCTTATTGTCAATTTCCTTACATGTATTGTGACTGTATTTCACTTAATTTCATGAAACTATGAATTGGGATTTAATCAATTTTTGAAATATTTGACCATTATTCTTAAAGATGCTTAATTCTAACAATAAGAGCATATATTTTAAGCCACTTTAATTTGGTGATGCTTTTTGTGCTCATTTTTCTGTTTTCCCTTTCAGTGCCTCATTTTGAATAATGACTATTGCTGTGGCTTCATGTTAAATGATCTTTCTGCTAATTTGTTGACAATCCCACCCAGTGTATTTTTCATTATGGCTATTATATTTTTCACCTCTGGTGATTGCATTTAAGTCATTTTCATATCTTCTATTGTTCTCTTCATGGACATGTTTCCTCCTACATTATTAAACATATTGAGGCTATTTATAATAGGCATTGTAATGCCTTTGTCCTCGAATTCCATTAAATCTGTTAATTCTGATTGTTTTAATAGGATAACAGTTGTGATTTTAATTCTTGTGGTCTGAATTCTATTTCTTTAAAGAGTGCTGCACTTTTTTTTTTGGGGGGGGGGAACCATGTATTTAATTTACTTAGAATCAGTTTAGTCCTTTAGAGATTTACTTTTAACCCTTTTTATAATGAGTCCAGAGCAATCCTTACCTAAAGCTAATTTGACCTTGTTAATAAGGTGATACCCTGCTGAGAATTCTCTCTCAAGGCACATGTATTTTTAGTTAGTAGTTGGTTAGTTAGTTAGTTAGTTAGTTTCAGTCTGGCTGATGAGAACCTAAGCTATTTTCATTCCCATGTGAGCTCCAGAAACTTCTTAGTCACTTTCCATTGTCTCTTAGAATGTCTAAGAATGCACAGATCAGCAGCATCCATCCAAAGATTTGAGGAGAGTCCTTTGAAGATCTCCCAAAGTTTCCCTATGCAGTTCCATTGTATCTGATGTTAAACCCTGCCAATTCTAACTAGCTCGACATCTTCAGAATCTGATCTTTGTCTCTTCAAATCAGCAAGAATGCCGGGCTTTCTTTGAAAGCCTCTCCTTCCCTTGAGTTCTGAAGTTTGTCCACAGGATAAGCATGGAAAATCATAGGATTCTTCTGGGCTCTCTTGCATCAGGCATTGAAATCCAGTGCTGTTGTTTCCCCACGTCTGATAACATCTCATGCTGGTGTTCGGATTTTCTGGCATATGTGGTGACGGTGGAGGGAGACATAATTATGGCAGTAGTTAATTTTCCATAGGCAGAAGGAGGAATTTGTACAATCCCTTTACACGTATTAACCACTATAGTCCTCACAGGTCCCAGAAGTAATTGTGTCAAATTATTCTGTTATCAACTTGGTCAAACTGGGAATAGATTTTTTTTCAAAATCCAATTTTCTATTTGCGGGTTTAAGGTTAACCAAATCAGGCACTTTCCCAAGGTATGAGATGAAGAAGTTGGAAATGGCCATGATTCGCTGAATGCAGCTGTGGTTAGATGTGATAACATTTGTGAGGCACCCAGGAGCTTTCAGAGTGTTCCACTGACTCAACTCATTTTCCAGTTCTTTCTGAGTTCTGGTTCTGCGATCTAACAATAAATTCTGGTCCACCACTGGGCTTTGGATATAGACTCACAGGGGCCATGGGTTCACACCCCTCCTCTAACAGCTCCCTCTTTGTACTCCCCTTTCCAAAGCTGAATTACGTGCTTCTCAGACTGACAATGTGTGACTCAGCTGAGTTCCTCCCACCTGCATTATGACATTCATTGTCCTGTCTCTTTTCACAATTGCACAAGCTTTAATTTCCTATTAACAAATCACTTCTCCTACAATGCATTGAAGTTCCATATCCATTTGTTTACCTTTGCTGTTACAGAAGGACTTATGATGATCTCTAGTTTTTAAATAAGTAATATAGGAAGTGGAAGTAATTTGTAATTTTTAAAAAAATGTTAAAAAGCTAATAAGTAGAACAGTTAGAATTTAAATCCAGGAAGTCTGTTTCGGAAATCCATCATTTTATTCACCATTTCATATTGACTCTTTAAAGCTCTAGACTTAGGGGCACCTGGGTGGCTCAGTGTTTAAGTATCTGTCTTTGGCTCTGGGTGTGATCCCGGGGTCCCAGGACAGAGTCCCACATCAGGCTCCCCGCAGGGAGTCTGCTTCTCTCTCTGCCTGTGTCTCTGCCTCTCTCATCAATCAATCAATCAATCAATCAATCAATCAATCTCTGTACTTAACAGTAGCAATGAAATAAATGTCATTTTTTAACATTTTTATTTATTTCCTAGAACTCTTTGCCAACTCTCACATGCATATAATCACTACAGAATATTAAAATTAAATTCAAGAATATATTTTGTTTCTGTTTTATGTCAAGTACATATATAAAAAGATAAGCATTTTGTGAATAAAAATATCAAGATATAGACTACAGAAAAATATATCTGAATAAGAAATAAATATTGATACATTTTTATAAATTCAAATATATGTTGATATTAACCTTTTATTAGCTCATGTTTTTTCTGTTGTAATTATGCCATAAGTTCTATTTCTTTTAAGAATTTACTATTAAATATCCTCACCTCCACACTTATATTTTGCATGAAAGAAAAGACTCAAGTTATTAACTAATCATCTCAAATGTCTGAAAATACGTAATATTTCAGTGAATATTAATATTCATAAAACAAATTAAAATGAATAACACATGCTTACACTTATGCATTTACTAAAACATGTGGATAAATATGTCTCATTGACTCATATTTTTGTTCCTAAATACAAAATAATTTTCAAAAAGCAGAAAATATTTTTATTGCTTTACTTACTAATTCAAGACATATGCAATTTCTTCAATGTTTCAGGGACCTAAATTTTATAAGCAATGTTTTTCATTAGTGTTGATTGTCTTATTAAATGCCAGATTATATATTATATATAATTCAAATCACTAGGTAGTTAATTGTGTGTATAATGTTTACACAGTGTCAACTGAATTTGCAAATATAATAGTAGCTTAAAATATGTTGTCATTTGTTAGACAATCAGCAGAGTACCTGGTTTAACTGATAGAGTACTGATAAAACTAGGCTTTTACTTTTGTTTGTAAAAATGTCATGCTAATGTCCAAAGGAACAGACTTAATTTTTGTTTTCATTTGCAAAGATCTACATAGCTTTTCATATATATATATATATATATATATATATATATATATATATTTGATTTTAAATTACCAATGATTTAGATATTTAAAAAATACAAAAAATAATACATATTTAGAACAAATAGTACAAAGACACTTTATGGGATGTTAGACTACAGAGTACCTCTCCTGGATCTATAAACTGGTTTAGGGCAGCCCGGGTGGCTCAGCGATTTAGCTCCTGCCCTTGGCCTGGGGTGTGATCCTGGAGACCCAGGATCGAGTCCCACGTCGGGCTCCCTGCATGGAGCCTGCTTCTCCCCCTGCCTGTGACTCTGCCTCTCTCTCTCTCTCTCTCTCTCTCTGTGTCTCTCATGAATAAATAAATAAAATCTTTAAAAAATAAAAAAATAAACTGGTTTATAAATGATTTTGAACCACTGCTTTCTTATCTGTAATATATAAAGGAAGACAATGGGGTAATCTCTTCCAGCTATACAATGATATGAACTTCAATCTAAGTAGTTAACATTTTGAAATATTCCCAGTGTATTTTCACTGCCTTGTTGGTCATTTTTACTCTGAAAACTACTACCAATGGAGTAGGGCATGAAGATGAATCTCAGTGGTCCAAAGAAATATTAATATTGCCATAAGTAAAATGATTTAACTTCTGGAGCATACCTTTAAGAGAAACTCACAACCAAAATAATGGCTTGAGAAAGGCTGGCTTTGTTTTGAATTTAAAGGTGCTTTCCTTTCTTGGAAATCATTGGTTATACAATTTAAACTATGTATCCCTGCGTAAGCATCCCATAATGACAAATCGGAGCAGTACCCAGATTCTTTTTTTTTTTTTTAATTTTTATTTATTTATGATAGTCACAGAGAGAGAGAGAGGCAGAGACATAGGCAGAGGGAGAAGCAGGCTCCATGCACCGGGAGCCCGACGTGGGATTCGATCCCAGGTCTCCAGGATCGCGCCCTGGGCCAAAGGCAGGCGCTAAACTGCTGCGCCACCCAGGGATCCCCAAGTACCCAGATTCTAAACCTGCCTTGGTGGCATAAAACTGTCTGACTTGTGTGTGTGTGTGTGTGTGTGTTTGTGTGTGTGTGTGATGTTTGTAGCTACATTAGTAATTTCGGGCTGTCATCACAAAATAATATAGATCAAAGAAAAGTATTTTCTCACAGTTCTGGAGTCTGGGAGTCAAAGATCAGGTTGGCGGCATGGTCAGTCTGGTGAGACCTCTGTTCCTAGCTTGCAGATGGCCACCTTCTTGCTGTTTCTTCCTACAGTGGAGAGAAAGCAAGGGAGCATGTTCTCTTGGTATCTCTTCTTCTTAGGGCTCTGATCCCATCCTGAGGGCCTCTCCTCCATGACCTCATCTAAACCCAATTATCACTCAAAGATCACATCTCTAATTACCATCCCACCTGGGGTTACTTGGCTTCAGCATATGAAACTGAGGAGCACACAATTCAGTACATAGTCATGGTATTTCTATAATTTCCTGTTCACATTTCATATCATTTTGGTTTTATTTTAGCTTCAGATAATCATTTCTTACTTTCTGAGAAATATATCTCTATGTGTAAATGGGGTGTCTCCCTACCTGCTGGGGAGCTGAGTGTCACAAGAACACATCTTCCATGTACTAGATGTTATCATCTTGCAGCTTCTTCTCTACCCTTCAATCTCCTAATGATATTTTGCCTTATGTATGTGAGCTGCCATAGGTCTGATTTTTATTTTTCTGTTTGAATTCATTCTACCCATTCCAAGATGTTTCCTCAACAATAAAAATTTAACGATTCAAAAAAAAAAAAAAAGAATTTTAAAGTAAAAAAAAAAAGTTAATAACCAGTCTATATTTATTTCAGCAAATTACAGTTATATTTTCCAAGCTAACTTACTCAAAGACAAGGATTTTTTTAAGACTGTATGTTCAGTTGAAAGAAAAATTGCTTTTTCAGTTATAGGTATCATGAAAATTACATAATTTATAAGTAGATATTGACTTTCTAAAATGAACATGGAAATTTATTGATCACAATGTATATCTTTATCCAGGCAACTTGAGAAATAATTAATCTTGATATTCATAGAAAATTTAAATCAATAAATGCATTATTACTTATAACTAAAAACTATAAGCAAACCGTGAGAAGCATTAATATTACCATTTTGTGAGCTGCTTTGATATTTTAACAATGTACTTTGAGACTTCAGTTCTAAATAGTAGCATCTCTTAAAATTATTTAGCTAACTAAAGTTTGTGTTAGGTAATGTCTCAAGATTACAACCATATGAAATGTTAAGGGACGCCTGGGGCCCCGGGATCGAGTCCCACATCAGGCTCCCTGCATGGAGCCTGCTTCTCCCTCCTCCTGTGTCTCTGCCTCTCCCTCTCTCTGTGTCTCATGAATAAATAAATAAAATACTAAAAATAAAATAAAATAAAATAAAATAAAATAAAATAAAAAAGTGTTAAGCAACTAGCTGAATCAAAACCTAACAGATGATGCAGTATACAGACTTTTTTTCATTTACTTGAAAAATAAATTTTAATAATCAACAAATTCTAATCAAAATGCTCCTTTTATTTTCATATCCACTTCAAGTTTGGTTTTAAGTAACGGGGTCTGTTCCTTATATCACCAACAAATTTTTACACAAGACTTAACTACTTCATATACTGGTAGGAGGTGACATGGATTCTGATACTTGTTTTTCCTTTGTGACTTTGAGTATTTAGATTTAATGATAATAAAAAAAAATGATCTTAACCATCAAAGCATTGAGTCATATGTTACAGGGCTAGAAAGCCAAAGGAAACACTGTCCTTGCACTTAAAGAGCTTACGACTCCTTTGGGGTGTAGATGAAAGTAAGAAAATTATGCAAGTTATCATGATACAACATAGACTGTAAAGGCCTTTGAAGAGATTATTTAAAATGAGAAAATCTTAAAAGGAAGTAAATATTATAGTGATGAGATAGCATTCAAGATGGACTTTTAAATTTGTGTAGAATTACAAAGACCGAAACAGACAGTAGGTTAAAGGGCACTGCAGTCAGAGAAACAGCAGGGAGCATGGGGGAAATGGGTAGAGTGAGAAACGTGCCCAGAGAGAGCAAGTGAGAAAGGTCATTCTAGAGTGAGCACATGTAGGGGAATAATAGTATATAAAAATGGAAAAGTATTTTTGAATCATATTGTAGACTAATTTAATTGCCAGAACTTTATTGACTAACTCAATAAATAATTTATTTTGGACTAGAATTTCAGAGGTCATACCACATTAAGAACACATACTTCCCATTACAAGAAACACCAGGCTTCAGGA
Organism: Canis lupus dingo; assembly: GCF_003254725.2. Lineage (NCBI taxonomy): Eukaryota > Metazoa > Chordata > Mammalia > Carnivora > Canidae > Canis > Canis lupus. The sequence goes on along the minus strand of NC_064246.1, from coordinate 84,168,871 downwards.
GTATACTGTGTTGTAGGAAAACAGGAACAAATGGCATAATTATAAGAATTTACCTAAACTACAATTATATGATTCTCAGCAGGCTGTGACAAAGAGGTGCACAGTACTTGAGGCTATATGATATAATATCTGATTTCATCAGAGGGACCAGAGAATTATCTAGAGAAAAAGATTTGAGTTCAGAAGGATAGAGGTCGGAGGAGGAGAATAGAGTCTTGCATGCATGTGAGAATATATGTGTACAATAAAAGGCTAGTGCAGATGGATCACAGATGGGAAAGTGTTGTCCTGTGATATGGGAGGTGGGAATGATGAGCCAGTCCCAGATGCTGTAGGGTCTTTTATTTGTTCTTTATTCTAAAAGTAATGAGAAATTATTTAAGAGAATAAGAAGAAGAACATTTTTATTACCAGAATTTCATTTTAAAAACATAGCATTCCCTACTGAGTGAAGAAGAATTGAAAGAGACAAAAAGGGTTTAGGGGAAGGGAAATGAAAATATCACCACAGTAAACCAGTTGAGAGAGAATGATTGTACCATAGAAGTGGTTTGGAGAGATATGTGTCCTAATTTAAGAAATATTTATTTTTATTTTTTTTTTCTAATTTAAGAAATATTTAGATGGAAAATGGAGAGATGCCTGGGTGGCTCAATGGTTGCGCATCTGCCTTCAGCTCAGGTCCTGATCCCAGGGTCTTGGGATCGAGTCCCACATCGGGCTCCCTGTGTGGAGCCTGCCTCTCCCTCTGCCTGTGTCTCTGTGTCTCTCTCTGTGTTTCTCATGAAAAAATAAAAGAAACCTTTAAAGAAAAAATGAAAATGGAAAGTACATTGTGGAAAATTAGAAATTAGAGAAACAGAATTATCTAAAGTTATTCTTTGCACTGGATTACAATGTTTTGGTTGAATGATGGTTATATACATTCTGATAGAGAACCCAGGTGAGACTGAAAAATGAAATGGTTTAAAGGAGGAAGTCCATAAACTCAGCTTCAGATATCTATGAGGTTCCTTTGAAATAGACACCCAGGCAAAGATGAGAATTTGCAATTTCAGAAAGAGTGAGTCTAGATTGGATATATAAAGTCATTGCATGGGTGTCTGGATGGTTCAGTGGGTTGGGTGTCACCTGCAGCTTGTGTCATGATCCCAGTGTCCTGTGATCCCCTATGTGGGCTCTATGTTCTGCGGGGACCCTGCTTCTCCTTCTGACTGCCACTCCCACTCTCTCTGTCTCTCTCTCTCTTTTTGTCAAATAAATAAGTGTGGTCTTTAAAAAATAGTCAATGCTTGAGCATTGCACAGGTAATTATTGGTATTGGAGCAGTAAGTGAGCACCGCTTGGGAGCAATAAAAATGTAAAAATATATCCCAAAAGGCTGACCAAGTAGAGTGGGGAAAAGCAGAAAGGAGATCAGAAAAGGATAAGTGAGTGTTAAAAGAAAGCCTAGAGTGTGATGTCACAATATTGTTTCAAGAAAGAGCCCACAAAAATAAATAAATAAATAAATAAATAAATAAATAAATAAATAATAAATAAATAAATAAAAAAGAAAAAAAAAAGGAAGAGTCTACAAGAGCAGAAGTGCTGAGATAGCAAGTAAAAGGATATTGACCATCAGCTTTCCAGGTGGAGAGATCAATGAAGATGGTAGAAATGCTACTTCAAAAAAAAAAAAAAAAAAAAAAAAGAAGGAAGGAAAGAAAGAAAGAAAGAAAGAAAGAAAGAAAGAAAGAAAGAAAAAGAAAAGAAAAGAAAGAAAAGAAAAGAAAGAAAAGAAAAGAAAAAAGAAAAAAAAGAAAAGAAAAGAAAAGAAAAAGAAAAGAAAAGAAAAAAAAAGAAATGCTACTTCCGGGAACTTACAGTAGAGATAGAAGATTGTTCTGGGTGAAGGAGGAAGAGGCAGACACAGAAATGGAGCCAGTGTTCCTAGGTGCCTATTTCAAGGATTGGCTTACATAGGGGTGACAACTCTGTAATTGGAGAAGCAGATAACTAAAATGGAGGATTTAAAAAAAAGAAAAAAAACTGGACTATTGAGCATATTCAATGGGAAAGTGAAGAAAACGAGACCCTAATCCTTTTGGTACATGATTTAAACCATTAATTTTCCTGTTAGAAAACTAATACACCCAAAATAAAATGATGAGTTGGAGCTAAGGCCCCTGGGAAGAGGCAAAAGAAAAGAAGGGCTGATGCGCTCAAGCTTACTGTGGGCTTTCAGAGTGGATGTACGTTGATGGCAAAGAGATGGAAATAGAGAGGCAAAGAGACTGATGAATGGTTTTTGAAAAGATAACACCTAGTGCCACCGGTGGAGGTTCTTACCTGGAAATTAGAGAGACGTGTGGGAAATAAAGACAAACGGCAAGGATACAATCCTTGGTGTCTGAGAGTAGATGATGGCATAATTCATAGGGAGGATGAGGTGTTTCCTCACAGACAGGTTGAGGATGACCCTCACTTCAGCGAATCTGCTCGTACAATGTTCATCGATGGCCTCCACGTTGCCGAGCCCGATGGTTAGTTTTCTAACTTCATTTTGCTTGGAACTGTTCGTAGCATTTACTACGAGTTCTCAGCACTTCCTAAGAGATCCTTTCTCCATCTGGCTTTAGGAAACCCTCTCCTGAATTTGTGGACACTGTCATCCTTTTGTGATTTCTTGGCAAAATTTTGCAGAAATCCAGGGCTCAGTTCTTGGATATCTCCAGTTTACTAACTTCCTGGGTGACATTTTCTATTAAACGGCTTGATTCAGTATCTGCCGATCAGCGAGTCCTGCATTATTAGTATCTCAATCCAGAATTCTAACAAGATATCTTTTTAATACTAGACTATTTTTGCTTGAAAATTAAAAAAAAAAAAAAGATTTTTTAAAAAAAATTAACGTGATCCAAACCCACTTCCTCATGGGAGTCTCTTAGTAAGAACATGCCAATCTTGCACTCTTTCTTTCTTAAACTCATAAGTAAACCCTTTCCCCCCTTTTCTTGTTCTTAGGTCAAGAGTCACACCTCACATCCATTCCATCATCTGACCACTTCTGTCTGTCGCTACTGCTCTCAGACCCCTTCCTTACTTCTCCCATCACTGGTCTTCTTCAGACCTGCCGCCCACCGCGCTCTTTTTGGTATGAACTAGCCATGCTCATACTTGGAAGAATTATACCTGCTTCTCTCTCCTCTTGGAATAGCCTTACCTTTATATTCACAAAGCTTGCTCTCTCGTCTTAAGTCTCTGCACATATTTATTTTTATTTTTTTTAATTCTCCCTGAACACCATTATAAAAAGCAGCCTGAAAAAAAATAATAAAAAATAAAAAATAAATAAAAATAAAAAAAAATAAAAAGCAGCCTGCCTCACATCCATACTCTCTATAACGTTGGCATGATTGGTTTTCCCCATGGTGGTATACCGTGCCATGTGCAGTTTGTTTTTACTATTTTATCTTCTTATCTCATTGTCCCCTCTGGCTAGAGTAGCACCATCCAATGGGATTTTCTGCATAATGGAGTTGCTCTACATCGGGGCCTTCCAATCTGGTAGCTGCTACCACGTATGTATTTTGATAACATGAAATGTCCATAGAAGGACTGAGAAAATGGGCTTTAATTTTATTTAACTTTAAATTGTAATTTAAATCGTAATTAAAATATTTAAATTTTAATTGTAATTTAAATAGCCACACATGGTATATTATCTTGGATAATGCAGAGCTAAAATGTAAGCTGCTATGGCAAGGATTGTTTTTGTCTTGTCTACTTCTTTAATTGTTTTGCATAGGCCACTGTCTAAAGTACAGTATGTGCTCAATAAATAGATTAATGAACAAAAGTAGGAGTCCGGGGGCACCTGGGTGTCTCAGTCGGTTAAAACGTACGCCTTCAGCTCAGCTCATGATCCCAGGGTCCTGGGATCGATTCCCCACATCGGGCCCCCTGATCAGTGGAGAGCATGCTTCTCCCTCTCCCTCTGCTGTATCACTCCAGCTTGTGCTCTCTCCCTGGCTTGCGCTCTCTCCCTGAAATAAGTAAATAAAATCTTTTTAAAAAGTAGAAGTACAGGGATGCCTGGATGGCTCAGAGGTTGAATGTCTGCCTTCAGCTCAGGGCACAATCCTGAGTCTGGGGATCGAGTCCCGCATTGGGCTCCCTGTGAGGAACCTGTTTCTCCCTCTATGTCTCTGCCTCTCTCTGGGTGTGTCTCTCATGAATAAATAAATAAAATATTTTTTTAAAAAAGTAGAAGTCCAGTAAGTAGTTAACCATATTAAATCTAAATCACAAGAGATGATTAATATAGATAAAACCAGAGGTAAAGAGTTTTTTTTTTTTTAATCTGAGTTTAAAAAGACAGTGAATAAGCAAACAATGGTATTTTAAGAAGATGTTTCAAGAAGGAGATACTTGCAACTAAATATTTGGAAGAGTTTGAGAAGAATGAAAAGCCACAAAATAAGACCCTTGAATTTGAAAAAAAAAAATGATAGTCATGAGCAATTATAGATAGAGAAGAATCAGTGTCTCGGTAGAGGAGTGTCAAGAAATTCATCCTAAATCCAAAAAAAAAGTTTAGGGTGGGATTGGATTTGGGAACGTTGGATAAATTAGGCAAATCAGTCCACTTGGCTATTAAAAACTGGAAGGAAAATAGAAGTTATAATGGTGTTGGAGAAAATTAGAATCTCTATTTTTTTCTTTTATTTAATAGCAATTGAGTACACTTGTGACCCTTGTTGCAAAAATAGTGAGAGGTATTCTAAGAAGCAGAAAATAATTGATAGACTAGGCTCTCAGAGCAGAGAGTTTTGGATTGGCTCAGGTTATAGATTTAAATTGGAAAAGAAGATTCTCTGTCTTTCTCTGGAGTGGGAAAGAGACCACAGGAAGGTTGAGGGTAAGGAATATCTTTTCAGTCATCCTGGATCGTAACAGAACGAGGGGCAAGTATCTGATTTAAATAGAGAATAACACTGCTCCAGAATAGAGGAGCGCTGTGGAGTAGCAACGGAGGTCCAGCGGAGGTCAGAAAACATGAACAAATCATGTTTTCATGGACATTGCCAATCATATTTGGCAGCTCTGGTGTTAGAAGACAGGACCTATTAATTAAAAAAAAAAAAAAAAAGTCAATCTGTGTCAAGATGACAAGAATCAGGGGACCCCTACAGAAAAAGAAAGAGAAATATAGTGTGATGATTGAACTTTCTGGAGGAGGTGGCATAGACTAATATCACACAGCGGAAGGCCCTCCCTAGGAGCTACAGGATGAAGCAAGACTGAAGCTGCATCCGTTCTTGTCCCAACAGATGTAAAGGTAGAAGTAAATTTAGCTCTTGTACCTAACACATAATTGCTGTACATAAAAATGAAAAAAAAAATACCCAGAGGGGCACCCGAGTGGCTCAAGGAAGCACCCAACTCATCATTTCAGCCCAGCTCATGATGTCATGGGCTGTGGGATGGAGCCCCAGGTCAGGCCCCACACACAGCAGAGTCTGCTTGAGATTCTCTCTCTCTCCGCCCACTTGTGCACATGCTCGCTCACTCTCTGTGTCTCCCAGATAAATAATTCCGAAGAACACTACCGAGAATAACGCTGATTGCAATGAACTACAAAATTGCTTACACATATTTCACAGTGTTGGCATTGGAATAGGATTTCTAGAGACTATTTCTCTCTTCCATGATGCGTTTCTTCAGGGTGTTGAGAATAAGGCCTTGTCCGGAGAGTAAATTCCCTCCCTCACCAAGTGAATGCAGATTGACTTCTCAGCACTAATTCTCATGTATCCGCATGTAAACATCACCCCTTAGACCCAGGCTACATTCTGTGAGCATCTGAAGACACCTTCCTGGTGTGTTGAGCATCTCGGCTCGCCCCAAGTGTGTGTGCGCCGTCGGGGCCTGCACCTGCTTGGCCCCCTCTGTACCCTCTGAGGGATGCCCTGCTGTTGGCGGTCCAGCCTTCTGACTGTGACAGTTAAAAATAAATATAACCTTTGGAATGTTGGTAGCTACCAGGCCGTGACCTCTGGAATGCCTCGTGTTCAACGCACTCTTTCTGAAGGTCCCTGCATTCTAGTTAGGAAATGCCAGGCCACTCACCCGGCCTTCTAGGCCCCTGGGGGACTTCTCCCTACATGGACTGATGACTTGCACTCCTGAATATAAAAGTCTCAGGTCCTTTGCATGCTTTCTTCCTGGGCCTCACATGTTCCTGCTTCTGGATTTCCTAATTCATTCTGTTACGATCCATCTGCGATGGACTGAACGTTTCTGGTCCCTTAGATCTACATGTTCCCATGAACTGACCAAGTCCCCCGCATGTACGTGCTGAAACCCTACCCCTCACGGTGCTGTTACCAAGGAGGGGGGCTGCTGTGGGGTGATACGGTGATGAGGGTAGGGGCCTTACAAACAGGACGATGTCCTCAAGCAGGAGGCCCTGGGCCCATCCTCGGCCCCGTCTACCATGCAAAGTTGTGGTGTGAAGGCTACTGTCAGGAAAGACCGTCAGTCCCCTAAGACCCCAGACCTGCCAGGGTCTTGAGGGCAGCCTGCCTGGGCTCCAGGACAGTGAGAGACTTCTTACTGGTAAGCCACCCCATTTCTGGCCATTTATTTTTTTTTTAATAGGAGCTCAGATCGACACTACCTCAATTAACCTGCCAAAAACAAAGTCTTAGAGATCTGTGTTTTCTAATGTTTGCCTACCTTAAAAGAGTGAAATTGTATTTTGTCTTTATTCCACCTTCACATTTATGGTTTGGTTGGATGTAGGGGTCTACTTTAGAATTGAAGATACTCTTTCCACACTCAATGTTCTGAATGGGGGTTTGGTCTTGGTTTTTAATGGAAATCATTTTTTAATGTTTTTATTTATTTGAGAGAGAGAATGCATGAGTGCAAGAGCAGGGAGAGGGACAGGGGGAGAAGGGGAAGCAGGCTCCAGCTGAGCAGGGAGCCCATGGGGCTTGATCCCAGGATCCTGGGATCCTGGCCTGAGCTGAGGGCAGATGCTTACCCGGCTGGGCCACCCAGTCGCCCCACAACTGGAGTTTGGTACCCATCTTCACCATCCCTGCTTTATGACATGTTTGTTTGATTTTATCTCCTACTGTGTATTTTTCCCCAAATTTTCAAGATTTTTTTTTTTTTTTTTTTTAATTTAAAAGAGCTGATCTTTTCACTGCTTTTGGTCACAGGTGCATTTTTTTAAATAAATTAATTTTATTTTTTTTAAGATTTTATTTATTTATTCATGAGAGACACACAGAGAGAGAGAGAGAGAGAGAGAGAGAGAGAGACAGGCGAGAGAGAAGCAGGCTCCATGCAGGGAGCCCGATGTGGAACTCGATCCCAGGTCTCCAGGATCATGCCTTGGGCTGAAGTCAGGTGCTTAACTGCTGAGCTACCCAGGGATCCCCTAGGTGCATTTTTTTTTTTAACATATACAATCTCTTCTCAAAATCAGTGAGTTAAAAATGGTATCTTTCTGCAGTTGATTTAAGTTAATTGCTGGGGCAAGACGGCCAATGGTGCTGTCATTTTTCGCTAAAATTTGCTTTTGATTACTTGGTCTATCCCAGGTAGACAAAAAGGGTCTGGAAATAGATGGTTAAGTAAGAGAGACCTATAACATAATCCGATACTGGTCAGTTCTCTACCCTTCTACACCCCGGGTTGAGTTGTGAGGGCACTGCGCCTGCTCTCTCAGTCTGCTGGGCTGCTATGACAAAGTAGCATAGCCTGAGGGTCTTATACACCACAGGGACTTGTTTCTCACAGTGCTCAAAGCCAGAAGTCCAAAGTCAGGGGGCCAGCACGGTAGGGTTCTGGTGAGAGCCCTCTTCCACGTTGCAGACAACTACTGCCCTCCAGTTTTCTGCTCCTGTGGTGGAGAACAGAGCAGTTCTCTGCGGACTTTTATCAGGACATGAATCCCACTGGTGAAGCAGAGCGTCAGGACTTCATCTAACTCTGGTTACCCCTCATGGGCCCACCTGCTGGTAACATCCAAGGGGGGGTGATGGTTCAGCATATACATTTAGGGGGATACATTCATTCCACCACTCGCACACATGCATGTGTGTGTAGGTACACACACAGTGAGAGGAAGAGAAGGTGGAAAGAAAGGGAGAAAGAGATTTCTGGATGTTGGAAAAGTATGAGTAAAGTGTGAATAAAAAAACGAGAGCCATAAGTGACATAGCTGTTGTTTTCCTGTAACTAGACCTTACGCAATCACTTTTATTACTTCATTTTAGTAAACTTGTCTCAGTTGTCATTTGATCCCAGTACTTTAGAACCCTGTTCATTGCAGCTAATTCTCTTAGATCCATTTCCCAATACAACTCTGTTTATGCAAATGAGACCTTTCTTGGCTATAATCCTTTGGGCCTACCTTCAAATGTTCTCATTCTTTATATTATAATTGTATCTCTAGAATATCCTACCTTAGGTTTCAAAGGGAAAGTTGCAGACTCTGAAACTGTATTCTAGTTTATGATTAATATTGTATTGTTTGGCTATGAATTCCTCAAAAAAAGTAACTTATAATTGTGGGAGGCTGCATATATATGCATATGTGTTGTTTCTTACCTAGCATCCAAATTCAACATGTACATTGTTGAAAAATAGTAGAAATAATATAATTTTATGAACTTACTTTAGATTTCGGGGAACTCAGAATGCCTCTGGAATGATTATGGGTTTTCTTCCCAAAATCACTTTCTTAAGTGCTTGCAGGTCAAAAGGATTTGGGATCTTGGCCTTATTAATAATCTTCCTTTTTATCTGAAAAAAAAATATGATTCATAAAATGTAGCAATTTGTTAGCTTGATGTTATAAAGTTCTGCTGGTCCTTTGGAAGAGCTAAGTTACACATTCCCAACGAGATAGTAAAATGGTATCAAATAATGTTTTGCAAAACCTTACATATTTTAATGACTTTCCAGTGTATTTTGCTGCATTTCTTCTCCTGGCCCTGCAGTCAGTCAAAGAGGCTGACGTCAGGGAACTGCATCCTCTAAAAGCCCTTGGCTTCTTTCTCTCAGTAGGCTTGGTAGGAGAGACATCACAGGCCCATGTTCTTCTTGTTCTCTCCCAATAGAGGTTGGTATGCGCAGAATTTCCCCAGCTCCTTTCTGGGTGCCATCTCCCTCAGCTACCTTCCTCTTTAGGTTCCATTAACAGCTCTCCCCCTTGCCTCCTCAGAAATGAGATCATAAGTGTTTTTTTGTTTTTTTGTTTTTTTCACCATTCTCCATTGTTAGCTATGGCTAATCTAACACCTCTTGTTGGTTTTATTCAATTAATGTTCAAAGACATTGGAATCATGACCCTGAAATCACTCTCCATATTCTCTGTTCCAATAAGGACATAAAAGATGAGATGCAAGATGGTCTCCCTTGAAGGTATGTAAAGGAAACTGAGGTGTTTGGAAGAATTGTTTAAGATGAAGTGGTTTAGCCTGCATAGACACTTGGGCCAACAAAGTTTAGCAGCAGAAAAACTAATTTATGGCAATTACACGTTTAATGTTGTGTGAAGAGTTTCAGAGCGAGGGAAAAAAGTTATCTATTTTATTTCCAATGTTCAAATTCCATTGCTCAAATGAAATGATATGCTTCCATAGGTTAGAACAAAAAGAAAGGCTTTTATTATTATTATTATTTAAGGAGGGCATTTCTAATGATCTCAGAGCGACATATGTCTAGAATGTGTTTGGATGTGTTCACTTAGCTAGTTCTTAAACATGCAATTCACTATTCTTCCTAATGCTATATCTAATATAGGATATGTTTTCTATTTTTTTTTAAGATTTTATGTATGTAACATAGAGAAGGAAAGAGGGAGAGTACAGGAGTGGGGTGGGGGGAGCAGAGCAAGCAGACACCCCACTGAGCAGGGAGCCCGATGAGGGGCTCCATCCCAAAACCCTGAGATTATGACCTGAGCTGAAGGCAGATGCTTAACAGACTGAGCCACCCGGTGCCCCTAGAATATGTTTTCAATTTATATATATTCAATATGTATTTTACATACCATTATAACCGGGAGTTTATTATTCTATTCAGTCTAAGCTACCTAGTTCAGTTAGACATATTTTTTCCCAACAGATTAGAAATTATTATTATTTTTTATTTATTTTTTTTCAGATTAGAAATTATTTATGGCTAAACTTTATCACCCAAAAAATAATTTTAAAAGTCTAAAACAATATAAACAAATTTAGAAGAAATTATTGAATTTGCAATTCTTGACTTAAATAATTTTCAAATAGATAACTCTTGACACAGTTGAATATTTTATGTGTCAAATCTTTACTGCAATTTATCAACATCTTATACAAAGTTAAATAATAGCACCCTATACTAATAACAAAATATAAAACTTTCTGTCAACATAACTTTGAATTTCTATGTTCTGAGAACATATTTAATATTTGAATTTAATGAATTAGATAGCTCAAATAAACTTTCTATGTGTTTTAAAATATCACATTTTGAAAAAAAAAATATCACATTTTGAAAATGTAACTCAAAATTGAGTCAATTTATTACTTTCTGATTTTATTGCTCTGTGCATATGACTTCTTACAAATGTCTACAACTTATTTATCTACTCCATTTTTAATTTTTTTCTGAGCCCAAATTAGGACATTCCTCCTTCATTCTATCCTTGGAAATAATTTGAACAGCAAATAGTTCTAATTTGAGGTTTTTGAGATTCTAATCCAGAAACCTTGACTTGCATTCATTTTCATTCAAATATCAGGTTGTTCCAGTTTCAATTCTTTGTTTTAGAATTCTTTATTTATAAAATAAAATAACTGGCAAATGATACATACCTTTCTAATTATCCAAGTCATTCCTTCTACTACTGAAAGGATGAGTTGGTACATGCTACTCATATGACTCAAAGTTTCAAATGTCACTTTGAAAATTCTTTTATTTTTAAGATTTTGTTTATTTATTCATGAAAGACTCAAAGAGAAACAGAGAAAGAGAGGCAGAGACACAGGCAGAGGGAGAAGCAGGCTCCATGCAGGGAGCCTGACGCAGGACTCGATCCTGGGACTCCAGGATCATGCCCAGAACCAAAGGCAGGCGCTAAACTGCTGAGCCACCCAGGGATCCCCCACTTTGAAAATTCGTAAGTAATACTTTCACTCTGAAGTAACAAAAGTTTACAGAATTGTAAGCTAAAGATCATGGGCTCTATGTGAAATCATTGGTATCCATCCCATAGTAGAATGGAAGAGTAAAATTTTTGTGCAACAGAATTGGCCAACTCTTGCTTCTGTTTCTCCCAACTATAGTAACACATCTTGGATAAATAGATTGCATATATCAGGATGCTATGATGGTTAATTTTGTGGGTTAACTTGAGGGTGTTTTTTGATGAAATTAACATTCAAGCTGACAAACTGAGTAAGCAGATCGTCCTTCTTAATGTCAGTGGGCCTCATCCAATTAGTCGAAGGCCTGAATAAAACAAAAAGATTCATCTCCCTGAGCAAGAGAGAATTCCAGAATATTGCCTCAGTCATCACCTGCACGATTGGCTCTCCTGGGTCTTGACCCTGCCTACCCACTGTGTGGAGTTGGGCTTGCCTATCTCTGTGATCAAGGAAGCCAATATGCATCATATACTTTAACATATTTTGCTAATCAGTTGGTTCTATTTCTCTAGAAAATCCTAATAGATGCAAATTAATTGCTCCAACATAATTTATCAGAAATTTTGATATGACTATAATTCATAGGAATCTATTATTTTTTGAGGGAACTTTTCTGGTTTTTGTTTACCATCATTATCTAATCCTTGAGGAGACAAAAAAGAAAAAAAAAAAAAAAAGACCAAATTAAAATACAATCAAGTTTGGGGCATTGCACTAATGGTGGTATGATATATTGTGCAATTTCTCTCTCAGAAAACATACATTAAACAAGAGACAAAAGTATTAAAAACAGTATCTGAAAAATACATAAAAGCAGGCCAAAGTAGACAAAAACTTGAGAAAATTTTATTCAGAAAAGAGTGCTACTATATCTAGTTAGAATTGAAAGTTGATAGTTCTTTTAACCTCCCCCTGCTGTTTCCCATCTATTAATCCACAGCTCAGATGGCAAAAAAGAGCAGTGTTATCAACTTCAGTAGGCAAATGATGGAGTTCAGAGCCACAGAGAAGTTAGCAAGTAAAGAGGAATCTCACCGAATCAAAAATGACACATTATGTACACAAGGAAACCAGGGACAGATCTAAAGTTCACTTCTCTTCAGAAACAAAGGAGAAGAAAATCTGTATTTAAAAAGCGGAAACAAAAGTTATCTCCAACAAAGGGTTCTATATTCGGTAACCTTATTCTTCAAAAAAGAAATTGAAATTATGACATTTTCATAATGTATTATTACCAAGCTACACTTTAAAAATAGGTAAAATGCTTGAAGCCAAAGGGAAATTACACCAGATGGTAACTTTACAGGAATGTATGAAAAACAGTAGATATGATAAATATATGGTGGATTACACACACGTACACATTGTATAATTTTGAACCATATATGACATAAAAATCCATCTATTATAAATATATTAACCTGTTAAATTATATAAAGGACATGGTAATTTTAAAGCAAGAATTATAACACGTTTGTATCATATATAGATGAAATATATTTGTACCATAAATAGCATAGAGAGGGTATTAATTGAAATATGTTACTGCAAAGTTCTTATATTTTATCAAAAGTAGTTCTACATGAAAATCAGTTGGATTATAATAATATAAAGATGCATGCTGCAATCCCTAGATCAACGATAAAACTAATGCAAATAATGATAAAAGTCAATGGAATTAAAATGGTGTATTAAAGTATTTGTATAATCAAAATAGGGCAGAAAAAGAGAAACTATGAGGTAAGACAGCTATAAAACGCATAACAAAATCAAGACCCGTTTGTATACTTTATCAGGAAATGCATTTAAAATATAAAGACTCCTGCTTCCTCCTAGGAAGTAGAAAGTTGAGAAAAGCATCACACTTATTCTCTCAACAAGAAAATTTGGGGTGATTTACAAAACGATGGCTTTACTTGAAACGATTAGGGTTGGGTTTAAAGGGCAACGAGCAAGCCTGAAATCCAAGGATATTCAATCACTTCTAAGACACATGGGGCACACAGATATCTGTCTGTGACAGGGTATGTGAAAAAAGAAATGACCACAGAAGCCCCCCCAAAATGATATTTAAAACCTAAGGGAAAACAAAACAAAACAGTGAACCCTTCCCAGAGCAACACTGAAGATTTCCTACCGGTACAAGGAAGAAAGGAAGAAAAGAATAATATGTATTTAATATATACATTAAATTAACATATAATATTAATATCTTAATATATGTCAATTAATAATCAATATCAATAATTAATATATCAATAAATGATATTATTATATATTAATATATAATATATATATCCCTCGTTACGTCCTGGAAGAAGAGAGACAAATCATTGAGGCCAAATCGCTTAGAGATTTCCTACCACCTGAAGATGGGGACAGTGGTGGAGAAATCCCCCCTCCTGAGACCCGAGGCTGAGGCCGCAGCAGAGCAGAGAGCAGCATCCTGCCCACCATCCATCCGTAGGCCAGCCTGCACTTAGGAGCAGGACAGCACGAGGGCCTGAGGAAGGACCAGGGCATGGGGACATCCCCCACCTACGGGAATGCAAGGAAGACCTGATGCTAAGGATGGACCAAGAAAATGGAGAAAATACCCTCAATGTGGAAACCACACACACTGACTGGCCCCCCACACACAGTGGTGGGGCACAGTGTAATGCTAGAGAACCCTGAGGGTAGGGTGTGCTGAACTTCTGACAGCAATAACAAAATCAAAACCCAGCTCAGCTTCCTGCCAGATTGATTGCATCCCCCCCACCCCTCATCCTCTCAGGCTCTGGACGAAGCAAACTTCTGTACAAGGTGCCATCCTCTGTAGAGTCACGAAAGGCGATGAAAGTGACAATGAGTTAAAATGGACTCAAGGATAAACAGAAAACTTGAATCGCCTGAAATCAATTAAACCATCTAATCATTGTATACCTGCTTGCGATAAAATCTCCAGGCCTTCCAGGTCTTCACTGGTGATTTTTATCAAACTCTGAAGAATGAATAATACCGAATCGACACAACTGTGTCAGACAACAGAGAAAGTGGAAGTATTCTCCGGAATGTTTTATACAGATGTTACCTTGATATCAAAACCCAAGAAATAGATTACAGGAAAGGGTACAAGATCACTTATAATCATGGCTACATAAATCCTTACTGTTACCTGAGCACATCAAATCTAGCAATATATAAAAATAATTATCCATCACGACAAACTGAATGTTACCTTAGAAACATGTTATCTTTAAAAAGAGGTTTCTAGTATGCAACTTGCAGTCAAATGTGTTTTTTGAACAATTCAGAAGATTAAAATAATTATCTACCCATTCTTTTTCACTGCTTTAATTTAAATTAAGTCCCTTTTCTGACTTAAACTAAAACCTAGTATCAAGTATTTCTTCTCACTCTAATCTTGTTCTTACCCATGTTCAGCATATATATGTTAATATACATACCTATATACACACACACATATATATGCATACATATATAAAGTTGAGTTTTAAAAATATGAGGTTAAATTATGTACATATTTCAAATATATATAGTTTTTAATATATATATTATTTTTTATTTTTGTATTTTCTGGATTGGTTATTTTAAAATTTTAAACAACCTTACCTTTGTTTTTTACTTTAACCAAACTTTATATTATAAAAAAAAGTATTATAAGTATCATTTATAGTAATTAATATCAAGATTATTATCATCACCTTAAGGAAATTTTGACCATTGAACCAGGAAATCATTAATCTTTTTTCTATATCATCTGGTATTCACTTGCTTTGATTGAAAGCTGATAATTCACAGTTATTTCCTTTAATCAGATTTACATACTGCATTTACTAGTTTAAGTTATTTTTTGTGTTTCTTTTGCATCTGATAATTTCCATTGCAAATGTATTTTCATTAAAGTTACATTTCAGAAATTTAAAGTAAACCATGAAAAAGCTCTCCCTTTGAAATATTTGCTAGAATCAACATTTATATCATAATCATGTTGTTATCCAAATAAATTAGAGATAAAATTGTCTAAAAAATTGTCTATTAATCAAACAAAAATTGTCAATTTTATTCTGAGATATGTGATCATTACTTAGAATCTGTGGGAAATGTTTATAAATAAAAATAAGGTGAAGAAGAGAAAGACGCATTTTCAACCATAACATCACAGTTTCCTAATGAAGAGTAAGGGAACATATTAGTTGGGGCTACCTACCACTTAAGTAAATATATTCCAAATAAAATGATTAAAGAAACACATAATAGATATTTTAATTGGCCAAAGATTAATAAGCATATTCAAAGAATAATTTCTTTTTTAAAGATTATTTATTTATTTATTCCTGAGAGACACACAGAGAGAGGCAGAGACACAGGCAGAGAGAGAAGCAGAATCCCTGTGGGGACCTGATGTGGAACTCAATCCCGGGACCCCAGGAGCATGACCTGAGCCGAGTTCAGATGCTCAGCTCAGTGGCATCCTTCAAAGAATAATTTCTGATTGAAGTGGTGTTTATACTGAACAACAGAAAGTCTACACATAGAGCAAAAGTTTGAAACATTTAAATAAATCACCATGTTCATTTTGGCAATCCTATATTTGGCTTCTTTTTCTTCCATTCTTTCAATTTAATATAAATTTAGACTTTTGACTCTGGGAGAAATATGAACCTTTGATTGATTATGAAAGACTATATTCAAGGAAATACTAAACAATATCATATTAAAGCACCACCACCCCCTTTTGGATTCCTTGTGGCAGACAAATAAAGGAATAGAAATTACAAGTGCAGGTGAATAATAGCCTGTCAGAATGAACAAGGGAAATGAAGATACTTGTGAAGTTGTGTTTTTATTTGAATTATTTCTATACACATGGAAAAAATGAATTTCTAATAAATGGTTTATTTTTAACATAAGGAACAAAATATGGGACAATTTATTTAACTTGTGGTTTGTATAGGCAAGAAGGAGATGTCATTCTCTGCGTAAATGCATTATTTCCAATTTGGAAAGAACAAGAACACACACTTCAGAAGCCCTTCAAAAGATAAAATTTGAGAGCCAAATCCATACAAACCTCATCATGAGAAAGGGTAATAACATTTCTGTCTGTCAACTCTAAATTGTCTCCGAGGTACAGCCAAACCACATACATTTGTTTCTACTAGATCACAGATTACAATTTATTTTTGGCATGAGATGGGAGTGAAGTGGTTCAATATAAGAGGGGGCGTGATAAAGCTAAACTGAAAGAAGCCAATGCACAGAGCTTAGTCTGCAGAATCCTTGAGATATCGCCTTGGGAAATATTCTGGAAGAACTCTGTGGACTTGACAGAACCATTTTCTAGCTATCGGACTGATAGAGGTCTGAGCCTTTTTTAGATCCTGTAGTTACTTTCCATAGTCATTTTTAGGCACTAGGTATATAAAGTAGTTCTACTAGAGATGTACAAATTTACCTGTTTCTCTTCATTTCTCCCTTTCTTCTTGTCTTTAGTGGACGCCTACAAAGTCTGTGTTTTGAATTTTTGCAACTATAAAAAGGAATATTGTTGATTTACCAGCATACTTATCTTTCATGGATAAATATTATAATCTTACTTTAAGGTGTGTTCTATGCACCTACATGCTCATTTTACAGAATTAGAGATTTTTTTCATAAGTATAGCTTTCACATGTCCCATACATAAAAATTCTTTTTCACACTTGAAAAGTCAATGGGACTCTGTGAGTCGGTGAATCAATTCTTTCCCAAATGTTTCCGCTCAGGAAATTGAGGTCAAAAGTGTTCTGTGACTGAAGGATGTTCAGGCCTCATGTCCTTTTAAAATCACGGTGAAAAAAAATAAATAAATAAAATCACAATGAAGGAAGCCTATATATTGGTCTTAAAGAATTACTACCCAGTTATAGCCATTGTTTCAATTAAATAAATCATACACTGGAGATTGTACATTCTGGATCAGTTCATCCCATAGCAACTTGCCTTCCAGATTTACTGACATAATAGATAGACTTGCTGAGGTTCTTAGACTTCATTAGATCACAAACTACTCTTGAGTAACTGAAGAAACCATCGCCATCTTCCTAGCTTTTACACATCCAATCATATATGTAATTTCGAATGTTTACAAAACTCTGCATTATAAAGTTTGTAAAGTTGTCACATAAAACTAACCACCAGTAGGTGTATCCCTTGTCCAGTTGTTATCCATATGCATCTTCCTCAACCATATTTAAACTCTAAATAAAAACTTAAGGTTATATCCTTGTCATATTTCACCTAACATGCTACAACTATCCTGTATAGCCCAAATCATACTAACCATACTTAAAGATTATCATATAAACTCAACACACATGTTACATGATAATGGGAAAAGAGAGGGAAGAACAAAAGTATTTGCTTACTATATACACACAAACATATTCATAATAAAATAAGAAATACTCATGACAATTACAGTCTTCATTTCTGTAACTGGTCTTGAGGTTATACCTGGTATTTCTTCCACTACCCATGTGTATTCCCAATTCCCACAGCAAGCACCTCAGCTAACTGCGCTATATAACCCCAGAAGAGCTAGTCCCCTCAGAAAAAAAAAAAAGAGGATGATATCTCCCCATTAAGTACAACAATTAAAAGTGACAATGAATGTAAGCCATATAAAGAGATGCATTTCCCGCTCTCATTCAGCCTCCAGAGTAGCTGTAAAATTAAACATTAAATACATAAACATATATATAACTACATAATTAAAGTATTCTTAATAAAAATAAAATGAAGTGTCTAATTAAATGGAGAGTTAGGAAAACTGCTCTGAGCAAATAACACTTAAGAAGAAATAGGAGTTGAATGGGAATTAGGTAAAGAATTAAGAAGGAAACTATTGCAAGTGAACCATATATAATGGCTTAACAAACAAAAGAGTTTAACACATTCTAGAAACCAAAATACACATGTATAGGGACGCCTGGATGGCTCAGCGGTTGAGCATCTGCCTTTGGCTCAGGTCGTGACCCCAGGTTCCCAGATCGAGTCCCACATCGGGCTCCCTACAGGGAGCCTGCTTCTCCATCTGCCTGTGTCTCTGCCTCTCTCTCTGTGTCTCATCAATAAATAAATAAAATCTTAAAAAATACAGATCTATATCTATTATCTATCCATCCATCCATCCATCCATCCATCCATCCATCCATCTATTATATCTTGTGAGGAACACAAGAGTAAAATGATTCTATTACTCAAGGCTAGCTGCTTGAGATGGTTAATCTTAGGTACCAACTTGGCAAGGTTATAGGACCCAGCTATTTACTCAAAAATAAATCTGCATGTTGCCAAGAAGGTATTTTGTAGGTTTGACCAACATCTCCAGTCAGTTGGCTTTGAGTAAAAGAGATGACACTTCCTATACGGATGGGCTTCATCCAACTGGTTGAAGTTTCATAAGCAACATCTGAATTTTCCCAGAAAAAAAGTTCAGCTTCAAGACTGCATTGCAATGCTTCCTGAGTGTCCAGCCTACAGGCCTGCCCTATATGGCTAAGACTTGCCATATAGAGTTGTCCCACAATCATGTGAGCCAATTCATTAAGACTAGGCTAGGACTTGCCATATAGAGTTGTCCCACAATCATGTGAGCCAATTCATTAAATAAATCTCTCTTGGGGCACCTAGGTGGCTCAGTCAGTTAAGCGTCTGACTCTTGATTTAGGTTCAGGTCATTGTCTCAGGGTCATGAGATTGAGCCCCCCACCCACCCCATTAGGCTCCATGCTCAGCACAGAATCTTCTTGAGACTCTCTCCCTCCACTTCTTCTTTCCTTTCTGCCTCTACCCCTCCTATGTGTGCACACTCTCTCTCAAATAACTAAATAAGTAAATAAAATCTGGAAAAAATATCTCACAGACAGATATATACACACACAGACACACACCCTCTTTACTGGTTGTTTCTCTGGAAAACTCTTACTGACGTACTACTGTAATAATTTAGTCTTTCAATGGGCAATTGGATCACAAAGAAGAATCATCAGAAGAGCTTCTTAAAGTACAGATTAACAGATACCAACCACAGAGATGTTTTCTTTGTTTGGGGGTTTCTTTGTTTCTTTTCTTTTCTTTTTTTTTCAGTAAGGTGGGATGAAAAGTTTACATTTATAATGAATTCACAGAAGATTCTGATGTTGGAGCATCTGGGTGGTTCAGTCAATTAAGTGTCTGCCTTAGGCTGAGGTCATGAATTCCAGGTTCCCTGGATAGAGCCCTGTGACACACTCCATGCACAGTGGGGACCCCGCTTCTCCCTTTCCTCTTCACTCATACTGTCTCTTGTTATCTCTGTCTCTCTCTCAAAAATAAATAAATAAAATATTTTTAAAAAATCTTTTAAAAATGAAGATCCTGATATTGTTGATCCAGGGATCACACTCGGATAATCCCTACACTTTCTTCAAGCGTTTTGGTTCCAGTTCTCAGAGGAGAACATTGACGGTGTTCGTAGAATAAAATCAGCCACTGAGGGGGGCACTTGACGGGATGAGCACTGGGTGTTATTCTGTATGTTGGTAAATTGAACACCAATAAAAAATAAATTTATTATAAAAAAAATCAGCCACTGTTGGGAGTGTTTATGTCATACAAATTTGAGAAAGATTCAAGTCAAAACTCTCCTTTATCTATAAAACTAGTTGTTAAACATTTACTAGAATGCCACAGGGTACAGGGAATAAAATCCAAATGTATTGAAAATGCCCTGCAGATTTCTGGCTCTAGTTCCTAAGTGGATTCACAAAACTTGTGCCATCATGAGGTAATAAAAGGAAAAACAGACTTTGGGGATTAAGAATGCCCTGGGATATATTGATTTTGAGGTGCCTATGAGCCATTCTGCATGTATATATTATACAATAAGCTAAATATCTAAGACTGGACTTGTGGAAACTATCACAGAGTACAATGCATTCAATCCTCTAGATATCCAAACAGTTAAGATGATTTTAACCACATGTAATAGAAAGTACAACTCAAAATGGTGAGCAGTAAGAGAATTTACTAGCTTAGCTTATGCAACTGAAAAACTGCAGTGATGGTGGTGATCAGTTTTGGTTTAATCTGTATTCTATTTCTGCTCCTCTGTGATCCCAAAGCCTCTGCCCTCAGTTAGTGCCTACTGCTCACCCAGGGATGAAGGTGAGATAGCCCAGTTATAACTTCCTATTGTTCTCTTTTTAAAATATTGAAGAAACTTGTGTATACAAATCCCATTGGAATTTTAATTTTTCTTTTAAAATTGAGGTTCTAGACTCATTCTTGTAACCAGCCTTGCTCCCTATGAAATGGCATGTCCTGATTTGATTATCTGGCATCTTAAAATATGTCAGCAAACACGCATCTCTAATGAGCTTTGTTGGTGAAACAACCAACAGTGTTTAGTAACTAATAATAGTAATTAGTGCTGTTTTTGAATGATAAATAAGAAACAGGAGTAACAGGAGATAAACTTGAAAGACTTCAGGAAATCTTATATGACTTTGATATAGCAGTAGACCAAGAATACAAGATGACAAGTTGACTGGAATGGTTTTTCATAGAAAGGCTAATTAAAGAGGCCAAATTCCATATTCCCTTCCT
The DNA here is from genome assembly GCF_003254725.2 of Canis lupus dingo. Lineage (NCBI taxonomy): Eukaryota > Metazoa > Chordata > Mammalia > Carnivora > Canidae > Canis > Canis lupus. The sequence continues at coordinate 84,148,040 of NC_064246.1, read as the reverse complement.
AGATCTACTGAGTCATAAACTCTGTAGTGGTGGCCCAGATTTCATATTTCTAATAACCATCTAATTTAATTTTGTGCACTAAAATATGAGAGGCAGCAGACTGTCATAAACCAATGATATATATTCAATGAAAATGCATAGTTATTTTAAAATAAGCAATTGTGTTGAGATTTCATAAAAATATTCATTCTCATTTAGTTTTTCTTCAAAGGTGATTCATCATCTTTATTATCTACTAGAAAAAAATGGCAGTTATCAGATTCATCAACAAGCAGGTGATGGAAATAGTAAGCATTCTAACATTTGGCATTTTTTTTAATTGATGGGAAATCTCATAGTTTGCACAAAGAAAAGAGTATACAAATGTAATGAATAGTGAATAACTATAGTTAAAAACATTGCAAACTGGATATTCTTGGGCAAGTAGAGTAAGTAAGATCCAAAAATTATAGTGGATCCAAATAAACTTACAATACTATACCTTAAAAACAGTACCTTGTCCTTAGAGCTGTGTGGAGGTACAAATGTGAAACATATGGTTTAGTACTTTTAAAATATATAATTCATAAACAAAAGTTTGCCAAACTGAGAAACCGTATTATTCACTAATCTCGAGTTAAAAATTGCCACAACTATCTTTATGTTCTACCTTTAGCATTTATACAAACCCCAAACCTCTTTACAGAAAAAATAAATTATACTCTTAGTTATATCATATCCTAAGTAGTTCTGGAAGTTATAATCACTTTTACATTTCTTTAACTTGGAAGAGAAATGCCCAAAGCTTCAGCCAGTCCTATACTTTACGCTTGTGGAAAATACCATTCTGTATGCATTACTCTCACTTGCCTTTCCCCTTTTTTCTTAACCAGGCAATGGTATTCCACGTATTTAAAAAAAATACATGAAATACCTAGCTCTCAGAGAAGATAATGACCTACCAGAGTCCCAAGTGACAAATCATGATTAGTTGAAAATAGTAACAATCTCACTCCACTTTTATAGTGCTTAGTATAAAGCATACTTATAATTTAGTGCTAGTTGTAAGGAGAAATCAGCTGCAGAATGTTTATTATCTTTTGAAAAAATATTTCCCAAGGCAAGGCTTTAAAGGTGTGGTCAGCTTTATACTCTGCCTTTTTATTATAATTACATACACTAACGTGAAGATAAACCAGTTTGTTCTTTTTTTCTGAGGAATGGGTAAAAAGAATGACATAGATGCCATTGTGCTGTGTCACTGTTGAGTAGTTGAAACAACAATGTAACCAACTTCCCCAGATGTGAAAGGGCCAAGACATTTTCTTATGATTTGTGACATTGTTTGCTTTGTATCAAATGTTAAAAAAAAATCATAACTTTTTTTACTGGTGCTAATACACTGAAAATAATGATTTAAAAATCATTTAATCTATTTCTCAAAATTGTTAACTTCCTTGACTAAATGAATATAATAGAGATGAACACTCGGTCTCCAACTGGATGTTCAGGACAATGATCAAGAGAAAAACTGTCTAATGTATTTAAGATATTCACATATCATCAGGAGTCAGAGTTTTCCTAAAAGGGGCTATTTTCGTGGAGCAAACACATTATTATTCCAGAAAAGTTGTGAAAATGTTGGCTTCATTACATGAAGCTGATTAGGGAATTTTTCACTTGAAAATATTGGCTAGATGTCTTGCTTGACAATGTGGAAGTTAGCCATAAACTAATATATATATGTATATATATTAGATGCTCATGCAGTGAGCCAAGAGCATATAATTTTTTCATGGAAAAGGAACAACATTCTCTAGTTAGAGGGCATGTTAATTATTTGGGACCACATCATGCAGAGATAATTGAGTCCTTAAGAAATGGCTTCTGGGGTTCCATACAAAGTCCTGTGGCAGCAATGGTAGCTCTGTATCACGTAATGGAACTGTGAATTGGAACCGTATCTGAGCTGTCACTATTGCACTACATTATTTCAAGTCTGTTTTAAAGAGAGCATGACAGCTAAGTTTATCCGATGGGAATTTTTCACGAAAACTTGTAAGCAGTCATTCATTATATATTTTATTGCCAATTAGTGTAGCAAAGGAGTACCTGAATGACAGAGATCACATCTCTTCTAGTTCAGAGTCCCTACTGTTGGAGAAGAGGATCCGATGCATGATAAGCACTGTTGAATGAATTACTAAGCGAACCTACCATGGCCTGTTTAAAACAAAAATTGTGTTGAATGTGTCTGTGTACATATTAGAAGTAGGCAAGGCACAGAGGATCAGTTATAGAATAAAGAGTATATTATAAGCACTACTCTTCATATCTCTACTTTGCTTTAGCTTTTGCTTGAAACTGTAAAATTGTCTAAGTTGAAATTCTCCCTGGAAAATGAAAAAGAAGCAAATTATTTTTACTCTAAAGAACATAGATCTTGCAAATACAGTATGTAGGTAAAACAAACAAAATGTATACATGTTAAAAAACATGTTAAGTAATGGCAGGCAAGCAAAGAAAAAATAAACAACTAGCATTACATCAAACTAAAAAGCTTCTGCATGACAAAGAGAAAAATGAACAGTCAAAAGACAATCTACAAAATAGGAGATTGCACAGTATGTATTTGATAATGGATTAATATCCAAAATACAAATAGAACTCCTACAATCTAATATATATATATATATGATGAGCTATGGACTAGATGTTTTTTTCAAGAAAACATCTAAACTGCCAACAGATTAAAAAATGCTCAACATTATTAATCAATCATCAATGGGTATAGATTGAAACCACAGTGTGATAATACATCGCATCTGTCAGGATGGTCGTTATAAAAATGAAAGTGTGGGAGGGAATAAGGAAAAATTGGAATCCTTGAATGTTATTGATAGGAATGTAAAATATAGTGGAGCCATTATGGGAAAGAGTATAGAGTTTTCTCAAAAAATTAAAAATGGAGCTACAGTATGATCTAGCAATCCCACTTCTGAGTACCCAAAATAACTGAAACCAGAATCTTGAGTTATCCGCACTCCTATGTCCATTGCAGCATTATTCACGATAGCCAAGATACAGAAACAACCCAAGTGTCCATGGACAGATGAATGGGTAAAGGAAATGTACACACATTAAAAAATCATGAAGCCATTAAAAAAGAAGGAAATCCTGCAATATGAATAAACCTGGGGGTTTATCAATGTGAATACACCTTGAGGACATGATGCAAGTGAAAAAAGGCAGTCACACAAGGACAAATACAGAATAATTACACTTTTAAGAGGTATTTAAAATAGTCAAACTTATAGATGTGAAGAGTGGAATGGTGATTGGCAAGGCTGGATAGGAGAGGGAAATGAATTGCTATTCAACCAATATAAAGTGTCAGTTGTCCAAAATGAGCAAATCCTAGAGACCCGTTATACAACATGAGGACCATGGTTAACAATACCTTTTTATAAAACAGAATATTTGTTAAAATGGTAGATTTCATGTTAAATATTCTTACTGTAAAAGTGTTTAGTAAATTTACTCAAATAAACATTGTAAATTAATGAACATTAAGTTGAATATGCAATATTTCATGTGAGGGTAAGTGAGGAGGCGTGATGGGCAAAAAGGAATAAGACACGATTTATTTTTTTATTAAGAAATTGTATTGTGGCATTTGTATTGCTTAGGAAAGGCGAGTCGTGGTTTTAAAAATATGATTACTGTATATTTTTTGGACTTATGTTGAAGATATCTGCTATTTATCCAAAAGTAGATGTCAAAGAGTTACTTATGTTCGTTTCTTTGTTCATTTGGTCAGAAACTACTATATGTATGTATGTATGTATATATCCAGACCATTGTATGTTTGGATACTGTCCTCAGCATTGGGTTTAGAGAAATTATAGACCTAGAGAGAAATATTTTTTTGTCATCTGGAGGGGAAAAAAAATGTTAGAGATGTAGGACAGAGAATGTTTTGAGGTAGAATTTGTCCGTATTGCTGATTGATGCTGAAAGCTCAAGCAATATGAGAACTGAAAAGTACCATTAAAATTAAAAGCATAGAGGACACTGCTGACCTTGACCAAAGCAAATACCCCAAAGAAATGGTGGTGGACTCTACACAAGGATTCTTTGAGTTTTAAGGACTTTATACTGGCAACTATAAGAATTAGTATGCTTTGTTAAATTACACCTCTGAAGATCAGAGTATCTAGTCCAGGAGGTGGAAGCACTAGGCTTCCAGTGAAACAAGATGATATAATCCCATTGTTTCTCTCAACTTCTGGATACATATGATACTGGAATGTATGGAGTCCCGAACTTTGGCTTGGAATTTAAATAAAATATTCAACCAACTACATAGTGCAAAGATTTAAAAAAAAAAAAATGTCAGTCTCAAATGCTAGATACAATGGCATTAACTCTAGCTTAGGATACAGTAGCCTAGAAGAGAAAATTCTCCAGTATGCCCCCAATTTTTTTTTTTTTAAGATCTTACATATTTCTTCATGAAAGACACACAGAGAGGCTGAGATATAGGCAGAAGGAGAAGCAGGCTCCCTGAGAGGAGCCTGATGTGGGACTTGATCCTGGAACCCTGAGGTGACACCCTAAGCTGAAGGCAGATGCTCAATCCCTGAGCCCCCCAGGTGTCCCCTGCCCTGAAATCATTTTTAGCAATTGCTTTATTATTCCACCGATCCATGTTCAGCTCCCCTTCACAACAATTGATGAAGGCCAGGATATTAATCAGTGTGTCAACCTCTATGTTGTACAAATACAGAAAAAAACTTTTGAGTTTAAAAAAAAAAAAAAAAAAAAAACTTTTGAGTTTTATTGTATCAAACAACATACTGATTCCTTGATATTTTTTTATTCTGGTGCCCAGAAAAATTGACAGAAACAGAAATTTGTTTTGAATTTTGTGTGTCGTGCGATTATTTTGGCAAGCCAGCTTTTCTCAAGAGAGAATATTAATATAGATATTTTTATATGCAATTGATATTGATTATATAAAATATGTATATAACATATCACATATACCTTATTATATGGAAATATGTCTACGTGTTAGATAATCTCTAATCTATAGGTATATGTGTGTGAAGAAAATTTAGAATATAATCACCTAGTTTTGGGTAAGTTAGAGCTAGTAAAGATAATAACTGTTTTTTCTAAAGCAGTTTAAATGGTATTTAAAAAGTTTTTGGCTTCATTGGCTATTCAATTACTTTGTTCTGGCAAAAACAGTGTTAATTCTAAATTTTTATATCTTTTTAATTTTAAGCATAAGAATATATACAAGGCAATAGAGCAAATGTCTCTTGTTTCTATAGTTTATACTGACTGTAAGGTATTAGTATTTCCTGTTATGTCTCCCCCATTGGCTTGTAAATTACATATATTTTTAGAATTATTTTCTTATTACTATTAAATATGTATGTCTAATTTGTCAAACCCAATGTTCATTGGCTCATTCACTTTTTCCCAGGACAATGTAAGGACCATATAAATAGTATGTCTAGTGACGCCTGGGTGGCTCAGCCTTTGAGCATCTGCCTTTGGCTCAGGTCGTGATTCCAGGGTTCTGGGATCGAGTCCTACATCAGGCTCCCTGCAGGGAGCCTGCTTCTCCCTCTGCCTGTGTCTCTGCCTCTCTCTGTGTGTCTCTCATGAATAAGTAAATAAAATATTTTTTTAATTTTATCTCTATTTTACTCTATTAAATTATATGCTCCTGCCATTCTGTATTTCAGGACTAAATATTTTATTTAATTTCCACAGGATTTTATGCAGTCACAATTAATTTAAATGTACTGACATAGTTACCATTTCCATTGCTATTAATTTGATTCTGTGTGTGTGTGTGTTTTCCCTTACACTGTTTCAATGATCTTCTCTCTTTCCTTATATTTTTCCACCTTTAGTATTCCTACTGGGTCTGGGATGCCACTCAACTTTTTTCTCATTTTTTTCTATGACATTGTTATTTCAACATAAGAATATTTATTATTAAAATAATGCTTCTTTTAAGGTATCCCTATGCTCTTTTACAGTTCACTCACCTACAAAATCTTTATCTCATATTTTATGTCCTTAGTCCAATATCTGGAACCCTTTTGTATTTCTAGCTTCTGTTGATTTACTGGTTGTTATTTATATTGCCTTTACTCCTCACAGGCCTCATTGACTTTGATCAGGTGTAGAAACTACATTTAAAACACGTTTCTGAATATTGATTATAAATAAGGGGATATATCCCCTCTGATGTAATATTTTTGCCCAGACGCCTCAGGCCATTAGTATACCAACACTGATATTTTATTTTGTATTTTTTTTAAGTTTTTATTTACTTATTCACGAGAGGCACACAGAGAGAGATAGAGGCAGAGACACAGGCAGAGGGAGAAGCAGGCTCCATGCATGGAGCCCTATGTAGGACTCCATCCCAGGCCTCCAGGATCACACCCTGGGCTGAAGGCAGGTGCTAAACTGCTGAGCCACCAAGGCTGCCCCAACATTGATATTTTAATTTCAAGGGTTAATATGATTCAAAGTTAGATTTTGGTTAAGTGCCAATAAAAATGCATGACTGGCTCTTTCAGGGTAATAAAATAAAGATTCCAGTTAGCAGAACTCCCCTGCATGGGCAAATCTGGTCTCCAAGTTCTGTCCTCATATCCATATAAGCCTCTCAAAAGCACATCACCTCAAGTTGTCTGCTGTCTCTTTCATAAAAGGCAAGTAAACACTCGGGGAAAAAAATACGTCCAAATGCTAGAATCAGACCTCTGAATATGTTTTGTCTTCTTCCCTGGGAAGTTAGCCCAGAAATTCTTGGCAATTTTGTTAGCTCTCTGATATCCACAAGCAGATTTTTAAAATATCTATATTGTCCAGTTTTCTTAATCGCCTTTAGTAGAAAAATTGCCTTTAGTCTCAATGACCTCATCCACCATTACCAGATGTAGAAAGCTTACATATTATTTATAGATTTAAAAAATCTGCCATTTGACTCATTGCAATAATAGAGCAAAGAACATAAAAGAAGTTTGATAGAAATAACTTGAAAAGGAAACTTTTATTGAAAGTCTGCTTTTCTTACAATTTCCCAAAAGTTTGGCTATAATTGAACCACTTTATGTCCTGAACAATAGCCAATGTAATATTTTATGTGCAATAAATACATTGCATGAAAAAATGCAAGTTAATATTATACGTAGCTAGTGTTTTAGAATATTTTGGCATCATTATTTTACATGGACAAATGCAGTCCAAATGTTCATTAAATGTCATGATTTTTTAATAAAGAAAATATGTTAACACTTATGTCTTTAAAAAATAACCTCAATACTTAAATCAGTTTAACTAAATGTCTTATTCAGTTTGAGGTGGAAAAATAAAATATAATTGAACTCCACCTCTTCTTTGATAGTTCCTTGTACCTGTTAGCAAAATAGGCTTCAGAAGTACTATTCAGTATTTCTAAATAAACCAAACCAAACAAAATGAAATGATAACTCAAGATTAATTTGTTCTGATTATTTACTCCATGAGTTTTGTGGCTTCAAGTGAACATATTAGAATTGGAAAATGTACAAGTTAGGGGTGCCTGAGTGGCTCAATTGGTTAAACATATAACTTTTGATTTCATCTCAGGTCATGAGCTTAGGGTCCTGGGAAGGAGGCTGCATGCAATTGGTCTGTGCTCAGTGGGGAGTCTACTTGGATTCTCCATCTCCCTCTGCCTCTGCCCCACTCTCCAAACTCTCTCTCTCTGAAATAAGTAAATTTTAAAAGAAAAGAAGGAGTGGTTACAAGATAAATCCCACTTCTAGATATGCACCCAAAATAATTGAAAACTGAGACTTAAATAGATATTTGCTCAGCAATATTTGTAGTGACATTATTTACAGTAGCTAAAAGATGGAAATAGCCCAAATGTCCAGCAGTGGATGAATGGATAAACAAAAGCAGCATATACTCACAATGGAATATTGCCCAGCCTTACAAAGGAATGAAATCCTGACACATGATACAATGTGGGCGAGCCTTGAAGATATAACGCTAAGATATATATTTGCTAAGAGATGCAAAAGGACAAATATTGCATGCTTCCATTAGTATGAGATATCTGAAACAGTTAAATGTATACAGAAAGAAAGCAGAGTAAGGACTGCCAGTAGTTGGGAAAGAGAGAATTAGAGAATTATTGTTTGATGGGTACAGAGTTTCAGTTTGGAATGATGGAAAAGTCCTGGAGATGGATAGTAGTGATGGTTACATGAGAGTGTGAATGTACCGTACACTTAAAATGTTTAAAATAGTAAGTTTAATATTGTGTACATTATACCACAATAAAAATAAATAAATGAAAATACAACCTTACCACTACATACCTATTAAAACAGCCAAAATTTGGAATCCTGCCAAGAGCAAATGGTTGGCAATGATGTGGAACAGTACAAACTCACTCATTGCTGGCGGAATGCAAAATGGCACAGACATTCTGGAAGATCTTCGGCAGGTTTCTCACAAAGCAATACATACTCTTATCATATAATCCAGCAATCACTTTCCTAGGTATTTCACCCAAAATAGTCAAAAAACAATCTCAACACAAAACCTGTAAATGGATGGTGAAAGCAGCTTCATTCATAATTGCCCAAACTTGGAACAACCAGGATATTATTTAGTTGATGAAGGGATTAATAAACTGCAGTACATTCAGGTAACAGAATATTACTCAGCACTAAGAAATGAGCTATCGGGCCATGAGATGACATAGGGGAACCTTAAATTAATATTAGTAAGCAAATCAGTTCTAAAAGGCTACATACTGTATGATTCCTTCTATGTGACGTTGTGGAAAAGATAAAACTATGGTTACAGTAAATGGATCAGTGGTTGGCGGCGCTCAGTGGTGGAAAGGATTTACAGGCAGAAAATAGGCGATTGTTAAAGCAGTGAAAATACTCTGTGTGACACCATAATTATAGATACGTGCCATTACACCTTTGTCCAGACCCATAGAATATGAACACTGTGAGCTGTTCTGTGAACCATGGGTTGTGAGTGATTATGATGCGTCAGTACAGGGTCATCATATGTAGCACATGTATCCCTGGGAGGGGACATTGATAATGGAGAATGTGTGGGAGGAGGGGGTAGATGGGAAATCTCTGTACTATCCCCTCATTTTGTCTGTGAACACAAACCTGTTCTAAAAAAATAACTAAATAAAGTCAACTAAAAGATTAAAAAAAAAAAGTTCTTTTCCATCTGATCTGGGGACTATAGAAATGTCATTAATTATTCCAATGATTGAGGGATAATATGATTCCAGAGAAAAATAGAAGATGCTGATACCATAAGAGCAAAGTGAACTTTTTCCAGTAAAAACAGCTGAATTGTACCCTTGAAAAGTATTTTAGATGAAAATAATGACAGTGCTCCTGATATCAAGGAGCTCACAATCAAGCCAATGCTTTTTTTGTAATATCCATGTATTTTTCTTTAATTCATATGCTTTGCTAAGGTTATATCATTGTATTGAAAAATATTCCTTGAAAGTGTCTATAATACATTTTAAATTGATGTACGTACACACACAGAGTCACATATATAGGAATTTTTGGATATAGGTGACTTCATGTATACCTATATATACATAAAAATTATACTTACATATCTATAGACTTTTTTTTCTATAGACTTTTCATGATGGGTTCGTCTATGAAAAGATTGATTCAACAATAAAATATGGGCAATTCAGATTACTTTTTTTCCTACAAACACATGAATCAATATAAGAAATTATTCTTTAGACAATTCAATAAGGGAAATCACCACATTTACTTTTTTATTTAGAGAAGTAATCATGTGATTTATGGCTACCCTAATGGCACTAGTTAATAAAGCCTGAATTTGCAGCATAACTTAGACCAGACAACTTGTTTGAAATGCACATTCTCTGGTCTCATCTAAAACTATGGAATCAGAATCTCCGGTTAGAGCCCAGAAATCTAATAATTTTTCACTGAGTACATTCTGAGAAATACTGCCAGTTTCTTTTTAAATAAGTAAATCAAACCATTTATTATAGAGTGAAATTCAACTCCAACAATAAATTAATTCTATAGTATATTCTATTTGAGAAAGAAAGTGATATTTCATACACCACGCTAATATAATGTTACAGAAAGACGCTTAAGCACATATTGCATTCTTAGATATACTGGAAACCTAACATCAAATTATGTCTTTATCAAAAACTTAAAAGGGAACTTGAGATATTGATGACAATAAAATAATTTTGGGCAATGTATCTTTACACAAAAATTATGTTTTCATCTGTGTATATTAAAACACAAAATTAAAAACTGTGGAATATACTGGGAGCTCTCATCTTTATTTCCAAAGCAGAAAATTATTTAAGAAAGTAATTAGGGCCTGGGTGGCTCAATCTGTTAAGCATCTGCCTTGGTTCAGGTTATAATCCCAGGGTCCTGGGATCAAGCCCCACATTGGGCTTCCTGCTTAGCAGAGAAACTGCTTCTCCCTCTCTCTGCCTCTCCCCTCTGCTCTATAAATAATATAATAAATATATTATATATTTGATCATATATATATATATATATATATAAACAAGCCTAATATATAAATAGCATAATCAATATATTTATTGTTCATTTAAGGTAAATAAGTAAAAATTTTAAAAAGAGAGTAATTACATTAAAATGCATATGTGTTATGCATCATGTTCTTTTGTAAAAAAAAATCAGGGTTGCCTACTGGAAAAGGCACTGGACATGCTCAGACATACAGCCAGATGGCATTTCTTGCTTTGCCACCTACTAAATTATGAGTGTGAGCAAGTCCCCTAAACTGGAGCCTCTATGGAACTTAACTCTCAGTAGAGAAACCTGTACTTAGGTGGTGCACTGACTTTATACTTAACACACAGCATTTGAAGAGATAGTTTCAGGATAAAGAGAGTGATATTACTGAAAGGTAAGGCTTATGGGCCAATTGAAAACCAGAAATTATCTGACAAAAGACTACTCTTCATTAGCACCTCTAATACTGTTAGATCTTGGATGAATAAAAGCATGGCAGGGCATAGGCCAATAGTAAAAACAAAACCAAATGGAAGAAAAAAATGAAAAAAAAAAGGAAGACATTCTAGGTAGTAGGTGTTAATGCAATGCATCTTGCGGTGCAGGACTTAGGGTTTGCCAGCAAGTCCAAATGAAAGCAGGTCTGGGACAACTGATTGGAAAAAGTGATAAGGCTAATGAAAAGGGGGATCTCTGTAAGGGTAAGTAGACTGGCAACTGCATGCGTTGGGGGAAAAGTCATCATTGAATTGTTGAAATGTAGACAATCGGGTGGCAAAACAACATTCTTAATTTGTGACTGATTTCCTCTTGCTCAATAGACTCCGCTCCTCTAAATGCAGGAGAAACCTAAAACATATATTGAGAATACTAATTCTTCTAATCTAAAACAATCTCCATTTGTGTTTGTGTTGGGGGCGGGGGGTTGGTAAATACTTTGCCAATCGGAGTTCAGATTATCTATTAAGGTAAATGCTTCTCATTTATCTCCCTAAGAAAGCATTTGGGGATAGACTTATGTCACTACACAGTAGTCCTAGGTCATGATGTCGCTCCTTGGTGCTCCACTGTCCAGGATCCAGGCCCACTGAAGCACTCTGGTGCTTGGTCATTTTTTTTTTTTTTTTTTTTTTCTGTTTTATGTCTCTACCCTTGTCTACTATCTGTCCTCTACACCTACCTGCATGCAATCCCCAACTGTGCTTTTGTTATTCTTACCCCAGGACTTTTCTAGTTAACTGACTGGTTTACCATTTCTACAACTCCATTAAGTACCTAATTTGCATGTTGTCAGGGTGATTGGGGTCACTAGTTTCCATCTATCATTTGTTAACACTCTCCAGGTTCTCTACTCATCTGCCGTGATCTGTTTCCCTAGTAGGTGACATCTAAAAATTCCATTATCTGCATTTTTTTTTTCAGGCATTTTCAAGTTGGGATCAGCCAATAAGAAGCAGGGGAGTTTAAGGGAACCTGGCTGACTCCATTGGTAAAGCATGGGACCCTTGGCCCCAGGGTTGTGAGTTTGAGGTCCCCACTGGGTTACAGCTTACTTAAAATAATTGAATAAATAGATAAGATAAAAAAAAAAAGGAAGCACAGAAATTTACATTATTACCCTGGGCCCCTCCCTCCCAGTCAAGGCAAGATCTTGACAGTGACTGTCTCCTCTATAGCAACAGCCCCTGTTGGAAGGTCCATTTTTACGTTACCATCTGTCTCCTGGCTTTTGTCACAGGTTTCTCTTCCTTGATCCTTAAACTCCATGTGGTAATGACTCCCTTTTGTTATTGGCCTCTGCTTCACCTCTTTGCTTCCCCTTAGACCGTCATATGGTTCTCAATGTTGTGCCCAAGATTGCGAATCTGAGAAACCACCGAGGAGCCGACACCGAGGCAAGTGCACGAGGGTTTATTAACAAGCTTGAGCTGGGGTCCAAGTACACCCGACACAGAGGAGCAGGGACTTGGACCCTGAGGTGGGTTCCAGCTGGGTTTTATGGGGTGGTCTAGGGAACCTCCAGCAGGGGGGCAGGAATTCTTCAAGCTCTGTTCTCATTCTAATATGGGGTTTTCTAGGGCATTAAGCTGTTTTTTCCTGTAACTGAAGTAAGGTAAAGGTCAGCTCTCATTCACAGGGGCCTGAGATGGCTGTACCTGTGCTAATGCTGAACTTAAGGTAGAATGGCCTTAATTTTCTCGGCCTCCACACTTAAAACTGTGGTTTCCTCATCACTCTGTTAAGAACTGGACTAGATACTTGTGTTGGTTACCCCTCAGTACCAGTCACTATCATATAATTCTGATAAAGTCTCTACCTTCCCGAATATGCAATACCTCCAGCTTATTCTTGGGAAATAAACAAGAGAAACAAGCCTAATTAACTGGAAGGCCATAAAAACATATATAACATATTTATCATTTCTTGGTCCCTAACAAAGGAGTTTTTTCCTTTACGATTTTATTTATTTATTCATGAGAGACACACAGAGAGAGGCGGAAACATAGGCAGGGGGAGAAGCGATGTGGGACTTGATCCCAGGACCCCAGGATAAAGACCTGAGCTGAAGACCAATGCCCCTTAGCCGACTGAGCCACCCAGGTGTCCCAGGAGTTTTCATTTAAGGAAAAAGCCAGGATCATAAATTTTTGGATATTGCTGTTATTCCTCATCCTGTCTTCTCCCTTCTTCCCTTCCCTTACTACTTCCTATTCCTATTCCCTATCTTCCTCTTAATAAAAGTTTCTTTATTGTATTACTCTTAGGCATCAGGATTCTGCTTCTGACAAATGAAGAATATTAAATTTGAGGAAGAAAGAAAAGAAAAAAAAAGAAAAATAATCTAAGTGAAAAGAGAAAACATATTGGGATATTTTTTAAGAGGCCGGAAGATACAAATTTTGCAATCCTACATTCATTAGAAATGCTGAAGAACTTATTGTCTTCCCACGTCATTGCAGACAAAATTAAAAGCATTGTACTTGATAAAATTAAGGAATTATAAAAATTAAGGAATTATAAGATCAGCTTGTCATGTATATGCAAAAGTTACTTAACAAAAAAAAAAAAAAAAAGGGAAGAAAAGAAGAATGAGAGCCAGGTAAGTGCTTAATTTCTCAAAGTAACCAGGATATACTGGAGACCTTGAAAAATCTGACATTTTTATGGAGATAAAATTCACGCCACATCACATAATGGTACAGATTTCATTCACACGTGATAGTACGGTTCCCCCACTTAGTTCCATTATTGTATCTATACATCCAACCATTGTGATGGTAATTTTAGACCACCTTCATCATTTCCATAAGAAGATGCCATATCTATTAGGGATCACTCCCTAATCCACCAGTCTCCCTATCGTAAGCATCCTCTACTGTACTTACACGTCTATATTTTTGCCTGTTTTGCACATTTCATAAAAACAAGTAGCTTTTTTCCTCTACCACTGTGTATGGACTCTATGCAGGTAGGATGGAATTTATACATACCCACTACAATTCAAGCTCGTAACTGAAAGAATGTGAACAGGAATAAGGTCGAGCACAAGCACGAGTTCACTGAAAATGGTTTAAGTGAAATATGTTTGTTTTTTCTTATTTCCTTTGGAATAGATTAAGGTTTTGTTAACAGGTCAGGTATTTTCATACAGATGCTATTTTTCCATTTCTTTCACTTCTACCATTTAATTTCATACATATGTATCCCTATGAATTATGTAAATATATATGTAGATATATAATCTTCTTTGGAGGACTTGTGTTTCTAACTCATAGCAAAATCTGGCATAAAATCAGTAGGTACTTTGTTTAGTTGTTTCTTCAATTCACTTTCGAAATAAAAAAAAATTGTGTGCTGTGTTCTTGCTGTCTTTCTGTTAGCATTTGCATAATTCTTTGTCTCTGTCCCTGTCTATTTCACTCTTATCGTTTGATAAAGATGAAAAATAAAAGAAAAAAATCAATAATCATTCTCAGAGACAAATGTAAGGAAGATGAAATGTGTATCTTTATAAGATTTTTCTACATCATTGAACACTTTGATTCTACTGCTTGGTATGAATGTCATCAACAGAACCCAGATCAATCCTTGCTTGAAATTATCTCCAAGCATACATTTAAAATTTGAAGAATTTTTTTTCCATTTTATTGGCATTTTCACATTCTTTTTCTGGTCATTTTTCTCAACTCAGAGTCTTCACCTTCTTGGTTCATTGTCCTCAACTAACTATGATACCATCTTAATAGAATTAAGATTTTATAATTTCAATTTTTAGGGATGCCTGGGTGACTCAGCAGTTTAGTGTCTGCCTTCGGCTCAGGAAGTGGTCCTGGGGTTCCAGTATCAAGACCCACATCCGGCTCTCTCATGGAGCCTGCTTCTCCCTCTGCCTATGTCTCTGCCTCTCACTGTGTCTCTCACGAATCAATCAATAATTTTTTTTTAAATTCAATTTTATTTATTTATGAGTATGCAGAGAGAGAGGCAGAGACACAGGCAGAGGGGAAGCAGGCTGCATCCAGAGAGCCTGATGCAGGACTCGATCCCAGGACTTTAGGATCATGCCCTGGGCCAAAGGCAGGCACCAAACCACTGAGCCACCCAGGGTTCCCCAATAATTTCAATTTTTAAACCAATCATCAGTATAAGCAACATCCATTCAAGTAAAATATATTTTTCTCACTGATATTTTAAGAAAAGAAAGTTTACAGCAATTTCCTGTAATGAGCCATTTTTGCACACATAATAAAGAGAATCAAACATAAATCTGGCCAAACTACTCTATAATGCAGCTGAAATGGGATACCTGGGTGGCTCAGTTGACTAAGGTTCCACCTCTTGGTTTGGGCTCAGGTCATGATTTCAGTGTCTCACTGAGACTGAGACCCACGTGGGCTCCACGCTCAGTGGGGAGTCTGTTGAAGATTCTCTCTCCCTCTGCCCCTCTCCTTGCTCACTCTCTTTCTCTCTAATATGGATAAATATAAATCTTTTAAAAATAATGCAGCTTAAATATTTTGCATATAGAAAGAAATTCTTATATAATATTTATCAATATCTGCTGCCAGCCTTTTTTTTTTTTCCTTAGTAACAGCGGGCTTTTCCAAAAATAACCTGCCCACAAGGAGGTCAACCATCAGCAAGTGATAAAGGCAGATAATAAAATAATAACACATATGATACGTTAAGGTAGAAAATGTTATGAATAATAAAATAAAAGGCAAGTAAGCTCTGGTGAAGGTTTCCATTTTTAATGGGAAGGATAGGGGTATCCTCACTAAAAGGTAATTTTCATACAGAGATTTGAAAGATATGAAGAAGAAAACCATAAGTTTCTGGATCAAGGGATATTCCAGGCAAAGGATAAGCAAGCACATAGTCCCTGGAGTAGGAATGAGTAGGAATGAGTGAGGTGTGCCCTAGGAACAGTGTTGAGGCCCACATGACTCACATGGGGTGAAACAGCAGTTGGAAAGAGGTGAGTGGAAAAAAAAAGGAAAGAGGTGAGTGAAGGGAGGTCGGATGGTTTAATGCCTTTCTGGGCATTATGAAAATGTTACTTTTTGATTTTTGTGGAGATAGGAAACAGAATGTGGAGCAAAGGAGTGGCATGACAATATACTTTAAAAGGATCCGTTGAAGTGTTGAACTGGGAATACCGAGAAAACAGTCAAGGTAAAACAAAGGGTACAGTGAGTAGATGTTTTATCAACTTGGGTGGATCAGCAGCAGTGAACTGGACATCAATTCTTGACCAAACTCATGAGACAAAATACAATTTACCAAGCATGAAGTTTGTTTAGCTAAAAAGTTTAGAAATGGGGATGAAGCATCCATAATGGCAGCCTGGTGGGAGACATGAGCCTCTGCACTGAGATGTGTATGGTCAAAGGTGGATCGTCTCAGCTCTGAGAAGCCATCAATTTGGAGGCTCCTTCTGCT
This sequence comes from Canis lupus dingo, assembly GCF_003254725.2. NCBI lineage: Eukaryota > Metazoa > Chordata > Mammalia > Carnivora > Canidae > Canis > Canis lupus. Next base: position 84,131,493 of record NC_064246.1, on the reverse strand, counting down.
TTCATTCCCTAATACAACTGCATTTGGTCAATTTCAAATTAGCTTCAATAACTTGAATTAGTCAGTTACATATAACTCAATAATCTATCTCAGTAGGATAATACAGCACTGGATTCCATACACAGCGTGTGTAGCAGGACTCTAATTTGTCTTAGAAAGAGTACACTAAACTTAGGCTCTCCTTAATTAGTGTAGCAAGGGACAGTCCATCAAGGATGAAAATCTCAAATGTTCCCCATCCTAACCAGGTTTAAGATGGAACCTCAGAGAGTGTACTTATTTAGCAATCTAATTCAAAGAAGTCAAATGGTTTTGTGCTTAGTCTTAAAAGCCTTTCTGATGGAGAATTTTACAGATTATTTTACAAGGCGGCCTTTCATGGTCATTCCAAACAAGCATTATTGTTTGTTGCTGTTGTTTTCCCCTCTTTTTGTAATGTCTAATATGGTAGTCAAGACAACTCAACTTTGTTGAGAAAACAAAAGAAAATCAACCAACTAACAGAAAAGGACTATCCGAATTTCCATTGAAATTTTAATATGTGGGAATTCCAAAGCTGTTTCAAGTCACCAATTATCAATCTGAGCCATAGAATGCCACTTGCCTCTTATATAGTCAATCCCAATTTCTGTTAGTGGTTCTCTTTCCCACTTTGTTTAATTTAATGGAGAAGAAGAAAATTATCCAATTTGGAAGGTACATGTTACCACTATAAATTCCTTCCTTCCTAAATATATCTTTGAAATTTCTGTTATTATGTTATGTAGACATAGTAAAAGGATAAGAATAATGGATAGATTTGCCATCTATAAAAAGGTACTAGTTAGTCATTAGAAACTGAGTATAATCTTCTCCCATTGTTCTCAGCTTTCAGCTAAAATTCTGGGATTATAAAATACACAATTTTTGACATTCTAAAATAGCACCCTGACCATGTTTATAAAGTAATTACATTTGCTAACTCATCCAATCCAGGTAAGTTATTGCTTTTTCTTATCTGTCTGGAAAACACACAGAATGGAAGATAAGCAGCAGAAACTTGCCTCTTAATGATGAATCCTGTGCTTTGTCAAACAATTTTATTTTCCCAGCAGAATTAAAGACAATAAGGGGAAGTCAAATTATTTGCAAATTTACCAAGATATAAATATTTACTTATAAATTATGCAATGTAGAACATCATACTTTGAAGAATACTGTTAATTAGATTCTATTACATTTTTTGAACACTTGAAATGACACAAATTCTCTCAGGAATCTCATCTTCATGACTTATACAAATCTACTTAAACGTTAAATCACTCCATGGAAGATGAGAAACTATTTTTCAGATTCTTGTTTGTAATTTCTTCGGTAGTAGACTTTCTAGCACCATTCTCAATATTTGTGTCCTAGTTTGGAGCTCAGAAAAGATAACATATATTGTGATGCATAGGTACTTTTAGGTAACCAGTTCTTGTACACTATAGTCTATTGGAATTAAATATTCAAATAAGAGATCTACGAAGTCATCAGTACCTCTGTTAATTTTTGGAATCAAACCTCAGATATGGAAAAACTAAATAACGATTTAACATACCTATTTCACTTGAAAATAAGAACTGTTTCTAAGAGAATAGATCTATATATCTCAGAAATTATATCCAAATGTGTCTTTATTGAAAATCTACTTTTTAAATATTTATTCAATTATGTCTTTGCAAAAATTAAAATTTAGTTATACATGTAATACATTAGTTGAGGAGTATTTAAAGGGCATTTGATTCCTATATAGAGAAAAAATACTTATTAATAATTTAAGGAAATGACATGAACCCAAATCAATAAAATATATAATTTTCAAGACTTTCTTCAGTTTCCAAATAAGTCTAAATTTTCCCTGCTCCATAACAAATTTAATTATGAAATAAAATATGAATAAATGCATTTTTCTCAATAATATCAAAGGAATTATATTTAGCAGGACTATATCCTTGATCTTTTTTATGTTTCTTACTAAAGATATTTTTAAAATGACTAATTCTATTATATGATTAATACTGTACAAGTAATTTATGCATTTCTTTGTCTAAAATTACAATTCTTCTGTATAACTAAAGGCAATGATTATCTGCTGCTTATATTACTGAACAGAGAGAAGATCTAAGGTATTTATAGCTCCTTTGTAACTCTTCCTATGTTTGGATCCAATATGCGCACATTTGCTCGAGATAAATGCAGTATTGAAAAGTGACAAAGTGATAACACACTTTCAACAGAAAAAGAAAAAAAGAAAAAAACAAAACAAACAAACAAACAAAAAAAAAACAGCATCTCAAGTGGAGAGAAGAAAGAGATTCTATCCAAGAGATCACAGAGAACATTTGGAGGGTGAGGCATATTCATTTTCTCTCTGACCCAGACAATAAACGTGCCAGTGTTCTTCTCTACTCTTCCCGCAACAAAAGCTACATGCAAATCCCCAAAGAGTGAAAGTAAATTGTATTTCAAAGAATTTTAAAATGTATAACTATAATTCACTTTTGGAATTAAAAAAAAAATGGAGAAATATACCTGATCTCTATTCAGCTCTAGGTTACTGGTGTGAAATAACAAAACATGAGATTTTAGAAGTTTTAGGATTAAATTTTCATTCTTTTTGGCTTACTAATTACTATCAGTTATCAAAAGATATTTTATAAAATAAGATTTTCATACTTCTATTGATAATTGTATCTATTTAGCTAAAATATGCATAAGCATTGCAACTGGTTATGAATTGTCATAGGAAATGATGATAAGAATATTCTTGCAATATAGTTTGCACAGTAATGGACACTTTACATTAATGAAGAAGGACGATACCTATACTAGCAAATATTTGCTATAAATAACAGAATAGCCATTATAATTGTGCTAACGTATAAAAAAGAATTTATATCTTTACCTGGCTGGCAAATCCAGAAGTGGCTTTGGAATTAAACAAGATATTGGTTCAAAGAGAATGACTACATCCTCATTTGTATTCTTTGTCACGTGATATATTTGGGAAATTGAGGAGAGTTGCTGGGGAGGCAACAGGTGAACAACTATTAAATTCTATTTGTAGTTTGGTAGTAGTCAAAGCAAGAAATACACAAAGAATTAATTGATTCATATTATATATATATGTATGTGTGTATAAACATAATATATCTATGATTCTATACATGCTGTGTTTGTGAGTTTATTGGTAGAGGTTAAAGATCCTCAATAATATTGTGATAAAACTCATACAGATGTGACAATTCAATGTTGCCTAGACATAAGGGTAAAACTCAGTGGTGTCATTTTCTACCTATATGTATTAGATAAGATTTTAAAAATTTGCGTGCATCAGTTTCCATATCTACAATGTGACTATAAGGAATAACTCCTTCAAAGAGTTGGACTAAGATCAGAAAATAAATTAGTGTTGCTAAAGTACTTGGAGCAGTGATTGGCAATAATATATGCCGTATGACTGTTTATTAACAAATAAATGACTATTTTTCAATGACGTATTGATTAAACATGCTTTTATGGCAGCTAAGGAATATGACTCTATGGTAAAAAGTAATTTAGAAGTTGGTATTTAAATAAATAAAAAATAAATAAAAATAAAGAAGTTGGTACTTCAATGTTGAGGTACAAAATGAGTGATCTGTTTTATTTTATTTTGTCCTCTCAATATGATTATTTAATCTTCCATGAATTGATAAGTAATATAATGTTCCCAGTAAGTAAGTTGTGTCTCAACATGTATAGATTTATTTTAAATGTTAATTTGACCATTTGGAAGGTCAAAATTGTATTTCCCATTTATTGATATTGCATACTAACATCTTGGAAGAAACCAGTTCAATTAAGCAAAAGTGTCTGACATTTTAAAATGTTAACCCATGTGTTTTATTGTCCAATATAATGAATAGATTACCAAAATACTCAGTCAGTTTTGAATTATTTTAAGAGAAAGAGCACAGCATGAATGACAATATTTTTCTTGAAGTTTATAAGACTCAAAGCAATTAAACAAAACCATTTTATTAGAGCTAAAAATAAGATAACCACATACTTCTGAGAAGTAGAGATATATTTGTCCTAAAACAAAGTTCCGTCATTTTTAAAAGGTGGTAATCAAATGTAATTGGAGGCTGCTGATTACAATTCAAAGTTCCATTTTCTCAAAAGCGACATGTATTTATAAACAATAAAAGTACAACTGTAATTTAGTACATTAAAGATTTTCTATATTCTAGACTACATCAAGCTCTTTTGTTTACATATATGGTATTAAAATATGGTAAGTAAAATTCCTAGATGGTTATTTTTAAGAGCTTTACATGTAAAATTAACATACAAAGAACTGCACATATTTGATGTGTACAATTTGATGAGTTTGGACATATGCAAACACCCAGGTTATTATCACCAGCATCAAGGCAATAGACATATTCAAGAGCTTCAGAGTTCCCTTGCATCTCTGATTTTGTTTTTGTGGTGGTAAGAACATTTAACATGGAATTTACCTCCTTAACAAATTTAGAAGTGAACATTTTATTTTAAAATAAAGCACTATGTTGCACAGCAGACATAGAAATTACTCCTCTCGCATAATAGAAACTATATACATATTGCACAACTCCTCATTCCCTCCACCCCTGGCAAATACAAGTGTATTCTCTGTTTCTGTAAATTTTATCATTTAAGATGCTTCATGTAACTGAATCATGCAGTATGTGTCCGTGACCAGCTTAGGATATGTCTTCCGCATTCACCTATGTTGTCGCAAATGGTAAAATTTCTTTTTTTTTCAAGGTTAGAAAATAATCCATTGTGTTTATCTACCATCTCTTCTTCATTCATTCATCTTGGGTTGTTTCCCCATCCTGCCTGTTGTGAAGAACGCTTCAATGAACATGGGAGTGCCGATAACTGTTCAAGATTCTGATTTCTTTTGGATATATATCCAGAAATGGGACTGCTGGATTGTATCATAGTTCCATTTTTAATTTTTTTAGTAATCTCCATAATATTTTCCATAGCTTCTGCACCATTTTATATCCTCAGCAATAGTATCCAAGTGTTCTGATTTCTCCATATCCTCTCCAACACTTCTTTTTTACAATAGCCATCCTCACCGGTGTGAGGTGGTGTCTCATTGTAGTTTAGATCTGCATTTCCCTTATAAATAATGTTTTTGAACATATTTTCATGTACCTGTTGGACTTTGTATGTCTTCTACAGAGAAATATTAGTTCAAGTCCTTTACCTAGAGGTTTTTATAATTTTTTAATCCTTAAATTCATTTAGAACTAGAGAAGACCCCAAAATAGGCAAGACAAACTTCAGAAAGAACAACCAAGTGGGAAGCATCATGCTCTTGATTTCAAAATATATCACAAAGCTACTATAATCCAAACAATGGACATTAAAACAGGTATTTAAACCAGTGGAGCAGAATAGAGAGCCCAGAAATAACCATAAACACACACACACACACACACACACACACACACACACACACACGTTGGGGAAAGGATAGTCTGTTCAACAAATGGTTTTGGGGAAACTACATATCCATATGCTGAAGAATAAAAGTGGACGCTTATCACACACCATTCATAAAAAATCAACTTAAAATGAGTTAAAGATTTATGAATGTAAGACCAGAAACTCATAAAAGAATCAGGGGAAAAAATTCTGACATTGATTTTGGCAATAATTTCTTGGTTAGGACATCAAAATCACAGACAATAAAAGAAAAAAAAAAGGTGGAACTACATTTAAAAAAATAAATATAAAGAGAAAAAATACATCAGAAAAAAAGTGGGACTATATCAAATTAAAAATCCTTCTCCACAAAAAGGGAATTGGAAGGCAAACTACAGAAAGGGAGAAAATATTTGCAAACCAAACATATCTGACAAAAGGGGTTAAAACCCATAATATACAAGGAACCCCCTCAACGCAATAGCAAAAATACAAAGAAACTTATTTAAAAATAGGTAAAGGACTTGAATAGACATTTTTCCAAAGAAGACACACAAATGACCAATAGATATAAGAAAAGATGTCCTGCAGCATTCATCACCAGGGAAGTATAAATCCAAGTCAAAAAAAAAAAAAAAAAGATATCTCACACCTGTCAGCATGGCCATTTCCAAGAAAACATAAGGTGACAAGATTTGACAAGAATGTGAAGGAAGGAAAGGTAAGCCTTTTACACCGTTGCTAGGAATTGGTGCAGCCATTATGGAAAGCAGTGTTGAGAATCCTCAGAAATTAAAGGTGAAACCATTACATGTTCTAGCAATTCCACTTATGGGTATATATCCAAAATGTTGAAATTAGAAGCTTTATGGGGTATTTATACTCTTGTGTTCATTGAAGCTTTATTCAAATAGCAAAAGTATGGAAACAACCTCAATTCCCATGGATGGATAAAGAACATTTGGTATATAATACAATGGAATATTATTGTATTTTTATTATTAATTTTATTGCCATAAAATAAGGAAAATCCACCATATGCAGCATGGATTAACCTGATGACCTTATGCTAAGTGAAATGAAATAGTCACGGAGGGACAAACTCATGATTTGCCTCCATAGTCAAAGTCACAGAACCAGACACTACAATGGTGTTGACGGGGGGCTAGGGTAGGGGGAAATAGGGAGTTATTATTCGATGAGTATAATGTTTCATAATAGATAATAAGTTCTAGAGATCTGCATACAACATTGTGACTATAGATAAACACACTGTATTGCTTATTTAAAAATGATCCTGCTTCTGTGTTCTTTTTTTTAAATTTGTTTTTGCTGTTGTGGTGGTTGTTAATTTCATTTGCACTTTCAGAACCAAGATTAATTGTGAAATTTAGCAGTAATGACATCGGAAGCTCAATCACGACCCACGTAAGGAATGTACACACAGTTGCTCCATTTCTACACTAACAACTTAGGTCTTCACCTGCACCTAGTCCCTCTTTTATCCTCTAAAATGAGACATGGAATAGCACCAGGTTTCTGGTAACCTCAACATTTCAAGACACAAAACACGGAGGTCAGAGAAGGGTTAGAAGAACCACAGTACAACATGTAATTTTCAAAAAAAAAAAAAGTGGCCAAAGGATCAATAGCCAATCCATCCTTGCCTCTGGATTAATGACTGGACTGAAAGAAATGGGTGGAGGTCCTCAGGGAAGGAGAAAAGGGAGAAGGAGGGATGAAAGAGGGTGATGCAGAGGTTGGCAGGTCTCATGTTCCTACCACAATTAAAAAAGAAACTATTACCATTTCCTTTAGTCTTCTATCAAATCAAAGTTATTTTTTGACAGATAACAAATGATTGAAATTTAAAATTAAGACATGAATATACTAATTTAATAACAATAAATCTTTGTTCTGATTTAGACTGGGAACAGAATCCGACCAGAGAGAGCCCACAGCTCACAGCAATTACTTGTGGGGCCATAGGAGAAGGCACTGTTCACCTAATGCATGGTATATTTGTGACAGAATTAGACTTCTTCTTCTTTTTTTTTTTTTTTTCCCACTACAGCAGTGTAACAGAGTTTGCAACCTGACACACTGTGGACTGAATCCCATCTATGCACTTTTGATAGAAACGATAATATGAATTTCATTAAAAAAGCATCAGTTCTCTGATTCACTACAGGCCATACAGTTCTCTATTATGTTTCATTCAGTTCATTCATATAGTAACTTCTACTGATCATTCCTCATATGTGAAAATAAGCCAGGATAAAGCGGAGACACTCACAGTCTATACGCCTGCATCTGATACCAAAGGCTGCTGTGGATTTCCTGAACTTTCACAATAGAATTCAGCTTTCTTATCTCTGTTTCTGTTTTCCCAGGTTTTCCACAGCTGGGATCACCAAATAATCCTCCAGAAAACTCACCCATCCAGCTGCCTCATCAATATCCACGTCATGCAGGCAATACCATTAATGAGCCAAAGGCCCCACACAATGTGCCTTAATATGATTCCATGACCCTAGACTCAGAGATCAGAGGCTTCTATATGATCTATTGTGGGTAAGCTACATCTAAAAATGAAAGAATTTCCAAAAAAAGAAAAAAGAAAGAATTTCCACTGCTCGTATCAAAAGGATCCATAAGAAAATAGTTCACAATTGTCACTGTGATCAATCATCATGCATTTATTTTTCTATGACCCTAAATATGTTCATGTTTAATTGGCTTGGGAAGTATGAGCTTAAACATTATAATAATTAACACCCATATGATCTTGACTAGAGCTGAGTTTGTAGGAATTGCTCCAATTATAATGGAAGCTGTTGAATCATAATACCAAGAATATATTTGAAATGAATGTGTACTCTTAGACCTGAGTGCTCTCATGGGAGGTTGGTAAGCGTTTGGCTGAAAAGTTACCTAGTTAGTGAGGTTACAGAGAGAAGGGTATAGTTCTTTTACACTATAGTGCGGTGAAAATAGTCATCTTGAAACCTTTAGTTGTGGCTCCTCAGCACATCTAACACCCACTCAACATAAATCGAGAATCCTTCTTAATAAGTAATGGCTCATTATAATTAGAAAAGTCATATTAAGTGAGAGAAATAGTGAAGAGAAGTTGGACTTTGTATATTGTAGGTAGTTCTACAGCAAGACATAGAACACTCACACCCCTGAGGTTTTCTCATGCCCCTTTGTAGTGCATCCCTTCCTCCTTCCAATTCTTGCCCAAGTAACCACTGATGTCACCAGACAGTGGTTTCCACTTATACTGCTATTTTTGTTTCTGACACAAATTGTTATATTTTTTCTCTAATTTCTTTCACTAAGTAAAATGATTTTAAGATCCAGCCATGTCACTGTACGCGTGACTAGTTCATTGTTTCTTTTATCAACTATCCCATTTACATGACCATCATTTATTTGCTTAACCTTTTGCCCCTGGATGGGTACTTAAGTTGTTTTCAACTCTTTTCTATTATGAATAAAGTCATTGTGAATATTTGTAGGCATGTTTGTTTGTGGACATACATTCTTATTTCTCTTGGCTAAATACTTAGGTAGGAAAATGCTAGGTTATATGATAGATGTACAGTTAACATCTTAGGAAACTGCTGAAGAATTTTGCAAAAGTGATTGTACTATTTAACATTTCACCAGGAATTTATGAGAAATTTAGTTGTCTCTCATACTTGCCAACACAGGATATAACTAGGCATTTAATTTTAGCCATGAAATGTGTATAAAGTGCCATCTCAGGTAATTTTAGTTTTCAATTTCTTAATAAGAAACTGGCCACATGCTATGTATGAATGCATTTATTTATGGTTTGTTACTTTTTTACCTAATTAAAAATAAAAATAATTTTGTGGGAAAGTAATGTGCAAAAGAAAAAAAAAAACCTGTGAAAGATGATAGCATATCTGTTATCGCTCTTTGTTTAAAATAAATCACGTGTTTCTTATTTAACAACTGTGGTATTATAAATTTATTGATAAAGTTTTCAGTTTATGAACCTAGTCCTTCCATATGAGATTATGTAAACAATATCTTCTATGATTCAGAGTTCACTCACATGGAGATGACGTCTAATATGATCATTTATGAGAGAGCAGATTTTCTTTTTTATATTTTATATAATTATTTATAAACAATGGTAATTTTCCCCTTCTAGGGAAAGACTATATTCCAAAATACATATAGGTATTCGTTGAAGTGGAGGTATGATGGTAGAGTTAAGGAAGAATTTGCCTCAAGGAAACTACCGCAGACCTCAAAAACTATATTCTTCAATGGCCCTAAATAACTCTAAAATATCTCAATATAAAGCTGTTCTCCAAATTAAAAAAAAAAAGATGCAATTTATGTCTAATATGGTAATATATTATTGTTACACTTATAGGATACATTTTCAACAATGGGAAAAACAAAACTTCAGGATTTCTTTAAAATTGTGGCGTATGGTCAATCTGTTAGAGCAGTTAAAATGGGAATAAGATATCACTAAATAAATAGAAATATAAAATGCTAAAAAATAAATTAGAACACATCTAAAAAATATATGAGAAAATTAATGTCAACACAAAGACAGCAGAAAGAACATACAAGCAAAAATTAATCAATTTAGGAGGTCCGGGCTTCCTCCAAGCAGGGCGCGGGGCACAGCAGGCTGCAAACGAGGCCTGGGGCCGCTTCTGTCCATGCGGGGGTCCTGTCCGTAATATGTAATTAATAAAAATACATTTAAACAGCTAGTTATTTGCAACATCAGATAAAGCTCCAAGTAAAATATAATCTAATCCAGAATTAAAGAAGACAGTTGCATGAAATTTTAAAAAGTTTATACAATTGTTTTTCAAATAAACTTGTATAACTCAGTTAATTAGATTTTAATTATTTTTGGAAAACTTAAAAACTGTTACTCACTATATTGACTTCAGAAGACAAAGACTACACAAACTACTTAAAATTCATTAACTACATAATTTTTTTAAGACTTTATTTATTTATTCATGAGAGACACAGAGAGGCAGAGACACAGGCAGAGGGAGAAGCAGGCTCCATGCAGGGAGCCTGACGTGGACTAGATCCAGAGTCTCCAGATCACGCCCTGGGCTGAAGGCGGTGCTAAACCGCTGCGCCACCAGGGCTGCCCCATTAACTACATTATTAAAGAGCTCCCACAAAATACTTTCTTCCAGATGGCTTCACAAAAGGAATTATATCAAAACTTCAAAGATATGACGGAGGTACCTGGGTGGTGCAGTCTGTTGAGCACCCAACACTTGAGTTTGGCACAGAGCATGATGCTGGGGTCATGGGCTTGAACCCTGTATCAGGCTGCATGCCCAGGGTGGAGTCTGTTTAAAACTTTCTCTCCCTCTCTCTCTGCCCCTCACCACCACATGCACACACTCTCTCTTTCTCAAATCAATAAATAAATCTTAAAAAAAAAAAAAAAAAAGATACAACAGGGCAGCCCAGGTTGCTCAGTGGTTTAGCGCCCAACCTTCAGCTCAGGGCCTGATCCTGTAGACCCATCAAGTCCCACATTGGGCTCCCTGCATGGAGGCTGCTTCTCCCTCTGCCTGTGTCTCTGCCTCTCTCTGTCTCTTGTGAATAAATAAATAGAATCTTAAAAGATACGATGATTTCAGTACAACTTAAACTCTTTCAGAGTATAATGAAAACTTACAAAATTATTTCATGAAGCACATTAAATATGGATTCCTAAAACCTAAAAAATATTGTCACAAAAAACACAATATTACAGATCAATTTTACATATAAATAATGATTTAAAATTGCCAATATAGATTTTGTTAGAAATGCACGTAAAAAAAGAAATACATGTGTAATATATGAAAATCCACATAGACATCATAGTATTGATAGAAATAAGTATTGGAGTCATGAGGGAACTTGAGAAAATTCAATACCCATTATACATTTTAAAAAGTTCCTTACAGGCGCACCTGGGTGGCTCAGAGATTGATTTTCTGCCTTCAGCTCAGGGCATGACCCCAGGGTCCAGGATCCAGTCTCACATTAGGCTCCCTGCAGGGAGCCTGCTTCTCTTTCTGCCTGTGTCTCTGCCTCTCTTTGTGTCTCTCATGAATAAATACAGAAAATATTTTTAAAAAGAAAATAAATTTAAAAAGTTCCTTACAAATGAATTGCTAGATATTTTTAAATACATGTATTATAATAATATGCATGTGTGTACGTCATCACAGAAAGCAGCAACTTATTAAATAAGGAATTTAAGGTCATTACAAGCATACAAAATATTTTAACCACTTTGCAATATTTGGGTCACATTATTAGCCAATGCAGTTTTACATGAATAAGTGATTATAATAAAATACACAAAATAGATAAAAAAATATTTCTATTATAGAAGTCACATGTTTGACAAACTCAAATAATCAGTAGAAAACTTCTAAAAACAATGAACACATTTTGAAAAATAGTATGATACAAAATTAACGTTTAAGACTAAGTTTCCCTTATAGTATATGAAATACATTGGAGAAATGATACTTAACATGGAATTATTGAATGTTGGCACTTTGAAAGTAGGAACAAATCAAGAATGCTTTCTGTCACCATTTATATTTAAAATTATGCTACAGATAGTAGTAATTAAAGTAAAAATATGTTGCAGAAATAGATTTCAGAAAGATAAGAAAAATGGGTCTATTTGTAGATCATGTGTCTATCTGTAGAAAAACATAATCATTCTTCCCAAAATATTTTTAAAAATATCTGAATTTTGCAAGATTGCAGAAGCCCAAAGTTAATAAGCATATATTATATATATATATATAATATGCATATATATGTATTAGCAAGAAACCATTTGAAAATTTGTTTCCACTTATAATACTGATAAAATATAAAATTCTTAGAAATAACTTATCAAAAGTCATGTAGACTTATTACTGAACATTATAAAAATGCTTATTGTTATTAAAGGATACTTAAATGAATGGAGATTTCCAAGGATTGGAAATAATGATGTATAGTTAAAATAGCAATTTTCCTTTATAAATTGATTATACATTTTATGTGAAAATACAGATGACTTAGAATAACCCAAACCAATTTTAACAACCTCACAGGTTTTTTTGTGAAAATACAGTGTCTGATTTCAAGGTTGACTTAGTTATCAAGACAATAGTTGTGGTCATGAGGTTTAACATTTTGATCAATAAAATTTTAAAAAGTGGTCCAAAACAGATGGACACAAATTTATTGAGTCAATTCAATAAGGACAAAAAGTGTTTTCAACAAACGGTGCAGGAACAACTGTATAGTCTTATAAACAAAAATAAAATTAAAAAATGCTTGCACTATATAGAAAATTTAACTTGAAATATGCCTGAAGGTGAAATTTAAAAATGTAAATCTCCAAGAAGAAAATATATGATTAAATGGTTTTCATGATCAGATATATCATGATTTTATAAATATCAATACAAAAATTGATAAATTATACTTTCATATTATTTTATAATACATAGTTATGAAAATAAAAAGGTAATCCATAGTCAGTAAAAACACCTGCAACACTTATGTCTGGCAAAGTTTTAGATCCAGAATATGGCAGGAACTATTATGACTTAAAAAGAAAATAACAAATAGCCACCCCACTTCCCCACCAAACAGAGGAGACATCTGAACACATATTTCACAAAATGAGATACATGAATGGATAAACACACATGAAAATATTACTTATAAAAATAAAAATTAAAACGATAAGATCATATTTAATAACTTCATATGTATCAAATTAATTGACAATATTATGTGTTAACGATGCTGAAGAACAACTGTAACTTTCATAACTGTGTAGGTGGGGTAGGGATGTAAGCACTGCCTCTTTGGAAATTTATTTAAATATTTAAATCTTAATATTTATTTTTTTAAGATTTTATTTATTTATTCATGAGGGACACAGAGAGAGAGAGACAAAGACAGAGGTGGACGGAGAAGCAGGCTCCACGCAGGGAGCCTGACATGGGACTCAATCCCAGGTCTCCAGGATCACACCCTGGGCTGAAGGCGGCACTAAACTGCTGAGCCATCCAGGCTGCCCCTTAAATCTCAATATATAAAGATTAATCTACCTTCAAATTTTGACATCCTACTCCAAATTATTCAGCTAACGACAGATGAAAAAATACAGTCATGCAAAGATTTATAGATAAATATTTGTAGCAACTTGATTACAACAGACAAAACCTTTAAATGAGTCACACACATACACACACATTCAGCAATTAAAAATAAAATAAAACCACCAACACATGACAGCATGGAAGATTTTTAGAATCATTATGCTGAGAGAAACTATACACAAAACAGTACACACTGTATTATTCCATTTTTATAAAATTCTAGGAACTGCAACCCACTTGGTAATGATATTTTTTTTAATATATCAGTGGCTTCCTGCAGTTAGGGAAGGATAAAGCTCAGAGAAACAAGGAAACGCCCATTCTCAGGTAATCACATAAAACCATTACTTCTGTTAAGTCAAGGGATATTTAAGGCATCATCTTCCTTAAATAATGAACAAATTCAGGCATCAAATCAGTTCAAAATACCTAGAATATTGCAATGATCCTATGTCACTGTGAAAATTCCCTTGAAGGCAACTTAAAAATTATAAACTTTCATAAGGATTGACAAAGATCCACTCTTCCAATTGGTGGATAATATAGTTGGAGAAAAATGCCCAGGTTTGACTTCCCAAAGAAATTCATAAATAACTAAAACCTCAGAAGACAATTAGGCAAGTGATATTGTTATTGAGAATGTGAGACTCCATGAAATACAGCATCTGGGTTGAGAGAGTAGAGTTTTAAAACCAATATGTTTGAGGTAGAAGAACTTTGGGTGATTAGAAGATCTTTTGGGGGATTATTGTAAATATAACTAAAAAGGGAGTATGGATGAAAACTGTTCAAGTGAAGAAGAACTGAAATTAATCCACCTAATTTTGGAAATGCCTCGTTTCAGTTAAGGTTGAAATCTCTCAGGACTATTGAAATATTTGGAGTGGAAAAAAAAAAAAGAGGTTTGGATGGAACAATAAGGAAACCAAAATAATGTTTAACCAGGGTCAAGAATTACCAAAATAAATTAAAATTAATTATTAAATTAAATTAAATTAAATTAAAAAGGGCTTTATTTTCAAAAGGAGGAAAAACAAAAACAAACAAAGAGAAGGCTGAAATAGTAACATTCTGAAAGCAAGAGTGATAAATAGTCATAGCTGTTTCATAGCCACGTTGAGCATGACATATGGTTGAATGTGTAATTTCCAGGGAGGTAAACTGCAAGCAAATTGAATGTATCTTCAGAAAAGTTCTATGATTCAGTAAGGAACCGATAAATAAAGTAAAAATAAATTAGATATATTAGGTGAAAATAGTACATGGATTATATTTATAATCACATAAAATTCACAGTGGCTATGTGATGGTGGATTTTATATAAAAATCTCCTATATATCATAAACCAATTATTTTTTGTTCTTCCCAAAGAAGAAACACATTTCTTACATAAGCCGGTGTTTCTGCTTGTTTGCTTGCTTGTTTTTTGTTTATTGTATGTTCCATAGAAAAAGTTCATGCCAGGAGATAGGGATAGAGATTTGGGGTTTTTATTGGAGAGAAAAGTCATGTTTCCAATCATGCTGTAAAGTGAACATCATTCCTTCAAATACATGTTACTTGTCTCTCCCATGTAAATGTCTGTTTCCAATTTTAAGAGTGTAACTATAGCTTCAAGTCCTGCCTCGAAATAACTTTCACATTTCTCCATAACGCTCCTTATTATTTTACTATGTGAACCTACACAAAACTAACCATGGGGCAATCCAACAATTTCAGCTTTGGAATCTCTCCCCCGGATGCTGTGTACAACCATATGGATCCATAGGCTGCAGCCCCATGTCCCAGTACCAGTAGGACAGGGGGTAGAGACCACAGCGAACACTCCACATTTCCACACCAAAGCCTAACACCACCACGTCGGCACCTTATTCTGTCTTTCATGTACTCCTCTTTTCACAGATCGAAGATGAATCAGTTAAGAAACCCCATCATTTTTATAGACCCAGGATCGATTCTCCCAAAGTAATTCCGTTCCATGAGGTCTCCGTTTTATGTAGTCTATTCAGTAAGCAACAAGGAGGAGCCAATATTTTGCTACCTTGAGGAATGAAGAGTTCTTGGAAGATCGCCTAGTCACTAGAATAAAGACAGATTGTTGAGAAAAAAGAATAGCAACAATGAAATCACTTAAATTTGATGTCTGTAGTTCAAAAACATGAACAGAATGGCCTATCCAAACACTTTTAGGGACACAAAGGAAACATTGAATTTAAAAGATTCAGTCTACACATTGGAAGAAGAAGGTATAGGGAGCAAATCATTAGAATAACCACAAGGCACACTGGTATGTTGCTGAGATGCCCAACATCCCTGTGCTCTCTAAATAGTTGACTATTTAGTGCCCAGACAAGCCACTGGGCAGAGAGAGAGATCGTTTTATCCCAACTTGAAGGTATATATGGTGTATGTATTAATGGCAACACTATTACAGGTAATTTTATGTTAGAATTGTGCATTGATTTGAAAAATTCTATAATAGATATAATAAATTTGAAAAAAATTCTAGGGATCCCTGAGTGGCGCAGCGGTTTGGCGCCTGCCTTTGGCCCAGGGCGCGATCCTGGAGACCCGGGATCGAATCCCACATCGGGCTTCCGGTGCATGGAGCCTGCTTCTCCCTCTGCCTGTGTCTCTGCCTCTCTCTCTCTCTCTCTCTGTGACTATCATAAATAAATAAAAATTAAAAAAAAAATTCTACATTTAGGTGACAGAAATCTGTGTCTTTAAAAATATGCTTTTATTGTGTCCATTATTTTCCATAACTTAGGTTTTCACATAGTGGGCTATGTCATATTTGCTTTCTGAATTTAGGGAAATGGTATTATCTCTGAAGAACTTTTGTACATTGCTTTTTTTCACACAGAAAAGAGGATTTGGTCACTTTTATTGGCTGAATTTCTCTCACTTCTATCTGATTGTTTTACAAAAATGAAAAAAAAGAAAGGATTTTTTTTTCCATTCCATTGATTTCTGAGAGCTATGCCCAAAAGCAATTACATGTCTATAAATATTTCTAGATAGCAACTATTTTCTTCCTTTGTATACACTATACTTTGTAGTCTAAGCATTTTTCTCTCTGAATACCACATTGATGGCCCTAGGAAAGGAGATAATGAGGATCAACACAAGAAAGTCCATAGGAATAGTTAGTTTGGGGCTTCTGACTTTTATAATCTTAAATTTTTCACTCAAAGGTAAAAGATACAGAAAAAGCATGTTTACGTAAGTTATTTTCTGCCCAAGTCCAGATGCAACTAGAAAAATATGCAGGGAAGAGGCAAGAAGCTATAGTATTGGTGGATTTGCAGACAATATCCTGTGACAGAACTAGGTAAGTAGACATCTCAAGAACAGAGTATGTGTTGCCTGAACTCTTGAGTAAATCTGGGGAATATCCGAGTTCCTTGTAGCGGCACAACAGATTGAATGTCTACATGATTTGCCTGGCCAGAGATGCCTGAGATATTTTCCAGTAGCCCCAAAGAGAAAGGCCCTTTAGAATACTTTTAATGTAATTAGACGAGCAGAGATAAGGCACAGAGACCACAGGTGTAAGAAGAAGAGAGAATATCAGCAGCGCCCCGCATGGACAAGTGAATAACCATGAGTGCAGAAGAAGCAGGTATGAGAAGAAAAATAAATGTCATGAAGACAGATTAGATTGTTTCTGTATTTGAGAACCATTTGGTCTCCAGAACTCCTACAGAAAACCAAAGATACATGATGAGACACTAAACTAATTCATATCAAATGGCTCAGGATGTGGTAAATGGTCTCTGGAATTGAGTTTAAGTTTGGATACACAATCCATTTCTGCAGACCAAGTATATTGGAGAAGATCCATGCCCTCTACACTGTTAGTTAAAAATTAGAGGCACATATTCATGAAACCATTAGATTTTTAAGTCAGCTTTCTGCTTTAGAAATATTCTTCAGACATGAAGTGTTTGACAAGATTAGCCTTAGGAAATATTTATGAGTCTTTTCCTCCCCTCCTTTTGTTTTCTAAACTCTTAGAGGAAGTCAGTGCTTATGCTCAGTACTATTAGCTATCACAGCTCACTCTCCTAGGAGATTCTTTGTATTGGAAATGAAAGAGCACATTTGTTCACACTACCATGTAAATCATTTGTCACAATTGGCGTTTTAATTTCCACGTTCAGGGACATGCATACAGTGGCATCAAAGACACTCAGAAGCACCCTGTGTTGGTTCCTTTTCCCTTCATTCTTTCCCAACTCATCAATCCAGTGCCGAATATTCTGGAAAATGGTGATCTCCCAGGAAGTGAAAGAAGGGAAATAAAAACAATCGAGATAGCTAAGTGTAGTGTTTTTTTGTTTTGTTTTGTTTTGTTTGTTTGTTTGTTTGTTTTACTGTTCGTGGAGTTCATTCTATTTAAAAAAATATATTGCCCTATAAAAGATGAATGGCAAAATCCTTGCTAACAAATTTAAACACTGTTTTCTTTACTTATGATGGCATTAACTTGCAAATAAAAAATCTCCATTAGCACTGAGAGACTATGTAAGAAATATATTTTTGTACCTTTAATGCCATTTTTTTCTTGATGTTTTCCTACTTTTTGAAGGAGCTTCAAGTTTTCATTTTACACAGGGCCTTACAAATTACAATACTTAGCCTGAATTACCATGTAGTCACATTTTTAAAACTTGAAAGAAATTGTACACATTCAAAATAATATACTTCTAATTGAGAGAAGTTTCAGCAAACTAAAAATCAGTTGATTTTATAATGCAATTACAAAATAGCTAAGCACAGAACTTCCCTAGGGTTGCCTAGAAAGCACAAGAGGTATTGCTTTAAAAAAATTTCCATGCCTAAAAGGGAAAAAAAAAGCCCAATTAAATTATATTTTATTAATACCCTCTCCAAATGAGATTCCAACATGTCACTTGCATTGGGAAAACATATCTAAGTTACAAATTGAATCTGGAATATTTGAATAGCATTCAGATAAGTCTGTCCATATATGTCAACAATGAAAAATAAGATGAATAAGCAACCTGTGTTTACCATCTTATGATTATATCACATTAATAGATGTGGCCCTTATCATCTTAGTTAGGGTGACAATACAAAAAGTATTCTTTGCGTGCCAAGGCTTCATTGCCCAGAGAGCTAATATCTTGGTATTGTTCTTATATTTTAGCCAAAAGATAAACAATTTTCTCATGTTCTGACTAAAAATATGTGTAGTTATCTAAGTAAGAGACTTCTATTCTAGATTCAAAAAGAAAGATGATCTTTTTCTCTCACCTTAACACCCAACAAATAGTAAAAGTTTATCTAAGGATGCCACCATTAAGTATATGACAATAACCAACCCTGTTTCAAAGTTTAATGGTTTTGTTACCTTATGTGATAAGATTATTAGAGAAGTGATAAGATTTTTTTGGTAGACTAAAGATTTAGGGAAAATATGCATTTACCTTCAAAGAATCTTACTCCCTGTCCTTTATTGTGTGAATATCTTCAGAAAGAATCTTAAAGACAAGAAGAACAGTGACACTTCTTGCAGATATAGAAGATTTTTAAATTAGCTGGCAAGTCATGCAAGCCGTGGAGTATCTCGCAGCTAACAATGAGAAGAGGTCATTATCTCAGATACCTAATTAAAGTGACCACACTTCTGAACTGGCCAGGCTTAATTAGTTAGGGAAACATATTTTTAAACCAGTTGGGTCAAATTTTAAAGAAAGAAGATCATCGAATTAGGTCCTTATCAGCCACAACAATGTTTTTGAGGACAGTTTAAGAAATTAACTGATAAACGTAAAATTGGATAAATCCTGCAGGTTTTATCATGGATGAATAGCAGAATAATACAGTTATACTTGGAAATTGTCACAAGGGGAAAAATGAGTGATATTTGATTAGGGACATAAGTGATATAATTTGTGTTTTCATGTTTTGTTTTATTTTACATATATATTCTCTAAAACAGATCAATGATTATTTAAGATTTGCAAAGGTATAGCTTTATGTATTCTCCCTAATATGGAATCTATGTACTGATCCTGCCTACTCTTCCAAAGGCAATGTGAGGTTAGAAAAATTAAGGAAAAAAAAAAAAAAAAAACAGGGATGTGAACAAATAACTAAAGGAGAGAAAGAAAGGAAAGGAAATTATGAAAACACATATTTAAGGGAATACGGAGTAGAACATGTTGGTGGTTGATCTGGGAATACAGATATGTAATTTACTTCAATTTACTCCTCATATCTGGATGAGTAATGACCACCATAGAGCCTGCTTTAAAAAATGCACAGGATTTTGTTTTCATTGACTTAGGTTGAAGCAAAAAAGGTGATGAAAATTTTTGTGATCATCCAATGATCATTGACTATAATAATGCACACGTGTGGCAGAGAAGTCATCACAGCGTTCTCTTGAGAACACAGAAAAATCACATTCCCAAGCCTCTTTCGAAGTCAGTTTGCAGGCCATGTAACTAAGTTTTGGGAAATGGAATATGAAAAATATCAAGCCGGCCACTTCCTGGTGGGCCTTTAGAAAATATCCTGTGTGCTGCTCCTGCTCCCTTTTCCCCTTCCACATTTCCTTGAAGCACTGGATTAGGTGGCACACCATTGGAAATATTCATTTAACAGAAAGAAGTTGTGTAAAAAAATGAGGTGGTCAATAAATAAAACTTGAATGAAGTAAGACACTGGGATTTGGCAGGGTGGGAAAGTCTATCAGTAAAAATTCTGATCTATATAAATTTATACATAGGAAAATAAAAAAAAAATTAAAAAAATATACATAGGCAGGGTGTCACACAACTAAAAACTTAAAATACATCTCAAAGCATTATTTCTCATGATCAGACAGCAAGGTAATAAGTACAATAAAACACATGTAAGAGTCTTAAAATCTAAAAGCCACCTGCTGTAAATTTGAAGGTAGACTTTATACTTAACAAGACTTAGAGAATTAACGAAGACAGATATGCTTGTAGCCATTGGAAAGTTTTTTTTTTTTAAAGATCTGAGAAGATGGAGAAGAGATACCCTAGAATTTCAAGGCTTTCCAAGAGTGGGATAGAATGTTTCTGAAATAGAATTTTATGAGTTTTATGGAAAGAGACCAGCAAAAGAATTTTGATTTAAAAACATGGCCCAGAAAAAAAATCAAATTAAAGATGCCCTCTCCCATTTTGTTCCCCCCAAATAGCTGCTAGTGTTTTTCCAGAGGCTAGGCAGGGAATGAAAAGGTCAAGGGGCCAGAGCACAGGAAAGCAAATATGCTTGATATCTGTGGCAAGGAAGAACTTTTAGACATCAGGAAGAAATCAGAAGTTTATTAAGTTTTTGCAGGTTTTCCTAAATAAATAAATAAATAAATAAATAAATAAATAAATAAATAAATAAAACAATTAAAAAAAACCCATAACTCATCCAGAAGATAAATCTTCAAGATTTTTTTTTTTTTTTTAAAGCACTGGGTCTCAACATTCTTTTAGGGGACGAAAGGCTCATTATATACTCTTCAAAGTGTCCATGGATCTCCATTCCCCAGATCAGATATGACCAAGAAGAATAACGAGCAAGGAGTTTTTAGAGGTCAGCGACAGAGTTCACCGAATACAGTGGACAACAGGTTCCTTTCAGCGCAGAATCAGAGTTTTATCAAGGTGACTCCTTCACCCCCAGTGTGTATGCCAGGAAACTTTATTAAAATCTCTTCCCAGTGAGATTTAAATTGTTGCTTTCCAGTTGATACTGTAGGTCTCCTATTCTTTGCCTTTCCACCAGATGGGAGCAATTATTGTGTGTGTACTGTGCCTATTCCATCTCCGCGTATTGGGTGTTGTGCTGGAGGGGGAAAGATAATTTGCCTTTTAAATTTGTAGGTCTATAGACTAAAGGGAGTCACATCTGGATCTGACTGCACCTAGAGACATAGACTCTGAGCAATAATCAGTGACCAGATGGGACTTTATAGGTCTCTCCAAGGGAAGGTTGAGAATGCTCTATGTGTGAAAGTAGAATAAAATGCTTTGGTAACTCAATGCCCTGTCAAAGCGAATAAGATGGATTTAAACTACTATCTTTTTTGGACACACAGAAATCTGACCTACCAAATCTTTCTTGCAATTAGGCTGGAGACCATTTGATTGAATTCTGACTAGTAGAAAGTAGGCATATATGATATAAAACACTTCTAGGTTTGGCCCGTAAGCACTGGTCCCTTGCACACTATTTCCCTGTCTCTATTTGCCCTTCAGCAGGGACTTTGGAGTCTGGGTGTTCCAGATCTACAGCTACAGAATGGAAGGCCCTGGTTCCCAAATCATCAAGGAGGAAAGGGCTGCCCTGCCTCCACTGTGGTATGAATAGGAAATAATACTTTGTGTGCTAATCCACTGACATTTGAAAGCATGTCTGTTATGATATAGCCTATTCTATCTTCTCTAGTGAAATTATAAAATATATTGATGACACAAAAAACAAAACAATACTAAACAAACAAAAATAGCGGTAAATCCTAATGAGAATATAGCATTAAAACAAATACGGCCCCCAAGGATCCATGCAATTGTCTTCTGTTGTCACCGAAACCAAAAATAGTATTTTTTTCCTATCTGTGTCTGCTTTAGTGAGTGAGAAGAGAAGAGCAGCTTCTGGTTACATGTTGGCGACAGGAGGATATAAATATCAAATTGCCTCTAGCATTGGCAAAGGCTCAGAAGTCCACCCTGAATTGAGGGATTATCCAGCACTCTTTTATAGAATAGAATAAATCCTTGCACAGTACTTTCAATTCAATAACTGGAAAAATGTAGAGAGCAAATCCAACAATTTATACTACCAACTGCCCAGCTGAGCCTACTTTCCAAAGCTATCAGAACACAGAAAAGTAGAAAAACAGACACAGGTAACTCTCCTGAAAAACGAAGGACTGATGGGAAGAGATACAGTGAACCATAATGAGTGGAATGTGAGATAAGAAAGACAGGAAGAACAGCATGCTCAAAGAATATGAATATTCTACCAAAGGTAGGATATAAAGGATGTATCAAAAATAACATTCCAAGAAAAGAAGAATAAAACAACACAATGGCGTTATCAAATACATGTATTAAATAATTTTTAATGAGATATATCCATTTTGTAGAATTAAAAAGCAATTTGGTATTTAGATATTCCATAAGTGCATGTAGAAGAAAGTAGAAGGATAAGTAAAAGTAAACCAGGAAAATTCAAGTATCAGTATAGAGAGCTGGGTTATTAATTTCAAGTAATGTTAACTTAAGGAGACAACATTTTAATATAAAACATTCAAATTTGTAAATGCTATGTAATTGATTTTATGCAGATATAACTGAATGTGATATTTATATACTAAACAATTGTAATAAGAGCAAAATACATACAAAAAATTTAAATGTTCAAATAAAAGGAAAATAATGAATACAAATCTCAGTAAGTGACTATATCAGAACACTAAAATAAAATAATGGAAGGAGGAAAAAAAGAAACAGATAATGTATGAAATGTCTCTAAGCAAATATATACACTTTAAATTATTCCATAACTAAAATAAAACATATCTTTTTAAGGATTAATATACTAAAATTAATCAGCTTCTCTAAACATTACCCCTTAAAACAAGTACCAATATTCCCCCATCATATTTTCTGAACAAAAAGTAATAAACCTTTTATGTACTAAAAAAAAAAAAAAATCAAGTGTTTTGTGGTTCATATGTTCTACCCTGGGAATTTATATCTTCAAGTAATTTACATAGAGTTTTATATATAATTTGCTATCAACTAACATGGACTATTCTACATATAGGGCATTATATGTGAGCCTCGTAGTAACCACATACCAAAACAACAAAAACAAAAGCAAAAAAAAAAAAAAAGAAAAGAAAAGAAAAACAATAACAGCAAAACGCTTATGTAGATACGCAAAAGATAGTAAGAAAGATAGCTAAACATAACACTATAGAAAATCATCAAATAACAAGAGAAAAAAGCCAGAGAAAAGTGAAAAGAACACAGAGAAATTTCAAAACAACCAGGTAGCAATAAGTACATACATGTCAATAATTACTTTATGCATAAATGAACTAAATTCTCCAATCAAAAATATAGAATAAGTGAATGGATAAAAAATTATAATAACTCATCAATTGGATGCCTATAAGAGACTCATTACACACACAGACTAAAAATAAAGAGATGGAAAAGATGTTTTATGTAAATGGAAACCAAAAGAAAGTTGAAATAGTTATATCAGACAAAACACAAATGGTACAAAAGACAAAGATGAGTGTTACATAATAATGGGGCCAATCCAATAAAGCACTGTTAAGTATTTATGTACTCAACATAAGAGCACCAAAATATATAAAGCAACTATTAACAGACCTACAGGAAGAAACTGATAACAATACAGTAATAGTAAGGAAAACCCCACTTACTGAAAGCACTATATCATTCAGACTGAAAATCAATAGGGAAACATTGGTCTTAAATGGTATATTAGACTAGATGGACTTAATGGATATACACAAAACAGTCTATCCACAGGCAGCAGATTGTGCATTTTCCTCAAGTAGACGTAGAACATTCTCTAGGATAGAGCATATGTTAGGTCACAAAAGAAATCTCAATAAATTTTAAAAGATCGAAATCATTTTAAAGACCTTTTATGACCAAAATGGTCAATTACAAGAACTAGAAAAATAACAAATAAACAGGAAATTAAGCAGCATGCTATTGAACAATGGGTCAATGAAGAAATCAAAGGAGAAATTGAAATATATCTTGAGACAAATGAAAGTGGAAATACAACAGACCCAAATCAATGGTGTGCAGCAAAAGCAATTCTAAGAGGGAAATTTATAGCAATGAAATCTACCTCAAGAAACAAGAAAATTTTCAAATAAATAATCTAACTTTACACTTACAATGACTAGAAAAAAGAGGAACAAATGAGGTCCAAAGTTAGTAAAAGGAAGGAAATAATAAAGGTCAGAACAGAAATAAATAAAAAAAACTAAAATAGCAATAGAAAAGATCAATAAAACTTAGAACTGCTTCTTTGAAAAAGTAAACAAAATTGACAAACCCTTAGACTAAGAAAAAGAGAGAGAGAGAGAGAAGGCTTAAATAAATAAAATCAGAAATAAAAAATAAATTATATCTGATATCAAAGACACATAAATAATCATAAAAAGATTACTACAATCAGCTACAAGCCAACAAGTTGGAGAACCTGGAAGAAATTGATAAATTTCTAGAAACATACAATCTTCCAAGAGTGAATCATGAAGAAATAATATATATATATTAGACAGATTTCTAGCAAGGAGATTACATCAGTAATTAAAAATCCCCAATTAACAAAACTCCAGAACCAGAGAGCTTCCCAGGTGAATTCTAGCAAACATTCAAAGCTTTAATACCTATCCCCCTCAAATTCTTCCAAAAAATTGAAAAAGAAATCAGAATGCTCCCCAAACCCATTTCATGAGACTTGCATTACCCTGATACCAAAACCACATTAAGATGCCAACAAAAAAAGGGACACCTGGATGGCTCAGTGGTCAAGCATTTGCCTTGGCTCAGGTTGTAATCCCAGGATCCTGGGATTGAGTCTCACATCGGGCTTCCCACAGGGAACCTGCTTCTCCCTCTGTCTTTGTCTCTGCCTCTCTCTGTCTCTCATGAATAAATAAATTAAATCTTAAAAAAAAAAAAAAGATGCCAATAAATAAATAAATAAATAAATAAAATTTTTTTGAAGAGGTGCCATGAAAAGAAAATTACGGGTTAATATCCCTTATAAACATAGATACAAAAATCCTCCACAAAATATTAACATACTGAATTCCACAAAAAGATTCATTCACCATGATCAAGTGGGATTTATTCCAAGGATGAAAGGACAGTTCAACACTTGCAAATCAATCACTGTGATACATCACATAAACAAAATGAAGGATAAAAACCAAATGATCATCTCAACTGATAGAGAAAAAAACATTTCAGAAATTTAGTATCTATTTATGATTAAAGGCTCTCAACAAAGTCTGTACACATGGAATGTACCTCAATATAATAAAGGCCACACCCATCATTACTCTGCTGAGAACGCATACAATCTATTGGGAGATGTATGACAAGAGCAACTGAATAAAAGGGTAGCATATGTCAAATAAATAGCTTATGTAGGAATTCAGAAAAATAAAATAATTCCCACTAGAATATAAACCTTTGAGTGAGGAAGCTATATTTGCCTTCATATCTTCAGGGCCTAGCATAATATCAAACAAATTTAGACATATCATAAATACATGATAAAATTAACAAAAGAGTGGTAAAACTATAGGTAAAAGATTGACTTTAATTTCCGCATTAATGGAAAATTAGAACACAGGTAGAGCAGCAGCCTTTATGCAATAGTAATTTTATTTATAGAGACTCACATTCAGAAAATAATTTCTAAGAATACATGGTAACCATGATTAGACAGCGTCTATAGTATGACAGTCATATTTATACTTGAATTTTAGATTTAGCCATGCTTTCAGTGTGAGAAAATAGTAAAATTCTATTTCGCTGTTTAAAAGCACCTGTTTTAAAACAAACCAACCAATTACATAAAAGATTACAAGATATATGATATTACTTATTAATGATTTCCATGTAGGGTTCGGGAAAAAGTGGATTTCGATTCTCCTCTTATTTCCTCATATAAAGGTAAATATTATAAACATCAATAGAAACATGTACTTTTCTCCCTGATATCAAAGATAAGAAAGCAACATGGTATAAATAAATGGAGCATAAGTAACTGTAAAAGCTAATCTGTTTTTAACATCGGAAAATTATAATTTTTTATAGATTTATTTATTTATTAGAGAGAAAGAGTGCATGTGAAAGAGGGAGAGAATCTTCAAGCAGACTCCCCACTGAGCCCAAAGCCCGATGTGGGGCTCCATCTCATACCCATGAGATCATGACTTGGGCAGAAACCGAGATCTGGATGCTTGACTGACTGAGCCACCCAGGTGCCCTTTGGAAAAATTACACATTAAAGTATATATTAAATATGTTTGCATTTGAAATAAAAAAAATGTTATTAAACTGGCTTTAAAATGTCATGCTATAGTAGAATGGACACTGAGTTGGGTGAATTATGGTACTAACTATTGGCATAAACTTTGGGAACTCTTACAAATGTTCCATGCCTCAAGATCCGAAGCTGTAAAAAAAAGGAGTGTGGGATAGACTATATTAAGGCTCTTAGGCTTTATGACCCAGATTCACTCAGTTCATAAACTGTTCTTCACTATTAAGAACAGCGTCTTTGGAAGCTGCATTAACTCTTTCTAGCTAATTAGTTTAATTTACGTTTAAGGCATAACTTTATATGCAGGGATATTTGGCTTCATTGAATTCCAATTATTTCCCCTTCTGCTAAACTAGTTAGCTTTCACTCATTTCTTGGCCTCCTTCGTTTTTGAGTCCAACGAACTAAACTCATCATGAAATTCACAGCAAATAAGATGAAACATTTATACTAAAACCGTTTGATGGGCACTAATCAAGGAGTCATTCTATAATCTACTATCTACATTTTAACTGCATTAGTTACTTTTTTCCAATTATTC
The DNA here is from genome assembly GCF_003254725.2 of Canis lupus dingo. Classification (NCBI taxonomy): domain Eukaryota; kingdom Metazoa; phylum Chordata; class Mammalia; order Carnivora; family Canidae; genus Canis; species Canis lupus. Next base: position 84,104,142 of record NC_064246.1, on the reverse strand, counting down.
TAGAAAGTAGAAATAGATTATTCCAGATATTTGGCTTCAGTTCTACACTTAATCCTCAACTTCTAATCCATGATTAGCCATGAAAAAAAAAAAAAAAACCCCAGTTACTTCCTTGTCTTCATTTTTGCATGACTTAATGATATTATGAAATCACTAATCACTTTAGAGGACTATCACATTCACTAATATATCAACAATATAACTTTGACTCTTAATTATTTTGGTATTTATATTCAGTATCTAATTCAACATTGTGGTTTTATTGAATATATATTTCCTTCTTTGTGCTTGTTTTTAAATTGCTCATGTTGAATTTTCTTTTTTTTTTAAGATTTTATATATTAATTCATGAGAGACATGGAGAGAGGCAGAGACACAGGGAGAGGGAGAAGCAGTTTCCCCATGGGGAGCCTGATGTGGGACTGATCTTGGGAGGATGCCCTGAGCCAAAGGCTGATGCTCAACCACTGAGCCACCCAGGGATCCCAATGTCTAGTTTTTTTTTTTTTTTTTTCAATGTCTAGTTTTCTAAAACAGAAATATATATTATAAATTTTAAGGGTTCTCCTTTTCAAAATAAGCATTAAGAACTATACACTTTCTCTTAGCATAGCTTTGGCTGCATGACATTAATTTTGATGTGGTATGGTCATAGTAGCACATACTTCAAAGTTTTACAAATGCCTCACAGTTACTTTTCTGACCATTAGTAGTTAGTTGATTTCCTAGGTCAGGGTTGTCAGTGAAGCAGCTCTGCTTCCATAGAGGGTAGACTTATTTCACAAAGAAGGATGGGGGCGCCTGGGTGCATCAGTCTGCTGAGCATCCAACACTTGGTTTCAGTTTGGGTTATGATCTCAGGGTCATAGGATTGAACACTGCGTAGTGGGCCTCCTATCCTTCTCCCTCTGCTCCTCCACAACATTCTCTCTCTCTCTCTCTCTACCTCTCTCTGGAATAAATAAATAAAATATTTCAAAAAGACAGAAAAAAGAGAGAAAGAAAGAAAAGCAAGAAAGGGAGAAAGAAAAGAAAGAAAAAGAAAGAAAGAAAGAAGAAAGAAAGAAAGAAAGAAAGAAAGAAAGAAAGAGAAAGAAGAAAGAAAGAAGAAAAAGAAAGGAAAAGAAAAAAGAAAAGAAAGAAAAGAAAAGAGAAAGAAAAGAAAAGAGAAAGAAAAGAAAAGAAAAGAAGAAAAGAAAAGAAAAGAAAAGAAAGAAAAGAAAAGAAAAAAAGAAAGAAAAGAAAAAAGAGAAAGAAAAGAAAAGAAAGAAAAGAAAAGAAAAGAAAAAGAAAGAAAAGAAAAGAAAAGAAAAGAAAAGAAAAGTAAAGAAAAGAAAAAAGAAATCTCACCCATGCCCAGTGGCACTGCTGGTAAAAGCAACAAACTTAGTTGGAATTTAAGGGAGAAAACTCAAAACCTTAAAAGCCTCAGTTTAGCGTTCTGGTCGGGAGAGCAGACCAACCAGAAATTTAATGGGAAATCCTGGAAATGAAAAGAAAGAGGAAAATTTTAAGAAGGCTCTCTACGCAACTCTGACCACCTGGAGAATCACAGGCACACACAGGGAAAACCGAGTGAGCAGAGGAAATCTAAATTTGAAACACAAGTTAGATCCCCCTTGAATGTTCTATAAAACCCACACTCAGCTCTACTGGCAGCGGTCACAGCCTTACACACTTGCCGTGTTCACACACAACATTGGCCCATTGGCTGACCACTAACCTAAGTAGATACATGAGCCTTGGAGAAAAGGCTAAAAAGACATAATAAAAATAACATAATAAAAATGAATTAATTAAAAATGGAGCAGAGATATCATTAACTCACAGAGGAGGGGAGATTTCTCATAGAATAAGTTCAGGGAAATTACAAACATGTAATAAAAATGAATCCAGAATCCAGAATTGCTGCCATATGCGACCTAAAATCCCCTAGAAAGAAGAAAGGGGAAAAGAGCCTAAACTGTCCTGTCTTTTACCTTAGTCAATGGTATTTTTCATCGTGAAGCAATGCTCTCTTTTCCTGTCATTTAATGTTTTATTATATTCCTTGTAGACTGCTCAGAAATAACAGCAGCGGATTCATCTGTGGGTTGGCGCGACTGAAAGCCCAGAGCTGTGCCCCCTTATAATGAGCACAGCAGGGCAGGGAATGGAGAAATGCACAGGAAACAATTTTCATGGAACAAGAGCATCCAGGTTCAGAACCAGTGCCGCTACCTCAGAAACTCCAGGTCAGGCACAGGCAAGCCCAGGAGTGGAGCTCCGCTTCGGAAGAGCAATATAAAGCCCTCAAAAGTTCCCAAGATTAGAAAAAGAAGGATGGGGCAAGAACAAAAACTTGCAGCTCCACCCTGGGGACTATGGAGGTGGAAAGTAAAGAAAATATTAAGAGGCCATCTATAATATTTTAATTTATTTAATATTTTGTCTATGGGCTGAGACAACAGATAATATAGAAAAAATACCTGTGTATACTAAAGTGAACTTGAAGGCATTATGCACATAAAACTTTGTTTTTCTTATTTTGAATTATCAATAAATTGTGAAGCTTCCCTCGTGTCATTAAGAGATTTCATATATATATTTCATATTTCATTGCATATATATATTTATATATTTATATTTATATTTATATAAATGATTGTGCTTTTTTAGGAGTTCACAAAATGTCATCAGATTCTTGGGTTTGTAGCTTCCCTGTCTCTGATATTTTGCTTATAGCAAACTTCATTGTTTTTAATTCATTCCTGGCTTACTAGAAGGACAGTAAGTTTACAGTAAGTAAACTTAATTTTAAATACGGGGCCGATACCCAAAATTTTGCTGTGCGTCGTGTAGTTAACAGTCAAGGGTAAGATATTCACCCCCTAGAACTGAAACGAGGCTCAGGAAAATTCTCGCCGGCCGAAATTTCTACTTGAGACCTGAGATGGAGAGAATGTTTCTCGGTTGCCCACTAGGTATTAGTCTTTAATCCAAATAAAATTTAGTTAGGTACGAATTGTTCATCTTCACCTGGTTGAAAAATCAAATATATGGTGATCATTTCAATTAGATTTGAAACATGGGCCACCTCACCATGCTTTCAAAAATTCTGAATTTTAGCATTATTTCTGTGGCTTTAGTGTACATCCCAATACAGATTAGAGAAAAAAAGAGGATCATTTGTTCCTAGAGTGCATTATGAGCATGCTTGCTCGCAAATTAGACTTTTATAAGATGTGCAAGCTTTCCACTTACTTTCATTTAAAATAGGAAACGGTATCAGATGAGCATATCTTATTTCAAGGCTACAACATTTTTCAACTACTCGGTTTCCTGACAGTTTCACCTTCCGAGGTAGCGTCAGAAGGTAGTTTTGTATGTGTCCTGTGATCTTTATCGCTATGTATTCTCCAATTTCTGGATCAGTCAGGCTGTTGGATGTAATGTGGATATTGAGAAACATTGAGAAAGAAACATTTCTTTCCACTGTGACCTTTCTGGTATTTCCCTTGAGAGGTAGTTAAAAGAAAATTGACCAGAATCTCTAGGCCTGGGGTTGCTTTGCCAAGTAAGAAACATACAGGACTTCCAATTTGTTCTAGGATGCCATGTATTACCAGAAGCAAATGCCATCATTCTCTTCTCACTGACTTCAGAAACCTTGACATTTCTGCTTTTGTATGTGGGCTTAAAAAATAAGTCTTAAATTCCATGTCGAAAATCATATTTCAAATCTCACCATCTATCAAGAAAACATGGACTATAGCTTTATAGTTCACAAAATAATCCCCAAATATTGAATTCATATCCACAGTGTTATTTAAAGCCTTTCACATAATGATTACTGATAAACTTTAGGGCACCATCATCAAAAAGGAAACTTGAAATAGAAGACTATCCCACGCCAGTTTTCTACAATAGAGTAACACTTCTCAGCCAATTTTTTTTTTTCAGACAAAATCTATTAGAGATGTTTAAACAATATTAAGAAAATGTTTGTAAAGCATGTCAAATCGATTGGAAGTAAGTTTGATGCCAACCAAATTGTACTAAGGAGTAAAACACAGGAGAGATTACACAGTGTCCATTTCTTTATTATTTTATCCTCATTAATCTGTGTACATACATTAACAATTCTACTATATCTCACTTTTCCTCTCTATAGAGGATTTGATGATTTTCTAATATTCTTTTAAAAATACTACTTCCTGAAACTAATATTACACTGTATGTTAACTAATTGGAATTTTAATACCTTTTTAAAAATTTAAAAATTAAAATTAAAAATTAAAATTAAAACAATGCAAGTTAATGATACTATAAATATATAGGAGGTGTTATTCTAGCATTGCTCATTGGAATAAAATAAACTATTAATAAAAAGTACTTAGTATTGTCAAGTTAATTATCATAAGAACTTTTGGTTACTTCCTTGGCTTCTAAAAATAAATACTACTAGGTTTTATTAAATATTATTTCGCTTCAAGTAAAAAAAACATGTCTTAACTAGAGAATGTTTTAATTTTATGAAAATAATTTGTGTTGGAGTTGAATTAGAAAATCTCACTTGGAGTTATTCAAGTTAAAATTATATCTATGGATAAAAATAGACGGTCTTATTGGATTTGTTTGAAGGAAAAAAGAAACCTCTAAGAAATTTTAAAAATCAAATTTTAATTTACGGGTCTATGTTTGCATCTTTTTGACTAAAATGACTTTTTTTTTCCTCTGCAAAATACATTATCTTTCACCTTATCCCATCTTTTTTGAAATGTATACATATAATCGTATAAATTATATTATTCAAAAGATATTTAATTATAAAACTTTAGCAACACAATAATTTTATCAAAGATACTTTCCATGAGCAGTCTTTGTCTACCAAAGCAGGTCCCAGAATTTATGGCACTATTACATAGCAAATTCTATAATGAAGATATATAAAAGGTGGTGGACAAACAGCATGCAGTACAGCTAAATTTTCCTGGTGGGATGGGAAATTATATATAGAATGTTAATTTTTCAACTTGAAGTATGTGAAGGTTTATACAAAGAGTAAATTTATTTCAGAAATAGAGAGCAAACCTTCTAAAGCATGGAGCTGTAAAGACCAATTACTTCAGGAAATGGCATATTCTATGTGACTTGAGTGGGAAATGAAGCCACAAAGACATTATGGAGTCGGGAGCTTTGAATGCCCACTAAGGAGATTTAATATGGAAAAATACTGATTTATTTACAGTACGAGTAAGGCAAGAGTGAATTCATTAGATATGGGCTGGTCTTTAGTTAAATAACTGTGGGGCAATATAAACAACAAAATATACATAAATATTTATATAATATTTATATATAAATATATATACAATATAAATAGTATTTTATATTGCATTTTTGCATCATACCAGCCTAATGAATCAGTTGAATTTATGTAGTCACCCTACCCCGGGGCTATAAGCCATACTGCACTACGCTGCACACCCTCCATAGACATGCACACATTGCCTGCGCACACACTCACATCACAGTCATCATCATCCACATAATCATCCTGCAACATAATTATCAGGGAAGAAAATATAAATTCTGGGCATATCTTCCTTTAAGACACTCTCACTTTACCCCATAAGAAAGAACCATTAGATGGTATTTGCAGTTGTGTTCAGTTTGAAAAATGGGTGAAAATAGAGTTCTGGACAACTCTCAGTGAAATCTAGAGGAATGGAAAAATAAGGAACATTGGGTGAGAGATGCAGGTCTGCAGGTGACAGGGTAGTCCACTAGACTCTAGTAAACTAATAGAATGGAGAGAAATAAATAATCACCCTTCCGCATTTACATGTCACTTCAGAACTGAACCCACTTTAATATCTGTTTGCTATAGAGAGTGCAATGTACATTTGGTCCCCATAACCACCCCAAGGTAGACAGGGGAAAAGCGACTTGATAAGAAACTGGATCTCATGTAAAAAAAAAAAAAAAATGCATTGTGCACCAAATTATAAAACTCCATTGAAATCCTTTACCTACTCTATTTTTTTTCCTTCTTTACACCTTTAAAATTTGATAATGGAGCCCATTTTTTACTCCACAGCCTTTTGTTCAGATAAGGGTTTGATTTTACCAATGAAATAGGTACAAGTAATTATAAAAATGAGATATGCCCACCATTAGATTAAATGTGGGCAATTTATTATATTAAATTGATTTTTAAAAAATTAATATAATTCATATATAGTTCAGAGAGAATCTTTCATGTTATAGGGCCTTCCTATGATTGCTGTAACAAATTACCGCACACTTGGTGGCTCGAAACAATAAACAATGACTCTTTCATAGGTGAGGAGACCCAACGGTCGACATCAGTATCAGGGCTAAAATCAGAGTGTGTCGGCAGGGTCACGGTCCTCCTGAAATCTCGGAGCAGCGCCTGTCCCTTGCCTCTTCCAGCCTCCAATGCTCCTAGCACCCCTTGGCTTGTGCCACCCCATGTCCCCATGGTCACATCGTGTCTGTGTCTAGTCCTCTGCTCCTTTTTAGAGGGCTGTGTATGACTGCCTTTTGGCATCATCCAGTCAATCCTGGGTAATTATCTTATGACAACATGTTTATATTAGTTCTGTAAAGACCTTACAAAGGCCTTTGTTTCTCAAATATGGTAATGTGCAGATCATGGTATATGTTCAAGGGATTAGATCTTGGGCTTCCAAAGATTCATGTCCATGACACCCGCAAAATATATTTACTCCATCCCAACATCCCCAAAAGTCTCCACACGTTCAGTCATCGACACAAGTCTAAAAGGTCATGCAAATACCATCAGCTCAAAAATCCCAAATCTCATCATCTCAGACATTTAAATCAAGCGTGTATAAGACCCTGAGTATGATCCGTTCTGAGGCGAATTTTCCTCCCGTCGACATACCTTTGAAACCTAGAAAGATATTTGTTCCCGATATACAATCGTGGGACAGGCATAGCATATTTATAGACATTCCCATTTCAGAAGGGAGAAATGGAAGGAAGAAAGGATCATAAATTCAAGAAATTTTGAGATCAATTGGAATAGATTCCATAGGTTTTAAGGTGTGGGAATAATGCCTTGTGGCTCAAGACTCCAGCATGTCAACAGAGCCCGGACTTCTGTTGCAGTGCTCATGGCTTGCACCCCTTCTTCTGAGCCCATTGCTATGGCCCCTAGGCCCACGTCCCTGGCCTCAGAATCACCCTGCCTTTAACTTGAGGGGTAACACATGTGTTCTACTTAGTGGGTTTATCATACTATTTCCTGTCTGTAGAGATATTGTAGTTCAAGGCCTCTCTTCATTTTGTCCTCGGTCTATCCATTCCTGTCCAAGCCGGTAGTACTTATGACGCACAGTACTCCCTAAAGCCTTGTGGATTGCCCAGGAATATGGCAAGTTTCCATACCTCTGGATGAAGCACCTGCTACAGATCTTTTCTGGATAACCCCGTCTCTATTCCAGGCTTCTGCTGAGATAGTGGAGGGCATCTCTTCAGCTCTATTAACAGGGTGCCTGGCCACATGGTTGGCCTTCTCTCTAAAGCAAGCTTCCTAACATTTACCCTAACTGTACCCTATTTCGTCATCTTCTGAATAGGCTGAGTTTCTCAAGTTATCAAGTGCTGGATCCTTTTCATGTCACAGTTTCTTCCCTAATTCATCTCTGCCTGGTTGCATTTTGTTACAAGCAGGCTGCATCTTCAATGCTTCCCTTGGAAATAGCCTCAGCTAACTACCCAAATCCCTTGTTTGCAACTTCTGCTTCTCCAACCAGCTGTTAGACACAATTTAGCAAAGTTTTCTGCTGCTATATAACAAGAATGGCCTTCCTCCGGTCTGTTTTTGGTTATTATTATTATTATTATTATTATTATTATTATTATTTTTATTTAAATTCTAGTTAGTTAACATGTAGTGTGATGTTGGTTTCAGGAGTAGAATTGAGTGATTGCTCATTTTCATATAACACCCAGTACTCATCACAGCTAGTGCCCATCACCCATTTAGCCCAACCCCGCACCCACCTCCCCTCCAACACCACTCAGTTTGTTTCCTAGAGTTAAGAGCTTCTTATGGTTTGCCTCTTTCTCGCTCTTTTGTTTCCATTCCCGAGGTTCATCTGTTTTGTTTCCTAAATTCCACATATGGTATTTGTCTTTCTCTGACTTATTTCTCTCAGCGTAATATAATCTAGTTCCATCCATGTCATTGCAAATGGTAAGATTTCATTCTTCTTTATGGCTGAGTAAGATCCCATTGTATATATTACCACTTCTCTAGTCATTCATCAGTCAGTAAACATCTGGGCTCTTCCCATAACTCGGCTACTGTTGATATTGCTGCTATAAACATTGGTGTGCATGTGTCCTTTCGAATCAGATTTTTGCATCCTTTGGGTAAATACCCATTAGTGCAATTGCTGGGTCATAGGGTAGCTCTATTTTTAACTTTTTGAGGAACCAGAGTGGCTGCACCAGCTTGCATTCCCACCAACAGTGTGAGAGGCTTCCCTTTTCTCCACATACTCACCAATATCTGTTGTTTTCTGCGTTGTTCATTTTAGTCCTTCTGACAGGTGTGAGGTGGGATCTCGTCATGGTTTTGATTTGTGTTTCCCTGATGATGAGAGATGTGGAGCATCTTTTCATATGTCTGTTAGTCATCTGTATGTCTTTTTTTTTTTTTTTTTTAGTTTCCAGTGACATATTCCTTATTTCCTTGTGAGTCCTTGCTGAAGTGCCTTTAATTTACATTTCCACCAACAATGTGTTTATGTAAATCTAAATATTTATGTATTTAGAAAAAGTGGGAATGGGGGAAGGGAAAAGGGAGAGGGAGAGAGAGAATCTCAAGCAAGCTCCACATCCAGCATGGAGCCCAGTGCAGGGCTTGATCTCATGACCGGAGATCATAACCTGAGCTGAAACCAAGAGTGAGACACTAAACCAAATAAGCCACTCAGGTGCTCCTGAAAATGTAGGTATTTTCTATCTTGTGCTTCAAAATTCTTCCTTCCTTTATTCATTATTCAATTCCAAAGCCCTTCCACATTTTCATCCATTTATTGCATAACATCTCATATCCCTATATCAAAATCTATATTAGTTTCCCGTGGCTTGTACAACAAACCACTACTAATTTGGTGGCTTAGAATAACACAAATTTATTGTCTCATAGTTCTGGAGGCCAGAAGTCCAAAATCAGTGTTACTAAGCCAAAATTAAGGTATTGGCTGGGCTTTAATCCCTTCAAAGGCTCCAGGGGAAAAGCTGTTGCTTGCCTCTTCCAGGTTCTAGTGGCCGACAGCATTCCGTGGCTTGTGCCACGTTATTCCAGTCTCTCACTTTTATCTTAATTTCTTTTTCTCTGTGTATATTTCTTTTTTTAATTTTTTTTATTATTTTATTTTTATTTTTTTATTGTTTATTTTTTTTCTGTGTATATTTCAAATCTCCTTCTGCTTCCCTCTTATAAGGACAAATGTGATTGTATTCAAGACCTACCACTCGAGAACCTTAACCACATGTGCAAAAAAAAAAAAAAAAGTTTTTTTTTTTTTTTCCCTAAATAGACACAGGTCCTAGACATTAGGACACGATGTCCTCGAGGGACATTATACACTCTCCTACACGTCTACATACTATGGCTTTCCAAAAAGATGTTTAATTGTATTTAATTTCATAAAAAAATTTGCTATTCCTACCCTGCAGATTTCAAAAGTTTCCCTTCCTATTAAAGTATGGTCTTATCTTAATTCTGAAAATAAAGAATATTCCGTTTTTCATAATTTTCAACTATCATTTATGGGATTATTAAAGCATGAATGATATTATTGTCTAATATTTCTATTTGTATGAACTATGTAGACTTCCTGTAGAATAATGGTGCTTTCTCATTGGGCCAACTATTAGACTTATTTTCATTCTATTTCCAGGCTTTCCGTAAATGGTTTATCATGTGATTATCACTTAAGACCTAGATTATTAAATTATAAAATGAAACATTCTATTTATATTTTAAACACATGGCACTTCATTACCCTCTGGTAAAAGCCTCAGCTAGAACATCAATGAGTATATTTAATATTTTCTGTTAAGTAGCAGGTTGTTGCAAGACAACCTGCTGACTTGAAGCAATAAATAACACAAAAATGTTGCAATTATAGATATACTATGCTGCAAGAATTGCCAGTCCCTTGTATTTCAGTTCATTAGACTACACATTTCTTCGTTTCTCCGAAGGACCAAATGAGTCTCCATTATTTGCTCCTAGGGAGTGAAACTGTTGTAATTTGATTTTTGGAATGATACTTCCAGAAATAGAAAACAGCGGTATGTATTTTGAAATGCGTATGCCTTCTTACGGATCGGCCTGGCCAAACTCTCTGCTTATCATAATTGAACATTCAGTACGAATCACTTAGGAAATCTGAACCAGCCGAAAGCAAGTTCCTTTCTGCTCACTCATTAGTTAAATGCAAATGTAGTGAGTAATTAGGATCTTGTCTCAGGATATAAGATTATGTACATCTGAATTAAGAGGTGTCATAGCACAAGATAGAGTAGGACATAATAAGGCAGACGTTCGAACAACATTGCTTGAGGTGAACTCCATCTATGCCCCTGACTAGCTGTATGACCTTGATCAAATTATTTACCTTCTTTCAGTGAAACAGGAAAAGTTCCAGTGGTCAACTGTATTAATTCCTTCAAATTATTTCCTCTTTGCCACAAGAGATAAATAGAGTGCCCCCTACTGTCACAGTGCTTGCAGCACCCCTCTACAGGGAAGGAATACAAATCTTTACACCATTGACATCAGGATCGATAGGGTCAACTATCTTTAGCCAATAAAATGTGAATGGAGTGGCATGTACTACCACTCCGTAGCAGAAGTCTATGAAGATCATGAAATTTTGTCTTCAACTACCCCATTCTTGCATAAGGACACATCTCGATAGAAACTGACCCTTACGTCTGTGTCTCAGAATTAAGAAACTGTGATAGAGTCATAGACAGTACACAGCATGAACAAAATAGAAAACTCGCTGTTTGGTAAAGCCACTAAGATGCTGCATAATTGCACATAACTTAGCAAAAGATGGATAACAGTAGTATGTACTTCACATGCTTATTTTCTGTAAAATTCAGAGAAAGCAGTTAGCCACACGCCAGGTACACAGAACATGTGTACTACACATAATCTTTGTTACTACTACTGTTACTCATTTAAAAGTCTAAGGAGTGATGGTATGAGAGATGATCATATGTTAGATTTTAAAAGTAGAAGAAAAAATTCCTGTTTAGCTAGTTCTCATGTCTTATATGGATTCTAAGACTGACAGGTATGTTTTCCAAGTTCTACTGAGGAGTAAGCAATAGAAACTGACCTTTTAAGGTGTGAGTTTTCAAATACTTGTGAAATTTTACTTATTCAAGAATATCAGGAAATCTCCCAAATCCTTCATATTTCCTAAAACTTCTCCACTGCCCCCAACCCTCTCCAAGCACAAACCTGGTGCATGCCTCATTTCAGGGGTTGTATTCATTCTTCAGACTCCCAAACACATTAAACAAGTTTTTGTTTGGAAAAGGATAAAAATAGCTTGCAATAGTGATTCATTAGTAGTCAAAGTTACTCTTAGAGGGACTAGATAGTAAAATGCAGGGCACAAGAAGATACAAAATTGCTCTAGAAAGTTATATTAATGCCCTGTTGTGGGATTAATTTTTATAATCCTACCCTTCCTATTAAATCACATGTATTCGAAATAGACGTTGCCACATTCATCCTCTGAACTTCAAAAACTTCTAAATTTAAGCACAACTGATCATTCTTATCCTCCATTGCTTGTTTTATAGTTTTTCACATATATTCGTGAATATATATATATTACATATATTAAAAACTCATAAATACATACTCTAAGGAGATCATTAGATACTAATGAGCAAGAATTGATTTTTTTCTATGTGTCTACCATAAGCACTTGGTTCAACTTTGTCCAAATGTGAACACATTACTGGATACGGAAGGAATGCTCATATGGGGCAATTAAGAAGAAAATTATTTCATTTCCACATTCCTACATAATGTATGATTCATGGCTCTCCAAACTTCATCAGCCTAGCTCTCCTGTTGGTCTCCTTATGAAGGAGGGGTTTCTAGATTATCAAAGGCAGAAATTTACTTTTGGTAGCACTGCCCTTCCGTAGTGTTCATTAGATCTAAAATCCAGTGATAACTCAAATATTTGATTTGTAGAGGAGCACTTATTTAAATGTTTATTTATAATCAATGTAAAAGTAACTTCAGAGATGCAACTGATATGGTAATGTCAAATGCCCACTGAAATTTGAGATGCTCTAATAGCCATCTTGAAATTAGAATAAATCAATTGAACTTTACCGGGTCAGTTGTGCTTTTAAGAGATTTTTATTTATTATTAATATGTGTTGAGTACTAACGATACACAAAACATTATAGGAAAGCTAAGCTCATACATTACGACAATCTGATTATGAAGCTACACAAAAGAGACTGTAAAGTGGCTGTTAGTTAGTATCTATAACACGGCTCTTTTGTTCCGAATGTTAGGCGCATACATAACCAATGGAATGGCTTGATAGAGTAAATATTACAATTTTAGAGTTGATAAGTGATTAAAGAGCCTGAAGTAGCTTTTTGATCAAGGCTATGGAGCTAGGACATTGCAATCAAGAGAATACAGGTTTATATCATTGAAAAAAGGTTTAGATCCCTACAAATTCCAAGTTTTTGGATATTGTAATCATTTTTATGCAATTGTTTTTATTTATATAACATTGAGTCAGAAAAAGGCTTTGGCCTTCACTTGTCATACTGTTTAGGATGAAAGCAACATGTTCATACGAGAAACATTTGAAAAGAGTGGAATAGCATGAATGAACTAAAGAAAGAAAACATACAATGCCAACAGCTTATTTCCCTTGGACTTTTTTTTTCAATTGGATTTTATTTAAATTCAATTAATTAACATATAGTGTATTATTAGTTTCAGAGAGTTCAGGAATTCATCAGTTGCATATAACACCCAGTGCTCATTATATCACGTACTCTCCTTAACGCCCATCTCCCAGTTACCCTCCTCACTGCCTCCCCTCCAAGAACTCTCAGTTTGTTTTCTGAGTTAAGAGTCTCATGGTAGACTTTATTTTTCAATGCTTTTTTTTGTTGTTGTTATAATCAATGTCAACACACAACAATCTGTCATTGTATGTCAATGTTTTTACTTAAAATTGTGGCAAAAGTATTCTCTTGATTAACTATCCTCATAAAAGATTTGCTGATTTGATGCATAATAACTCCACCTTGTATTATACACAATAAATATCATTTTATGGTCACACTTAATGGTGTCCCTATTTTGAAAAAAAAGGAAGAGTCATTGATATTGCAAGTGAGTGAGTTTTAGGAATCTGTCCTTTTTTTTTTTTTTTTTTTTTCAGGATACCACATATGTTTACCATTTCAAAGGTTTTACATGGACTCGAATGACAAGTGTAGAAAAGGAACAAAAAAGAGGACCTTAGGTGCCTCGGATGGTTAAGTGTCTACCTTTGGCTCAGGTCATGATCCCAGCCATGGGATGGAGCCCAGCATCAGGCTCCCTGCTCATTGGGGAGTCTGCTTCTCCTTCTCCTCTGCCCTTCCCCTGGTTGTGTTTTTTTTTTTTCTCTCTCTCTCTCTCTAATAAATAAAAGCTTAAAAAAAAAAAAAAGGACACAAGAAATTCTAGCACATTCTATAGCATATTTCAAGTATCACAATTGCATTTAAAAATAAACTCCTAGGATGCCTGAGTGGTTTAGTTGATTAAGCAACCAACTCTTGATTTTCACTCAGGTCACGATCTCGAGGTCATGAGACTGAGGCCAGACTCAGGCTCTGTGCTTGGTGTGTTGCCTGCTGGGATTCTCTCTCACTCTCTCTCTGTCTCTCTCTCTCTCTGTCTCTCTCCCCCTGCCCCTCCCCTCCTCCTCACATATACTCACTTGCTTTCTCTAAAAATAAAATAAATTCCCCTCCCCTGCAATGTACATATTCAGTATAAACCCAAAGTTAGTGTTTTCTCTTCCCTAGCCTTTACTCCTTTCCCGCATATTGCTTCCTGTAATCAAAATGTAAGACAAAACAATAGGAAGCCATTACAGATTCCTAAGCAAAGGGAAAATATATATTTAGCGAAAATAATGCCAATAGAGATATACACCAAGGACTGCCGAGGAGACTTTTCTGCAGTGATGGAAATGTTCATAAGTCTAGACTTTCCTATATGGTAGCCAGAAGCCACGTGTGGAATTGAAATTTGAGATGTGAGCAGTTATTTCCCTTAAATGTAAATGCCACCCCTTTTGGCTCCTGGCTATTGTGTAGGACAGAGCAGGTCTAAAATGTGGGAAAAATTAAACTAATGAAACTGGTTGGGGGACAGAGGGTAGTAACCAAAGTTAAACAGGCCGTGAAGGCTGCATGGTTTCAGCTCAGGTGGTGATCTCAGGGATGTGAAGTGGCGATCAAGGCCTCTGTGAGGCTTCCTCTCAGCACAGAGTCGGCCTAAGAGCCCCTCCCATGCATGCTTGCTCCCTAGCTTTTATCTCTCTCTCTCTCAAACAAATAAATGTTAAGAAAAAAAAAAAAAGTACAGTTGGAAGGATAGTTTGAAGACAAAACCCAGTGGAAATTAGTGACTAGAAGTAGGAATATGTACAGGAGGAATGGAGAGCCTAATACCACTCGTACATGGAAGGCTGAGGAAATGATTAAAAAATCAATTCATTACCAAAGAGCAGATCCTTTCCTGTTTATTTTCATTTGCCGCTAATCAAGTTTACATGCTCACTCTTTCCTAATAAAATGGGTAATGAGGTTAATTTTGTTTTCTAATGCATTTTGGGAAGAGATTTCATTAAAAAATGTTATGCAAAGTGAAATTCTACTGGATTTTATAATTCACAATCTAAATATATTATTAAGTTTACTTCTGCTAGACTGTAGTGTTTTGTTTTTTTCTGGTGTTTTTTTTTTTTTTTGCATTATATTAAAGGTTCTATATCAAATTTTACAAGGTGATTCATAGGCACACTGATTATATGTCAGTCACTTTTTATGCCCCAGTCTTGTAATCAGGTCAATAATAACTCCCACGGGTTTCTACAGCATTTTTTAAACTATTATTCTTACAGCTAAATATGAAACATAAGCTGTACTTTCTGCCCATGTTAAACACATGTATTAAACTCTTAATTTTTGGATCATTGTTGATTTATTGATATGATTCTGACTATATTTTATAATCACTGTAAACAGTATAAAAAGTACTCAATTGTGACTTTATCTAAAATAAATATTTAATACATATTTAATGTGATACAGCGTTTCAACTTTATAGCTTCGTAACAGTAGTTTTACTTCTTGATATTATATATGTGTGTTTCTTAAGTATATATGTGTTTTATTAAATTATAGCTTTTTAATATTTGAATAATAATAAATGATAGCCAGTTGTAAAGTAAAAAGACATTGGTTCCAGTTGATCTCTATATTTAAGCATTTTAACAGGACAGGATGGATTCCTTTAAACCTCACTCAACAATCATACAGCCATATTTTTACTGTAACTCTGTGATTTTTTATTCAACTGGTCATTTTCATGTCTTTTCGTTGACTTCTTTCCTTGCTGGTTAATACATTGACTTCAATGACTATATTCATTGTATTCCAGAACATATATATGTCATATTCTACTTAATTCCTACTTGACACATATTTAGGTTGTTTCATATTTCTAGATATTGCAAGACATTTCTCCTGGAAATTTCTGTTCCTATTTTTTTTGCACACGTGTAATTTCTGCAGAATATATTCCTAAATGTAGAATGGCAGGTTGGAGTAACAGCTATGCTTTCAACTTTCTTCTCAAATCTTGGTGCCGTTTTAATTCTAAAGAGCTATATTGTCCATCTCATTTTCCCTTGGGGTCACAATGAATTCTAGAATATAATTTTTTTTAAGTGACAATCATAAATAATAACTTGGACTTTCCTTTTTCTGACTAAAGTGATGAATATTCACATATTCATGGAAAAATTATGAAAAATAATCCTGTTTACTTTTCAAATAATTTCAAGCCTACAAACTTGTAAGAAAAATATAGAAACATTAAAAATGGACCTGTAGACATTTTCTGCATTAGCTGTCTTGACGTATGGCTTTGCCAACAGAGGGTGCCTGGTGCAGGAAGGACACTGTAAGACCAGAGAGGAAGCTAACACTTTTTTTTTTTTTTTTTTCTTTCCTTCTTGAAATGGGCTGTTTGCCTACAGCAACCAGAAACTCGGCCAGGATAGATGGGGACCTGGGTGGCTGTTTTTTGCAGGTAACTGTGGCCGGTGCCCACAAGCAAGGTTCTCCACCAGCTGGGGGGGGGCGGTGGGCAGCTCCTCAAACCCGCCGTGTTTCACAGCCTACAGCTTATGTCCATCATGAGGCAGTGAGCTTTCCTCCTAGACCAGCTGGGGCTTGCCCTTCTCAGATGGCTGAGTGTTGAGTTGGTTCCCCCACCTTGAATTTCACATCCTATCCTTCTTCACTCTCCATCACCTTAGAAATAGCAATTACCTTCTGAAATTCCAACTTCTATATTCCATAAAGTTCTCTGTCAAACATTTACATCTATATAAATATTTTAAACATATATATAAATATAAAAGTTTCCTATTCTCATGTGGTTTCTAACCCTCAGAAGGATGCCAGCTGATCAGATTTCTTTTGTGTTATTTTCCTTCTGACCTTCTAAATACATTTTCCTATTTGAAATGTTTCCCCAAGTAGTCAACACAGTTTTCAGCTACTATTATTGAATGTTCAAGTGTTTTTCCACTACATTGTAAAGACACTTTTCTTTCCACTTATCTCTTGGCTTGCATTTCATTTGCTAATTTGTCTCTTTGTGCACAACTTCAACATGGTTTTAATTATCTTTTCTTTACTTCATATGTTCATGTTCTTTAAAACAAGTCATCCTATCTTATCTGGTCTTCCACTGAAGATCTCAAGATTTTTTTCAGGGTAATTATTTTATTATTTTTAATTTTTTTCATAATTATCAATGTCTCCCTCCTTTAAATTTATTTTTTAAAATTTTTAAGGATTTTATTTGTATGAGAGAGAAAGCACAAGAAGGGGGATGGTCAGAGAAAGAGAGGGAGAAGCAGACTCCCTGCTGCTCAGGGAGCCAGCCAGACTGTGGGTTCCAACCCAGGACCCCAGGATCACGACCTGAGCCAAAGACAGACACTTAACTGACTGAGCGACCCAGGCACCCCAGAAATTTGTTTTAGAATAAACTTCATCTATGTTTTTTTTTTCCTTAGAATTACATAGAGTTAAAAAAAAAAAGAATTACATAGAGTTTTATGTTCTTGTTATTGAATTGCAAGGGGAAATCACAAAATAGAGTTTTAGAACTTCAACAAAATTAAAAAAAAAAAAAAAAAGAATAGTGCTAAAAATTGCCTGTCTTACTCATCTCCCAGTTTCCTAATCTAGACAAAAGTTATCCTGGATGGTAATTTGTCTGGGCA
The DNA here is from genome assembly GCF_003254725.2 of Canis lupus dingo. Lineage (NCBI taxonomy): Eukaryota > Metazoa > Chordata > Mammalia > Carnivora > Canidae > Canis > Canis lupus. The sequence goes on along the minus strand of NC_064246.1, from coordinate 84,086,505 downwards.
TATTAAACTCTCTTCTACACACATCCGTGGGGAGATATGAGAGTTAATCCATGTCATCCCTGTAGGGATAAACTCTTTCCTTGGGTAGAACCAACTTTGATGGAATTTGATTGAGTTTCCTCTGTAGAGTACTCATTTAGGTTCTTGGACATTTTTTTCTTCTTGGAGTGTATTGCTGAATTTCAACAAAATAGATAATTATTCTTCAAACTATTAACAGTAGTGGTCCGATCACAGTTATTTTGATAGCCTATTTGAGAAATGCTGTCAGTTTTTCAAACAGTATGTTATCTTAAGTTCAGTCACAAGGATGGGCTATATTTAGGCCATATATTTCTTAATCAGATCATATCTAATCTACTTCTAATTAGACACTCTTGTAGTAGCAGAGAACTATTTGTCAAACCCATAGAGGTTCTTCCATAAAAATTCTAAAAATGAAATATTTCTAAGGGGAATAGGATAGGGTCCCTAGTATATAACCCTCTTCATGCCTTTTTTTTTTCTCATCATGCCTATTAATGTATCATCTGAATAGGTAGAAATGATAAGTCTGCTGTCCTCTGGAGATGCTTCCTTTGTAACTAATAATCCTAGAGGTATTAAAAAGAGGCCAAACAAGTTAAAACATTATGCATCCATCATTAAAGGAATGTGTCACAAAATTATAGTGAATAATTGTCATAATTACTTGCCAATCATCTGAAATCTTTTCTTTTCCTGTTTGATGAATTTCTACCAAAAAAAAAAAAAAAAAAAAAGACTGATGAGGCTCACCTCACACTGTAGAAGAAAAATATCATAATTTAGTAGGTTTTATTAGCCCTTCCAATTATCTACTGCCTTCACTACGAAAGGATTTTACATCTTTGCCTTTTACCAAGTTATTTAAAAGCAATGCTTCTTTAAGGCAAGAGCTTAATTTCCTATTCCCCTTACGTCATACTTGGCCATACAGCTTCCTTCTATCAGGGAAATGTTAGAAGAAGTGATTATATGCCATGTCAGAGCATAAGATTTCATAGATGTCACACTGTTCCGCTCTTCAGCCTACGTCCTAAAAGGAAAAGAGATGAATGGAAACTCAGATAATATAAAACAGGTGTGTGAAATAAGATATATACCATCTTATTAAACTGGGGATACATATTTGTCATTGCAGCGTCATCTGAAGGAAAGTGTCCAACACACTTTGTCTCCCTTAGGGTATGGACCTGTCACATAACCCCAAACCACCGGAAAAACTTCATGGGTGTTTCCAATGAAGGAGGAACTAATGACAAAGATGTAGAATAAGTGGAAAACACGCTCTGTTGGCAGAGCCAGGTGAGTTAGCAATGTGCATTTTCCCGGGGAAAAAGCATCTACACCTTGATGTTGCCAAAGGAAGCAACAGGGAAAGCTGTTTGCTGCTTGTTTTTACAAGCAGAGTCTCTGCAGCTCCTGCTTCCAGGTAGCTTGTGTTCTTCTATACTAGGCCTCCTATGAATTCCTGTGAGCTAATCAACAGCTCGGTGCTTACATCACCTAGTCCTTTCCTGTGCTTTTCAAGTACATGCCAATGACTTCAGATATTGCCAATGGAAGGAACTGTGAGCAATCATTTAGGGAAACAGGAACAATCCATTATTGATTGGCCATGTTAAATACAGAAAACAGACTGGTGGTTGCAGGTGGGAGGGGGGAAGGGGAAGGGTCTTGAAATGGGCGATGAGGGGCAAAAAAAAAAAAAAAATTCCAGTTATAAGTCCTAAAGATATGGCACCATGGCAAATATAGTAAATAATACTTTGTGACATAGTTCAAAGTCGCAAAGAGAAGTCTTAAAAGTTCTAATCACAAGTGAAAAAAAAATTCTGTAAGATGAATGTTAACTGGACTTACTGTCGTGATCACATCACAATGTACATGAACATCAAACCACTTTGCTGTGTATCTGAAACTAACATAGTGTTATATGCCAATTAAGCCTCAATTTTTATAGTAAAAGGAAAAACGGTGAAGGTATTTTAAATTCTGCTAGTCTTCTTGGGTGATTTTCAAGCATCCTGGTCTGCAGTAGAAAAAAAAAATTGTAATCCGTGATCACCTGGAGAAGGTGTAATGAAGCAAAGATTTAAGAGACTAACTGACCACTCTCACAGACCAGTCTGCGGGACATTAAATATTTAAGGACTGTGGGGTGAAGGTATTGTTCCAGTAGTGTTGGACAGGTTACAAAAATAAAAGTAAATTTCCTAAATATATTCCTCAAGGTGATGGTTGAAACCTAGGTGCATTTATAGCTGTACAAAAGCACTATTTATATTATATGGAGCAGTTGGGTTACAACAGTGAAATTGAGTGGAAAGTTGGAATTGGTTGAGTTGTCAAATTACAACTTCCATTACATTTACTATCTGACTAGGTAATTAGGCTTTTTGTTGATGTTTGGTTTTTCCCCATGTCGAGATTTGAACATTTCTTAACATTTTGGAAGAAAGGAAGGAATCTCCTTACAATATTCTTACAATGTAAAAAAAAAAAAAAAATCAAGAGGTATTTCTTACCTCTTAAATTTTAAAAGGTCACCTTCCAGTCTCTAAGAGTCTTTCCTGTTGTTTTTTCCCAATCAGATATATCCTACCCAGAAATGGAATTAGAATTTACTGAAACCTCAAATATTCAGTATTCCTGTTCTCATCCATGTCAGATTCTTGGTAATGCCAATGATTACATCCAGTGAATTCTGATTCTGGTAATGATAGGGTTGCATATTGTGGGCTTATCTCTAAGAAATAAAAACTATGTGTGGATGGATGATAGAAGATAGATACTGAAGGAAATATTACACGCAAAAATGTAATGGTGCCATCTAAGTGAACCACTATCTCAGAGTTGAGTCAGAGACATGTGCCATCTAGCAAATTTTTAAAATTAGTATTGTCACCAGTTCCCTCTTGAGGAACTCTTCTTTCCTACGTTATATTACCCAAACCTCACAATTTCTATTTTCTCTGATAGCCTATGTTTCTGGGGCACCAGTCTGCTGCATGCTGGTTCCAATTGGAGATGGCTCCCCCACCATCTCTTGACATAACATATTTGATTCTTGTGCCCCCAGTGATGTTCCCACTGGCTATTGCTAGAGAATTGCTACTTCTACAAAACCAAGGTGTGTTTCTTTCTTATCCTCACACTTACTTCTACTATAATTGTAGAGCTGTCCTCAATAGATTTCTGAGCTGAAGCTGTAACAGACATTTCTGGAGCTTGAGTCTCAGATGTCCCAGGCGTTGTGGAAATTAAAGGACTTCCTTTTCACCTTTTCTATCTGATCCAGGCATTTATTTTTCTAGAATTCTCTTGTACCTTTGATACTTTAGTACGTCTCGTCAAAGAGGCATGAAATCAAATCTTCATGCCACTCCCCGAAGCATCCATTATTTTAACAAATCTTGCCTACCGTTTTCTCTGTTAATGATTGCACCGATATAATGTTTTTCCATCGATCCTACCAGGCCTACATGTAATATTTAATTATCTTGCCTGAACCTCCTTTAGTATCTTTCATCTATTTTTACCTACTGAAGGGGCTTATTTACATAATTTCTCCAGTGTCACTCAGAGCCCAAGCAACCTATTAGTGTTGACAACTGCAGTAACTCTATCCCCTTGACAATACCTAATATTGCCTTAATTATTTTACACTAACCTGGATCTTAAACTTGTGTAGATTTTCCACAAGCACTCGGTCTAGCTATTACTAGCCTTTAAGTGTGATTTCCATATACTAACACAATCTGTCATTTCACCAATATTCACTTTAATAGAAGTTTGGCATGGAATGTTTTTTTTTATTATTATTATTCTCTTAGCTTAGCATATATAATTTAAAAGTAAGAAACTGGGGATGCCTGGGTGGTGCAGCAGTTGAGCATCTGCCTTTGGCCCAGAGCAAGATTCTGGAGTCCCAGGATTGAGTCCCACATCGGGCTCCCTGCGTGAAGCCTGCTTCTCCCTCTGCCTGTGTCTCTGTCTCTCTCTGTGTGTCTCTCATGAATAAATAAAAATAAAATATTAATAAAATAAAAGTAAGAAACTCTCTTTTAACTCTTTAACACGAGAAAGTTAGCTGTTTTGCAATAGCATCAAATACTTTTAATAGCAGAACACTCTAATACAGCTGGTTTTTAAAGGAGTTTGCACTCTATGGAAACAGGGTTGTAAAATTGTATTCACTCCATTCAATACTTTAAAAATTATTCCAAGCCAGTTTTAAAATGCTGAATTAATAACATAGTTGTAGGATATAACAAGTCGACATTAAAGGCACAAGGTAAGTGAGCCGTAAGCCACACCACTTGGAGATAATGACATCAACACTTTCTGATCGATGGCATCTGAATCAGGAAGGTGGTGAGGATCTATTTACTGTGTCTATTGTACTGCTGATTCTTTTATTTTCTGTGTATTATGAAGGGTTCTGGATAGTGGATACTGCTAATGGTAAATACAGCAGGACATTAGCTAAAGTGACAAAAGCAGACTTTATTCAGTAACTACTGACAAAAGGAGAAAGAACTGAGCTCTATTTTGATTTGTGTGTAGAAGATTGAGATTTGTTAAAAAAAAAAAAATCAATGAAACAGTAGAATAGTATTTACCAGGGCCTGGAGGGTAGAGGGATTGGGGAGATGTTTTTAAAAGGTACAAAGTTGGAACTAGAAGATTAATATGTACTGGGGATCTAAGGTACAGCTCGGTGTTAAAGTCAACAGTATTGGATCATATAATTCAAAATTTCCAAGAGACTAGATCTTAAAACTAAAGCTGGCATGGTTATCACAATTGCCATACAGATGTATGTCAAATCAACAGGCGGAACTGTCTAAATTTACACAATGTCACATGACAATTGCAGAACAAACAAATAGAGAAGGAGTCAGTGGAGACAGGGGACAGGGGAGCTTTGATAGCGTCAGGGAAGGGGCTATTTCCCAGGACAGAGAAGGAGGGGTTGGTCCATGGCAAACGTACTTGGGTTTGCTAACTGGCAGTTTCTGAAATTAGTTCCCATTCATTCACAAATGTGAGACCGAGGTCATTGTCATCCGCTGTTGGCCTGGACATACAGTGCATATTTTTGGCAGGCTCCAGTTTTCTCAGAAAGGCTGGAGTCATTTCAGGGCTACCTACTTGAGCTGTCAGAAACCACACAAATGTTTAAGTCTACATAACCCAAGCTGAGACTCACTCAAGATGAGGCAGGGGAGCGTGACCAGAGTTGAGTCAAGGAGAGAATCCTTATAAGTACTTCTATATTGAAAGGTTTTGTGCTGCATTCTAAAAAGGGGGGAAAGGGGAACTTTCATGACTTTTTTTTTTCCTCAAAGATTAAGATCATTCCATGATTAAATCAGAAGCATGTGATCATACAAATATGACCCTACTGTTCCTCTAATTTTCTAGGAGTTTATAAAATAAAATTCCTGGGGGGGGGGTTCTCTTTTATAGTTATCACAGATTATTTACGTGATTGATTTCTATGCCTAATCACTCAAACCCAGTAAAAGATAAGAATCCTTAGCTCTCAAGGAATCATCCCACTATGTGCACATTTCTCTTTTTTATTGTAATTTATTCAATTAATTGGCTAATGACCCTAATTTGCATCACTGCTAATTAAAAGCTGACTGAAGGTAGGACACCTATGAATACCTAAAGTGATTTTTAAAAGTGAATCAAATCTAGATTTACCAACATATTTAGGAGAAGGTATTTGCCTCCTTTCTTTAATGTGGAAGACCACTGCCATCAGAGTTAGCCTACGACCATACCTAAATAACAGCAAATTAAACAGACATCAATAACAACTACAACTTCCCTCTTATATGTTTCCATTTACCCCTCAATCCAAAGCAGAGAAGACTGGTAACACAATCGTACCAACGTCGGGAAATTGACACAACTGAATGACTGGGGCATGTGTCAGCCTTGACTCTAAGTGAAGAAAATCTCCTGCTCCACCTTCCTCTAATAGTTCTTTCCCAAAAATAGAGTTTTCAGAAAAAAATAGCTTCCGAAATCCATCCATGCTCTGTGTTCCTCTGTGACCATTTTAACCTTTTCTTTCCTCTGGTGATTAAGGGTGAGCACTGCACACATAACGCTTGTGCCCCTTTACCCGACTTCTCCCTCACCAGCTCAACAGCATTCCAAATTAAATACACTTTGGTTCAATGAAAAGTAGAAAAGGAAGTTTATTAAAATGAACTTGCTGTATGGTTCACACTTTCTCTAGGTTTGAAATGACTTTTTAACCCTGACTACTCTTAGAGGGAAGAAAACCCAAGATACAGCTATATATTTTAACTCCATTACTTTAGAAGATAAAAGAGCTTTACTGGGTCTAACAGGCAGAAATGTCTTTACGTTCAAAGAGTCCCATGACTCCCATGTTAAATAGATTTGAATCTTGCAAAAAGAATAATGTTTGCCCTATCTCCTTGAAATGACATTAAAAATAATCATACATCCAATGAAACACATTCTAACTAACGTGGGTTATCGTTCCAATGAGAGATGAGCCAACTAGGGCACTTGAATTCTTGGATTACAATTCCAGCTGGGATCCAGATTACTCTTCTCCTTTTCCTTTATGCCATCACCTTACTTTCTTAGACTTTCTCTAGAATTTCTCCAGACTTATTCATGTTTGTCCTAAGTCTGAGCCACACGAAATATTGTTTATTGGCACAGAAGGCACTTAAGACATTTCTCCCCTGGTGTGTATGTGTGTGTGTGCATATGCACATGTAGACAGAAGTGCTTATTGTTGTTGCTATTCTGAGATTGAAAGTTATTTACCTTCCTTCCTTCCAAATTGAGAAATTGACACAAGTAGTCAATGAAGAGCAATGAATAGTATCTGGTAAACTATTATTGGTAAGCTATTAAGCTTGATAATTTAGGATGATGTATTCCCAAAGCAAATACGGTATTTACTTCTCAGACTTCTATCTCGATTGTGGGGGACACCGGAGGGAAAGACACAACTAATTTCAGAGACAACTGTAATTTGCAGGTGTTACCAGAAAGGAAGGCATCAGAAAAATAAATAAAATAGATCAGCCTAAAAGTTCACATTAATTCAGTAGATCCATCAGTTTGGCTGGCTCTTTTCTTCCCTGGGCACTCAGAACTGTGAGGGTAAGTAGAATGAATCAAGCATCCTTCCTAGAATATTCTTATAAGGTTGAATTACTACAAAATTTTTCTATTTTATGGGCTAATTCTTAAGTATGTTTCATGGCATGGCCTAGTAAGATATTTCCTAAAATCCATAGAAGAATGAGTTTTAATTAACAATTTCCACAAGAAAAACAATAAAAAAAAACAAATGAAAGACTATATTCTGAAATGGGAAGATCATTCTGTAGAGAAATCTCAATCATGATAATCAAACGTAGTTCTGGGAACAACATGATTACAAAAACAGAAAATACAAGGAAGCCTGTGGCTTTAAGGTATTAAAGCCAGTTTAAAAACATACTGTTGAAAATAATATTTTGGAAGTGTTTTTGCTTAGTAACCACTTGCCTATAAAAACAGCACTCTGCAGCCAGTTACATTTGTGCACTATTATTATTATCATCATCAACATGGTCCACTTATTCTTATTCCCTTGAGATTCTAATCGAGGAAAGTACACATTCCTCACAAATAGACCTCGCCTATATGTCAGGTTTGTTTATTTCAAATCAGCATAATGGGTTTTAGTCGGCATGCATATGCTTCTTTAGAACTTAAACTTTCCATTGTATTTCTGCAATGGCCATTTTGTTATAAAAGTAGCCGGGATTAAGACATCAGCAATTATTTAATTCAATCTTGATTAAATGAAAGAACCATTTCTTCAATTTTCTGGTTTATTTCCCTGTCTATGTCTTATTCTCACCTTGGTACCCTCTATCATTTCCTAAGTACCCTTCCCATGGATGTCTCAATAGGACACACTGTCATGACATATACTTCGATTCCTTCCGCTCCATTCTAGTATCACATATGCTATGTCCTTGCCATCAAATTTAAGGCTGTTTGCTTTTGTTACCCCAGTAAAACAAAACAGATTAAATTTCCTACAATGGAATCCTTACTTGTTGTGTTTATTTTGAACATTATGAATGAGTGTATAGGCTTTTCAAAGGTATTTGTGTGCCATGCGATCTTTTCTACTATTTCTCCCTGATTTAGTGGATATTTACCTCTTCATGATATATATTTTAAATGTTATCCTTCCACTCCAAACATTTTTTTAAAGATGTATTTATTTATTTACTTTTTTATTTATTTGAGAGAGAGAGAACATGAGTGAGAAGGAGAGAGAGTCTCAAGCAGACTCTGCTGAGTGCTGAGTCCAAGACGGAGATCCATCTCATGACCTTGAAATCAGGACCTGACAGGAAACCAAGAGTTGTACGCTCAACCAATTGCCCTACTGAGGGGCCCCTCCACTCCAAGATTTTTTTTTTCCATAAGTTTTAACAGACTAATGATCCTTCTGGTGAAAATGTTGTTTGACCATACATGTCAAAATAGTATTTTCCCATTATATTTGTAACCTAGAATTACTGGGTAAATATTTATATTCAGAAAATTATTAAGTAAATGAAAAAACTGGAAATTAAAAAAATCCACTAATTGCTTTGAGGAAACAATTAAAATAATGGCATTAATTAAACAAAATGGTTAAATCAAATATTGTGTTTAGCAATTTGCAAGAACTGATTAACCTCATGGTAGAAAAAGCAATAATCTAAACAATTTTATCTGCTATAATGTATGCACTGATGTTAAAGAACTATCATCTGCAGAGAATAAAAAGGGAAATTTATACTTCCTCAAAAAATAGGAGGAAATTATAAAGATAAGATGAATCCCTCATGAACATTTCATTATGTTAAAATATTTGCATATTTCAAGTAACACATTATGCCAAAACTCTAGACACATAAACAGTATAATTATTTAAACTTTTGAATAACTGTTTCTCAATCAATGCATTCAAATACACTTGTGTGTGGAATATAACAGTAAATAGTTGGGGTTTTTTTAAAGCCTACAATAAATTTGGGCCTGTCAAGTAAAATGTACACTACCATTGTTATTTGACAGATTTTGTTTAAGTGACTTTTGAGAGATTACTGACAGTCCTGAAATAACTAGTTTTAGGGAAAAAAAAGAAAAAAAATGATGTCTGAATATAATAACTAAAGTCTCCTTCTTTGAAAACAATGATTACCTGTGATTTTTGATATGCTTCACTTCTCTCTCTCTCTCTTTCTCTCCCACTCTATTTTTCAGTATAGCCAGCCAACTCTAGTTCAGGTACAGGTAAGAAGATTTCTAGCTAAAAATGAAAACCTTAACAATTCACCCTCATTAAATAACCTTCAAACTAGACTAAAACCTATTTCAGTTCTAATAATTAATTTTATGTTATTGTAGTTGCAATAAGAACCCAGGCATGAGCTCAATCATTTTTTTCCTTTTTTTTCTATTTAGCATAATAATATTTCTTGATCTTCTAACATTTCTGTTTTCTATTCACAAGAGGCAAAATTACAATTTCAGTATCTCCATCAGCTGTATTGGCATTTTGTATAAAAACTGCTTTCTTTAAAGAATATGCTTTTTATAAATAAAAATATTTTCAGATAAGGGAGAACAAGATGTGTTTATTATTCTTTAGTTCACTTTTATTTATATATTTAATGCATTATTTTATTATTAGTTTTTTTACTACAATGGGTAATAGGATTAGATATGGTATTAGGTTCCAGTGCTAAGCTTCCTGACAACAATTATTTTAAACAAGTCAGTCATCATATAACATCTCAATATAATTATATCTAAGGATTTTTCAAAGTAAAAGTTTACATTAAGAAAATCATCTATTAATATTTTCTTGCCTTTTAAGATAATACATTTAGAGGTGAGCATTGAGATTCATGTTAGAAAATGAAACATTGGCAAAGCTGATATTGTTTTCCCATGAACAAAATCAATCCTTGAGCTTCCATTTTTTGAAGTGTTTTTCTTTCTCAGAATACAAAATATGCACTCTTAAGTAAAAATAGTTGTTCTCAAAAAAAAAAAAATAGTTGTTCTCATACCTAATCACAAATGTTTGAATATTACACTAGTAAAGGCCTGAATTCAAGCAAAGTGATTTAATGTTTATAATGTTCTTAAAAATATATATATATAATGTTCTTAACTCTGAGGAGTTTAGGAAACCATTAAAGAAGCGGTGTGTCATTATATTTTACATTTTAGAATTCATAAATTCAAGGAAACTTGCCCATAATGGTAGTCCCTTTAAAACAAGCCTATTTTTTAAAAATCTTTGGCTTATGTGAACTGTGAAAATATGCAATCAGTTCCCAATTTAAAATAAGCTACAAAATATATGGCACACATGCAATTAATACTTTTGTTCTCATTAACTTCAGCTTTGTCCACTTAGACTCTCCCAATTCCGTAAAATGTCTATAAAGTGTGTAGGTGGAAAAGAAAGTTTTCTTCTCTCTTATAAGTCAAATAAATATTATTTTTTATTTGGAGGGACATATCAGTTAATTCCAACTCAGAAATCATTATTTTAAGTTGCGTACCTAGCCTCTGCTATTGAAAAACAAAATGAGGTTGGCTGTGTGGCTCAGTGGGTTAAATATCTGCCTTGGGCTCAGGCAATGATCCAGAGTCCTAGGATCTAACCCCCACAGGCTCCCTGCTCAGGGAGAGTCTGCTTCTCCCTCTCCTTCTGCCACCCACCCTACCCATGCTTTCTCTTTGTCTCTCTCTCTCAAAATAAAATATATATATATATATATATATATATATATTTTTTTTTTTTTTAAAGAAAAAAAAAAGGACAAAACCAAAGAGAAGCCCACTTTATGCATGAGAGTCAAGCACACGGAGTTCATTGGCAGGGATGGAATTGGTCAACCTTGTGAAGATCCCTGCTCTGTGTTTGGCTGAGTGTTTATAAACCAGCAGGTACAATACAAAAGTTTGGATCTACTAAAACTGTTCGATAAGGCTCACCAAGTTCTTGGGCACTGTTCATCCTTCTGCTGAGTAGTCCTGACCATGACTTAAATCTATGAATGCAAAACCTCAGCAAACATGCCTCCCCTGTTCAGCTGATGGGCTGCTTTCTACGGAAGGTGGTGTTGTGCCTGCAACACCAACATGTAGAAACAGCCCTAAAACACCTCCCTGGAGTAACTGATCCATAGTCCTTTTCCTTCTCACCATCTACTTGGCCCATAACCCAAATTCCAGATTCCCTGGGTACATTTATGCCTTGCCTTCTATTCTAATACATTATTATAGCAAAAACACAATTTCCTGCTCCCCTTAGGCAATTTGCTATTTTAGAATTAAAAAACTGAACAGTCACTTTATATTTGCACTCAGTCATAGTGTTTTTAATTGTCAGAGTGGCAACACGTACTCTTATGTCTGACGTTCATTTTAAGGAGGGAAGGTAAAGAATGCTAGACAATGGTGTTTGAGAACTGTGTCTCCCCACACTTGTAGGATAGACATTAAAAGCTTAGAGTGTGGGATCCCTGGGTGGCTCAGTGGTTGAGCATCTGCCTTTGACTCAGGATGTGATCCTGGGGTCTCAGGATCGAGTCCCATATTGGGCTCCCTGCAGGGAGCTTCTCCCTCTGCCTGTGTCTCTGCTCCTCTCTGTGTCTCTCATGAATATATAAATAAAATCTTTAAAAAAAAAAAAAAGCAACTTAGAGCTTTGAAAACAAATTAGATGTAATATAGAGTCAGCATCAATTATCCTCTTTGAAAAGTGTATGAATCTTTTTTGTTTTTAATTCTCATGTCTTACTTCCCTTATTATTATTATTATTATTTTTGCATCTGCTATTAAAGTGGTTGTTTTTCTTCCATCTGCTCCCTATGGCACTCCATGCACCGACCTCTCCTGGCCTGCTCTGTATCTGATAGCCTGGCCCCTACTGACAGCATCTCCCAGGCTACTTGCAATGGGACAAATAATAGAAGGAGATATCAGAAGATAGGAGGGAAAATTTGAGTATTTTTCTCCCGCTTCTTCTCCATGTACTGGCACTGGTTTTTCAGGAGACTCCTCAATGATTTCACCTAACTGACTCTAAAGCTAAGGCATACTCTTTCTTCCTTTTGCTCTTTCAGCCATGGAGGTACTAATAGCACTTCACCATTCTTGATCTCTGAATATCCCAGGATTCCTCTTTGCTCCCTGAAGTCTGATTATGATTATGCTAATAGAACCCTCATTAATATGTCTTCAATTTTATCCTTTGTCTATAAAACTAGTTTTTGATTTTTCCTTTGAATGATTTATCTTATTGTCCCTTAGATCAACTAAATTAAGTCTTTTGCCATTCTTTTCAAGACTACCAATTTTTCAATCCCCAGATAATAATTCAATATTTTTTTGAAACATGGCTTCCTAATTTATTACCAATTGTCTTCTTCCATAATGTAAAGATAAATCACTTGGAGTTCTGTACCTAGCTCACTTATTATCTCTTCCTGTATTCATTTTCTTGGAGTGTGCTTCACAATATGTGGATTTATGCATTATCTCTATGCTGATGACTTTAGGATATAACAAATCACTTCAAAATGTTGTGGCAAAAAAAATGTGTTAATATCTCTCAACTCAGACTTGCTGACGGGACTCAGCTACGTTGTCATTTGAGGTCTTTCATGTAGTTCCAGTTAGCTGTCAATAGGACTGGCTGGTATCACCTGAAGGATTAAGTTTTCCATGCAAATGTCTTTTCCATTTATATATTAGAAATCTGGGATGGTATGGATGGAACATCTGGGGACTCTGCAAATATCCCCTTCCTTCCATGTGGCAACATTACATAAGACATAACAGTCTTAAGTTAGCCAAACTTCTTAGATGGCAATTGGCTTCCTCCACAGCAATTGCTATGAAAAATCTAAGTGGAAACTATAAGACTTTCCATCTAGGCTTGAAAGTCAAGCACCATCACGGTGGCCACATTGTATTGGATACAAATGAATCACAAAACCAGCCCAGATTCAAAAAGGTGAGACTATCCAGGAACATAAATACAAGGAGGTATGGCTCATAAAATAGGCATTATCTACCACAAACTTCAAATGTCCTTGTCTTAGTCATTGTTAAAGAAATAAAAGATCGCCTCAAAAGTCCTTACCCCCAATGTGATGGCATTTGGAAATAGGGAATTTGGGAGGTAAATTAGGTTAGGAAGCTGGAGCCCTCTTGATCAGACTCTAAGCAGAAACAGGAGAGAAAAGTCTCTCTCTGCCATGTGCGCACAGAACGAGAGAGCAGCGACCTAGAAGACAGGAAGAGGGCCTTCATCAAGAACTGATTGGTCAGTACCTCGGTCTTGGACTTCTAGCCTCCAGAAGGGTAAGAAATGCATGTCTGTTGTGTAAGCCTCCTAGTGTGTGGTATTTTGTTATAGTAGTCTAGGCCGAGACACTCATGAACTCTGTATTCACATATCCAGCTATTTACCTACAATGTCTGTCATGAAGATTCTGAGTTCAGTATGCTCCAGTGTGTTCTCCTGATGTTTCCTCCAAAATATTTTCTGCACACAACCTTCCCCATTTCAGCTGACAAGAGCTCCTTTGAACCTCTGGTCATTTAGTCTCAAAATCTTAGAGGCATTCTTCACTCCTCTTCTTCGCTCATAACATCTCAATCAATATTTTAGGAAATCATATTATGTCTACCTTCAAAATCATACTAAGACCCCCACCAGTGTTTACCTCTTTCACTCCATCCTCGTATGAGTGTCAAGTTTTATCACCTCTGGTGTGGATTATTTTACAGTGGTCTGCTAAATAATTCCACCCCTCTCAACCTTGTCCTTTGTTGCTTATCCTTCATACAAGAGGGATCTTGGGAAATCACAAATCAGACCTTATCTCTCCACTGCACAAAGCTCTGAATCCAGAAGTCAAAGTCTTTACAGTACCCCCAAGGCCCTGAGCATTTTAATCTCTCATTTCCTATCTGACATCATCTCTTCTATTCTCTTCCTCTATTCACTTCAGCTCACTGAGTCCCACCGACCTACTTGCTGTTTGTCACATACACCAAGTCTTAGCATCGGCTTTCCTTTCCATCTGGAAAGAAGATATCTGCCAGCAGACCACTCTCCAATCTTTCCATTTTGTGCTCAGGCTTTCTCGAAATATATGAGACCAACTTCTTTAAAATTATCAAGCCTCATAATTCTGATACCCTAGTCTACAGTTTCTGTCATGTGTATTATATTCTAACATACTTTATATTTTCCTTACTATGTTTATTTTCTATATATTTATTTTTCCATATATGTTTATATTCTATATATTATTTTCTATTCCTCTAAAATTCAAAATGCATCACGTGAAGTTTCTTTGATTAAAATCTTCAATGTTTTATTAAAATCACCTTCAACAGTGGCTAGCACATAGTATGCATTAAATACTTGTTCTGGTTTGTGACTGTTTTTTTTTCAAATATCCAGGAGGAACTGTGACACCCAGGGAAAGTTTGTATGGATGTAAGTGCATACATAAGGGTTTGAAATTAAGAGAGTAAAAACAAGTGTATGTGCAAGCATGTGGCTAGATGAGTAGCTTAGAAGAGTAAGAGCAGATATTACCATTTTGTGCACAGGAGGGATATTACACACACACACACACACACACACACACACACAAGATTGTGTTTAATTCTAGGGAATAGAAGGGAATTGTATACAAAAGTGAAGACTCTGAATTTTAATGTTTTAGAAAATCTATTTCTTCTTGTTGGCAGGAGGTAGACTATAGGAGAAGGGATAGGTAGAAGAAAGTTCTAACAGCCAATGTTTTCTAGACACTAAGTATTGAGATGCAATTTATGGAAATCATACTGGTAATTCCCTTACATTTAAGAATTTAAGGCAATTTGAACATCAAGTTGATAGATTCCCATGGTAACCCCACCCCCATCTATTGGGAAAAACTGGGGTGGTACAAACTTTGCCTCAACTCAATTTAAGTAGACAAGAAATTCTGATTTTTGGCTTATGCAACAAAATCCTACTGACCAAAAGAAAAAAACAACTGTTATTTTGAATTATCAGAGTAAGAGCATAACTCTGGAAATACTTTACTAAAAAACTAAGAAGGCTAATTTTTCAGAAAAAAAAAGTTCAAATCTTACAATTCAAGAAGAGAATTTCATAAACTGAATATGAGAAATAGGAAAATCTGACAAAATCAAATGGCAGTGATAGAGATAAAAGGATAAATACCGAAATACCTATGAAAAAGAAAAAATAGAAATCTAACCTTCAAATTGTGCTTTCCAGAAGACACCAGGATAACTGGGACACAGGTTATTAAAAAATTTGGGTAAAACTTTACAGCCCCTTATCCAAGACTGAAAAATACAGACTCATTGCCTTTGTGGAAAAAATAACACTCATTCACTCTGACAATAATTTGTAAAAGTATTGATTATGAAAAATCCTACAGATATTGAAAGGGAAAAATGTTACAAAATAATGTTTTTAATAAAGTTACCAACAAATATAAGCAAATCATAAATTAAAACATCCTCCATGTTTGCTTCTGAAATGTTGCGATTTCATGTTTCCTAGATGCGAGTTACAGAAGCTGAGAGTAAACAGAACGGTTCTGAGGGAGAGAGCAGCAAAGCTGACCTGAAAAATCAACAACATAAAGATAATTTGGGGATATCAATATGAATCACCATGGCTGAAACACAAACTATGAAGAAAAGAAGGGTGACCTGAGTTGATGGTGCACTAGAGACTGTCTACCAATGCCATTTCCTTATAGATAGACAATTTCCCAATTGTTAGCTAGATCTTTCGTTTACAACTTTTTCCCCTTGCTTTCATTCCATTTAGCTATAGGTTGGACACTACGTTTGGGGACATGAGATATGAGAGGCATGATGAGCAATTTCAGGTGATATCCTTAAACACAGAGTTGTTGGCCCTAGAATTCCTTTGCTTTGTTTTTCACAATCTGGAGTAGGAACATCTCTTGGGAACTTGCTTGAATTAGGCTGATAAGGGAACCTTTCGAGAAACATTTAAACAGAATGATGAATGAGGACCAAGTTCCCTGAAATAAAGGACAGGAAGAGAGCCAAAGTGAAATACGCTTCTAACCTTTTCAACCATTGTTTGTTTATTTGTTTGCTTGGTTTGGTTTGGGGGGGGGTCTATTTAATTTAGCATCATAGCCAGTGGCATAACTATTATTTTGACATGTCATTTCAGTTATTACACGCCATAAATATCATTATTGTAAGTGATGTGATTCTAGCAGAACCTGAGCTAAATTTGACAAAAGTACTAAAGAGATAATCAGAAGTAATATTATCAGATTTATACTTTAGAAAGACCTGACTATAGAGTGGGGATCCAATTAGATTGGATTACCAACAAAGGAAGCTGCTTTACTAATACAGGAAAAGCAGTTTTATAACCTAGTAAGTGAAGGGTGTGGATAGGATTACAAAAGGAATAGAGGAAGAATAAAAAGTGTGAGAGCAGCGTTTTGGGGTCAGTGGGAAATCTAAATTGTCCACAAATGCCATGGACATAGAGGTGCGGGATGTATAGGATCTATTTTGAGCATTTGCATGATATCAAATGTTCCTTATAATTGAAACATCAAAGAAAGTAAGATCACATAGCACAATGGCATAAAAACTGAGAACAAAACAGCCAAATTTGAGAAACAAGAAATATGAATGTTTATCATCCACATAAATCAAAGATCACAAAAAATATTAAAAATGAGTAATTACTACCTAAGAAGGAAGTCACAATAGAAAAAAAAATGCGTTAGGAAGGATAATGTAATATATAATGTCAATATGCATGTTTATGTATTTTTTTAATAGCCAATGCAAATGACCCTTCTAGAGGGTTTCCTTGAAGTGAGTGCAACAGAGATTGCTGATGTCTGTAGGAGGATGGTCTCAGTGGAGAGGTAAGGTTGACTGTCAAATCACTGCAACGGGAAGACAAACTACTTGAGATTCCTGAACAAACAAAATGATGGTGCTTAGCTTCTAGCTTAACTTTCAAAATCCAGAAAAGAAATAAGAACAGAGGGTTGTGAACAAAAATAAAATTATGTAATTCATTGATAACACAGCAATGAAATAGATCAGGCTAAAATAACTTCCTCAATCAAGGGTCCTTATGTCTTCTCAGGAAATTAATATTCTGGAAGCCAAGAACTACCATATCACTCTTGCCCCAAATCTTCAAGTAATTTCCCATGGACTTTAGAGCAAAATGGAGACTCTACAGATTGGCCATCACAGCTCTCTGGTAGATCTTTCATCCATATAATTTTTGAATTATATTTCTAAACATTTCCACTTTCCTGTCTTAGGATTTTATTAGCCAAATTAAAACATGTAACTTCTAGTTTTTCTTTTGGAATTTTCTGTGATGTCTTCATAGTTTTACCTTTTTTGAAATATCCTACAGTTAGAACCATATAATGTACAACCTTTTCATATTGGTTTCTTTCACTTAGTAATATACACTTAAGATTCCTCTATGTCTTTCCATGTTTTGCTAACTCATTTATTTTTAGTGCTGAAGAAAATACTTAACATGATAGATATGTTAATGATGTTCCATTCAACTACAGCAGGAAAGCCCCATAAAACTATGATTAATCTTCCCAAATTTATTATAATTGCATATATTTGGCTCATTTTATTTCTAAATAATTAGAAAGTCAGGTATATCAATATTTTAATATTTAAATATTTATAAATATTGAAGTGCTCCTCTATTCTTACTTTCTAATTAGCTTAAATTAAAGGGGAAATGTTGGGAATATTGTTAGGAAGATAGTTGAACTAAGAAAAGTGTGTATTTTAGCTATGATTTTTTTCTAATAGCTTAAAATAAAACTTAAAAGTGGCACAGAAACAGTAAGAAAGCATTTTTTAAGAAATATCACTATTAAATGACATCTCAAATGGCCTATATTAGGTAATACAATGGGATATAGTTTTGCTTTTTATTTTATTAAGGAGGTTCAGAAAATCATAAGTTAATAGAAATCATAAGGCATTGTTGACTTTAATACTATTATTTCATACTATGATCCAAATTTTATCATTTGGGCAGTCATTAGAAGAATGGTGTACTTAAAAAAAAAAAATCCAAGTATTACACTGTGTCAACATTGAGCATAAAAATATAAAAAAATATGATTTTAACTATTTCTATTCTTTTTGGGGTCAATTTCCATATATATGTATATAGGGAAAATTTTCAAAGGAATGCAATCACTCTTTTACAGAAATATATAAACTTCTATTTGCATATATACATAAATATATATATTATCTATCTATCTATCTATCTATGTATATTTTCACTGAACAGGTGAAGCTGCCAATCTTCCAACATACCACTCACAAGTCAACAATGCAGTCTCAGTAATCAGCATAATGGAATGGCAAAGACTATCCCTTTTCTTCAGTTTTCTGTGCCATTCTAGAAACACAAATTAACTTCTAAATATATTTAAGTGGAATACTATAACACTGAATCAGAAAACCAATGAAATAACTAAATTAGAATATTAGGTGCATGGGTGGCTCAGCAGTTTAACGCCTGCCTTCTGCTCAGGTTGTGATCCGAGGGTCCCGGGATCAAGTCCCACATCGGGCTCCCTGCATGGAGCCTGCTTCTTCTGCCTGTGTCTCTGCCTCTCTCTTTGTGTCTCTCATGAATAAATAAATACAATCTTTAAAATAAATAAATAAATAAATACGAATATTAAAAAGCATTTGACACAAAAACTGATATACAAATAGAAATATGTATTTGTATCATTAAAGTGCAGCCTGTGTTTCCTGGAATTTGAAATTGGATTTTTTTCTTAAGTGGGCAGCATATATCATATTCCCAAATAATAAAACTATTATGTGATTCCAACATATCTAGAAGGGTAATTATTAAAAATGCAAAGAAACTTTTACAGTTTATCAATGATATTTGAATAGAATGGTGATGATGACAATACCAATCCTACTCTAGTAGATTCTCTATTTGTAGCTATTAACTAGAATGCTAGGATTCATAGTGTTCCAGGGCCATTCATTATGGGGTAAGGTGTGTTCACATTGAATGAATTTTAATCATAGCTTAAAAGTCTACAATTTGGGACGCCTGTGTGGCTCCACCTTGAGCATCTGCCTTTGGCTCAGGTAGTGATCCCAGGGTCCTGGGATCAGGTTCCGCATCGAGCTCCCTGCATGGAGCCTGCTTCTCCCTCTGCCTATGTATCTGCCTCTCTCTCCCTCTGCCTCTCATGAGTAAATAAAATCTTTGAAAAAAAAGTGTACAATTCCTTAATGGTGTCCTGCCATTTTACAAATCTCAGTTTAGAGGGCTGCAAACAAAAAATTGTTAGAAAACTGCTCTGGGACACACTATGTCGGACAATGTTCACAATCTCTTTTGATGAAGAATTTTACATTCTTGATAAAATGCTTAGGCAACTTTCTGATAAATTTAATGGGATGACTGGGTGGCACAGCCCATGAAATGTCCAACTCTTGGTTTTGGCTCAGGGTCATGAGATCAAGACGTGTGTCAGGCTCTACCCTCCACATGACATCTACTTAGGACTTTTTCTCCTTCTTGACACCCACCCTCAACTGCACAGGAGTTTATCTCTCTCTTTCTCTCAAATAAATAAATAAATAAATAGGCACCCCCCAAAAAATTTAATGGGATGAAACAGATTGGGGAGAATTTATTGCCATAGTAAACCCAAGTAATGTCAACCATCTGTGTTTTCTTTGTTTCTAATCTAAGTCATTATCTAAAGGTTTTTTGTAGATATTCTTATGAAGAATGGATCTTATAATTGGCCTCTAGAGTTCTCTTTTGCAATGTGTTTGAAATAAAGCATTTTTTTCTTTTAAAGATTATTCATTTATTTATTCATGAGAGACACAGAAAGAAACACACACACACAGAGCGACAGAGACATAGACACAGGCAGAGGGAGAAGCAGACCCCATGCAGGGAGCCCAACGTGGGACTCAATCCCGGGTCTCCAGGATCAGGCCCTGGGCTGAAGGCGGCACTAAACTACTGAGCCACCTGGGCTGCCCTAGAAATAAAGCTTTAACATTCTTTGTAACTATCCAAAATTTGCTTATTTTAAATAAGAGCAGTCGTCACTAAAATTTCAATGAACTATGACTAAAACTGGAACATACAGCAATCAGGAAAGAAATATTTGGAAATTTAAAAATGAATAATTACATTTTCCATTGAGACGATTATGTTACATTTTCTTCCCTAGTCAGTTGTGCAGCTTCTCCCAAATACTTTGAGAGCATTATATAGTAAAAGCTTAACTCATATTTAAAGAATATATTTAAAATGTTTTGGGTGATATGGTACTATATCCTCTCTGATACTATAGTTTTATTGTTTACTGTTGAAGTATTCATGTGTCAGTTTTCTTTGAAATATATATATATGTATATATATTATATTTATTTTATATGTATTTTTAAATATATATTATATATATATTTCTTTTAAATATATATATTTATATATTTAAATCCTGACTATATAGTTTTACTCCCAGAACAGAGAAAGGATTCTTAAACAGTATGTATAATAAATTGGGGAAAGTTGCATCCTCAGTAGAGGAAACATCACTATAGTTACAGACAGTAAGAGTGGATGTTGGTTGGGTTTTCAATTTTTACTGTCATTCTGGGAGGAAGACCTTGACTACATTTCCTTGATCTTCTAGACACTTCTTACATGTGTTTATTGCCTAAAGGGTTGCATTTTTTCACAAATAGCAAGTGGCTTCAAATATAATCACTTATTATTTAAACATAAAAGAAACCCAAACACTCTCTCAGTTTCTAATGGGTGTTTTTCATACCTTATGCATCAGAAATTACATCTTAGGAAAACACTTTCATGGCTGCATTTTTCCAAAATGTCTTCCTAATTTCTCCAAAGCTTTTAACTATCTTCTCTTCATAACTTAAAAGAAAACTTGCATAAAATGCCTAAAGACAACAACTATATATAGACTCACATTTGAGTGAAGGAAAATGGAGCCATCAATTTGAGACTTGACAATATCTTCTCTTAAACTCTTTGCTATCCAACAAAACCAGATTTTGTTATTCCAGATTTATTTACATAATTGGTTGAAAGGATGAAATAACCTGTTTTTCATCATAATCTGAGAATAACTGGAAAAAAGTATAGAGCGTAACTCAGATCCTCCTTTTCTCCCAAGATGTATGACACATGCTCTTGATGGAGAATAAATTAAAAGAAAACCTTCCACATGTGTTTTCCTAAACTTTTCATTTGTTTGGTTTTCTCATTAACTGTCTTTTCAGTCAGGCTCCTCCATCCACAGGGGAACTGTAGGCATCTATTATAATAAAAAATCCAAAAAGAGAATGAACTACTTACATTTTTAAAGGTTCCTAGCCAAATTTTTCTGTATGCTATTGTTTTATAGAAGTGGAAGGATTTTTAGAAGGATACTTTTTTTTTCTTTATTCTAACTGCAATATTTGTAAAAAAAAAAAAAGTTAAGAATCTCCCCCTTTTGTATAAAAAAAAAGGATTATGCTGTGTACAAACAAGGGATGGATAGACAACTGCACAATACTTATTACATCTTGTTTTTCTTGAACTTTAACTTCCTTTATCAGGGCTGAGTTTTAAGGGAACCCAAGGAAAACAAAATTATAAATTTATTACATAAGATGACATTCACTAATACAGAAAAGCATTTTGTCAGTTTTATTTCCCAAAACAGTGTGTTTATATGACATTAAAAAGCTTAAAAATGAAATGAACTTGTTTTTAAAATTGAATACATGTTTTTCTTGGGATTTAGTATGACATATTGAATAAGAGAGAATTATATTCACTGTGGATCCTCTTTAAAAATCCATATATTTGTTGCCATCTTTAAGTTTATGATAGAAAAAAAAGTTAAAGACCTTTTCACAGCTTTCATAAAAATTGCCTTATAAAATTGTGGCCATAGGAGATATAAATGCCATGAAGAAAGTCAATCAGATCGTACAGTTTATAAATAGAACAAACAGCATCATACATTTATGGAATGTTACAAATCATCCAAATTTTAGAGTTCAATGACAAGAATCATTTTACTTTTTCAACTCAATATTACTCAATAATGTAGTTATGTTATATTTTAAAACTATGATCCTACTTGTACACTTGTCAGCTTTATTCAATATTTTCAAGAACAGAGTTAGTGCTTCTATCTGCAGAAGACAATCATGGTCAAAAACATTTTCATGGATGTGACATGAAAGTCATACCATTCCAACCATTAAAATTATCTGTCCTAATTATTTTCTATATATTTTCTATTTATTTTTTTAAAGTGGGTTGAAATTTTAAAAAAGAGTCATGAATGTTCTGTAGTTTTTAATGACATGGCTGCATTAAAACATATCTACCTTGTGTTGCTATGATTACACATTTTTTTTCCTCTCCTAGTAAATAATAAAATTCAGGCTAATTCTGGGATGACCAAGAGATCATGGCTCTTGGCTGTGGAAATTTCCAGTTCATGATGAGCAATAGAGAGAATATAATAAGAGAGAGAAAGTTGTCTTGGATGGTAGATGAGAGAAGGGGTTATGGCAGCATTAGATCTGAAAAACACTAAGTCAAGGTGCTTTGGGTTTGAATTCTAGATGAAAACGTCCCTCAAAACCTGTTTACATTTTCCTTTGGAAGCCATAAAGAAAATGGACAATAATCTGTGGCATGTTTGCTGAAATTGGTCTAATGCCACCAAAAGGATATGCATCATTATCTTCAGTGAAAAGTTTGATATTTCCTATTACTTGATTTAAAATAAAAATATTCATGCTAATAGATAGTCTATGATTATCAGCTTTCACTATTTGTTCTAATTATTTCAATGTTCTAAGTATTTTTCTCATTCTAATTTCATCAGTTTTGGGTATTAAATACTGTTCCACATAATACATTTTTGTTGTTAGGAATAGGAGTACAATAAACTTGAATTTAATTGAACTTTAGCCAAAAAGGACATCATGGAAAAAGTACCCTCAACCCTTGTGTGATAGAATTTTCTAAGTATTGTGTTGTAGTAGAATCACTTGGAATGTTTTTGGGTCCATTAAAATTATCTCCTTTGTCTTTACAACTTACAAAGGCCACATATAATGGTCATTGATTTTTTTATATTCTTAAGGCAGCTCCAATATCAATTAGTTGTAGAACATTGAAAAACCTGCATTAACTTTCAAAATGTATTTCTCCATATATTAAATGGAAATAATTTTGATATCTATCCCATAGTATCATTTTCAAATATGTTGAATCAGGTTTATCTTCAATGAGGTATTTGTCAAAATGTAAAAAAAAAAAAAAAAAAAAAAAAAAGCGCTATTATATTTTGATCATATTAGCAGTGTCTTTTTTTTCCCACCATATGTATTTAAGACTGTTGGAGTTACTAAATCCTAAGGGTGATAAAACAAAGTATCACTCTGCTTTATTTTCACTTGCTGATGCTCAACCTTACTACTCTCATCAAAAAACAACTTTCATGCTTTGGAGCCAAAATGTAATGCAAAGACGCAGTTTGGGATAAAGAGGAACAATAGCTTTATTGCGTTGACAGGGAAAGGAGGCTGCAGTAAGCTAAAGCCTTCAAAAACTGTAAGCCCTCCAAGAGGAAGGGGCTGGAGTGTTTTATAGGGAAATAAAGGATCTGGCTGGTATTGGCAGGAATTGTGCATGTGCAACTAGTCTCCTCTGTCATGTCTTCAGGGAGGTACCAGGTTCCTAATAGGCTGTGAAGGGAGGAGGGGAGGTTTGTGGGAAAGAACAAAAAGGTTACTTTAAGATCAAGCCTTAGGGGTGCCTGGGTGGCTCAGTGGGTTAAGCATCTGCCTTCAGCTCAGATCCTGATCCCAGGGTCCTGGGACTGAGCCTCCTGTAGGGCTCCTTGCTCAGAAGGGAGCCTGCTTCTCCCTCCCCCTCTACACCCCCCTCGTCCCCTTACCTGTGCTCTCTCTTAAATAAATAAATTAAATCTTAATAAAAATAAAATAAAATCAAGCTTCAATTAAGCATTATTGCAACCATCTTGATTCTTGTTCAACTTTTGCTTTTAAGTGGTTTCACTACTCATAGCATCCTCACCATTTCCTTTATTTTTAACAACCAAAAGAAGTGTTCTACATGGTTTTGGGTCTAGAAGTACATATATAGACCTACATACACACACATACAAAGTGCATTTATATTAATATTGTTTCTTCATTTCTTATTTACTAGTAAGAAAAATTAATTCTCAGTTCCAGTAATGGTAGACTAGAAATTGATTATATGGCTAGAGGGTATTTCTACTCCCACATGCTTTATCACTATACCAACAGGGATCCAGTATAGCAACAGTGGATTTTGGGGAAAAATGGCAAGTCATGGAATCTAAGAAGTTTTTAGATACCCAATCTAAGAAGTTTTAGACTCCCAAAGAAATAAGGGAGTCAGAATCTATGATACTAGAGGAAGTTGACACCACTGGCATCTACACGGTTGGTCAAACACAGACCAACTCTAGCTAGATTAGCATAAAACCTCCCACTAAAGCCCTATTCACTATAGTTCCAATTACCCAAAGCATAATATTTAGCTTTCAACTATAAACTAAAACAAAATTACCTGCCTTTAAAGAAAAAAAAAAAAAAAACATGCAACAGAACTAGATCTAGATATGAAAGAGAGTTTGGGATTATCAGACAGGAATTTAAATCTCTATGAATAATATGCTAAGAACTCTAATAGAAGAGAAACAAGACAATAAAGGTCAAGAAACGCTGTAAGACATGAAGCATACTTTTGATGGTTTCATCAGTAGATCAGTCATAGCCAACGAAAGAGTTAGTTAACTAGAAGGTATGTAAATAGATATCAAGGTATCAATAGAAACTTCCCATACTGAAGCAAAAAAAAAGAAAAAAAAAAAAAGAACTTTGAGACAAAATAGACAATCTGATATTAAGTTTTAATATTCACCTCCCCCTTTTTAGTAATTGGTAGATGCAGGCAGAAAAGCACTACAGATGTAGTTAACCAAATTATTCTAGTTGACATTTACAGAATTATCCATTCAACGACAGAATGCACAGTTTTCCTAAACCAAAATGAAATGTCATCAAGACAGACCACTTTCTGGGAAAAAAAAAAACGAAAACAAAAACAACAACAACAACAAAAAAAACCTAACAAACTTTAAAAAGTACAGATCATATTGATTTTTTTTAAAGATCTTATTTATTTATCCATGAGACACACAGAGAGAAAAAGGCGGAGACACAGGCACAGGGAGTAGCAGGCTCCATGCAGGGAGACCAATGTGGGACTTGATCCCACGCCCTGGGCCGAAGGCAGGCGCTCAACCACTGAGCCACCCAGGGATTCCATCATATTGATTTTTAATGGATCCTAATGGGACCCAAAGAGAAATCAATAAGGATTTTAATTGAAATCAAAATCTTGGGTATTGAAAAATGCCCATCTATTCAGAGATTAAATAATATATTGCAAAATATCATCTGTGCCAAAGATGAAATCTAAAGATAAATTAAAAACGTTTTTAACTAAATGAAACTGAAAATGCAATTATCTAAATTGTTGGGACAGAGTGAAAGCAGTACTTAGAGGGAAATTATTAGGTATTAAGTACACAGTTAAAAAAAAAAAAAAAAAGATCTAAAGTCCATAATCTAAACTTTCACATTCGGACATAGATGATAAACTTTAAGCCTTAAGTAATAGAAAAACAGCAATAGGGGATCCCTGGGGGACTCAGTGGTTTAGCACCTGTCTTTGGCCCAGGGCCTGATCCTGGAGACCCATGATCGAGTCCCACATCGGGCTCCCTGCATGGAGCCTGCTTCTCCCTCTGCCTGTGTCTCTGCCTCTCTCTCTGTGTCTCTCATGAATAAATAAATAAAATCTTTAAAAAAAAAAGGAAAAAGCAATAATAAACATAGTAGTAGGACCAAATGAAACAATAGAGAAAAAAAAATCAATGGAACTAGAAGATGGTTCTTCAATAAGATCAATACAATTGATAAACCTCTAAGCAAATTTAAAAAAATACATAAAATACTAACATGAAAACTGAAAGGAATCCTCATACAAATGTCGTGAATCAGTCTCACGAATATTAAAAGGATAATAAAGAGATGTTTGGACGTACAACAATGATGATGAGAAAAGAATGGAACAATCCCTTAGATACAAACCACCACAATTCAGAGGAGGAGAAAGATAATCTGGAGGGCCTGTATCTTTTGGAAAAAACAAATAAACAAACAAACCCATGAATAATTAATAAATTTATTCAGAAGGAAATCAGTCCTGGTTGGTTTCATAGGTGAATTCCACCAAGTAATTGAAGCATAATTGATACCAATTCTCACATAATAGAAAATACAAAAAAGCAGGAGCACTTCCTGAATTATCTGTTTCACTCTAATATCACAGATAAAGATATTACAAGAAAGGAGTATTACAGGCCAATATCTCTCACGAAAATAAATGTAAAAATTTTCAAAAAACATGAACAAATCAAATTCAACAATGTTTAAAAACTAACACAATCAAGTTACATTTATTCTAGATGTACAACACCAGTTTGATTTTTGAAAATTAAACAGTGTATTCACAATATCAATAGGCAAAAAAAAAAAACATGTAAAGTGATAGAAAACAAATAGGCTTGAACAAAATCCAACACCTGTTTATTGTGATAAATGTCAGAAAACTAGGAATAGAGTGGAATTATCTCAAGTTGGAAAATAACAGGCAGTAAAATCCTATAGTAATATCATACTCTTTCACCATTCCTATTTAACATCATTGAAATTGTCCTGTCCCATAGGAAGGACAATACTACAAGAAAAGCAAATGGAAGGTATATAAATTTTGAAGGAAGAAATGAAATTGTCTTCGTTCACAGATGACATGATTATCTATGTAGAAAATTCCAAATCGTAAACACACATATTTTCTGGAATACACAAGTTATAGGATACAAGGTGAATATAATTAGGATGAACAATTAGAATTTGAAATTAAATAAAAAAAAAAAACATTACTCTTTGTCACAGTGCCAAAAAGCTGAAATACTTTGGTATAAATTTGAATATAGGATTTCCAAATATGTATAGATTCTATGCAGAATACTACAAAATTATGAATAAAACCATAGATGTTAAAGAGATTCTGTGTCTGTAGATTGTAACATCTTAATAGCATTGGGCCTTACAATCTTACATAGAATGTTACATTAAAAATTATTTTAAAAATTATTAAAGAGAGAAAAAAAAGAAAAAAATATTGACAAAGTTTCCAATATGATCTAGAGATTCAGTATGATCCAAGCTCAACTCCTATAAGCTATTTTTTTTAGGGATCAAAAAGAACTGACTTGAAAAAAAATATATATATATATAAAATAAAGCACCTAGAATGGTTGACACAAAACTGAAGAAGAGGAAAAGAATTTCAAGATTCACACCGCTCAATTTTAAGAATTATTGCAAAGCTACAATATTCAAGGCAGCATGCTATTTGAGAAAGAATAAACATATACATCAAGAGACATAATAAAGAGTCCGGATTAGAGACACACAAATATTGTCAACTGATCTTTGACCAAAAAAAAAAGCAAAGACAATTCAATTAAGAATATTTTTCTCAACTAAAAATTAAAGCAAGAAGATACCACTAACCACCTATTAGAGTCACTAAAACAAACAGAATAACACAAACATTAAGAGGATATTATCAAACATGAGTGAGGATGTGATGTCATTGGAATTCTCATTTATTGCTTGTGGAGATGCCCAGTGGCACAGCCACTTCCGAAGACTGTTAGGCAGTTCCTTATAAACTGAACATAGCATAGCATGCAACCCAACAATCACGGTTCTAGGTATCCACTCAACTGTTTTGGAAACTTGTGTCCACACAAAAACCGGCATGTAAATATTTATATCAGCTTTCTTCAAAACTGGCACAAACTGGAAGCAACCAGAATATCATGCAATAGGTAAAGAGACAAACTGTGGTGCATCCAAACAATGGAATGTTATTTAGTGACAAAGAAATGATTTATGAAGCCATCTTAAATGCATATTGCTAGGTGAATTAAGTCCGTCCCCGAAGGCCACATACTGCATAATTCCAACCATAGGACGTTCTGAAAAAGGCAAAATTATAAAAGCCACTACCAAATCTAGTGGCTGTCAGGGTTTTGGCAAATGAGAGGGACAATTAGTAGCCAAAGAACAGAGAATTTTTAAGGCAATGAAACTATCTGTATGATTCTATACTTGTCCATATATGATACTATATGGTCAACACCAAGTTTCCAAGTTTGATATTACAAAGAGCGAACCTTGATACCATCAGGCGAGATCACTTCTAAAGCCCAGAGATTCCCAGTGTGTCTTGCAGACTATGATAAAAGAATATTTATTACAAGTACCAGAAACAACTTTATTGAAGGGTGTGGATTGAAACGTTATGTAAAGAATTTCAATTATCTTTGAATCTGAAGTTTAGATGTACTACAACGTCAATCACATTACTAAGGGGAGTTTTTTGAAAGTAGAACTTGAAACCCTTATTCAAAATAAATATGGAAATTTAAATTGACAAGACTAATGGAGACACACTTGAAGATTAAAGTGGAAGATTTTGCTGAAATTTCAAAAAGTGATCTGAAGTCATAGCAATATAAATTATTTTGACCTTAATTAAAACAAAAATAGCATATCAAATATGATGAGTGCAACCTAAATGGTAGAGTGAAATTTGTAGCACTGCATGGTCATACTTTATACAGAGAAGGGATTCAATAAATCAACTCCGTTTTCACCTTAAGAAACAAAGAAAGAATTAAGTCCCAAATAAGTAAAATAAAGGAAATATCAGAGCATAAATCAATGAAAGAGAAAACCAATAAAGAAAATCAATGAAACAAAAAATGACTTTTTAAAGTAAATCAATAAAACTGATAAATCTCTAGCCGCATTAATCAGGAAAAAAAAAAAAAAGAAACTTACCAGTATCAGGAATTACAGGTTACTTTCCTACTAATTCTACAGATATTTTTAAAAAGTTTAGTAAGGAAAAAAAAAAATAAATAAAAAAAAAAATAAAAAAAAATAAATAAAAAGTTTAGTAAGGAAATGGGAACAATTTACATCACTAAATTCAATAACTTGTATAAAATAGGTAACCTACTTGAGAGATAAAAAAAAAAGACACAAATATAGAACGCCCTCAGTGACAAATAACCTTATAGCACCATATTTGCTTTTTTTTTCTAATTGTAGTTAACATACAATTTTATATTAGTTTCAGTTGTACAGCATAGGAATTAGACAATTTTATGTATTGAATGATGTTCATAATGATAAATAAATCAGCAATGAAAAGTGCAGCATAGGGAATACGGTCAATAATATTGTAATAATATTATATGGTGACATATCTGCTTCAAAAAAATAAAACCCTGATGATCTTTCCCAAAAGAGATAAATTGTCTTGTCAGAATAAATCTACTAATTCGTTACCAGTTTGAAGACAATTTTAACACATGGGATTCTATGTGATTATAATAAGTCAATGATCATCCAACTTAGAGCAGTAGTAATGAGATTAAAAAAAAATAGGACTCCTAGAATATGCCCACATTTCTATTTCAGTAATGAAGAGCATGCCAGATTTTTTTGTCAAACTCTTTGGAGGATAATTCAACTCTAATCAAGAGGATCAAAAATAGGTAAGAGTGCCAGAAGTGTGAAGAGTTCTGACGCTAAAAATAGACTTGCTAGAAACAAGCGTCTTTCCCAGGAAGGATGTGGAGTTGGAAATATGAATTAAATGAGCAGAGATTTACCTTTGACTATTTATTCTCAGAATGTGAGGCTCTGAGCCACAAGGATGAATGAAAGCTCATGCTGAAAGTGGGAAAGGCATAGGAAGACAAAGACTGGGTACTCATTATTCTTTCCAAGCTACAGATAAATTCCAATGTCTCCCCTTTAGAAAGGAACACAGTTACACATCGTTGAACCACGTAAGATCTGTGAAAGGCTCATCCAAATCTGACCAAGCTCGGGAAAAATACCCACCCCCATGTAAACAGGGTAAAAGTTGAGTGCAGGAAACCCCCATGATATTAAAGGAATAGAACAGCATTAGAAGGTAATGACCCAATTTAGGCCTGAAGAGTATAGAGTTGAAAAAAAAAATTGAAAGAAGAGTTAGCGAGTCAAAAGATGAGCAAAAAAGAAAATTGAAAGTTTTAAATTTGTTCAAATTTGAACAAATTTGTAAAAAGCTACCAATTTTAATCTGTCAAAGATAAAACCAAATATATATATGATTATATATATATATATATTTATATATATAATCTTCATCTAATCTACACTCGAAAATGTGTAAAAGGAGTGGAAATTCTTTTAAATAAAAGGAATCTGGTTCAGATGTGACCCTCGATTTAATTGCATTGGGATGTCTTCAAGGCAGAGATAAAGGAGTAAAAGAAAAAAAAGAGTTCAATCAAACATTTGATGGAATTCAGAATAGAAAAAAAAGAAAGAAAGAAAAGGGAGGACAACTGGGAAATACATTATGCGCTTCCACAAGTTTTGAGTGTATTTATTAAAATTGATGTTTGCCTTTATTGGGTTTTATTACTTTTTTTTTCCTTTTTTTAATGAAGCAAATTGGTGAAAGAAAGGCTAGGGAGAGTGTGTAGTTTTCCAAAGTACAAGGAGGAACTCAGCTAATTTTTATGCAAAACATATAAGGAATAACATTTTCCTTAAGTTACCTTTGGTACTGATAGCAAATGAAACATGTGGGCAACAGAAAATTCAGATAATGATATTAAATATTTAGCATATTCTGATGAGTTGACTTTGGTGTTTTAGATTCAGTTGTATGATACATGAGACTTGTATTACACATTTAACATTTTTAAAGAAAATACTGAAATGTATAATTATTGAAATTGCCATCTGTTATTCATATTTTACAAAATTTTATTCTACAAAGTTACTTTTTCTCATGTGGCTTACTACATAGGGATGAATTAAGAAATTTTTATCATATTGCACACATTTATACAAATACATGATTGTTCTTAAAAGGTTCATGCAATGAAGATAGACATGTTGCATTAAAAATTAATGCAATGATATCTTAACATATAGCTGTTTATCCTACAGAATACAAATTCTGAAATTCAACTTTTTAAAATCATCATACATGAGTAATAAGAGTGAGAAATGCAGAGAGAGGAAGAGAAATAAAGAATATAAACATAAGAGTCACGTAGCTGCTCATATATTGGAGTTCCATGTAATTTAAAATGCATTTAAATGAAGAATGGCCTTCCAGACATCCTATTTATTCATAGTCGTGGGTCTTGAAACCTATCCTTTTGCAAGCCTCAGAATGAGCTGCAAATGTAGCATCCCAGGAAAAGGATCCTTCTACTGCCTCAGGATTCCACTGAAGACTGACATCAAACATAATTGGGTCCTTTCATCTCTAACTTAAGAAAGTGGTCAAATTTTCTCATATGTGCCTTGAGAGAAGTTGACCTGTCTTTATATATCTTTAATAGAAGAGTTACTTTGTACAAAATACTACCAGCCAACTTTATAACTAAGCACCTAAAGATTATGAAAGTTGTAATTAAGTGAATGCTACATACGATCAATTTTTGCTGTTGGAATTTCTTGTTTTTCAAACAAATTTTTATTTTATAATGATTTTCATCCCTAAAACAATGTATACAGCTTAATTTTTGGCAATAAAAATTCTATCTTTAATCCTATTCAGGATGAGTCTGAGACATGTCTATTAAGAAAAATTTCGAATTTAAAAACGAAGATGTCAAAAATTTTCTTTTATTTATTTCCCTACCAAGAGTAAGTGCTATATATATATATATATATATATATATACTTTTAATAATGTTTAGTTGTAAAATGCTGTATTTTCCAAAAGTATTATGATGAATATAAACTTTGTCAAAATTAATTATCTAAACCACAGGGAATGTATAAAACAAAGTGGTATTTTACTAAACAGCAATTTATAATATATAAATATGTATGACTTTTAAACCTCATTTAAAATATGTCTACGAGGCTTCCAGTTTCTGTTAAGAAACAAATGGAGATTAGCCTTGAAAATCCCCTGAGTATCCCAAACCAGTTTAGGCATACACAGAAAACTTAATTTAGCTTATTTTGCAAGACTAACTTGACCTGGGTCATTTCTTACTTATGCCTCTAGAAACCATAAGCAAAACTTAGACTGTTTTCCAAAATTGATATGAGGCGACCATTGACCAATTCCCTGTCATTTAATAAAATTCTAATATTATAATCAATCACTGTGAAAATTAGTCTCTCCATCATATAAATTTCTTTATAGAAATCGGTCTCTGAGCCTCATTCTATTTTTTTGTTTGCTTGTTAGTTTGAGTGCTGCTGGTTCATGAACCTTATTTGGTGTGTGCAAAACATACCTTTACTAATTCACTATTAAATGTCGGTGATTTGTTGGTATCACATCTGCTATTTCTGAACTTTTAACATTTTCCATTTCACATATAAGGACTCTGGAAGTCTTCAGTCCATCATAACAACAAAAAAGCTGACCAGGTGCAAAAGTCAACAACTCTTCTTGAATCCAAAATAGAGTGAAAGACACAGGACACACTTCTGCCCATGAGATTGGAGACAAAGACGGCAAATACAAGGAATGTCAATGTACCAGAGCAGAAATCACAACGGGAAACCAGAAACCACCTCAGGAACCAGTGAGGGACGTGAAAATCTGAACCGGAATCCACAAATGGCAGGATGCTCAGGTGTGGACAGGTCTGAGAGTTCAAACCTTCCAGTGGGGAGGAGGGCCCAGGGGCAGCATCCATAGGGTCCCCAGAGTATTATGAGATTTACCTCCAGGAGCACAACCAGGTTTCACAGTAATTGGAGAAAAATCCCTGCAGACTTTGGCGGGGGAAGGGGACAAATCAACCATTTTGAAGTCAGTTCTATTCTTCTCAATAAGCCTTACCCTCGGGTGAAATTAAATAACCAGGGCCTCACCTGCTGAGGTATTATCAGAGCTTACCCCACCTGGGGAAAGAAAGCATGTATTTCAGCCTTCTCTAGCCATCCTCTCCCATTTAAGCAGAGAGAAAATAAAGGGAGACACTTGTGCAGTTCACCGTCCAGAGGACTAGGCTCATGAAATGCCTGAGACTTACAGGTTAGAGAACGAGAGTCCTTTCTTGCTCCCCACACCTCATAGCGTATTACTCAAGACCTATGTCAGACAATGTCCTTACCCCATGTGTCGTGTCTTCCCATCAAGAAAAAATTACAAAGTATACCAAAAGGCAAAAGATGTGATTCGATGAGATAGAGGAAGCATCACAATCAGACACGGTGGCCCGAATAATTGTAATTCCTGGTCCAGAAATTTAAAACAGCAGAGGGTTCTAACGGAACAAGTAGGCCGCATGCAAGACAGAAGGGCAATGGAAGCGGAGAGATGGTAATTTAAAAGAACAAAAGGAAATGCTAGAAATCAAAAGCACTATAACAGACATAAAGAATGTCTTTTATGGTCTTATTGGTAATCTGGACACAGTCGACCTGAAAAACTCTGCACTAGACAAGGTAGCAGTAGAATCCTCAACAAGTGAAAAACAGAGAACAAGCTGAAGAAGAGAAAACAGAATATCCAAGGGCTATGAGAAAACTGGAGCATGTGTAATGGGAACACCCATAGGAGAAGAGAGGAAGAAGCAAAACAAATACAAAAAATAATAAAGACTGAGAATTTCCCCCAAATTAATGTCAGGCATCAAACCACAGATACAGTGGGCTCAGAGAACACCAAGCATAATAAAGGCAACACACACACACACACACACACACACACCACAGCATATCATCTTCAAAATAAAGAAGAAGCTAGAGGGGAAAATAAAACAAAACAAACAAAACATGTTACCTGTAGAGAAACAAAGGTAAGAATTACATCTGAATCTCCTCAGAAACAACACAAGCCAAAATAGAGGGGGGTAAAATATTTAAATGCTCAAAGAACATAACCACCAACCTAGAAACCTGTGCCCAGCGAAAACATGCTTCAGAAATGAGGGTGAAGTAAGGATACTTTGAGACAAATAAAAATTGAGGGATTTGTTGTCAGTAGATCTGCCTTGCAAAAATTGTTAAAAGAAGTTTTTTTGTAGAGAGAGGGAAAATATCATGGGCAAGAAACCAGTTATATGGAGTGTCAAGGAAGGAATAAGTAAAAGTCAAATAAAAATTTTATTTTCACCCTAAGTGACCTAACAGGTAACAATTTGTTCAAAATTATACCAACAGTACATCAATTATGTATATTTATCTATATATCATATGCATACGATGCTTATGTCTGCTTAGATATAAGTTAAGGGAATGGAGCCCTAACTAATATAAAGGAGAGGAGGGAAGAATTCAGATTATTTTTTTAATACAAGATACACTATCTGTGATGTGGTATAAAATTATTTGGAAGATGACTTGGATTAGCTGTAAATGTATATTGCAAACTCTAAGATAACTACTACAAAAAAAAAGTGAAGAAAAAAGTATCCTATATGCTAAAAAAGGAGAGAAAATGTAATTTTAGAAAATATTAAGTAAACACCAGAAAGGCAGAGAAACAACAGAAGACGAAAACAGAAACAAAGGACAACAGATAGAAAACAGCGAGCAATCTGGAAGACCCGAATCCAGCTGTATCAACAACCACCGTGAATGTCAATAGGCTAAATGCACATTTTTTTTTTTAAAAGTACCAATTAAGAGATATATTGTCTGAGTGGATCAAACAGGAAGACCTAACTTCATTTTGTCTATAGAAAACCCAATTTAAATATAAGGACACATACAGATTCGATGAAATGAAGAAATATATTTGATGAATGAAAAAAAATCTATTTGATGCCGGCGGTAATCAAAGGGAAGCAGGAGGAGCTGTATTATTTTTGGACATTTAGCAACACGAGTTCTCAGAACTAAAGAAGGCAATTCCATAAAGACAAAGGAGCCAATTCTCCAAGAACTGTACGTGCCTAGCAGCACAGTCTCAAATTACTCCTGTGTTTCTGACAGAGGACTAGGACATATTCCTAAGGTCACTTTTTCTCTATCGATACTTGATGTTCATTGTCATGAGCAATTGGATTGTGGTCAAGGATTAAGACTTTGTTACTAAAACTAGATGTATTGATTTGGACTTTTTCCTGCTAGGTGCTCATTTGGACAGAGAATAATAGCAGAAGCCCATCATCTCCTAGTCTCTATTGAAATCAGATGCCACTTATGCAGGATGTCAAGTGCGTCTGCAAGCTCAGCAGCACCGTCAGTGGGACGTAGGTGAAGCACCTCGGGGTGTGTGCTAGACCAAGATTACTGCCAGAGCATGGATATTCTGAGCACAGCTGGCAGGACCCTGTTAAAACGTTGTATTTGTTTTCTTTTTGGAAGCCCTGGGGCTGCAGAACGTGCCAGGCACCTTAATTTGCCCACCTTTAGTGCTGCCATCAATAATTATATGTGTCTTAATAAAGGTGGACGACTTCATTAGTATCAGGGAGTATATTTTGCAGAACACAGGACTGGATTTTCAATTTTTTTTTTTGAAAATTACTCAAACAGGTGCTGTCATGGTGTGAAAATATCTTGCTGTAAGTGATTTTTGTTTTTTTTTTTTTGTTTTTTTTTTTTTACCTAAATTCACATCTTCTGCTTTCAGATCCAAATTAAATTCTTAGTCGTGATTTTTTTTCTTCAAGTATATTTCAATTTAAATTAATACCATTCTCTTCATTTTACTGGTTACCTGTTACTGTGTAACAACAACTACAAAAACTATTAAAATTACTTTTTTTTTTTTTTACATCCTACACTTGTGTGCATCAATGATCTCACACAAAAAGATCAGATAATCAAATAAGACTCAAATCTAGGGGCTAATTTGAGTTTGGGATTATTACCTTTACTAATAATTCAGAAATGAAGAAAGAGCAAAGAGAAACACAGGGCATCAAGGACTGTTTTCCTGGTGTCTCAGTCCCACTGTGGACATGCACGTTCTAGTCAGAATAGATCTGCTTCCAGGTACTTGCTTGATTACCTCACACTCCAGAAGGAGCAGTTCAGTACTGTAGCATTCTAATTCCTATCTGGAGGATTCCATTCTTTTCCTCGACATTCTCTAGGGATCTGGGTCTCATAAATCCCTAGATCCTGAATTTATCTGCTATAAATAACCTGGATTATCCGTCCAAGAGTCTTCTACATGCAGCAATTGTCCTCGTATCAAATACCTTCTTTTCAAAACTGTGCATTGTCCTCCCAGCACTGGGAGTGGATGGATCACAGGGCAACTGCTTTAAGTCCTCTGCATTCAGGGAATCCTAGGCCTAGAATGGGCTTCAAGCCACTTCTGTCATTTTCTGTCCGTCAGAACGGTCACAGACCACTCAACACTCAAGGGAAGAAAAAATTGACCTTACAATTCAATGAGAGAAATGTTAATGAGTGACCTGAACTCACCATATTTATAATTAAAGCAGGATGGAATTAACGATTTAACTGACTTCTGATGAATAATTTTTGCTCTACTAAACCTTTCCTGGTATTTTAAGTACATGCAAATTTTGACCAATGTTGAATATGATATCTTTTAGGATGATTATCTTTACAAGTAGACATTTTAAATATGATAGCTTTTAGATTTCTTTTCAAGGAAGGCAAAATGTTTTTATCATATTCCATTTACCTGTTCATTTATTAAAAGAGTATTTCATGAGCACCTACTTTATAACAGGGATTTTGCTGGGCAGTGAAATACATCCTATAATGAACAAAACACTATACTTGTCTGACAGCCTATGATAGGGAAACTATGGAGCCAATGGCATTTGCAATATTATGTGATGTTTATTATAAAAGACAAGGACACAGAATTTTAAGGCCTCAGAAATGATATCTAACCCGGCTTGTTTGTTTGTTTGTTTGTTTGTTTCTTTCTTTTTTCTGGCTTGTTTCTTTAAAAAAGACTTTTCAATGGAGACTGGCTCAATTAACAGTTTTCCAAATTAAAGGGGCTGGAGCAACTAAAATAGAAGATGAAACGTTTATAACATACTTAATTCTGAACTGATTCAGAAAGACAGAAACACGCTAGGACCCAGGGGGATGCAGATACCTATCTGAAACTAGAGAGATAAAAGATGTCAAACCACAAAGTCACAATTCGTAGCAATTTTAAAGAAGTCTATGTAGTATTTCTGAGTAGACAAGGCCTCCTAGAGGCGCAGAAGCAGAGGAGTGCTTCATCCAAGCTCTGCTGTGCAAAACACCCCTTGAGCTTTAACTCGGAGAATGGATAGTTGTGAGAGACGAACTGAGGTAAAAATGAAACAGAGAGAGTTATAGATAATCCCTTATAATTCTAGTGAAAAGCATTAATTATCCGGATGGAGGTATTTCTTGAGAGATCCAGACATGACTCTCTAGGAGATATTTAAGAAGATAGGCTTGACAGGTGCAGAATGTTTCATTATTGA
This sequence comes from Canis lupus dingo, assembly GCF_003254725.2. Taxonomy (NCBI): domain Eukaryota; kingdom Metazoa; phylum Chordata; class Mammalia; order Carnivora; family Canidae; genus Canis; species Canis lupus. Next base: position 84,048,624 of record NC_064246.1, on the reverse strand, counting down.
TTAAGTGCAATGATGAGGGAGAAAGCGGTTTTGAGATTTTGTGTTGGGATTTTGGGGATTTTTTTGTGATGGCTCATTTCTTTTGGTATATCAGGCAGAATGTTTCACGAAATGTAACGAAATATCGTATATTTTGTAGTTATTGGCAGTGGAGTGCTATTATAATATCTAGTGAGACATTGTATAAATTATTTAGAATACAAGGCAAACACTTGGTTGGGGGGATACAGAAGAGCTATCAGCCGTACGGAAGAAAAGAATCCACCCAAAGTGAAGTCAGAGAAGAAAACAACAGATGTTGAGGCCCGGAAAACACTGATAGTTTAGGGAATATGCTATCCCCAAAAAAGGGCACTAAGGAGGGTCTACAAGGGTAAGATGAGAAATGGAGCTATGTACCAAGGAAATAGAGGAAGAAATATTTCAAGTTTATTTTTCTTGTTTTCAATTGAAAAGTACTTAAAATGCTTAAATACTAACGGGAAAATTGATATCAGGAGTAAAAGGGCAAATTATATAAGTGGAAGAATTTTATTAATAGTTAAACCTTTGGAATGAAAAAGCAACATAAGCAAATATGTTAATGGGAAGAGCAGTTATTACCATGCTAATATCTATTTGTTGACAATATTGCATAGTTCATTAAAATGTTTTTAAGAATCTTGACTATAGGAATATTGCATTTGTAGCTTAAAAATGTAATATAGAACATGAACACGGAGGAAGAATTATTTCTGCAGCGGCAATGTCAGTTTCTGTATAATTTAAGCAACAGACACAGTCACACAAACCCATCCAAAACTCACTCTTTTGCCATATATACATTAATTCAATACAATCATTGAAATCTAAATATAAACATGCTTTTAGAAAATTGCTTTTGTTCAGTAAGGAAGGGATTATAGATATATTCTATATTTTATCTCTTTTTTGACTTAGCTAAAATATGAATGTAAAATCATCTACTCAGCCATTTTCCTACTGCTGAGAATATTCAAATTATCAGTTTTATAAATAAAATTGAACTGGTTAGTCTTATGTATACCTCTGCACATATGTGTGGGCACTATTACAGGGTAAATTCCTGACAGCAAAATTATGTGGTCAAATAGGAATAAAAGCATATACTTAATAAGCATACTAATATATTAAGTATATTAATAATAAAACTATCAGCACATCAATAGTGTGTCCGGTGTATATATTAAAAACTAATGTATATATTGAAAGATGGGGAACTCACTTATTGTATCTACTGTCACAAGAATAGAATGATAAGGACCAAGCTAGTTATACATGGTTCAGATTCAGAAGAGACATAGGAGTGGGGAGCGGGGAGGGGAAGGCACAGGTCTATGTCTTGAACTTCACCTGATTTGAGTCAAGGTACAGGAACTTGTCCAATCTTTGCTGTCACAAATAATCATGAAATGAGTAAACAATGACACGAATACAAAGAGAAAAAAAGTGAGATGATTTGGATATAATCATTCTTAAATAAAGCTATGAACTAAATCACAACTCAATTTAAGACACTGAGTAGAGAGCTTCTCCTTAGGCCAGAAGCATACCTTGTACTGCAATTTTGAACTAAATTATTTTCTACTCACCTCACAGCTAACAGAGTTGAAAATTAAGTGAATTTCAAGTGAAGTCAGGTGAAGTCATTCCATATTCATGATTCAATGTCTACCAGACAGAAATAGGATTATTTAAATTAGGATTTTGAAGAGCATAATGGAGAACTGTATTAATGATTTGTGAAAAGTGGTCCAACAGTCTGAAAATGACACGAGTAAATAATGTCTAGTCAAAATTTAGTTTTCATATAGATACTTCTATAGGAAATTATATTGACTTAAATTCTAATCTTTGCTTAAAGAAAAGATTCATCTAGTAGTGTAAGAAAAAGATAATTAACCCATACTAGCCAATTTATTTTAATTGCATTCATCTTTTCCAGTTTATAAATAAGCGCTTCTGAGATGTTTCTTTCATTTTAAATTAAAAGCATTGAGCATGCAGTCTTATAAGGCACCCACTTTGCATTATTAACAGCTCAGTGACTTTATTTAAATTTTTTCCTATTTTAATCTCATGTGCAGAAAGCATGAGACATTATACATGAAAAAAATCATGGGAATACATTTATTGAGAGCCCATCTCATATATGCATATGTATATATATATATATATTATATATATATATCCCAAAGTAATTAAGTTTTAATAAGTTAAAGGTCAATAGCGTTAGTTCCAATATTTCATCAATCACCACTTCTCTTTTAATAGCAAACTGCAAAATTTAACTAATTTATTCCTGCTATATTAAAATGAATCTTAAAAATAATGCATCTCCTGGATTGACCTAATTTTATGTGTTACTCATTAAAATTTTAGTGCAGTAAAAAAATGGATTCAACACTTCATGTAAAATTTCATATTTATATATTTTGTTTCATTCAATGAGGTCTTTATTAAGCCATTACTGAGAATTTGGAAAGTACAAATTAAGATAAATAAATGTTGTTAGTATTTCCATTATGCAACATCATTATGAAAATATCAGTTTGATGTTTTTCTTTCCAGTCCCTATTTCTGAGAGTTAATGTGTTTGTGTGGGCATGAAATTAATCACATGAAATTTCACTCATTTTGAGAAAATAATTTATACCCAATTGTATTATTCGGTATTATATTTATTGTATTTTTGCATACTTTCAAACATTGAAAACATTCTTTTAGTAATTGCATAGTATTTCAATACACATACATGTCATAGAATATGGCATAACTAGATTATAAATATTTTAGTTGTTCAGAATAAGTTGTGATGGTCTAGATATTATGGGGGAAAAAATGGTATAGTTATAGAGAACCCAGATTACCATGGGTTTGTAGAATCACACTTCTGCCATTTAACGATTATTCAATTTTGAACATTTTGTTTTATCATTTTAAGGACAAATTATATTATTCATTGGTAATCTGTATGTCTATCTTCCATAAAATTATGTGAACCCTTAATGGTAGAGACCATGTCTGCATACAACATGTTTATTTCTTAATCCAGAGCAGAGGTTCAGCCCATACATACCATTTATTCAATGACTTTCCCCCGTTTTATTAAGATATAATTGACATGTAACACTGTGTATGTTTAAGGTGTACAACCTGTTGATTAAATACATCTAAATATTGCAATATGATTACCACTGTAGAATTAGCTAATACCTCCATTCACTTCTCATTATTACCATTTCATTTTTTTGCGTGTGTTTAGAACATTTAAGATCTATTCTTTTAGCTACTTGCAAGTTTATAACACAGTATCGTTAACTGTAATGATCATGCTCTACATGAGATCCCCCAAACGTATTTGCCTTACAACAGAAAGACTTACTAGAATTAATTGAACAATCTACAAATCAATGAGTGATTAAGATAAAAGACTGTCATCATGGGTACTCTTGATGCAACCTATGGGTAGTCTAACATGTATTTTGTATTACAATAAAAATATGAATGAATTTTATGTCTGCATATAAATGGAAAATCTCATACAAATTCATGGTAGGTTGTTGGCAATTTCCAAGCAGGTCATATTCTATGCATTTTAAAAAATATTTTATTTATTTATTTATTATAGAGAAAAAGAGAGAGAGAGAGAGAGAATAGGATGAGAGGCAGGGAATCTCAAGCAGACTCTGTGTCTAACATGGAGCTTGATCTCCCAACCCTGATATCATGACCTGACCCAAAATCAAGCGTCAGACGCTTATCCAACTCAGCCACCCAGAGTCTTCTATTATGCTTTGTGTAAGTCACATTCATTTGTATTTAATTATAAAATCAATTTTATAAGGCAAATCCAGTAACTGATGCAGAGTCTGTGATACAATATCACATTTTAAAAAGGTAAAAATCAAATAACTATCCTTTCTTCACATTTTGCCTCTTTATCCAGTCCTTCAAAAGCTGTGCCTTTACCCATAGGAGCATGATAATAATATTTATCTATTTTACTTCACAGGATTTTTCTGGGGATCAGATGAGAGAATATCAGTTATTATCATTATATATATATATAATTTAGTATGTAACTGTGTTATTATATTTATCAAGTTCAGTGTTTAATGTAGTTTAGTGAAGAAGTAACATTAGAAGATGGACTTTAAACTCTGTAATTCTTAGCTTCACCAATAGAATTACATTAATTTTTCAAATAGAATGGATATGTTTTATTTTATTTTATTTTATTTTATTTTATTTTATTTTATTTTATTTTATTTTATATAACAGATACTGTTGTTACTTCTGCAAACATCATACTTGGGAAACAGGGCACTGAATATCTTGTATGGTTTATACTTACAAGGCTCAGAATTTTGATCCAAAATCATTACATTGGAAAAGCCTTGGGAATAGAAAGTTTTTTTTTTTTTTTTGGTTTTTTTGTTTGTTTTGCTTTGTTGTTGTTATTGTTTTTATCTCTCCGTATGTTTGGTGCCCCAAACTATTTGAAGTGGCATGAGGGGCTGTTTAGTCTTAACATTCCTGCCAAGAGCAAATGCCTGTGCTAATTATTGACACTTAGTTTATTGTTTTTATTTTGCCTAATTATTCTGTGAAAATCTAAAAATTCAAAAAACTTTAAAAAAAGTATAAAAACGCCTGCATGTGTAAAGGCAGATGACAAAAAGGTAGTTGTCAACATCCTTATATAAGAAATAGGTGAACAGGGGTGCCTGGTGGCTCAGTCGGTTAAGTGTCTGCCTTTGGCTCAGGTCCTGATCTTGGGGTCCTGGGATGGAGCCCGAAGTCAGGCTCGCTGCTCATGCTTCTCCGTCCCTCTCTCTCACTCGTTCTCTCTTTATTTATCTCTCAAAAGAAGAAATAGGTAAACAGTTTGTGCTGTTGAGCATTTCTAAGGTATCACATTGGATTATGCGAGATGTAGACATCACCAAGTACAGCTTGAGGAATCAGAGCAAAGTTACTGAAGTTTTATGTTGATAGCAATGACCAAGAACAAAGGAAAAATAAAGCAACGTTCAATGAGGCAGCAAATGAAAATCCTGACGCTTTTCAATGGAGAAGTGAAACATGTCACTTCAGTAGACAGTTTGTCATGAAATGGAATGTTAAACCATGATGGCTCACACTTTGAGTATTCTGGAGTCAGAATACAGAAACTTACATATAATCAAAGTGTATAAAAACAAAATTGAATGTGAAAAACTTCTGAGCATGAAGCAGCTGAAAATTATACTGAAAAATTTACCATCAAATGTTATTAAACAATCTTCATTAAATATATCATTAAAAACTTAGTCCTGGAAAAAAGAACTTATAACACTAGTGACATCACTCTGGCCTATGGTTGCGTTCTTCAAAAAATATAATTACTTCTGAACAAATATCACAAAATATTGAAGGGCACTAAAACACTATAATTGTTTTTTGCTGCAAGCACATAAATTAAAAAGTTGTAGTTCATGTAGGAAAAGCCAACACCTGATATATTTGAAAGATGCATGCAATTTAAATAGGTAATTTTATTGAAAAACAAATAGGGCAGCCCGGGTGGCTCAGCGTTTAGCACTGCCTTCAACTCAGGGCATGATCCTGGAGACCTGGGATCAAGTCCTACGTTGGGCTCCCTGCATGGAGCCTGTTTCTCCCTCTGCCTGTGTCTCTACCTCTGTGTGTGTGTGTGTGTGTGTGTGTGTGTCTCGTGAATAAATAAATAAAATCTAAAAAATAAAAATAAAAACACTAAACACGAAAGCACAGGTGACAAGTGAAATATTTTCTGACCTCTTCAGTAATTACTTTGCATCAGGAGCACAAACTATTTGCGGACAAGATGGGTGGGACTCAAAGTATAAAATTTTATTTTTCCCAGAAAAGCTGCCCCACACAATACCTTCAGGTACTGCAAAATGTGATCTTTTCAGCAGTTACTCCCCATCCATCCAATGTAAGTCTATTACACAATATTGGGAGCAAGGATTCTTATCCTCCATGAATAACACATATAATCATTGATTGATTGATCGATCGCTTTACTGTGTGCTGGTTACAATTAACAGATTTCTCAGACTCAAGACTTTGTGAAAGTCTTGTTAAGAATGCTTTTTACCCGCTTGCTAATAACAGTCTGATAAGACTCTGGCACACAATGGTGTTTGGAAGTGATCTTTAACATGAAGACTTTAAAAGGATTTGTGTTGCTAATGAGAAATTCACTCCCAACTCTGCTCTATATGTCAACATTTATCAACTGAAGGTATAAAATAAGTTAGAGAGAGCTGACATCCAAGACACGGTGCGCATTGACAGGGAGGCACTGCTTATGCATTTCTGGAGAGAAACCAAAATTGTTGAAATGGGGTTTAACATGGAAAAAATATGAGGAAAGCAGTGATGATGAGCATAACAACGTGAACTATTCGAAAAGAAATATCTCTTGCCATGACAAAAATAAGTGCCCATGCAGCGTTTGGTCTCAGGCTGCCTGGACAGAAATGTATGTTAACGAGGAAGATGGCGTTGGAAGAGGTCTTTATAAAGACCGGATACCCTACATCGCATCAGTGATTAAGGACCTTGTATCTTTGCCATCATCAAATGTTCAACTCTGACATGATTGTGATGACTACAGCGATTTACATTTTTCTCATAGATCTTCAAATGCCCAGAGTAATTGACACTTATTCCATGTGTCAGGTCTTTATCTTAGTAGATGACTTTCTCCATACTGTTCTCAGAAATAGCATAGCCCATCCTGATCATGGAACCAGGGACTGGCAGCCTTGCCAGGTTTGTAACCAGATTCCAGCTCGTTCTTTCTGCTGCACAGCAGGCCAATGAGTCAACAGGCAAGGTGTAGGGGCAATGAAGGTGGCCTCATTGGGAGACCAGTATACCTCAGAGATGGAGTGTTTGTGTGTTTGTTTTTGGCCTTGAGCATTTTTTTATTCTGCATTTTGGGGCCTCCTTGCCCCCACACTTCTGACGGAGGGCCTTGCCCACAGTAGTCAGCTACTGTGGTGACAAACTGGCTCACCAGGCTCTCTTCAGATGCAGGTATCTTGTCCAGAAGCATGAGGCCCACAGGTCCACCTGCACTGGGCAGCGGGTGCTTCCTACGTCCTGAAAGATTTGGGTCACAGCCCAGCCTGAGAGCTGCTGTCTGGCCCCAAGGACATAGGGTGGTGGACGTCCTGGCAAATCTGGTCTTCCCTGACCTGGATCTTGTCCTGTCCTGGCTCTGGGCCCTGCTCATCTCCCATGCCCCCCCCTCCCCCACCCATACCTTCTTCCTCCAAGTAGCAGCTGAGCAAAGCCTCGGGCCTTGTGCTGCTCCCCTCAGGAGGCTGCTCCAAGCAGGGCCCGCAGCTGGGGGATAGCCTGTTGTATCAAAGAATCATCTCGTCTCGGCATGAAATCCAAACTTATTTTATGTTAGCACATGGGAGAAGTGAAAAGGGGTAAGAGTCAAAAGGTGACTGAGGTTTGTAGACATCCATGAAGGTGGTGTCACTTCTTTGTCCTTGGTCGATTGATCTTTGCCTGTAGGAATCCGGTCATGTTGTTCCTCTAAATCTTAAACACAGCGTAGTTATTTCTGTACACACTCCCTTATCTTCTCGAGTGAGGTAAGATTTCAGGCCAAGAGCAGCTTTTGCAAATCTTAGCTGTAATATGCCTCTAATAGGGATAAGAGGAAGTCTGTAAGCTATAGGTCATAGCAGGAGAAGCAACAGGGAGTCAGACATGCTGTTTCTCCCTATTATAATTATGGTCTAAAACTATCCTATAATTAAAAAGATGCATTTACTACTCTACAAATAGAGGTTAAATGAACTTTAATACTATTAATAGTCTTTTAAAAATCACATTAATTGTAAATATTAATGTGTTTGAAGCTGAATATTGCTCTAGACCTCACTTGAGCCATCGGTAATACATGAAAAATGAACTGTCTAAAATTGTTTGATTAAAAAATCTGAATTCTGTAAAACATCTGATTTCAAATAACTTGGATAAAGGATTGCAGACAGACTTTAGATATTTAATTATTTTATATGAATTAATAATTTAAAGTAATTTATATAAAGTAAAAATAAACATTTATATAATGTTTGCTCAATATTTAATGCAACACTCAACAATATGTACTTCACATGGCAAACATAAAAAAAAGAATACTAATACCCTGAATTTTGTTAACTGATAACATAAAAATAAAATATTTTCCTAAATACTTTTATCATCAAATGTACTATGTATTATTTATTCTCTCATAAAGATATCTTCTTTCCTACATTATTCTGAAAACTTAGATTTTTTTAAGAAAACAATGCATTATGAAAGTTAAATTCCTATGATATACTCAATAGTAGAGTTTCAGTAGCATGAATAGTAGACTAAGAGTATTGGATTATATTTCTTTCTTCAACTTTTCTTAAAGATTTTATTTTTTTATTCATGAGAGACACAGAGAGAGAGGCAGAGACACAGGCAGAGGGAGAAGCAGACTCCCTGTGGGGAACCTGATGTGAGACTCAAACCCAGGATCCCGGGGTCACGATCTGAGCCGAAGGCAGACACTCAACCGCTGAGCCACCCAGGCGTCCCTTCATTCTTCATCTTAAATACATCATTCATTCTCTGATTTATACTTGCGTATTAAGGTCTTGAAATAGTAGAGAGGTATGTATAGAATTTAGTCATACTATAGGATCTGTAAGTCCAAATGCTGTAAAATCATATAAGAAGAAATGAATTAGGCCACTGGATGGCTCAGTTGGTTAAGATCCTGTCTTCAGCTCTGGTCATGATCTGAGGATCCTGAGATGGAGCCCCCATCGGCCTCCCTGCTCCGTGGGGAGTCTGCTTTTCCCTCAACCCCACTTGTGCTCTCTCTCTCTCTCTCTGTCAAATAGATAAAATCTTTGAAAAGTATGAATTATATGAGAATACATAAGAATAATACAAAATATACAAGAATATATACCATATTATACCATGAGAATGTATATTTTTAAGATTTTTATTATTTATTTGAGAGGGAGAGCACAAGCAGGGAGAGAAGCAGGGAGCTGGACACTGGGGTCTAACCCAGGACCCTGAGATCATGATGTGAGCTGAAGGCAGACTCTTAACAACTTCTTGTAACCAGAGCTCTTCATCCTTGCTTGGGAGTTCTGGTGATGTGTAGAAAGAAGTCTATCCTCCAACATCCACATTGAAAATCTCACAGAGAATAATATATTTTTTGTAAGATATTATGTCGTGCCATTTTTATTAATTGTGCAGCTTGTGATGCAAAAGGGCCCAATTATTATGCTTAAATTCCTGGCCTCAAGGATCTTATTAACCCTAGAAAAATACCTATAAGATTAACCATAAGGTGGTAAAAGTTTGGTGTTATAAAAATATCAGACAATATTTTGGGAAAATAATGACGATCTCTGGCTTGAGATGTGTATGCAAGGTGAAAAAAAAAAAAAAAAAAGAAAGAAAGAAAAGGAAGGAAGAAGCTACCTCTCCTTGGTCCTTACATGAATTGTAGAGCTTCTTGTGTATCTAGGAGAACCCAAGATTTTGCACCTCACAATTCCAAGATTTCCTTTGAAACCCTCGAGAGACAGAGAAGCCTCTATGAACTCAAGTAAACTCATTTCAAGAAGGCATTTGAAAGGGAAAAGTGAAAATTGTCATTTGAAAACAGATTCAGATATGTTGTTGAAAAAAAAATAAAATCACCCTATTCAATTAGAATAAGTGTGACTAAAAAGAAGTTGTAAATTGGTCAAAAGAGTAAACATTAAATTATCTCTATGTTTCTGCATGTGTACTTATCTCTGCCTTTCTCTCTCTCCACCATCTTGATTTTTTAACTGATATAACGTGGAAATTCATAACAGCCATCCCAAAAAATGTATTTCACCGTGAAATCACATTAATGAATTATATTCTTAATTTACTTTGAAGTTTTGATTCTTGACATTATCTATAGATGTACCTAAACAAGTACAGAAAGAACGAATCATGGGTCGTTTCCCCAAACTCAGAAATACATTAATATTATAAAATCAATCTAATGAGGAAAGTATATGTGATTCAAATGGATATATTTATTCATTTATATATAGCATATAAATTATACACTTATAGGAAAAATATATATAAAATATGTAAATGAGTTCATTTAATTACTTATATTTCATTTTGCATTGCCCTAAGAAAGAAGACAATAATCCATTGGCCCATAGAAAATACGTGTCTAGATTTTTAAGTTGCTGGTATAAGATGATTGTGTCAATATCTGTTTTGAATTATACCTCTGTAGCATTGGCTGGTAAATGTTGTATATGTACTTGGCATCTTACAACAAATAAATTACCTAAAATTGTCTACTTTAGGCTTTATCAAAAATTGCTTCACTCATTTCATCCCCGATAACCATTGTTTGCAACCACACACAGACACACCGACACACAGACACAGACACATACACACACACTATTCTAATTATTTGCTTCCTCTAAATTATTTTTCCCAAAAAGTTTCCAATATGTTTCAAATTCAAATGGTCATCTATTTTACGTTCAAAATAATGCTATGGTGAACATTAGACACATATTAATTAGAATTAGCAAGTTTCAACTTTTCAAAATAGGAAGAAATCTCCTATTAATGTTTTTTGGTTTTCATATGAAATATATATATTTTCATTTGCTGCTTGAATATAATAAATGTGTTATAAATAATTTATTTTAAAGAGTTCAAGGAAGTTTTCATTATGTAATTTGAATTCCTGATGACATACCTCTTTATAGTCTGTATTCTCATTCAAACAAGGATGATATTATAGAAAATGCAAAAATATTATACATTTGTGAGTCATTTCGGCAAATCCTTATAGGATTAGGTGTTTTGCTAATCTTGAAAACAGTCTATGGCCATACCACCCTGAATGCGCCTGATCTTGTCTAATCTTGAAGACAAATGAGAATTTTATATGGAACGCTACCGAGATAGCACTGTTTTCTTTAAGATTTTGGTCATTTACCCCTGGAGGTCAAAAAGTGGTAGTTAGCCAATAATTTCTGTCACCAGCTATTTTAGTCATGTGACTATGAATACTTGTGACACATTCATCTAATATTGATTAGACGATGAAAAGTTATTATGAAATGGAGTTAACGATATGTGTTTTTTTTAATCAAGAACCATTCAGAGATATTAAAGAAATAGAAGCACAATATTTGAAAGCAGTATATCTGCATTCAATGGGCATAATTTTGATCATTTTTACTACATTTTCACATGTGTAGTGTTGAGAGTCTCTTTAATTAAAAATAAAAGTAAATAAATATTAAAACATATTTTATATAAAAAGCAATACAAAGATGTTTTCCTTGAGGAACATTAAGCATTTCCATTTTGCTGGACTGTGTGTGTGTGTGTGTGTGTGTGTGTGTATTTCAATGTCTTCAGTTTGAAATGAGAATAAAGTAATCTACTTGCATGTTATGCATCATATGCAGCAAGACCTCATAGGATTCTCATAATATTTCTAGAGCAAGAAAAACCATCTTGAGAGCTACATGGAAAATATATACAATGATTATGACAGTAGATGGGATTTTCAATTTTAAAAATCAACATAAGGTTATTGTTAAAATACTTAATATGAAAGTATTCATGTTGTCATAAAAAGCTAAGCAAATAAAAAAATGAAAAAAACAAACATGTATATATTTTTAAAATTACTGACTTACAGCATCCTATGCCTGGGATAAAACTTGCCATGCATTTCTTTATACAATTTCTATGTGAAAACGGTCAACCTTAAAAAATTTCTGGGGATATTTCTTTCTGACAATTCAGTTGGCTAGAGAGTTTGAAGAGACTTCACACTGCTAAGAAGAGTATGTTATATAAAGTATCATTACCTTTATTTGTAAATGTTTTGTAAGCTCACAGGAAATGAAAGAAAATTCCCAAAGGCAAAAGAAAAGCAACAAAAATAACTAAGAGACAAAAACAGATGGGTTAGAAAAATGTAGCATGAGGCTTCATCACATGATCCAAATATCCATCCTAGGCGTGTGATGAGTGTTACCGAGTATGCCGAGGGATGAAAATTTGGCTGTGAGCCACTCTAAGGGGGACCAGCCATTGAAATTGAGACATAAAGGTCATTTGTAAGAAAAACATTCTAAATAAGAGGGAAAGCTACAAAAAAAATCATGTTTTCAGAGAAAGACTTCAGGAATAAAAATCGTTTTTCTCTATTTTTTTAATGTGGGAGGAAAAGTCAATGACCCTATTTCCTGAGAAAACCGGAGATGAAAAATTAAAAGAATGACTCTCCAAATGTAGAGACAAATCATGGTTAGTCACATGATGGAATATTATATATCCACGAGCGAAAAACAGATTGTTCCACACAACAGTGTGATTGTGACAGAAATCCTAAAAGAACAGAAGGTTATGATTTGAATTATCCGGATTTAGAAATTTTGAGCAACATCAGACCAAATAAAGTAATTAGCAGTCAGAAGAAGGGTTATCTTGGAGGGAGATAATGATTGGAAAGCTTCTGGTATGCTAAAAATATTACATTTCTTGATGTGGATGTTGACTGCACAGGAAATTTTTATTTATGAAAATCCATCCATATATACACCTCCTTATGATCTGCACACATTTCAGCACACCTATTACCTATTACTGTTCTCTAAAGCCTTTGTTTAAAATGAAAAGGAAGACTGCAATATAAATTATGGAGTAAATGATTATATTTGGTCTGACACTAGTGGATCCATTGATCATGCTGTATTTCCATTCATGGAGCCCTATTTTCCATTCCGCTCAAGGGGCTGTAGAGGTCAGGTGTCGGATTCACAAGCAAACCCCCAACACAAAACAGGCATCTCCCTGCTTTAACTTGACTCTGTATGAAGAAAGAATTTATTTCAGTAAACGACGTAGCATTCAAAGCAACAGCATAACACAATTTTGAGACTCCCACGTACAAATTTCAACTCTCTGACTTAACAGTGAGACATGTGATGGTGATAAATGAGGTTGCACATTTGCTCACACTTATCAGCGATGGCTCGCCAATTTGCAGCTGGTCAAGGTGCCCCCACACGCAATACCTGAGCCAGCAGCTCACTGGATCACTCTCAACTTGATCAGACTTTCTTCCTCTGCCAAGGGGCACTGCAGGAGCTTGGCCAGTTTCCTTGAATATAGCTCCCTCTTGTGTTCTTATCTAAGTTAACAAGTCCTTATCATTCCCAAGGTGAACCTCCAGAAAAACCCTTTCCACTTCCATTCAATACTAAACCCAGCTCCCAAAGCCCCAAGAACATCCTACATTGGCACCGGTGATAGCTGGCTTGTCAAAAATGCCAAGCGTGTCTGCTGATGGTGAAATTTCATCACAGTGGTGTGTCACGTGAGCAATCGTTAACAGGTCACATTCAGAAATAGGTCTCAGGATGCATTTCAGTCAATATGCAAAAAAACGACTTCCCCTAATTGTCTTTTCTGAAGTTCCAGAAGCAAATCATCACTGATCTGTAGCCATTGCATCACATCAATATTCATCTTTGGGGACATTATCCTGATTCCTCCAACAGCCACTGGTGTAAGGGTCCATCTATACTCACAGGTAGTCTAAGAACAATCTGGAAGAGGCAGGGACGATGCATTTGTCCTTGTTTCCATGCAGTTGTCTAAAAGAGATGTCATCCTGGCTCATAGCCATAGAGCGTGACCGCTGCTCACTGACAGTCGTAAACCACACAGGCTAACTCTAAAATAGTATTCCTTTTAAGCTTATAAAATAACCTAATAAACACATTCCCCCAAAATATGTGACAGAAATGGTCAATTCACCTGCTGTTAATCAGAAGAATCCCTAAGAAATCCTGGTTGATGTCTTTTCTCCATATGATGTAAGTGGTTTGGGGTAAATCTTGTGATTTAGCTTCAGGTAGTTACTCCTTTTCAATGAAAAAGAAACCTGGGACCTCGCTCACCTTTGAACATGACTCAGTACCACGTCATCTAAAAGAAATGGCCAAGAAAACCATTATCTTGCTTTGTGAAATTAAGATAAAGGATGATCATCTCCATTTCTGGGTTTCTTAACCATCTGTGTGCACCTGCTCAGCCCACTGCCCCGCCCCAATGTACTGTATGTTAAGTCAGATTCCATATTCCTGATGATGATACTGAAAACTCCTGGGGACAACCTTAGCATATCTGCCATTCTGGATATTTCCAGGGGGAGGAAAAAGTTTTAAAACATAATGGATTTCAGAATTAAAAAAAAAATTATCAACATTTTTTATTTTAAAGATGTGTTGTACTGGATGTGTTTTCTTTTAGAGTTATGAAGGAGGGGGAGGAGAGAGAGAGATGGAGACAGACGAGGAGATAAAGAAACCCAAATACAGTACAGCGTTCCCATACACCCCACAGCCAGATTCTCCAATTACTGTCTTACGTTAGAATAGTACACTTGTCACCATTAATTGACCACTATTGATGAATTATTATTACTGAAATTCATATTTTACTCAGATTTACTTAGTTTTTACTTAGTGAACTTTTTCAATTCTAAGAGCTAGCCCTGGATACCCTATTGAATTTAATAGCTCTCCCTGGGATCCTTTCAGCTATGATGGTGATAGAGACATTTTTGTTTTCATTGACCTTGATGGTTTCAAGAAAACTGGTCAGGAATTTGGTAGAATGGCCCTCTGCTGGCATTTTTCTGATATTTTTTTCTTCTCATAGATAGATTAGAGTTTGGGGTTTGGGGAAGGAAACTATAGAAATAAAATGCCATTGTTATTATATTATGTCAAGAGTACATATTAGAAATATGGCTTAAAAGAAAAGAAACCTGGCTTAATGCTGCTGACTTAACCCTGATAACCTAGTGTTTTTGTCATGTTTCTCTACTGTCATATTAATCTTTTTGCACGCATCCCCTTTCCATTCTATATGCTATGGAACAGAATCATTATGGACAGCCCACCTAAGGAATGGGGAGCTATGCTTCAACTCCTAAAGGGTAAATAATATACATAACTTACTTGGAAATTTTCTACATGTAAAATTCGTCTATTTTACACCATGTATTTATTTATTGAATCATTTAATGATGACACTATGGACTTCAGGATATATATTTTATATTAAGGATTACAATACAATACAATTTTATCTTGTTAAGATGTTCTAGTTTCTATTGGCTCTGTGTCTGTTGGACAGACTGCCATCATTGTGCCTTTTACCCCAATAGCAGTTCCTTACTTGGGCAATTCAAAGTGCTCCAAGCTCATCTTATTTATCTCCTGCCCAAACCCTAGAATTAGCCATTTCTCCAAAGGCACTTTCTGATTTATTTTATTGGAGAATGGTCCTAGAAACCAATATCTGTTTCTCCATGTGTTCCTTAAACCTGGGGTATCCCTACTTCAAGGTTTTCTTGGTCACTAGGGGGAGGGAAGACATGTATATGTACTAATCCATGTACATACATATTATGTCTATGAATTTGTATGTCGAAATATATGTGTGTATACATATGTACATGTACATATATATATTAGACATTCGGATACATAACAAAAATACAGATATAGATATCTAGATATATGGAGACAAATCCAGGCATAAATCTAATTAATATAAACATAAATTCATATGATGTCAACTTTATCGCTACATGGATTATTATAGCCTTCTATTCTTTTTTTTTTAATTTTAAGTTTTCGTTTTGATTCCTGTAGACTTCTATTCTTGCTGCTCTGAACACCTCATCTCCATGGAGAATAACTCTATTAACTAGAGAATAACTCTCTCATGTAGTTCCTTTTGGTTTTAGCAACACATATTTCACTGTTTTCCAAAATTACTTAGGTCAACAATTTTGTCCTCTACCACTTTCAGTAAAGTCGCTTTGTAGATTTGTCATTTAGTTAAGTTCTTTGGTCGTATTTTAGATTTGATCGTGTGATCACCTGGCCTCCTGAATGATTTTAACTATTTTGTGTATTTTTCTCTATGTTGTAAATTTTGATGCGCTTTGACAAATGCATCATATGTTTCCACCATCACAATATTATACAGAATAGTTTCACAGCCTTAAATAATCCCCCATGCATTCTCTTCTCCTACATATCCCTCCTCAAATCCTGTCAAGTGTCATTTATTTCTTGTCTTTATTGATTTTCCTTTTTCCTAAATGTCATATAAACAGAATCCTACAGTATGTAGACTTTCAGACTGGTTCATTTTCTTAGCAATACGCATTTAGAATTCATCCGTGTCTTTTTATGGCTTGATAGCTCATTTATTTTTATTGCTGAATAATATTCCATTTTATGGTTCCACCATAGTTTATTCATTCATCTATTGAAGGACATCTTTGTTGCTTCGAGTTTTTGTCAACTATGAATAAAGTTGCTATAATCATTTGCATACAGGTTTTTATGTGGACATAAGTTTTCAAATTAGTTAGTATATACCTAGGAGCACAATTTCCAGATAATCCAGCAAGACCATATTTTGTTTTGTTAAAATGTCCAAACTCATTTTGCATTTCCACCAGTAATTAATGAGTATGCCTCTTGTTCTACATTCTTACCATAAATGTTTATTGTCAGTTTTAGGGTTTTATGCATTCTAGTAGGGTATAGTATTATCTCATTGTCATTTTAATTTGCATTTCATCACAAGTAATGAGCATATTTTCATATGCTTAACTACCATCACTATATTTTCTTTGATGAAATATCTGTTCAGAATTTCCTCTAGCATTAACTGGAATGTTTGCTTCCTTATTATTGAATTTTACAGATCTTTGTATATTTTGGAGACAAATTGTTGTAAAATATGGATTTCAAAAATATTTTATCCTAGTCTATGGCCTGTTTATTCATTCTTTAATAGGGTCTGTTGTGAAGCAGAAGTTTTTAATTTAGTTCATTCCAAGTAAACAAAATTTTCATATACCTTGCTTTTGATATTGTATAACCAAAGATTCATCAGAAAGCTTAATGGTATGTAACACTCCATCTCTTCTTATAAAAGTTTATGATTTTGCCTTTTACATCTATTTCTTTGATCTATTTTGAGTTAAAATCTGTATAACTTGTAAGATCTCAATATAAGTTAATCTGCTTTGGATGTATAGTTGTTCAAATACCATTTGTTGAAAATCTTGGATAATTATCATCTAATTTCACACCATTAAGTATAATGTTAGCTGTAAGTGTTTACAGATGTATATACATATTTTTTTTATCCAGTTATGGCAGTTCCTCTCTATTCCTATTTTGCTGAGAATTTTTATCATGAATGAATGTTGGATTTTGTTTTAAGATTTTTCTGCGTTGATATATATAATCATTTTATTTTTATTCTTTATCTGTTAATATAGTTGATGATAGTGGGTGATTTTTAAACATTGAGCCATCTCTCCATACCTAAAATAAAACCATGCTTTGCCAAGATGCATATTTTTTCAATAGATTGTTGCATTCTATTTTTTAATATTTTGTTAGTATATTTTTGGTCTGTTTCTCTGATAAGTATTGCTCTATGGATTTCATTTCTTGGAATTGTCTTTACTAAAACGGTACTGGGTCAGAGTGGAGAAAGTGCGTTAGACAAGATCCAGTATAAGAAGTTCTCTAGGGCACATGGGTGGTGCAGTCAGTTAAGTGTCTGCCTTTTGCTCAGGTCATGATCTTAGGATTCTGGGATTGAATCCTACACAGGGCTCTCCATTCTGTGGGGAGTCTGCTTCTCCTTGTCCCTCTACTCCAACCTTCTGCTCATGCATTCTCTCACTCTCTCATTCTCTCTCTCTCAAATTTAAATAAAATCTAAAAAAGAAAAAAAGAAAAAAAAAGTTCTCTGAATGAAGATACCTATTGTCAGACTGTTTGGGATAATTTTGATCAAAATGTGCCTCAGACAGGTTAATCAGTTATTTACAGCTCCTTAATATTTCATTCATTCGAGCCCATGATAGGTAGGCCATCTCATTCACTAAGGTCCCTGAAGGATAAGGATTGAATTTGAAGTGTCTGGTTTGGCCTCAGATCGGATGTGATCTGATTTACAGTCTGACAATGTCTGCCGAGAGGAGCAAAAATAGCTTGGATCAGGAAGAGATGTCCCATAGGTCAGTAGGAGCTTTTCTAGAACCCAAAAGACTTTCTGTCCAAGCTTCATAGTGGACTCTTGTACTTTGCCAATTTCATTGATCTGAATGTAACACTAGTAGCTTATAATCTAATAGATTGTCCCAGAATCATTTGTGAAAATTTAACAGGATGATGCTCCAGTTTCTCACCATTAAGTGTCTCAAGACTTAGATTCCTATTCAGCCATTGGAACTTGGGGCCTGTGTTTCTGCCATATTAATGAACCATCTTCATCTACTAATATGTGCCTTTATAATTTTAATCTCTCTTGACTTATTTCTCTGAGAAGAAATACATCACAATATCTTCACTATAATGAATTGGTTTTATTTTGATAGTGACTAAATTGAAATTTGGCTTCTGGATTCAATGTTCTTGAAAATCCAGATATCTTACTTACCAGAATGGTGATGGTGATGTATATTACAACATTCTCTATAACAACGTGGATTTTGCTTTGTTTGCTCTCAATGTTAAAATGAAATAGGGGACATTCACCAGATCTCTGGGATTTCCTGAACAGCTTTCATCATGTCTGATAGTGTGGAAGATAACATGTATGAGTTTCTTCTAGCCACATACTAAAGGTGAGATTTCTTATCTTTGCAAACTGTGGTGCTACTTAATATTCCAATGCAGTGGAGTTTGGGAAATTGTAAGTGTCCTCACCTTACATAACCAATTAAAACTGGGCAAAGCACACACTTACCCAAGATCCAACCATAGGCAGTAAATATCAAAGCCCTGTACACCTCACACTCCTCTGATCATATGTTTCTGAGGAAGTGATGCCACTCTAGGGGCTATTTTATTTCTCATTTTCCATGTTGTTATTTCAGGGTAGCCCTGGTATCTTCCACTGCAGTATCATTTTATACTTTACCCGCCAATATCTATGTTTGGCTTGCTGAGAGCCCCTTCACATTCTCCAGAAGAACAACAAACACAATAAAAAAAGGCAACTCTGTTCTGTTGAAAAATGTTTTTCTGACATTTGAACATCTGGAGGAGAAACATGGTGTCCACAACCCTCCTTATTTCCAACTCCATCTTTCTCTCAGCTTTGTCCTTCAGCCATTTTCTTCTCAATTGGTCTGTAGAACTTTTCCAATTAAGCTTCAATTTAATCAGAATTCAATGTTTTTTTCCCTTTTTAGATTCCTTTTACAAGAATACTTTCCCCCTCCTCTGCCACCTTCCTGAGCTACCTTAAACAGGACTTTTAGGTTTTAAGAATAATTTTAAACACCTCCCTAGGGGAAAGTTTCATGATAAACTTTATTTAGGTATCCTATTGTCTATTCTTATGATAGACTGTACACAAATTTTTCACACTGATCAAAACTGTTATTATTTATTCAATATTTGTCTTTTTGCCCTGGGTAGGTATTAAAATTTACCATTCAGACATGATGTCCTTCTTGTTCATTGCTTTTATATTATAAAAAATTTGGTGAACAGTAAGTCTTCAAAAGTATGTTAAATAAATGTATAAATTATTATTTTTAATAATAGCTTTATTTTTTTTTTCATCTGGTGTATTAGTTTGCTAGGACTTCCACGATAAAATTCCACAGACTGGGGCAGCCCTGGTGGCTCAGCGGTTTAGTGCCTTCGGCCCAGGGCATGATCCCAGAGACCCGAGGTCGAGTCCCACATCAGGCTCCCTGCATAGAGCCTGCTTCTCCGTCTGCCTGTGTCTCTGCCTCTCTCTCTGTCTCATGAATAAATAAATAAAATCTTAAAAAAAAAAAAATTCCACAGACTGGGTACTGTAAACAACAAAAATCCTTTTACTCACAATTTTAGAGACTGTAGGCCCAAGATCAGGGTGTTAGAAGGTTTGTTTTCTCTTAAAGCCATTCTTGGCTTGCAGATAGGTGCCTTCTTGTTTTGTCCTCTGCATGTGCATCTCTAGTGTCCCTTTTATATCCGCATTTCCTCTCCTGTCTCCCTCCCCCGTAAATTTCCTCTTCTTATCAGGACACCAGTCAGACTGGATTTGGGCCCATCTGAGCAGCCTTAATTTAAACTTCTCCCTAGAAGATATGCAAATGGCTAACAGACACATGAAAAAAAATGCTCAATATCACTCAGCAACAGGGAAATACGAGTCAAAACTGCATTGACATACCACCTCACACCAGTCAGAATGGCTAAAATCAAGAAGTCAGGAAATGACAGATGTTGGCAAGGGCTCTCTTACACTGTTGGTAGGAATGCAAGCTGGTACAGCCACTCTAGAAAACAGTGCGGAGGTTCCTCAAAAAGTTGAAAATAGAGCTACTCTATGACCCAGAAATTGTACTCCTCAGTATTTACAACTATAGTGATCTGTACAGGCATCCACACCCCAAAGTTCACAGCAGCAATATCCACAATAGCCAAACTATGGAAAGAACCCAGATGTCCATCGACAGATGAATGGATAAAGAGGTGGTGTATACACAATGGAATACTACTCAGCTACCAAAAAAATGAAATCTTGCCATTTGCAAAGATGTGGATGGAACTGGAGGTTACTAAGCTAAGTGAAATAATTTCATCAGAAAAAGGGAATTATCATATGATCTAACTTATATGTGGAATTTAAGAAACAAAACAGGATCATAAGAGAAGAGGAGAAACAATAAAACAAGACAAAATCAGAGAGGGAGACAAACCATAAGAGACTCTTGATCATAGGAAATAAACTGAAGGTCACTGGAGGGAAAGCAGATGGAGAGATTGGGTAACTCAGTATTAGACATTAAGGAGGGCACATGACGTAATGAGCACTGGGTGTTATATGACTGATGAACCACTGACCTCTACCTCTAAAACCAATAATACATTCTATGTTAATTAAATGAATTTAAATATTTTAAAAAATAAAGAAAAAAATTAATTAATTGATCACCTTTTAAAGGCTTTATCACCGAATTCCAAATACAGTCACATTCTGAGATACTCAGTGTTAGGATTTCATCATATGAGTTGGTGAGGTGGAGTGGGCAAAATGTAGTCTATAATGTCTAGGAAATGGAATCAAATATAGATGGCGAAATTCACATAGTTTGTTGTTGTTGCTATTGTTATTTTTGTCTTACTATTTCTCTTGACAGTGAGTTCTTGAGGACAAGGATAGTGCCTTATTCTTCTCTCCATCTAATAGGCTGGCACTTAGTAAAGAATGGAATGGAAAAAAAATAAGTGTTTGCTAAATTTAATTGCATTAAATGTAATTAAATGCAAGGACACAAAATGAACTAATTTACCACTGAACAATAGAAATTCACTTAGCATATATAAATTCTTAATGCATTAATTATGTAAAATTCTCATAGAACCTGAGAGAGAAACCAGCATCCTCTCTGTGATTGTCCTTGGAGTCTTTAAAATTTCCCATTCATCTTCTTACACAACTTTAGTGTGTTAATGAATCTATAACCATTCCAAATTATCCTATCTGGATATTTTCAATTCTGTACTTCTAAATTTTCTAGCTTGGATGCTGCTGAGAAGTAATGAGGACAAGTGAAAAACCACCAGAATTGTCACAGAGAAGTAATCAAACCAACTTTATTTATTTTTTTAGGATTAATCAAATCTTGGGTAATTCATTGTATGCTTGCTTGGCAATACTAAGCTTGAAATTCTTTTTAGCATAAACAGATCCTTTTATTATTTCTTTAAAGTCATGAATATATATTTATACCAAACTATTTCCACTGTGTGGAAAATAGTTAAAATATGCCTTACATGTGTGGGTTTTATTAGTACTCTGTACACAACTTCAAGATGTTTAAGTCGTAGCTACACATACAGGATGAAATTAAATCAGGCTTTCTAGAACATTTACATCTCCCAGAAGTGGAAGGGTATTTGATCATTTTTGGAATATAAAATTATGATGAAAGTTGATGTGATATGGTTTTATAAAAGTATTTATAGCATGAATAAATGAACTCAAAATATTTGCTCTTCCATTTAAATCAGTCAACAAATATCTTTCATGATGAATTTTTTCATTAAATTTAAAATATTGCTGCATGTATTTTTCAATTTAAAACCTTGAAGTGAAAACACCAGATTTATTTTTTCTCAAAATATTTGTATATGTGTCTTTCATAATAATCGAGAAACAATGAATATTTATGGGATGAGTACTAATTTGTGTGTGGAGGGTGAGGGTGCCGAGATTGGATGAAAGTTTGTGACTGCTTTAGTATTGCTTTTTAACCAACATTTTTTTTTTTTTGAGCCAAGGTAGATGCACTGATATCTCTCAATGTAAATGATGAAAAGATGCCCAAACTCGACTAGAAGGAAAGATCAATGTCACATAGGGAATACCAATTGTCAGCAGTGTTATAAAAGGACAGATAAAGGATTCTCTGGAAACACATAAAAGGTTATTAGATACAAAAGCAACCATCAGAATAAGAAGAAATAGAAAGTCTTAGGCTAGTGAGGCTCCCCTGCTCTATATGAATCTCAGCTCCTGGCTCCTTAGTGGAAAACCTGTCATAAGCCATGAGCCCTGGGTATCTCTTCATGAATTTTGCTTCTCTCAGGCATTATAGTCTTGTGGTACCTGTCACTCACTGACAAGAAACTGTTACTTAATGTGTATTATTCAGTTTTATATTATTTATGGTGGTAGGGCTAGTCTGGTACCATTTACTTCATCTTTACTGGAGTTAGACATTTTATTTCATTTTATTTATAAATATGCTTAAAATACATTTACCTAATGAACAACGATGCTCAGCAACTTTTTATCTTATATCCAAATACCCACCTTTGACATTTACCTATTTAAGTTTTTATCATTCTTTCAAATAACAGTTTAAATCATGAGGTGGTCATTTTTCCACTTTCAACTCTAAGATACCAGCATTTTCTCACTTGACTTGAACTCCTCATTCAAACTCTACTAGTCAAACCTGTGGCCACTCACTCTGCCAGTCTTGTCTCCTACTTCAGTGATAATTCAGCTAACTGTCTGCTGTCGTGTGTTATGCACTACAAATTCCCTATCCAAAAGGGTTGGAATCATCTTTGTTTACAAACTACAACCAGTTCAGATAAGCAATCTCAGATTTCCAGTTCCAAGGACCTGTTACCTAACTTTACTGTGAAATATTTTGTTAATCAGTCTTCAATCCAGGGAAAATGAACCAGTCTAAATATTCTTATCAGAAAATAGAAGAATTTAGGTTAACAGTCTTAGCAATGGCTGTATATTAGTTTGCTAGAGATGCCACAATACAGAGATGCAGGGGCTTAAACAACAGAGATTTATTTTCTCATAGTTCCCCAGGCTAGAAGTCAAAGATCAAAGTTCTGGCAGGATTGGTTCCCTCTGAGGCCTCTCTCCTTGGCTTATCAATGGCAACCCTGCTTCTGCCTTTTCACATGGCTGTCCCCCTGGGCACGTGTACCCCTGGTGCATCCCATTATGTAATAATCTCCTCTTCCTATGGGGACATCAGTTAGATTGCTTTGGGGCCCAAGCTAATGTTCTCATTTTAAATTCATTATCCCTTTAAAAACTCTGTCTGCAAATACAGTCACACGGAGTACTGGGGGACAGGACTTTAACATATAAATTTGGAGGGGAGGCAATTCAGCCTGTAACAGGTAGGACACACCAGCTGTAGGTTGTTATTCCAAAAATGACTTCCAAAGCACCACGCAACGGATTCTCTGGGGATATTATTGCCTCTGCTACCATCTGGAAGACTGGGAACAGGAAGGCACAAACAAAACCACAGAATCCAAACACACTGTCAAAACTGGCACCAAGGGATCAGGAAATAACTGAGAAATGCTCTGCAATTTTTGTCTGATATCCTACTTCAAAATGATTAAAATACTTTAAATCATCCTGTCTTCATTAAATGCTTTTATATTTGTAGCCTAATTCAAATTTTGATAGCTTCCATTTTCTTGATTCTTTGGGTACAGATAGACAGGTATTATACTTTGGTTTCGTTTAAATATTGTCATTAATTGTGTACACATCTATCTCAATACATTACCATTTTTCTCATTGACAGTCACATTCAGTCCTCCATTGTTAGATTTTACCTTTCAAATGTTCACTTTGCAATCATATTTAACGAGCATGTTAAAAACTGTGCATTTGTAAAACAAATTTCCCATCTAGATATAAAGTGGTTTTGGTTCAGAACATTTTCACGTTGTTTGTTATATAGACATTTTGAAATCTGTAATCAAGTTTGATTTTGGTTTTATAATACTCCTCAGATTCACTGTCATTCATTCTGCAAGATAAACGTCTCAGTTGGAATATTTGTGAGAGACACATCCAAGTGGGAGTTTAAATGTAAGAGAGGTGAGAGATGGAAACTGTAAAGCACATCTTAGAACAGATTAACATAAGGATGGAAAAACCATGGAAATTCAGGAGTATAATTTCCATTTATGGATGATCCTTTCCATCTTTTTAAAAATGGATTTTACTATAAATAATTGTTTATATATAAATAATTCCAAAAGTTATGAAAAATAGAGGATTTAACTTACAGTATTTTTCTAAAAACACTTTTTATTGGTTTAGGTTATTTACCTGATTGGATCTCATATTAATTATATTTCTCGTTACTATGTTGGTCAAGAGTAAGTAGGAAAAAGAGATGAACAGTGGATTTAAAAAAGCTAAACGACCTCTGCATAGCTGATTGTGATATTAAAAACTTTGGTCCAACAGATATCTCTCTGTGGCTCTTTTCTTTGTCTTTTCATTACACCTGCCATCCAGAAAGAGGCAAGGACCACTTAATGAGCAGGTTCCCAGTCTTGCTTTGATCACATTTCTTATGGCTCAATTCTCTATGTTGAAAGGTCAAGAGTTTTCTTTTGTTCCTTCGTCTTCTTTATGCTTTTTCAAGCAGATAGATATAAAATATAAGCTCATTCTTGGGCTTTATGGCAAATTGATATTTTGTTTACTTCTTTCTATTTTTCTCATATTTTACTTCCTTTTTTTTTTCCCTTACGATGTTATGTACTTGGAGTCTCTTCATTTGTGTTTAGTTGATCAATAAAGATTGGAGAGAATAGGAACTTAAGAAGGAAGACGGGGTCTTGACTGAAACCTTTACAAAGCTTAACATTGATACCTGAAGAAAGACACATAATAGATGCCTTTCAGATAATAATTAAACATTTATTGTGCCTTCAAGCATCTTACAGAAGGACAGGTTATGCTCCAGGAAAAATTTCTTTAAGTTTTTATTTTAATTCCCAGTTACCTAACATATAGTGTGATATTGGTTTCAGGTGTACAACATAGTGTTTCAACACTTCCATACATCACCGTGTGCTCATCACAACAAGTATTCTCCTTAATCTCCATCACCTATTTAACTCATTCCCATCCCCCATCCCCTCTGGTAACCATCAGTTTTTCTAATTTCTGTATTTCTTATCAAATTCATTTTGAAACACAATCATATATTTGTACACACATATACTTGAAGGTCAACGCAGAAAAATGACTATGTAACAGGATAGGAATTTGGGGATTCACATATCATTTGGAGATAACTGGCTCTAGAATTGCTAAAATATCTTCCCTAATAATTAGAAGTTATCATTATGTCACAGAAATGAATAGGAAAATGTATGTAATTATTGTATCTAGATAAGAAACTGGGTATCAAAAAGTGATGAACTATATTTGAAATAATATGTTCTTACTTTTAGAGCATTATACAAAAACTATGCAAAAAAGAAAAAAAAAAAAAACTATACAAAAGGAGCACCTGAACTTCTTAGGAGCAGGGTTGCATAATATAGTTGACATTTGCTGTATTTATTCAAAACCAGAACTCTCTCCCTTTTTTAGCATGTCCTCCATGTTTCAGGTCTTGGTGAAATCTAAAAGGAGGAAGTCTTTCTTTCAATTGTAGTATCTAGTTTTCAACAACAGCCATGAAAAATCACATCTCCAAATATATACATCTTGTTATGGTGTCCTCACATACTGAATTAGGGCAGGCTCTGAGATTGATTTTAACCAAATGTGGCCAAGGCATTGCTGTGCCTGTCCTATGATATGGCATATGAAGCCATAAGAGTTTCTACTTTTGCACTCTCAGAGAGTCTGAGCTATTAAGCAAAAATTACAGCAGATTTCCAGTGAGAACACAGAGAAAGAACTCATGAAGAGGCCATATGAACACAGGGACCAGGCTTGAGACAGACCCAGGCCTTCAGTGTTTTGCTGAGCCCCATCAACCAGCTCCCCAACAGAGTCTCAGATACATCAGTGAAGCCATTTTGAAACAACCATCTGAGGGCAGGTACCTAGGAGACTCAATAGTGAAGAGCATAAGGACACCCAGCTGGGCCCCAGTCAAACCATAGAATTATAAGAAAAAAATGTAATCATAGTCTTAATTAAACCACTAGGCAAATTTCCAGGGAAATAAAGAGCACAATAACAGGTAACTGAAAAGCCGCATACATGGAGCTAAGGCATAGGCACATGACCACACAATTCTTTGTTGTGCCTTTTGAGAGAAATCTGTCCTTGTTTAACTGGATTAATTGAATCTGACAGCAGTGAATATCTAGTTCATATTTAGGTATCGGACTCCAGGAGCCCACAATAAACAATGCCAAAGGAAATATTTGTATTATTACTTGAATTCATTTGAAATGCTATACCAGGCAAGCTTATAAAAGCAAGTTTTTGCAGATATATTTTTCACTTTCACCTGAAGGACAGTGGAAATTCAAGATTTATGGGTGTAAGGGGGATTCACTGAGTGAATTAAAAAAAAAAAAACAAAAACAAAAACAAAAAAAGCCTCAAAGCACAAAGCTTTCCCACCAAAAAGAATGAAAGTAATTAAATAAATAATACTGATAGTAGAGATCTGAAAAATGTGTGGTGTTAGACTCTATTAACAGAGTCCAGGGGTGTTTCACTAAAAAAAAAAAAAAAAAAAAAAAGACTATATGTGAAAGAACTTATTTAATATGTGTAGACATCAAGATATAGTGCAGAGGTCTAACAGCTGTGAATGGTTTTAATTAGTTCTTAGGCTAATTGCCTAGGAGGTGACCTAGATAGCTCCACATACTATATTGAGTGCCAATGTGAGAAATTCTTTGGTGTAATTTAGATAAAGAAATCGTAAAGCTTTTGGGGATATTACTTCTAGAGTGACATTTTCTTGTATTATATGTAGCCAATATTACTACTCAAAAGGCACCTTCTGCTGAGAAAGTTCACAGGCTGGAGGAACCTAAGATATGATAATGAAATGCAATGTGTAAGTAGAGGTCATCTTGGAACAGAAAAATAAAAAAAAAAAAGAGGTTATTAGCAAAAAATTGATGAGACATACAAAAAAAGTAAGGATTCCAGCCAGTAATAACGATGTGCGGGTATTGGTTTATCATTTGTCAGAAATGTACCATATTAATGTAAGGTAGTCACAACAGAGGAAGCTGGGTATAGAATACTGAATAAAGCACATGCTAGATTTCCTTGAAGAAAACTATACAAATATTAGAAGCATTGATTTTAATCTTCCTTTTAGCTTCCTCTCAAGTGCATTTCAGGCCATTGTGTCTTTGCACTTAAACAAAAGGATGTGATCAGACCATGGAATTATAGGGAAATGTTTCTGAAGTAAGAGTAACTCCTGTGGATTTAGTAAGCCTCTTGATACCCTGGGGGAGGGGTGGGGTTTATAGTAGACGAACTGCGTAGACAGTTTTGTTAGGAGTATGGGGTCTGGTTCCTTTGCTGACAAACCCCAATAAATATATAAAAAAAGAAGGAAAAAATTGTTATGGAAAGTAACCCTAAATAAGATGAAGCACATGAGAAAACAAACACTACTGGAAATGGAGTGAAGTGAGAAGACGGAGAAACAGAAAGTTCTGTTTGTAAACATCAAGAAGTAAGAGCAATTGAGGTTATAAATTGATCAGGCTCTACATGTTTGTCTAAACTAGATCAGACCATGGGAAGCCTGGGTGGCGCAGCCCCTGAGCATCTGCCTTTGGCCCAGGGCGTGATCCTGGGGACCCGGGATTGAGTCCCACATCAGGCTCCCTGCATGGAGCCTGCTTCTCCCTCTGCCTGTGTCTCTGCCTCTCTCTCTCTGTGTCTCATGAATAAATAAATAAATAAACTAGATCAGACCCAATTTATAATAGATGCTGACATTGGCTACATACATGTACACATACATACATAGATGTATACATAAATACATATAAATGCATATATATAATAGTAATTACAAAGCAACATTTTACCATGCAATATTTGGAGAGAGTGAGTGTAATTTCAATTGGCCAGAGCCTGGGATTATGTGTGAAGTCCCAAAGCAGTGAGTGGCTAACCTTAAAGTAAGAGTGAGTAAGTCTAAGGGAGAAACCACCTGAACCATGTGGAAGATACACTCAGGGTATTAATTACATGTTCTGAATCCCATCTCTCTCACTCAGTTGGTTTAAGATGGGAGTCTTTGGGATTGATAACATCTTCCTAATAATTGCTATCATCAGACTATGTTATTTTTTTCTAAGATTTTATTTATTCACGAGAGACCCAGAGAGAGAGAGGCAGAGACATAGGCAGAGGGAGAAGCAGGCTCCCTGAGAGAAACCTGATGCAGGACTCGATCCCAGGATGACCCCGGGATCACGCCCTGGGCTGAAGGTAGATGCGCAACCACTGAGCCATTTAGGTGTCCCAGACCATATTTTTTTATTACAAAACAGCAAAGTGAAAAATCAATAAAACAAAACAAACTTAAAAAAAAAAACTTTAAAAATTGAAGAATACTGCAAATTTGGAAATTAATAAAAATATTTTGATAATGGAGGAGACAATTGAATCATAATGAAGATTTGAAAATCTATGGAACTAAGCAATAGTGAAACTCTAGGCATAAAAATTCTGTAGAATTAAGTCAAGTACATTCATTTATATTCAATCTTACATTTCTGCCTTAGTGTAATGAAAACAAGTTTAATATCAAATTTATAACTTAGGAAAAAAGCAGATTATAGCTAAATTTACTTAAAAGGGAAGATATAGAGTTGAAATATCAATCAGTAAATAAGAGAAAGACCTTTTAAAATTGTGAAGTTAAGCCTGTTGTAAATTGCTTTGTGTGAAATAATTAACAAATCTCGTAAAGAAAAAAAATACAAAAAGTGTAAACAACTCTTAAAAATGTAAAGAAAAGGGAATCCCTGGGTGGCTCAGTGGTTTAGTGCCTGCCTTTGGCCTAGGGTGTGATCCTGGAGCCCTGGAATCGAGTCCCATGTTGGTCTCCTGGCATGGAGCCTGCTTCTCCCTCTGCCTGTGTCTCTGCCTCTCTCTCTCTCTATTTATCATGAATAAATGAATAAAATCTTAAAAAAATGTAAAGAAAATCAAAAAGACATTTATGTCAGCAATTAACATATGAGAGAAAATTATGAATTAATTATAATCTTATAGATTTGAAAATGTATTTGAAATAATCAATTTAGATAAATTTCTAGAAAAATATCACATTAATTTTGACCTACTAACATCAGTTAAACTTGAGTATTCCTAGGAAATATTTTAAAAATGTAATTAGCAGAGGTGCCTGGGTGGCTCAGTAGTTTAAGTGGCGACAAGTGATTTGGCTCAGGTCACGATCTCAGGGTCCTGGGATGGAACCCACATTGGGCTCTGGACTCAGTGGGGAGTCTGCTTGAGATTCTCTCTCCCTCTCCCTTTGCCCCTCCCTCTGTTTGTCTCTCTCTCAAATAAATAAAAAAATCTTAAAAAAAAATGTAATTAACAATAGTAAGTTCCGTTAAATCAACACACTTAACCCAGATAGTGTTACAGGCATATTTTATAACACAGATAATTCTGGACTTTATTTTCTGTATTTTTCATTTTGAATTAGTGTTGTGTAAAATCGGTAACAAAAATCATCTATAAACAATTCACAGAATATGAAGAATTATATGTTTTCATTTTTATGACTTTCTGGAATAGGACTCACCTGTGGTTAAAAAAAAAAAAAAAAAAGTTGCCTTTGGGGAAGTAGGACCACAAAGTTACTATGACAGGGCTTGGTGGAGCTTTCTGGGGAGATGGTAATGATTTACCTTTAGTAGAAGTTTCTGTTATAAAATAGATGTGTTACTCAAAAGTCTCATGAATGGTGCATCCATGATTTGCACATATCACTGCATATAAGCTTTACTGGAAAAAAAATCATGTAAATCAATATTGAACTCTAGCTGCCAACATATTTGCTGAACTCTTTAAGGGTGAAGTAGATTCATGTCTGCAATGTATTTTGAAATGCATGAGGAAAAATAGATTGGCAAAGGAATAAAAGTATGACAAGATAGATAGATACGCATTGGAAAAAGTGATCTGTTAATTCTAGAATCCAGAATCTGGAACCTACAATCTGGGTACATGGGTATATCCTTTTATCTGTATCGTTGAAATTTTTCCTAGTAAAATACTATAAAACTGAAATGGCATGTGTTATCTTTCTACCTACTATTAGAATTAGACTGTTTATAAGGAAGAGTGATCCTTCCAATGCTTGATCTTCTATACGTATCTACAGCACCAATTTTACACAATATAGATTCGAAATGCAAAGGATTATGTTTCACATTGCTCATGTTGGAGACCATTTTAAGTTAACCAAACTTTAGAAGAACTTAGTAGGAAACTATCTATATTTCTAGCCAGTTACCTAGCTACCTACTGAGAGACAAGCAGCTCCTTCCCCTTGTCCCCCACTTTGGGAAATAGTTACTTGTGAGATCAGATATCAATCAAAATACATAAACGTATTTTTTAAAAACCAGAAATGTAAAAAAAAAAAAAAAACTAGCTGCTTTTCATTAAGAGGTCATGGGCTACTTTAACTTTTAGAGGTTTTTCAAGACTAAAAGATATCCTTCCCCGCTACCATGCCTTTCATTGACAATGTCTAATCAAGTTTTATTTACTTATCTGTTGTTTCCATCTTCACCATTAGAGATATGCACCACCGTAACTTGTTTTCTTTTCCATAGGCATGAATGAAAAATTATCTGATTAATCTACTAGTAGATTTATCCCTGTAATTTGTAACCTCTTTTCATTACTCCTTCCTCTCTTGCTTTCTAAATGAAATTGGAAAAATAAGGCGGGATTGATAGAGTAAATATAACACTGGGTTAACATAAGTGAGGAAGAACAACTCAGAAAACCCTCGATGGTAGACATGAAATCACATATTTGATCCAGGAGTTTGTGGAAAGAAAAATTAAATGAGTCCCAATTAAACCTAGCACCAGGCTTAGAAGACCTAGTGTTTATTTTTTTATTAGAAATTGGAAGAGCACACTCCTGGGAGTAGTGTCTTAAAGGAAAATTCTTGGCTTCGTGTTAATTAAAAATCAGAACTAACCTCTCAGACTGAGTAAAGAAATAGCAATTGCTTTTTTTTTTTCTTTTTAGCTTGAGCAAGGCACCAGAAAGAGGTTCATGGCATTTAATTGCTCTGTGTGAACTTGAAGTTAATAGTATTTCATTCTAATAATTTATCACTTTCCGGTAAAAAAAAAAAAAAAAAAGCCTCATCAGTATTTGTTGCTTCCTGGGTTTGAGTGTTAATTTTTTTTTCAGGTGATAGATTTCTTTTATTCTTTTGTGTTTCCCTTACTAATTTTAAATAAAATAATAGAGCACATTTTCCTAAGCATGAAGGTTCCAACTTGTATAAACAAGTTCTTTCCAAAATTGTAAATTGCTGTATGTTAAATTATTTTTTCAAACTGAAATCTTTCTCACTGAAATAATAAAATCCATTTTCAAGTAGGTATTAGTAAAATAATTTTGATGTATGCTTTAATCAAAATAACGTGGTTGCATTGCAAACTTTGAAAAAAGGAAAATACAACTTCAGTATAAAAATATTTTGTTATATAATTTTTCAATAATTTTGTAAGAATCATCTAAGTAAACGGTGTAGAGAACAAACACATTTCCAATCCAAAATCAGAATGTTTACAAAACTTTGATCTAATGCATGTTAATGTACTAAATACTTTAAATATATAGTCAAATATTTTTAAAAATTGCTACACACATGCACAATTTTCAAAATGGAAATGTATCTATATTAAGGGAGAAAAGCAATGGTTGAATGAAACTAAATCATTTCTAGTATCTAATTGCCTGTTTCGGAAACAAAACACAACAATTTCAAAGTAGCAAACTGAAGTAAATTATATAAAAAAAAAAATCCCCCCAAAATAAATGACTTTTCTGGCTAGAGGTTTAAAATACTAGACTTACTACAGATGTCATACTTGCTGAAGTATTAATTTAATTAAATAAATCATATGGAAAACAGGTATCAAAGTACATGACTATTAGAATAGTTAGGATAAAGCCCTAAATGATGTCTCAGATTTTAAAGGCTAATGTATTAAAATGTGACTATGCTTCAAAACACCAAAATTTGAAAAGTATTTGGATTGCTTTTCAGAGAACTAGTAAAATTTGGAGTT
Source organism: Canis lupus dingo (assembly GCF_003254725.2). NCBI lineage: Eukaryota > Metazoa > Chordata > Mammalia > Carnivora > Canidae > Canis > Canis lupus. The sequence goes on along the minus strand of NC_064246.1, from coordinate 84,015,817 downwards.
TCTATGCACAACAATATGATTGAGTTACAAATGCTAAAATAAAAGTTATTTTTATCATGAATGTATGATACAATCACTACATCAATTTATACAATACCAAAGAACATGTGGAAAAATAAAATAAAAAAAAAACACAAATCCCCAAGGGCTAGGGAAAAGTGTAAAAATTGCAAAGCATTCTAAAGATTCCAATGGTGCTCCTTTCTGAGAAGCAAGAAAGAACAAGAAAGAGTTAAGATATGATCATCATCTACAGAGTGCATGCCTTTCAACAAAATGCACCTAAATTATTGAAATTCAATTTTTGTAATATAATTTTACCACATATGATGCAGGTCAAATTTCAGTGTGGTGCCATTTGGTATACTATAAATTTAAAATGAATATGAAGGACCAACAGCCCGGAAGTATATGGGCTCATATATGCACAATAGCTCACAGACAAATATATATGATCACATTTTTATATGCGAAATTATGTGTAAATGTCTTATAAAACTGGAACTATCAACCACAACTACCGTGAGGTATCTTTTCACAATGTACTGGGTGGCAAAACCTGTACATTTCAAAACTGTCTATTGTGATGAGGTTGTAAAGAAATAGCCAATTATTGTTGACAATACAAATGATTCCATTTCCACGGAAGAAAAAATAATTCCTATTTTGTCAAATGACTGACTTTCCAATTTGGGATTTTCACAAAATAATTCTTGAAGCAACAATGAAACGCTGATTCTCGTTTGGCAAAGATGCACCCAGGACACTGAGAATGAGGAGAAAAGAGAGAAAGGGTGGAGAGAGAAAGAGAAGGAAAGAGATCACTGCAACTCTGGGGGAGACTCTCCCTGTGTGGAGTCATGAAGAGCCCCACACTCTAGGCTGTTCAGCGTGGTAGGACGTCTTCTTCCATTTATCCTCATCAGCTATACTTCAAATAAGTCCACAAGTGGTGGAAAAAAGAAGGGGTTTATCAACGGGGGACATTTCCTCTCTCCTGATTCCCATGGGCACAGACTCATCCTCCACCAGAGTAACTTTCCTGCCATTTGAAGTCATTATTTAATCCCTTTGTGCAACAAGCCATGTCAGCTCTGCCTCCTTTAGCATTTCCTTCAGAAAACAGAAACTCCGAGGCACTTGCTGGCTATCCTGGGCTGCAGGTAAGACACAGAGGTCAATGCAAGTGGCCAACCAGAGTCCATCAACTATGAAATCAGCTAAGGCAGAGCAAGAAGCCAAAGGTTTAAGGGAGGAACTGCGAATCTGAAGAGGCACATTGAAAATTGTTGATAATACATACTACTTGCCCCACTCGGGTCCCTACTGTTGGTCTACATTATAACTAGCTCCCACTGGAAAACATAAGGTCATTATTTTTTTTTCTTTTTTTTTAGGTACAAAATATACTCAGTCTTTCCAGAGAGGATAGATATGCATTCAATTGATCACAGAATCTCTTTCGAGGTGATTGTAATTCATGATCCCCTGGAAAATTTAAGGGTCAATGGGAAGCAAGAGGCAGTCTCTCCTGCTCATTGAGGCCTAAGGTTATAAAGGATATTCCTCATCCTTCCTCCACCAAATGATTCTAAATCTCCCTCACCTGTTACCAATACTTTGGCTGGTTTAGTTCGTTGTTTGGTGGAGACACTGTGGCTTTCAATCTCCAAAGGGTCTAAACTCTTTAATCCCTACCATTGTCTTAGACTTTTCTTTATAATACCCAGTGACACTGTGTTACTTGACTAGGAAACACTGAAAGACCTAATTCTCCAGGTTCCAGAGTAATCCTTCTTGCTCTTGTGACATGATAGTAACCTTGGTTCTCCATGACGATGAAGACCGAGTACTGTAGCCAGTAAACTATGTTTTTTTCTTTGCCTGCTTTAGTTCACTATCACATGGAACCCAAAATAGCCAAATGAATGTTGCTTGTCTTCCAGATTAATGAATCACTTACTGTGTCTTCTTATGAAGTGGCCTCTACCTGCCATGAACAGTTTTTGTGTCCCTGCAGATCCCAAGTTTTTTTTAAGAATGGGAAGCCCAAATGCCACAAATGGATAACTGGGTTTGACAGTGTAAGCGGATCCATCTTACATGGTTTGGTTCTGAGAAACCATGTATAATAGCTATTGGAAACACAATATAATATATTGGTTTCTAATGCAATGCATCTACAGTACCGAGTAATATTCCAACATGGATGTACCACAATTTATTTATCCATTCATCTATTGAAGGACATTTTGGCTGCTTCTAAACTATGACAATTACAGATAAAAGTGCTACAAACATTCAAGTGCAGTATTTTTTTTTCCCATGGACATTAGTTTTCAACCCCTTTAGATAAATACTAAGGAGAATGATTGCTAGATTGCATGGTAAGACTATTTTAGTTTTGTAAGAAACTATAAAAATGCCCAACAAAGTGGCTGATTTCCATCTTGAATTCCCACCATTTTGAATTCCCAGTGGCCATAATGAGAGTTCCTGTTGTTTCCTATCCTCAACTGAACTTGGCACCATTGGTGTTCTGGACTTAGGTCATTCTAATAGGTGTGTGGCGCTATCTTATTGTTCTTCTAATTTACATTTCCATGATGACATGTGATATGCAACATCTCACATTTTTTTTTGAAGATTCTATTTATTTATTTATGAGAGACACAGAGAGAGGCAGAGACACAGGCAGAGGAAGAAGCAGGCTCCCTGTGGGGAATATATGGGACTCGATCCCAGGACCTCAGGATCATGTCCTGAGCTGAAGGCAAATTCTCAACTACTGAGCCACCCAGGCATTCCACATCTCAGATATTTTAAAGATACAATAAAATGTAACAGAAATGAGATTTCAGTGGTTTTTTTTTTTTTTAAGGACTATTTTTGGGAAAAAAATTTAATTGACTAAAAACCCATAAGTTTTGATGGGTTCATGAAATGGATCTTAGACCTATATTCAACAACAAATAACACACTAAATCTACAAAATAAACTCACAATTGTTGGCAGCCCTGGTAGCTTACAAAAAGGGTTGATCCTTGGGAAACATGAGTGGCTCAGTTGGTTAAGCATCTGACTCTTGATTTCTGCTTAGGTCATGATCTCAGACTCCTGAGATCAAGCCCCATGGAGGGCTTTGCCCTAGGCACGGAATCTGTTTAATATTCTCTCTCTCCCTCTCCCTCTGCCCTTCTACCTCACTCTCAAAAAAAAAAAAAAAAAAAAAAGGAGTGGACCCTTTTCTTATGAGGGAGGAAGGACCTATATAAATCATATGAAAATCAATTAAAATAAAGCCACTTAACTGTATTTCAAGCCAGGGACTGATACTTGTGAGATGGTTTGATTCATAAAAGTTATTAAAAGTGCTACTAGAATGTTTACATCCAGAATGTTTACTGGATCCAGGTATAAAGACATTGTTTTTTTAATTTTAACATTGTGAATATAAATATCAATTACAGCATAAGCTTTAGCACATAAAAATTACTTTTAGCTTATTACAGAATTATCTATATGAAATAAAACAAATATGTGATGGTACAGACAAATAAAAAATACCTATGGTTGATTCAAAATGGTATTGATAAAAAAGGATATTAAACAAAAATAAGTGAATTTAATTTCACACACCATAAGAATGTTTAAAAACAACATCGTTAATGATTTTATAATTTAGGATTGTTGCTTAAATACTAGAACTGAAATCCCCATCGATCAAGATTTAAATTCTTTTTTTGTTATGCATGGGTTTCAAGTGAAAATATCTCAAATATTCGAGGGCATTCAATCAGTACAGGAATGTGCATAAGTCTTTCTCAGGAGATAAATTTAAAATTAATTTATGGCAACTCAAAAGAGAGACTACACAAAATCAAAATGAATCGGGAAACACTGCTGATCCAAAATGATAGATTATAATACATCCAGCTGACAGTGCAGAATCCAAGTCATCATGAATAAATATATTATAAGGAGAGCCTTGAACAGCTTAATAAAACCCTGTAAATCACTCCTCAACTCGATCTACTGTGTCAGCAACAGCACAGATACACACATTGGTAAATGTGATCGAGCTTAAATTCTCATGATGAGGAAAAGATTAAATACGATTTGAAACCATAGAACTTAGATTTCCTTGTGAACAATTCCGGAGCCACATTCATATGTAGAAATAATCATTACTTCTCTTCATAATTTTCACATTCAGATGTTAATTAATTTGAAGTTATTTTCATCAGAATTTCTAAATATATATGTGCGTGTATATGCACAATCTGTGGTTGACTTCTATCTTTATTTACATATGAATTTGATGAGATAATTTATGATTAGTTTGGAGGCCCAGAGAATATCCCCTAAGAAGGAAGCACTGGGGGTGATAGCGATGTGTCAAGGGGGGGTTCCATCAGTTGTAACACATTATGTGGATGATGGCACTTCTTTCAGACCACTAATCTTCTTCTTACTTTTTTTTTTTCTTTTTTTAGATTTGTTTTATTTATTTGAGAGAGAGAAAGCACACATGAGAGAGAGAGCATGAGCGGGAAGGGGGAGAGGAAGAGGGAGAAGCAGACTCCCTGCTGAACAATGTGGACTCGATTCCACGAACCTGGGATCATGACCTAAGCCCAAAGCCAGAGGCTTAACCAACTGAGCCACTCGGACACCCCCACACACATCATCTTCTATAACAGCTTCAAGCTTGGACAAAGCAGGACCTGCAGTTCATCCCTGCTCAGCACTCAGCCTGTAGAGCTGCCCTTGAACAGGGTGAGAAGTGAACCTCCTGTCCCATCTCTCTGCAGCGGTGGCTACAGGATCCCTCTTGTGCTCCTGGGGGGTCAGGGCTGGGGCCCTGGATGCTTCCTTTTGTGGTTCCACTAAAGAATCAGTACTACTTGATGACTCATCACCCCAGAGTGGTGTTACATTGATAAGGCGGTACACAGTGCATGCCTCCCTACCATGGGTATATACAGAGTCTCTATATTTTACTCTCGATTTTGTTGTGAACCTAAAATTTTTTAAGTCGTAAAGGCTACTGAAAATAACAATCCAAAATGTTTCCTTTATTAAAAAGTATCAAATGGATTTTGAATTTACTTTTGGTCCATATATTATTACCCATTTCCCCATTTATTGTCTCCTTATTCTAGATTTATTCTAGGTATAGGCCCCTCTGCTACTTTTTATTTTATTTTTTTTTTCCTCTGCTACTTTTTAGAGTAAACTTTACTTAATAGACTATATATATATATATATATATAGACTTAATAGACTTAATAGACTATATATATATATATATATATATATATATATACAAATATATATATATATATTTGTTATCTTATCTTGGAAACTTCAGTAGATCTTTTTTAAAGTAAGTAATTACAGGGCCCCTGGGTGGCTTGGTGGTTGAGTATCACTCAGGTTGTGACCCTGGGGTCCTGGGATCAAGTCCCACATTGGGCTTCCCATGGGGAGCCAGCTTCTCCCTCTGCCTGTGTCTCTGCCTCTCTCTCTGTGTCTCTCATGAATAAATAAATAAAATCTTTTCTAAAAAAAAAAAAGAAAGAGTATTTACTTTCAGGAAACCTCTGGCAAAATATATGCTTACATTTCTAATGCTCATTTTATTAACAGATGGTTTATATGGTTTGTTTTGTTTTGTTTTTTGTCTTGGGATAAGATAATAGTTCCAGACTTTTTTTTTTTTTTACTTCCAGACATATTTCACATACTTCCCCCACCTCTGCTCATTGTATATTTCAGACATAATTTGCATCGTTCTTCAGCTCTCCTCATTGCATACGTAGGTGAATTTCAGTTTTGTTTTAATCAGATTTAGATACTGAGTGAATGTGGTTTTCTCTCCTGCAGGCCAGTATCTCTACCCATCACAAATATTAGTGTTCCACAGACCTCAGTCACCTGAGGTCCCCTTATCTTTTCAGCTGCGATGTCATCCCAGACTGATCCCATCTGCCCTCGTTTTGTTTCAATGCTTCCTCTGAGCTGATAAAATACACCTGTATTTCTAATCGATTCTTTTATTTTTCTGATTCTAAAATCACATCTAATTGCCTAAATACATCTCATTTGGGACATCTTATAAGCACAACAATTCAGCCTGCCAAAAATTAACATCATTCTCCATCTAACTATAAACTTTTTTCACATTTGATGTCTTGTGAGAAGTTAATTAATATTTCAGGTATGAACTGGAAAAAAATTACCACTTCTTACTGAAACTACCATGAATTCCTGACTTTGCCTTAGATCTTTTGACTATGCGACCCATTTTCAAATCTCTGGAAACTGATGTTTCGAAGTCGGAATAACTTCTCAGTTGTTAACATGCTTTCCTAAAGGGATGTTAAGTTCTCCTGAATGTAATTCAGCGTTCCTGGATTCATTCTACAAGTGTTGCCCTTCACTGTTATCAATCCCCAAACGCTACACAACTGTATCTTCACCAACTGCTCCTATCATAGGAAATGCCTCAATGTTCTCCCCCTGTCATTTTCTCTGTAAGCGGCACTTTTACTTTCTGACTTTTCTTTACATTTACCCAATGTTAAAGTCTTCCTTCTTTTGGAAATATTTTCTCACTCTTCTCTTTCTCTCCAATGTCCTGTCTCATATAAAAGAGATAAAATAGCACCAGGAGAACACTAATTTATTTCACATTTTTTTTAAAGATTTTACTCATTTATTCATGAGAGACACAAAGAGAGAGGCAGAGACACAGGCAGAGAGAGAAGCAGGGTCCTCACAGGGAGCCCGAGGCAGGGCTCCATCCCCGGGCTGGGATCAGGCCCTGAGCCAAAGGCAGATGCTCAACCCCTGAGCCACCCAGGCATCCCGATATCTCAGATTTATAATAAGTGAGTTTAATAATTGAATATATACAATTCTAATATGTTAATAATAAGCAGATAATATTAGCCAACAATTAATAAGCTATTTTATACTATATTTTTTTACATTTTAAGATTAAAATGTGGGCAATGCAGGTGGCTCAGTGATTTAGCGCCGCCTTCAGCCCAGGGCGTGACCCTGGAGTCCCGGAATCAAGTCCCACATTGGGCTCCCTGCATGGAGCCTGCTTCTCCCTCTGCCTGTGTCTCTGCCTCTCTCTCTCTCTTTCATGAATAAATAAATAAAATCTTTTAAAAAATAAGATAAACATGTGAAGCATATAGATTGTAGAATTTGTATTAAAACATTCAGATGGCCCCACATTTCCACCTTCAAAAACTCATCTCCCCTAAACAAACAAATTAGGTCTTGTGAACAGATAGTGTGTTCTGGCTCAAAAATTAAAGCAAATCATAATTTTATATAGAGATAATTAAAAGGATCAAGCTAGAATATATGGTTTTATATTTAACTTGTTTTAATAAGATATAATTATTTCATCAGTAGGAAATCAGATTTTTTTTCTGGGTTCTGCTTGCATTATAGAAGGAAATAAACCATTGAGACTGAAGCTTGCAACTCTTACAAATGATATAAAAGTCTTCAGTGAGCAGCTGGTTATGACTTTATTCTATAATATTAATGTGGCTAGCAAATAAACAGGATTCCTGAAATAAGGTTGCATGAGCTGGGATTGCATTCATCAAAATGATGATAACTGAGTCCAAATATTACTTTTTTGGCTCTTAGAATGGAGAAGATTGTAGATTATCTTTGATATAGGGAAGCTTGGGAGAATAATAAAAATTATATAGAGAGAGCAGGGTGTGAGCATTTCAAGTGGGCAAACTGAGTGATAGAAATCGATACAAAATATTTTTTATCCAATCACTTGTTGATTAGTTCTAGGTTCAGTTGAAGTGGGTGGGAGATTTAAGGAAAAATTGGAGACATCGTGAATTTTTATACAATATCTATAAAGAACAAGACTCTAACAGATGTTCACACTTACAACAATATTAGTGTTTTAGTGTTTATTGAGTATATACATATTCAATATATTAAAAGGATACTTGAGATGCACCATATTTTTTATGAATACATTTTAAAAACCTATAATTCAGATATTTTCTTCTTTTTTTTTAGATATTTTCTTCTTAAGTTTAAAACATTTTTCGCATATTATTGTACCAAACAGTTTTAAAAATTGGTATAAAAAGTCTATCTGGTGGTCACATTTCTGCATCTTAAAAAGACAGCAAATCTGTATTGCTCTTTTCTCTGTTTCACCATCTCAAGTTTGGAGATGCCACAGAAACCACAGGACAACTAAAATGGGAGCCTAATTTTAGAAAGAAAAATGTTAGAAAGGAAGAAGGAAGCTGAGAGAAAGTGTCAGATCCTATTATATGATTTTGTGATTTGTCCCTTACAGTGCCAAAAAAGATAATTGCAGGAATAAGGGATAAAGGCATATATTATAGTTATATATATATATATATTTTTTTTTTCCTACATTGTGCTTGTGCCCCATTACTATTGAAAGGCAGAAAGGCGGCAGCAACAGTGTCTAAAAGAGTGGAACAGTCACTTTGAGCCAACAGCAGAGCCTGGCATGCATGGGAGACCCACTGATCAGTTCACATGCATTTTCTCCTGACCTCTAGGATATTTCAGTTCAAAAAAAAAAAAGTTTTAGAAAGATCAGTTCCTTTCCAGTGTGCAAGGAGAGTGTATTCTGGTATTCACAGGTGTGAATCGAGCCAGACTATAACATCAGAGCACCTAAACCTAGGGTGACACCCTTCATGAAAACATTCTCTGAGCTGTGAGAAGGTGCACCAACTGGGACCTGAGCTCTAGTCCTTCTAAAGAAACAACTGAGAGAGTATATATAGCACCAGAGAAATAGGAATTTAATGGATAAAGATACCAAACAACCATATGATTTCACTCATAGGTGGAATTTAAGCAACAAAAACAAATGAGTATGGGGCAGGGGGAAGAGTGAGGCAAACCAAGAAGAAGACTCCTAGCTCTAGAGAACAAACTGATGGTTACCAGAGAAGTGAGTAAGGGATGGGTGAAATAGGTGATGCGCATTAAGGGGCGCACTTGTGATGAGCATCAGTTGATGTTTGGAAGTGTTGAATCACTAAATTGTACACCTGAAGCTAATACTGTATATTAACTAACTGGAATTTAAGTAAAAACTTAAAAAAATATACAGCAACTCAATTGACCTAAAAGAAACACCAGAAACTCAACAACCTAGAGCAAACAACGCAGAATCATATATCTGGGAGAAGTGAAAAATCAAAATAAAATTTTATATATCCTCATAGCATTTACATAAATTATAAAACAGAATCAGAAATCCAAAAAAATGAAGCAGGAGAAAGTACAGGGTGAGAAAATATAATGGTGAAATCAGAGACTAGTGAAACCAGGTAATAGGTTTAATATCGGAATTGACACAAAGGATGAATGAGGGAAGTAAAAGGAATAAGCCAAGGATAAGGGAGAGAAAAGAGATGTAATGTGCCTAAGAATACGTGGTGACACGGAGTGTAGATTTAATATCTATATAATAAAAGGCCAAAAAGACTTTGCAAAATATTAATGGCAGAGAGGAAATAATTGAAGAAATGACCAGAAATTGCCCATACTTAGAGAAAATATATTAGCCCTCAAAATGGAAGAGCTAATGCATTTCCAGTCATAATAATGAAAACATCACTAAGCCATACTACAGTTAGAATTATAATAATAAAAAGAAAAAAAAAACTGGGAGAAAAGTCATTAAGCTTCTGAACAAAAATCAGGTTATCCAAAGTAAATAGAATCAGACTGAAATAAGATTAATCAACAGCAATGAAGGATAGGGCAATGGATTATTCTTCTCAAAAGTAATGAAGGAAAATAACTTCAATTTTATAGCAAGCTAAATAATTATTTGAATCTGAAAATAATATAAAAATGTCCTAAGTCACACAAAATCCTCTCTTACAAAAAGCTGGAAGGGACACCTGAATGGCTCAATGGGTTAAACGTCCAACTCCTGATCTCAGTTCAGGTCTTGATCTCGGGGTGGTGAGTTCAAGGCCCCACATTGGGCTCCACGCGGTGCACGGGACCTCCTTAAAACAAAACGAAAAATTTGGAGAAAATCAGTCCTAAAGAAAATGCAATTACAAGAATGTAGTTATGGGGAAAGTAAATAAGTAAGTCAGTTCATAAAAGTAAATTTAAATAAAAAGAATATTTACAGAGAGAGATAAATTAAGACATTTAAAGAACAAATCTTCACAAATCTAGCCTCACCTCCCCCTTATTAAAAGAATCCTGAGGGCAGCCCGGGTGGCTCAGCAGTTTAGCGCCTGCCTTCAGCCCAGGCCCTGATCCTGGAGACCTGGGATCGAGTCCCACGTCGGGCTCCCTGCATGGAGCCTGCTTCTCCCTCTGCCTGTGTCTCTGTGTCTCTCATGAATAAATAAATACAATTAAAAAAAAAAAAAAAGAACCCTGACATAAAATACAGATAACTGAAGCTACTCAGCTATGCAGACTTCCCTGTCTGGGGGTAACCTGGAAAGCATGCCTACCCACTGAGATGAGAGGTAAGGATTATTCGGATAATCTTTATTTCTCTGACATGGTAACCCCTGTCTTATTCAATTTCTACTTTCACCTGAAGGGTGGACAAATCAAGAGAGTTATCACAAGTCATAATGAGCATATGGAGCAAGGATTACTGAACTAAGATGTATCCAGAAGGACAGCATCGTTGAAACATGGAAGGTGTCTGGCCTGATATTGTCACTGAGCTACTGTTTTATTTACTTCACTTTTACTACTCTGTGTATACTACATTCCAGGATATTGTTTTTCATTTTAAGCTGTTTTTATCATGCGCACACGCGTGCACACATCACACACACACACACACACATCAAAATACCAATGTTATCTAGTGAAGGCCAGAAAATAAGAAAGATAAGTAATATTTTAAAAATAAACAGAAAATATGAAACAAAATAACAGACATACCCTCTAATCACAATACTGAACACAGTAATAAATGTGCTTCGTTGGCACAAACACACACACACACAAAGGCACAAGATCTATAATTGACAAATATAAATAAAAACAAAAAAAAATACTTTTAAACACCCCGAAACATGATCCAACAAAGTATTTAATGCTCACTTGTGGAAACAAAGAAGGGTGACAAGTTTAAGAGAACTGGCAAATGACACAGCAGATAAATATGACTGGAGGGAAAGGAAGAGAACAATTTTATTACTAGAAAATAAAATTTAAAGCAAATCGTCTTAATTTACAAAGGTATTTATAGATATATTCAAACATTCATTCAACTTTTAATTTTTTTTTAAGATTTTATTTATTTATTCATGAGAGACACAGAGAGACGCAGAGACACAGGCAGAAGGAGAAGCAGGCTCCACGTAGGAAGCCCGATGCGGGACTCGATCCCAGGACCCCGGGGTCACACCCTGGGCCCAAGGCAGATGCTCAACCGCTGAGCCACCCGGGCATCCCTCTTCCTCATTTCCTAGTCATGACAGAAACACCACGAAGTCCTGGTGCCCGTGCCCAATGATGAGGCAACCCTCGGAATCAATCCCTCCCTCTGTCTCTTATGGAATTTCCAAAGTGAAGAGGCCTGAAGGCTAAACAGCTCATACCCAAGATCCCCTTGTGATGAAGGCCTCAGACCCCAACTAGCTGCGTCATTTGAGATTTGGAAGCAGCACTGGGAAAAGAGTGTGTCTTCTGGCATTTTTTGCTACTGCTGTCAGGCAAGCAGAGTCACAGGAACCTCGGTGGCTCTGACCCCAGGGCTCCTCTGCCGTTGTCTTAGTGCATTGATACAGAAGCAAATGGAAGGGTAGCCTTGCGGCTGGACCTCGCCTTCCTGAGTCTGGAGATAAGCTCAGAGGCTGTTAGGTAATGACTGATGAGGTAGTGGTTGCTTTCTCGCCATTAGATTTCGGCAATTTCGAGGTCAGTGGTGCCAGTGAAGGATTTGTGGATTCCCCCTATCGATTAGGGAGGCAGCCGGGTAGGATGTCCACCTCAAATACCTCAAGTAGGCAATCTTCAATGGATTGCCAACAGAGGTGTGGACAGGGGAGAGAGATCACAGAAGGGATGTTGAGGCACCCAGCTGGGGATACCATCCCTAGGGCTGAGGCAGCAAAGCACATAATGATACTGGAGGCCAGAGAGAGCTCTAACTGGAGGGAAGCCTGCTGGGCCAGAGTTGGCCTGTTGGAGGGACGCGGTTTCTGCTGGCTCTTGATGTTTTCCTATCTAGTTATTGCTGTTGAATCCATTTAGTCTTAGAAGAGGTGTGTGTTCTTTCTGTTTCCTATAACAAAATACTAACCCCAGAATGGTGAAGTTGCTGTCCTGACTCCATGTTCTCACTCTGCCATCGTCATACAATTCTTCATTGAAATGGAAAAAAAAAAGGATTAACCACCTCATCTCCATTTCTTCTCTAGTTTTGTTTGTTTGTTTTGAGAGATAGAGACAGAGAGATGGGGGGGGGGGGCGCAATAAGAGAGGGAGAGAGAGAATCCTAAGCAGGCTCCACACCCAGCCTGTTTCCAGGGGAGGGGCTCAGTCTCACAACCCCAAGATCATGACCTGAGCTGAAATCAAGAGGTGGACGCTTCACCAGCTGAGCCACCCCGGTGCCCCTCTTCTCTCGTTTTCTATTTGACTCATTCCACAGAGGCTTTGGCCCCACCGTTTCAGATCATGGTTTTGTGGAAGTCACTAGTGGCTTTCATTTTGCCAGATGCAGTGACCGATTGTCATTTCTCTTGACCATTTATTTTCTTCGCTTGTCACAACACTCTTCCTCCTCCAACACCGGTGACCTCACAGAATCCATTACTACTTCACCTCCCTTGTTCCGAATGCTACATAACTGAGATAGTCCCACTTTCAGTTCTCAGACTTCTTCTCTTCCTTCTTTTTGCTTGCTCTGCAGCTGATCTCATTTGACCCCCTGGTTTTAAACACAATCTCTACTCCAATGACCCAGAGATGTATTTCTCCAACCCTCCTTTCTTTTATATTTCAGTCTCCTAGAGAAAGTTCCCCTTAACGTGAGTAGGATTATAGTTCATGTTTATTTCAAATGCAACAGACTTGATGCAACTGAATCTTTCTATAGTTTTACTGAGTAGCATTTCTAACATTCCAAGTGTTCAGGCAAAAATATTTGGAGTCAACTTTAACCTCTTTTTCTCTTGCACTTAAGAGCACATCTGTCAAGAAATGGTGCTGTTTCTGTTTAAATGCATCCGGAAGCTCTTCATATCTCACTATATCTACTGCTAGCTTTGACCCAAGTCATAAGAACTTTGCTTAATTGCCAGGATAGTTTCTTATAGTGTCTTTTTGTATTTTAGAAATTTTACTGTCACTCTATTTTCCATACAACATTCAGAATGATCCTTTAAAGGTGTAGGTTAGGTCATGCCATTCCTGCACAACACTCTAAGTATCTTCATATCTTGCTCAGAAGAGCTTCTAAAGTCATAACACAGGCTAAAAGCCTTCAAGATACAGCCAACTGTTTTTCCTTATTTTCCTCTCACTTACCCTGCCCCAGCCAAGAGGTCCTCTCCCTCAACCATGAAACTTGCACTATTTCAGGGACTTCATGCTTGCTATTTTCTTTACTGGAATATTCTCCCTCTGGAAATCTGTTTGGCTTGCTTTTCCCCTTTTTCCTCAATATCCTGTATATCCTTTGATCTCTATTCCTTACATTGGCCACATGATCACCATGAATATGCACGTTGTTTGTGAGTACGTGTAGATGTATATTCCTTTGATATCTCTTCCAATACTAGAACGTGAACTCCATGAGAATAGACATTTTGTCTAATTCAGTGCTTATGGTAGGGAGATCTCTAAAGTGGCTCCCATTGATTTCCATCTTTGTGTTTTCCTGGCTTTGTGCAGTTCCCTTTCCTTTAGTGTAAATTGGACCTAGTGACTTGTTTTTAATGAATAGCATATGACAAAAGTGATAGGATGTTATGTCCAAGATCAGGTTAGAAATCATCATGACTTCCATATTGCTGGTCTTTCTCTCCTCTCTCTCTCTCTCTCTTTCTCCCTCTCTTTCAGATCCTTGGGTCCTTGTTCTGATGAAGCCAGATGGAGAGGCCCATGTGACAAATATTGATAATAGACAGAATAGACTCTGGATAATCACTAGTAAAGAACTGAGGGCTTTAGTCTAACAACTATTGAGGAATTGAGTCCTGAATCCCATTCGTGAGTTTACAATTGGAACCTTTTCCAGTCGTGTCTCCAGAGAAGACCAAAGTCTGACTATTATTTCAAATGTAGCCAGTGACAGACACTGAAGCAGAGGACCTAGCTAAGTCAGCCTAGATTTCTTGACCCTCAGGAAGTGAGAGATACTAAATATTGTTTTGATTCACTAAGTTTGGAAGTAGTCATTACACAGAAGATAAATAATTTAGTGCTTTATCCCCTCCATAGAGGAAGCACTCAACAAATATTAAGATAACTATATGAGATTGTTATTTCCCATATCTTGAGAAAGCTGAATAACAAAGAAAGCAGCCAAGTATTTTGCATAAGCACATTTGAAGCCTAAATTATCTTTTTATAATACAACCTAGTTTTTAGCATTAATCATTTATAATTTTATTTGAAATATTTTTGTAGAATCAAGAGAAAACTATTAAGAGCCATTTAATCAATCATATTTAAGGTAAATATTTCCAGATAGTATCACACTTCAAAAGGAAAATGATAATCTTAGTTTTGAACCAAAGTCATATATTTAGGTCCAGAACTAGAACTTTAAGTAACAGCTTCTATAAAATATTCAAAAGCTAGGAGATATTTGTCTTGAATGTCAAGGAAGAGGTGCATATTTTAGAAGCAAATCTTGGTGATTTATGTCTGATCTTTTTTTCTTTTTTTAATTCAGATACATTACTAAGTTAAAACTTTTACAAATAATGAAGGAAATGGCGGAAGAAGAGAGGAAATCTCTTTATATTTTTGAAAGCTATGAAAGATATTTTCATGACAGTTATCCAAGTAGGAAAAAAACCTAAAAGTTTGGAGAATATTTCAATATGTTAGGAAAACATAGGAAATAGGCATGCACAATTTATTATAACATTTTATTTGAGGAGGAGCTACATGAATTAACTGCCAACATCCACAACTTTTTGTTTAAACAGTTTGTTTTCCATTATGAATATTTATAAAGCATGTTTTTCATTTTAAAATACATTTGAAATTTCAAAGTATTATATTCAAATTGGATGATTCCAGATACATCTTTTGGTTTCAACAGACATCTAGCTATTTAAAATATACAGATAGTTTCACATAAAGAATGTTATTATGAAATTGAGTGCATATTGTGAAGCATGAACTAAGTATATTAGTGTAATATTGAGAAGGCTAACATATCAAGAATGGAAACAAAATATTAATAAAATTTGTACATAGAAGAATCATCATAGAATGGTAAAAAATACCAGCATTATGGACTTTAACATCTTTGTCATTTCTTGTTTTATATAACTATAAAAAACTTGAAGCTGTCAATGAAATTTACATTTTCATTTCTGAAATATTAGGTTGATTGTTAATAATAAAATATAATTCCACTGCAATATGTCTTGTTTTTTACCTCTGAATTTAGTAAAATTGAATCAATTTATTTATTGCAATATTTTTTCTTATACAGTACTCTGTAAATTATGATAGTAATACATGCTTATTAATTAAAATTAAAAAATATGGAAAAATAGAAAGAGTCTGAAATTCACAATATTCATAAAATCTCCAAACCTTCAATACAGTACTCGCTGAATATTCTGGGACTTTTTTAAAAGCTACTCTTTACCTACTGTATTGATAGCAATAATCAGTTTTGGGAGTTCAGAATTGTGGTCTCAGAAATTCAAGTAGACTCCAAAGGAACCAACGAACTATATAGTAGAGGAACCAAATACCAAATATATAAAAATATATGTATCTACTTTTCTTATTTTTTAGATATATATATGTATTTATAAATGTATGTGTATTTATATTTATATACACATGACTTGGGGCTTCTCCATAGACTTGAGATATGAGATATCTTGGGATCCATTCATATAGGCACAACCAAAATTACAGAAGAGATAATTTCCCAAAGGATGAACACTTGACAAATGGGAATTTGAGACAAGTAAATTAATTATTCCCATTTTTTTCCTCTGAAAGACTGTCCTGGGAAGCAATCGTTCATAAGCCCTATTGTAAAATGATTTTACAAACCTGTTACAAAATCCTGGAAAGCTCAGTGATGCACTATGTGTTCCCTCTCTCACCTCCCTTTTTGACATTGCTTTTCTTTTCTTTCTTTCTTTCTTTTTTTTCCTTCACTCCATCCCTGGGATTATAGTTCATTATAGAATGGTAGTACATATACAGTCTCTTGACTGGATATCTGCTTTTGGGGGAACATAGCTCATGATAGTTGGTTCCAGAAGTATTCCTGAAACCAGACTCCCAGAATAGCATTTTAGAAGTAGATACTCAGTATCCTGAAGACAATCAATTCATTTTAGTTAACCCCTGGCATACAATGGCATCATGATGATTATCTTTCTCACCTATTATTAACTGGAATCAGGTATATCTGGCAAGTGATATGTTGATATTTGCAGTAACTGTGGGGCTTGAAGATTATGCAGTCAATGATAATTACAAGGAATATTATAAAAAACCTTGCCCAAAGCAGCATCACAAAGATTTTCTCCTATTTATCCCCCTGGGGATTTTATATGTTTGTCTCCTATATTCAGAAATATGATTCATTTTGAGTTTTGTTTGTTTTATGATGTGATTAAAGACTGGTATTCATTGTTTTCCCATTAAGTTGCTATAGCAAAGACCCATTTAATTATCTTTCTTATGTGGCCAACTGCCTATTAGCAAATAAAATATGTTAGACAATATGAGATAAAATCAGGAGATAATTATGCGATATATATGATATGTATATTATATGTAATACTTATGTATGTTTTTAAAGCTAAATCATTTCTGATGTTGTAAAATATTTTTCCTATAAAATGAAACACCACTTACTTTTTAGAGTCATTAAATTCAAATATACTCTAATGAAATATTTTGAACTTTGCTATAACCCATATAATCTGATTGTAAACCACCATTTAATTTTTAATGTATACTCTTTCAAAAACATGTGCTAGTTCATATTTCTTTGTAAGTTTTGTTCTCCTAACATGCATATTAACTATTCTTAAAGAGTATGCTTGGATACTCAGATTAGGTTATAAATTTGTCAAAAGAAAAGATTCCTTTCTTTACAAATTTGGAATTACCTCATGGTATCTAGCACTGAATTAGGCAAAAAAAAAAAAAAAATGCAACTTTGCAATTCTCTTTCATTTTTAATTGTTTGAAATTTAATTACTCAACAAAATATGAAATATTTAGTGGCAGACATGGGCAAAGTAGGTGAGTCTAATAATTATTAACCTTACAATTCAGAAAGAAAATAGAAAAAGTGGCCACAATTCTCATAAAAAAAAAAAAATAATAAGTGTAAAGTGTCTATTAGTGAATGCTTCTACAGGACAAGCATTTGCTAAAGCTCCCATGTCTTACAAGAAACATTTATATAACATTCTTTCTCAACGTTCTAGGGTGTGAGTTAAAGTGCACCCATATTTGAGATGTGTCATACTTTTGGCAGAGAAAACATGCATGAACGTTAGCAAAAATATGCAATGGGTTAAATAGTTTGTTCAGAATGGTCACGTGTGATTCCTGCTCAAAGCTCGTTGGTCAAAGTAAGTTCCTGTCTAAGCTCCTCCTCCAAAGAACAAATCCTCATATGTCAATAGATAAGGGAGTATAATCCTGCTTCACAATAGGTGGCACATGATAAGTGGGAAAAATCAACACTGTATTGAGAGAAAAAAGGAAGAAAACAAAGAATAGAATCAAGTTTGTACTTTTAGAAGAACAGATACAGCTTACTTTTGTGTATGTGTGGTAAGAATATGAAACATCTTCTCTCAGCAAATTTTAAGTATGCAGTATAGTATTATTACCCAGAGTTGCCATGCTTTGCATTAATTAGATTCCTCAGAAATTATTCATTTTATATCTGAAAGTTTGTACCCTTTGTTAGTTGTATGTCAATAAAAGTGGGGAAAACAAACAAACAACAGGTGTAGCCCTAGAGTTGAACAGTAATATTTTTATTTTTTAAACACTATTTATTTAATTCAAAAGATAAGTATGTCATTCAAACTCCACTCCTAGCCCCTCAAAAAAAAAAAAAAAAAAAGAGGTTTTCATTAGGACCTGAAATAATTGTCTAAATTCTCTTCCCTGAATTATGTTGAGAAGTGTGTGGTTTGAACACTTACAGAATGTAGATCTTACAGGAGTGAAAAATTTAAACTAATGTAAGATGACTGGGACATAAAAGTGGACTGAAAAAAATCTTACTTATCTTTAATTTTATCTCCTAAGGTTGGGATTGTTAGGATTCCACAGCTTTCCCGTGGAGAGAGCCGACAGCTGTCATCCCCAAATATTGAAATTTGTAGCTCATATTTTATGTCTTTTTTCTTTCAAGATTCTGTCGTGGGAGATCAGTAGAGTCATCAGCTTTCATTGTGTACAATATAAACATGACAGTGGGATATCTAATAGTAAATTGTTTCAATATTCTGCAAATATGAATAGAGTAAATTCAGAAAACAACATCCAGATGGTATTGTTAGTACCTCTTTGTTAAACTAATATGCCAGTAGAGCTACACATTGTATCTATATAGAAATTCACTTGTAAAAAAAAAAAAAAAAAAAAAAAAGAAATTCACTTGTATGACCAATTACTAAATTCAAGTCATAGATTACATGATTATAAATTAATTCCTAGTAGGAATGCTCTTATTTTTTAATGTTATGATCTATAATTTTTTCTTCAGAGCAAATATTTGTTTTCTCAACAGTGATATTAAGTGCAGCAGAAAATCCAGAATTAAAGTGTTAATGTACAAGCAACCAAATTTCAAACCCCAAAACTAAGGTTTAGTGACATTGCTGGAGATTTCACTATTTTCCCTTATGTCACTGTTGTATATTAATTTTAGGACGTGCTCACAATTTTATTGAAAGAATTTGAAATAGTATTTTAAAGAAAAAAAGCCTTATATTTTACATTTTAAGTAATACTTTTGAAGGGCATCTGTCACTGTTTGAACAGTAAGGAGGCTATGAAAATGCTCTACTCAGATCTCTTGTTGTGGGTCCGAGCTTCTGGTAGCATCACTATACCCATGGCAATGGCATCCTTCCCAGACTGCTTACAACCAATGACTGAAGATGTTAGAGCAAAGCCAAGTCTCCTGACTTTAAAGGCATGGCTTGAGATTGCCATAGGCTTGGCCAAAGTGTCCTCGGATCCAAACAGAGTCTGAGTCATTTCCTGTTCAATGGTCCTCATTATTCTGTCTCATTTCTGTCTCATTTCATCCCTGCATACGATGAAAAATTGTAGTCTGAAGCCTCTCCTTGCCTATTCCTGCTGTGCCTCCTTCATCTTTCCCTGAATAAGACCCTCACACCCAGCTCCCTAGGAGGGAACAGAACTCACTCAGGTGAAAGGAGTGGCTCAAGAAGATAATAAGGTAGTACGTGGTATTTGGGGATAAATATACTTACTGCTCATCACGTAAAGGAGATGTCATCCCATCCTCAGTGGTAACTGGGATATGAATTGTCGCTAGCACAAGATGGGGTCCCAATTGCTCATGATCTCCTTATGTTGACAGAGAAAATGGTCTGGTGAAGGGGACTACCATTGCAGTTGCAATGATCCAGGATTTTGAAAGATTTGAGGGGAATCAATGCCTTCAAGGAGTGAAGTGTTAACTGGTCCTTGATGAGCTGGATTGATGCCCTGCAGAGAGATGATAAGAAACTTGGGTCATTGTTGGTAAACTCTGGGACTCTGATAGATGGGATGAGAACATCTAGAGAGATGATCTAAATAGATGCTTCTGAAGTTGTCTCTGCTGGTTTCTCTGAATCCTCAGAGTTCATAGAGGTAATTCACCTCCCCTCGCCAGTGGAAGCTAGCATATTATCCATGCTAGAAGACACCTTAGTGTCCTTTCCCACAAGGGCAACAGGTGACTACCATCCCTCCAGAATTCCATTTCTTCTCCCTTAGGTCACAGGCTGATAATTAGCATTATATTACAACAGAGTTCAACTGGAAGGCATTGAGCCTAATAGCTGAACAGGAAGCGAGCATCAACTAAAATAATTGTAAAAATTAGTTAACTAGTACTGGCAGGAGTCGTCCAGGGAACAACCTAGGAATTGCACTTGGGAGGTACTTGATAATAGGTTAGAATATAAGACTGGATAAGGAAAAATATCTTCTGAGGGTGTAGGGAATTGACACTAGGACAAGGATCCCAGGCAATCTCACTGCTCTGGAAGAATGAAGAAATTAATGTCCCATGTTGAGGAAGTCAGACAAAGCTGAGTGGCTATGACAGGGTAAAGAAGCTTCAGGAAGGGATGCCTCAGTGGCTCAGTGGTTAAGCATCTGCCTTCGGCTTAGGGCGTGATCCTGGAGTCCCAGGATCGAGTCCCACATCAGGGTCCCTGCATGGAGCTTACTTCTCCTTCCTCTGCCTGTGTCTCTGCCTCTCTCTGTGTGTCTCTCGTGAATAAATAAGTAAAATAAAATCTTTAACAAAAAAAAAAAAATGCTTCAGGAAGAAAGAATGCTTCCACCAGAGGAGCCACAGTGTACACCATTCAGCAAGGCCATCAGCAATGCATCGATGAGGGACACCAGCAACACACAAAGTTAAGTGGAGGCTGTCCTCCATGAGGCTGGTTGATGGCAGGAAATGCAGGAGCAAAGCTGGCATAGCTAACGTCTATGTGATGGAGGCAACTCAAAATAATGGGAATGAGCACCCACGTCAGAAAGACAGCTCCTGTGAATGGTCTGAAAGTAGTGGTAGAGACCGCTGAGGGTAGTATTCCTACAGGCAAAGGTGACAGGCAGACAAGGAAGGTACTGTTCAATATCTACCATGAGAAAATGGCAAGAATGGAGGCACCTGGGTGGCTCATTGGTTAAATGTCTGCCTTCGGTTCAGGTTATGATCTCAGGGTCCTGGAATCAAGCCCCATATTGGGCTCCTTCTCTCTCTCCCTTTGTGCCCCACTCCCTCCCGCTTATGCTCACTCTCACTCTTTCTCTCTCTCAAATAAATAAATAAAATCTTTAAGGAAATGGCAAGAATGGAAGAGCAGGATGATGAGGGTGCTCATCTCAATAAGGAGTCGTGACGCCTCGCTCGGTTCCCTAGAACTTGGCCAATGTTCAGATCTGTTGTCCATTTCCTAGTGGGATAGGAACTCCCTTTTCCTTCTGGGAGATCAGTAGTGTGCCATGAAGGCCTTTGACTCATTGGGTGTGGCCCACCCATTTACAGAGAATAATCTGCTTTCCACAGCCTAGTGATTTAAATGTTGATCTCATCTAAAAAATACCTTCACAGGAAACATCTAGAATATTATCCAACCAAATATCTGGTTACCATGGCCTAGCCAAGTTGACACATAAAATTAATAATCACCTCATGTAACATTTTCTTCATTTTCTCCTTCCTTTTCTCATCTTTCTCCTCCTCTTTCTCTTTTCCCTTAATATCGCTATACCTTTGGAAAGGAAATTAAGAGGCAAAAACCAGGAGAGCTACATGCAAACACTAAACAACTGCATTCCTCTTCTTTTTTTTTTTAAATTTTTATTTATTTATTTATTTATTCATGAGAGACACAGAGAGAGAGGCAGAGACACAGGCAGAGGGAGATTCCCTGCGGGCAGCCCCATGTGGGACTCGATCCCAGGACCCCTGGGATCACAACCTGAGCCAAAGGCAGATGCTCAACCACTGAGGCACCCAGGGGCTCCCCAACTGTATTCTTATAATAATTAATAAAAATCAGAGAAAACTGAGAAATCATGATTGCTGTAAACCAGAGCCATTAATCATGATACAGAGGTTTTGTGTGACGTGAACATTTGATTTTGTATTTCTCACTTGCTAATTCCTAATTTACCTCCCAATTCACTTACGACTTCAGTTTTTACTGGCAACAATGATAAAAAAGAAAAAAGAGCCTTAATCTTAGCTTTCATGACAGCAATATGCAAGAAAAATGCTTTGTCTGATAAGTCTAAAACTTATTTAAAAGACAACAATCTTTACTTCTGTGATCTATGTTAAATGTCAACTGTGTTTGACCATTTACTCAGAGCTAAAATTAATACTCAATTAATGTGATAAGATACAACTCACAGTCTATTTTTCAAGATGATCTGTGGGAGATAGAGGTAATGTCACCAAAGCAAGCTGTGCTTTTCATCATAGGGTTTCACATCCTGAGAACTGTTTCTTATGAAAAAAAAAAAACATTAATCTATGATTCTTTTTATTTATTTTTCTTGTTATCTAAATATGTAGCAGTGTTCTGGAGAGGGCTAATTTCTGCTTTATGCATTTTGAAAAAAAGTCAAACTTAATTGGCATAATTCACCACTGGGCAAACGTTGATATATTAATTTAATCAATGACTTTTTATCGTATGTGTCCATCATACCAGGCACCGTACTAGACACTGTGATTACTATGGGAAATGCAAGGTATCCTTCCTACTTTCTCTTCGAGCTTATAGACTGTGGAAAGGGTTAGAAATAAAATTGTACAACCAGTGATTGTAGAAGGTGTGCTATGACCTGGGTCCCTTAAGAGTCAGGAGCTTGATTTATTCTGGTATAATGGAATATTTGGAAGATAGGGAAAAAAATACTCATGTATTACTGGAAAAGAAGTCACTGGTATTTGAGTGTACAGGGGGAGATGCAAAGGGCCTTTTGAATAACATTTCTTTTTCAGGCTTTTTCATAGTCTGGCCCCTTCTCGGTGGCTTATGGAGGATTAGGCTTTTTTTTTTAGCACTAAGGAAAGATACAACAGACTTGTAGATGAACAAAGTCTACTCTTTCAGAGACCCTTTGTCCAATGAAAGGGTTGCGATGACATAAATAGAGAGTATTGCACTGGGTGGAAGACGCTTCTTTTGGGGGAGGGCAGGTATCACAGATCAGCACCCAGATATCTTTTCTTTGGAGGAGAAACATGATGAGAACTTTTCTCATGGAATTAGAAGTTCATTCACATTAAAGGTTCCAAGGACCTCAGACAGGCACTCACAAGTAAGAAAGGGGACGTCTTGAGTTAAGATCCAAAAATATCTTCAGGGTCAGTAGGTTTATGTAGACTATTTGAATGTGGTTAAGTGTTGGGGTCCTTGCAGGACCAGCCAGCCAGGCCCAGGGACAGGATAGTGCAGCATAGCACCTAGATGTGAGTGTGCATAAGCGTTCTAACCTGGGGCAATAAGCATGGGCCTTAAAGGGAACCTAGAGCATCTCTCTAATAATCGGGCTGACCAGAAGGATCGTCAAAACAAAACAAGATTCACTACAGTTAGACTTTTTTTTTTTTTTTTCAGTTAAGGTTTATTTGGAGCTCTGTGGTCTAATCTATAATGCCCAAGTCTCCCAGCAGTCAAGGAAAGGTGTGGCTGACAATTTTGTAATCTGGAGCTTCTGGGAAAGGGAGACAGCCTCCATCTGGAGGTGACCCTTGGGATTCTGGGCTTCCTGGGGACTTAACCAGTCTGGCATAACTAATAGGTACGTGGCTTTTGGGTTTTATTTGTTTGTGTTTCGTTTTGTTCACTGTTACCTTTATTTTTAACAGTGGTAGGTTATATCTCATGTAGAATCAGATACTAGAAAATTTTTCCCATTTATCGGATAGATCTCTGCCAGGAATTTGCAAGCCAGAAATGGTTCCTTTGGCCTGTCTTCTCAGCTCAGTTCCTGAAAATTTGTTTGGAGGTTATTGTAGAAACCACCAAATCACTAAATCCCTTCTCATTTTTGAGAACACAGAGAGACTCCATTTGCCAGCCACGTTCGTGTCGATGTTCAGTGTGGCCTCGTGGCCAAATTCTCTCAAATAAAAAGAGGTGCATCTGCCATGTTTTTTAATCCAGGTTGGGCATTAACAACATCCCATGTGGCTTTTTTTCAAAGCCTTTTCATTTCGGCTGTCTGACTTCCACTGGCCCTGAAGACAGCAGAACCATTGGTAGAATAAGGTCCATGTGGAAAAAGGGAAACACACCAAACAGGCATCATTCTATAGCGTAAGAGTGATTATTTTTGAACTTATTTTTAAGTACTTGAGTCCAAAGTCAGGGTTACATGGTTAAAATGCTAAAGGAAAATGGCTTCTAGAAAACAAATGTTATTTTCTTGCTGCTAAAGCTGAGAGGGGTCCTGATTAAATATTCAAAAAATTACATATATATATTTTTTTAATCTAAAGTGGTGAGAAAATTCAAAATTATTGCCCAATAATTGATTCAAATCAAAGCACATTTAAAATATATTTAACTAAACAACAACAAAAAAATCCCCACAAACGTTTGATTTTTCAAAATAGCTATCCACTCACAAACACACACATACATATCTACACATGTAGGTAATACTTAAGGTCATTTGTAACTTTGCTTTGCAAATAAATAAATAAATAAATAAATAAATAAATAAATAAAAAAAATAAAATGAACTTTGCTTTGCACATTTTATGCCACAGAAATTGAATTTTTATCACACTCTCTGCTCTTTTATTAATTGCAATAACATCACCCTTTTGCTTAAACTTGTTTTCAAAATGAAACCAAATTGTTTGGGGTACCTGGGGTACCTGGGTGGTTCAGCTAGTTAATCATCTACCTTGGGCTCAGGTCATAATCCCAGAGTCTTGGGATCAAGCCCTGACCCTGGCTCCTTGCTCTTGCTCAGCAGGGAGTCTGCTTGTCCCTCTCCCCCTCCCCTTCTCATTCTCGCTCTGTCTCTCTCAAAACAATAAAATAAAAAGTAAAAAAAAAAAAAAAAATCTTTAAAAACATTGAATAAAACTACTGAGACTGCTGAAATCAATGGCTTCTTCTTTGAATTTTAAAATGAATTAAAACTTGCCATGATATAAATTCTCTATAAGAGTGACTTAAAAAAAAAAGAGTCAGTGACTTAAAGAAATGCATGTAACATGTTTTCTTTAATATAAATCAATATTCTCAGCATCTTTGCTTAATTTTTCCCAAAATGATTACTTCTTAATTTTGACAGTGGGAAATATGCACTCAAGTACTTAATGATAAAAGAACTTATAAAACTTTTTTTTGCTGTAATTGCATATTCAATATTTTATAAAAATATGACAAAATGTATCTCTTAAATTAAGCAGAATGATAAACTTGATTATATATCTTAGAAATATGATATTTAATGGAGACCAGGAAGACAAGATGTTAACATTATATGTAGCTAGAAACAGCACGTCATAGAAATCACAAGCATTTCTGAGTGTTTTAAGAAGGTAAGATCCAACTGGGATGGAGATATACACTATCCTTTGGGTGAGAAAAAGCACTTTAAGATTACTTTTAATATGGGACTCCTGGGCATCCCCAGATGCCTCCACAAGGATCTGCCTCCAGCTCAGGTCATGATCCCAGGGTCCAGGATTGAGTCCCACATCAGCCTCCCTGCAGGGAGCCTACTTCTCCCTCTGCCTATGTCTCTGCTTCTGTGTCTCTATCTCTTATGAATAAATACATAAAATCTTAAAAAAAGAGAGAGAGATCACTTTTAATAGATAGGCACATATATGTTAATAATTCATTTGGGAGAGATCTGACTTTTTTTTTTTTTGGTGCTACCTTCCAAATACTTGTCAATACCTTCCAAATACCTTCCAAAAGTGATTTGCTCAGTGGTCTGTTTACAATTGTAACTTGGGTTTTTCAAAAATTAAAATGTCCTGTAAATATTTTCCCTATGCCTGGATTTTGAATGTGTTATTTTTGAAAAATAATTATACATGAGTAAATCTGTGCATTTAGGTTTTCTGAACAATTGATTAGAGTGGATCTATTTGGACATTAATGTAATCTTTGGGAGAATGGTAAACTGGCCTTACATTTCCTTTTTTGTTTTTTTGTTTTTTTGTTTACATTTTTTAAATTTAAATTCAATTTACCAACATGTAGTGTTATCACTCAGTGCTCATACCGACGTGTGCCCTCCTCAGTGCCTGTTACCCAGTTACCCCAATGCTCCCCCACCTCTCCTTCCACAACCCTTTGTTTGTTCCCCAGAGTCAGGAGTCTCTCATGGCTTGGCTCCATCTCTAATTTTTCCCACTCAGTTCCCCTCCTTTCCCTTATAATACCTCCCATGAATATAACAAATAGTGAAGTGGCCTCACTTTTCCAATTCATGTCAAAAAATAAAATATAATAAAATATTATTAATAATGGTACAAAAATTCTGGTCACAATTTACATTTTATAAATAAACACAGCTATAAAATCAAAAATCTTTTTAAAATTTTTGGCATTTTTTTTTTGCTTTTTGCTCTTTTTTTTAATATTTGAATCTATATACAAGGACAGCAACAAATGTGTCATCCTTGTATTTAATCAGTTTATTGTGATAGAGATGAATTTTACAGGATAGTTACTTACCTTACCTCTGTTAGATTCACCAGTTATTTTATAATAGGTTTGGTTCAGCTCAGCATCTAAATTCTAAGGAATTAGTACTGCTCATTTCCATTTAGATGAGTACATGATTAAAGTACAATGGCACTCTGACTTCTTAATATAAACCTTTATATTTTTAGATAGGAGAGAGTAATCTTTTTACACAGTTTAACAGACTGAAATTTGGATGCCACTCAAATACTAAATATTTGCTTTAGTCCACATTCTCATTGTGATGTTCTTAAGTTCTCCAGTCTGTGTAAGTGTATAATGATTTCTAGCAACATTTTTTTTTTACCAAAACAGTATTTTAATTATTATAGAGAACTTAAAAATGGATAGTTGACATCTGACAAGAAACATGTGAGGGATAAAGTGGTGAATAAAACAATAAAAGATCCTAATTAAGATTGTGATCTAAAATATTGAGGCTTGCTCATCCTCTGAATAATTTTTCAACTTCCTTGGGTGTATGCATAGTTTCTCATTCATCCCAAGCATTAGAAGGGATTTCCGTAAAAAAAAAAAAAAAAAGTCTGGAAGTGCTCTTGTTATTCTCCATTAGTGACCCCTGTGGAAGAAATGGCTCCTTTGGTTGCTTGTTCTTTTTTTCTGTTTCATTGTTCTCTTGCTGTGTATTAGATCATGACATCAACATTCTAAAGTGCTTCGGAATTCCTCACCTTAAATAGAAAATAAAAAGAGAGGGTAAGGGAGAAGGAGGACATTCAAAGGATTAGCTAGGGCTCTATCTAAAAGCCTGTGGTCTAGAAGATAACCTGATACGCATTTTGACACAGATATAACCCTCTAAAATGTAGGGAAATGTATTTCTTTTTTCTTTCCTTCTTCCCTCCTCTATTCTCCCTCTTTCTTTCTTTTCTTCCTTCCTTCCTTTCTCCCTGCCCCCAGGCAATTAGTAGGGATTATCTTCTTATTAATGGCTATTAAATCTCTCCAACCCAACACCCTACAATTCCTTACTGGATTTACATTCTGCCAACTCCCATCCCTAAAATGCTGATACAACGATTCTTTTAAACCTTTAATTTGATTTTATACAAAGTAAGGATAATAGCTGTAGTAGACAGAGTGGTTGTCTACCCAACTTTTAATTTCCTTATTAGGTCATCAGTTTTGTCATGATTTTAATTCTCTCTCATCTGACTCACTGTTAAATCCTGCTTAAGTATATGCCCATGACTAAAATCTCATTCTCCCTGCCAGTAATAGATGTAGGAAAGATTACGAGACCTTGATCCTGAATGAAGATAAGAATATATGTTAGTCATCCTATTGATATTCTTATTTTTTCATATTTTGAGAACTCTGAAGGAAGGTTTCTGGGCACGAAGAAAGGAAATTCACGCAAGAAGAGTTACCTATCCTCCACTACGTGTCCTCATGTTTACACAGTCATGACCATTTTACTCTCATGAGGGGAGGAAGCCTGAGAACAAAGCTGCTGAGAAGTGCAGAAAATAAAAAAAATCTGGGGTTTTAATGACATCATTCAGTCACTGAATTAAACAACTCTGGGGGTGCCTGACCTCTTGAGTCATTGCTTTATGAGATAATAAATTTTCCTTATACAATTGAAATATCTTATTTTTTTTTTCCAGGCAAAAGAACTGTATCTAGTGCAGCACTTACCCACAATCCTAGTAGGATGATTTAATAATTTAATTCACATTCAGCACATAGCCAAAATCTTGGGACATAAAACACTTTTAAAATAGAAATTATTAGTATCAGATTTCTTCTATTATTATTATTGTTGTTGTTGTTGCCATAAGTATTAATTTTACTACTTAGTATGGTCTAAGTAAATTGGATTTCCAAGATAGCGTTATCATGCATTTTTATGAAAGAAAACAGGAAACAATAATAAATAATTAGATAACTCTTAAGAGGTAAACATAAGTTATTTTATGTAGTTTAAGAAACATCTTCTGGCTTAGAAATTTTTAAATGTAGAGGATTTTAAACCCCTGCTCCATTTTGCACAGGTCATCCATGACCTAGATACATTCTTTGCCGTTATGCTTCATGAATATTTTCAGGTAGGTTCATATCTCTTCAGGGCTGGGGCATTTTACTTAATAATGACAGATAGTAATATAAAATTTAAGCAAATAATAAATGTGACAATAGGATATTATTTCAAATTTATGTGTCTCACTCAGAAAGGCATGAGCTTTATCAAATAATAGGGAACCAGATGGAAGATAAGTAATATTCAAAAGCAAATCTATGTTATTTCAGCTGGAATATGCAAAGGCAACAATGGATATTTGTCTCCAAAGTGAGTTAAAGCACCTTACTCATTCTCATAAATTTTCAAACTTAAGTAATTGTTGTTTAAACCATGAATAAATTTTGATTGATTTGAATGGCAGTACTATGATGAGAGTGGTCAAGATTACATATAATATTTAGTGAAATCCACCATGTATGCAGCAAATCTATGGCGAAGATCATTAAACTAAATATAAGGTCTGTAAACTTTAAATAACACAAAGTTAGTGAAAATGACCTAAGCAATATAAAATACTGAAGTAATTGTTGCTTCAGTCTTATTTTAAACTAAATACAAATATCATTGACGGGTAAATGTTTTCATGTGGATTGAGATGGGTAAAGTCATATGAAATTTAATAACACAAAGGTCTTTTAAAACCAAAAAGCAAACAATTAAATGCATAATTACATTTGAGTCTAAGTAATTTTGTTGTTGTGACAATAGTTGACTATTCTCAACATTATACAAATTATTGCCTATGATTTTCTTTGTTATGAATCGATGTTTCCAGTAAAAATTTGACATAAATTTTGTTCATCAGATCATTAGACAACACTAGCATCAGGTTGGAAAATCATCTGTTTCAAGGCCTTTTGCACTGAGAGATATTTAGACATCATCCCTTAGATTAACTGAGCTCCCATTAAAACTGGTTTTCTATAATTCATACTTCAAAATACAGATAAAAATAAGATGGATAGTTCACAAACTGGCCAAATGTACTATGCAATTTGTAATGAAATTTATTTATATTAATTGCTAAGAAATGTATAAAGCAATGAATATATTTTAATGGTGACACTTATTCTCCTAACTAAAAAAACAAAACAAAAAAAATCATTATTGATATTGGGATCTAAACATCTCTCTGTTTTTAAAAAAATTATCTGCAAGCTTTTATTTTTTTTTTATTTTTTTTGAAAGCTTTTAAAAAAGGAAGTGAATTATTATTATTGCTTTTCATTGTTGACCTCACATTTCTTAAGCTAATAAAGTTGTACTTCTACTAAATACAAATACAATTTGGAAAATCAGGAAAGAAATACACTATCATTTTATTCTCCTTTCTGAGTCGAAAGTGTGCGAATTGGTACAACTTTTTTTTTTTTTCATTTATTGTTAATTGGTGTTTTCTATATATTTTTTTGTCAGTCTTGCTGAGAGTTTCTCGTAGTTTCCCATTGCTGCTGTAACAAATTAGCACAATCTTGGTGGCTTAGAACATCACAAATTTATTATTTTACAGTCCTGGAGATCAAAAGTTCAAAATGGGTGCAGTTGACTAAAGTTAAAATGTTTGTAGGGCCACATGTGTTCTGCACATTCTGGGGGAAAAAAAAATCCATTTTCTTGTCTTTTGCAGCTTCCAGAGGTTCACCAACCCTTGGCTAATGTCCCCCTTTCACGATCAAAGCTGGAAATAAAATCATTCTGACTTTGCTTCCATTGTCACATCTCTTTCTGGCTGACCTTTCTGCCTCCCTCTCTGTTCTCTCAGCAAGGAACCCCATGATTATGCTGGACTCACTGGGGTAATCCAGATATTTTATCTCAAAATTCTGAACGTAATCACTACTACAATGTCTCTTTTGCCCCATAAGGTAATATATTCACAAGTTCTGGAAATTTGCACATGTACATCTTGAGCAGAAATATTTTTCAGCTACTACAGAGTTGATCAATTTTATTAAACTTTGGAAGATTAATACTTGTGACTTGGTTATTTTTCTCTATTTCTCTATATCTTTGATCTCTCATCATTAAAATGTCCATCCTTCTTCCTCTGGGTTTAATTTCCTTTTCCCTTTTCAGAATCTTGAGATACAGATGTAATTTATTTATTTGTGAAATTTTATAATGAATTATAAATTTTACCCAAAGACTTGCCTGAATTATATAAATTTGGATATAATACATTTCTATTTCCATCATGTTCCAGTATATTTTTAATCCCTATTGCATTTTATTTTAACAAGTGTTCTTTAGATACATACTGCTAATTCTTAAATACACAAAGATTTTCTCATTATTCTTTGTTTTTCAAGTTGTTTGATTTGTGTTATGGTCACAGAACACACAATCCTTTGTGATTTCTTGAGACTTCCTCTGATCTACATGTGTATTCTTAGGCCAATAGCAGCCTTTTTGGATTACTGTAGCTATATAGTCAGTCTTAAGGTCCTAAGCTAGGAATACTACAACTTCGTTTTTAATCTTCCATCATTGTTTTGGCTTTTCTAGGTCTTTCTCCTTTCCACAGTAGCTTTATATTAGCTGGTCAAAATCTGGAAAACAGCTTGCTGGAATTTTGAGTGGGATTGCATGAAATATATAGATCCAATTAAAAAGAGTAGACATATTAATGATATTGATTCTTTCAAACCATAAACAGAATTACCCCGATGTATTTATTTTTTATTTATTTTACTAGTATTTTATAATTTCTACATATGAATCCTATACATATGTTATTAGATTTATACTTAAGTACTTAATTTTTATGGCACCAAGTTAGTGATATTTTATTTCAAATATAATTTTATATATATAATATATATATATATATTCAGACATTTCTCTCTCTGAGAGAAAGAAGAAAGTGAGATACAAGAGTATATTATACAAAATATATATGCTAACCTGTATAGCTGTGATTGTGTTATCGTCTTTTTTTATTTCTAGGGTTTTCTAAAATTGTTTTTGGTTTTTTCTTTTTCTTTTTCTTTTTTTTTTTGGTTTTGGTTTTGGTTTTCTACATAGGCAATCTTGCATGTGAACAAAGACAGCTTTATTTATCCTTTCAATTCATAAACAATTTAACTTTTTTTTAATTTATTTTTTATTGGTGTTCAATTTACCAACATACAGAATAACCCCCAGTGCCCGTCACCCATTCACTCCCACCCCCCGCCTCCTCCCCTTCTACCACCCCTAGTTCGTTTCCCAGAGTTAGCAGTCTTTACGTTCTGTCTCCCTTTCTGATATTTCCCACACATTTCTTCTCCCTTCCCTTATATTCCCTTTCACTATTATTTATATTCCCCAAATGAATGAGAACATATAATGTTTGTCCTTCTCCGACTGACTTACTTCACTCAGCATAATACCCTCCAGTTCCATCCACGTTGAAGCAAATGGTGGGTATTTGTCGTTCCTAATGGCTGAAGAATATTCCATTGTATACATAAACCACATCTTCTTTATCCATCATCTTTCGTTGGACACCGAGGCTCCCTCCACAGTTTGGCTATTGTGGACATTGCTGCTAGAACATCGGGGTGCAGGTGTCCCAGCGTTTCACTGCATCTGTATCTTTGGGGTAAATCCCCAACAGTGCAATTGCTGGGTCGTAGGGCAAGTCTATTTTTAACTGTTTGAGGAACCTCCACACAGTTTTCCAGAGTGGCTGCACCAGTTCACATTCCCACCAACAGTGTAAGAGGGTTCCCTTTTCTCCGCATCCTCTCCAACATTTGTGGTTTCCTGCCTTGTTAATTTTCCCCATTCTCACTGGTGTGAGGTGGGATCTCATTGTGGTTTTGATTTGTATTTCCCTGATGGCAAGTGATGCAGAGCATTTTCTCATGTGCATGTTGACCATGTCTGTGTCTTCCTCTGTGAGATTTCTGTTCATGTATTTGCCCATTTCATGATTGGATTGTTTGTTTCTTTGGTGTTGAGGTCTTTATAGATCTTGGAAACTAGCCCTTTATCTGATACGTCATTTGCAAATATCTTCTCCCATTCTGTAGGTTGTCTTTTAGTTTTGTTGACTGTATCCTTTGCTGTGCAAAAGCTTCTTATCTTGATGAAGTCCCAATAGTTCATGTTTGCTTTTGTTTCTTTTGCCTTCGTGGATGTATCTTGCAAGAAGTTACTGTGTCAGTGTTACCCAGGGCAACATACACGTTTAATGCAATCCCTATCAAAATACCATGGACTTTCTTCAGAGAGTTAGAACAAATTATTTTAAAATTTGTGTGGAATCAGAAAAGACCCCGAATAGCCAGGGGAATTTTAAAAAAGAAAACCATATCTGGGGGCATCACAATGCCAGATTTCAGGTTGTACTTCAAAGCTGTGATCATCAAGACAGTGTGGTCCTGGCACAAAAACAGACACATAGATCAGTGGAACAGAATAGAGAACCCAGAAATGGACCCTGAACTTTATGGTCAACTAATATTCGATAAAGGAGGAAAGACTATCCACTGGAAGAAAGACAGTCTCTTCAATAAATGGTGCTGGGAAAATTGGACATCCACATGCAGAAGAATGAAACTAGACCACTCTCTTGCACTTACACAAAGATAAACTCAAAATGGATGAAAGATCTAAATGTGAGACAAGATTCCATCAAAATCCTAGAGAAGAACACAGGCAACACCCTTTTTGAACTCAGCCACAGTAATTTCTTGCAAGATACATCCACGAAGGCAAAAGAAATTTAACAATTTTAATACACTAGCTAAAAACCCAATTATAAAGGAGAATGGAACGAAGGATATTTTTCTTTTATTTTGTATTTAGTGGGAAAACATACAATAACTCAATATTGAACATAAATAATTTCCTTGTGACGCTATTATCTGATTTTGACATCATGGTAATTCTAACATCGCAAAGTGAGTTCCCTCTCTTGCTATTTTCTGGAAGAGATGGTGATCAGTAGTATCATTTCTTCTTCAAATATTCGGTGAAATTTACCAGTAAAATTATTTGGTTTGGAAGTTTCCTTTTTGAAAGGTTGTCAATTATTGGTTCAATTTCTTTAATTGACATGGTCCTAGTCAGATTATCGATTTCTCCGTATGTGAGTTTTAACCATCTGTGTCAGTCAAGGGATGTTCCATTTCATCTAAGTCATCATAAAGTTGTTCTCGGTGTTTTTTATGACCCTTTTAACATCCCATGGGATAGGTAATGATGAGCTCTCCTTCATTTTTGATATTGGTAATTCATCTTTTCTTTTGTTTTCTTTCCCTTCCCTTCCCTTCCCTTCCCTTCCCTTCCCTTCCCTTCCCTTCCCTTCCCTTCCCTTCCCTTTCCTTTCTTCTTCTTCTTTTTTTTTTTATTTATTTGTTAGCCTGGCTAAAGATTTATCAATTTTGCCCGTCTTTTCAGAACACAATTTTTTACTTTCACTGATTTTTCTCTATTGCTTTTCTGTTTTCAATTTCAATAACTTCACATTTTCATTGTTTCTTTTATTTCTGTTTAAAGTAATCTCAAATTCCATTTCACTCTTTAGTTTCCTGAAGTGGAGTTTAGACTATTGATTACAGATCTTTCTTCTTTCCTAATATACGCACTTACCATTACAAATTTTTCTCAACACTGTTTCTCTGCATCTACACATTTTGATGTTTATTTTTAAATTTTACATAATTTATTTTTTAAGGCCCTCTTGAGACTCTTCTTTGAACCAAGAATTATACAGGGCTGTTTGATCTCCTAGTATTTGGACAATTTTCCAGCTATCTTTTGTTATTTATTTCTAGTTGAGTTCCATCGTAATATGAGAACATAGTTTGGGTTATTTTTCTTTTAAATTTGATAAGTATGTTTTGTGACCAAGGATGTGGTTTTACTAGTGAAAGATCCATGTGGGCTTGTGCTATTAGATGAAATATTCTACAAATGTTGGTTATATTAGATTGATATTGTTGTTCAGGTCAACAATGTCCTTTTGTTTTTTTTTGTTTGTTTGTTTTTATGTGTGCTGAATCAATCAGTTTTGGATTCATGTATGTTGACATTCTAGAGTTAGATTTTACACGTTTAGGACTACAATGTCTTTTTGGAAAATTGACACATTTATTAGTATGTAGTTCCCCCCATTTTTTTTTTCTTGGTAATTTTCTTTATTCTGAATTTGACTTGGTCAAAATTAATATTCTTTTGATTGATGCTATCTTGATATATCTTTCTCCTTCTGTTTACTTTTTTAGCTACTAGACTTTATGTATAAGGCACTTTTAAGTTTACAGAGAAATTAAGCAGTATTCAGAGTTCATATATTCTCTGTACCTACTCCTTCAGTTTTCCCTATTACTAACATTTTGCCTTGGCATGATATATTTGTTGGAATTGATGAACTTACACTGACATATTGTTAAAACCAAAGTCTGTACTTTATGGGTTCATTTTCTTTGTGATTCTATGGGCTTTCCAGATGCATAATATTATGCATCCATCATTACCATATTATGAAGAATAGTTTCACTGTCCTAAAAATTTCCTCTCCTGCAACTATTCATCCCTTTCCTCTCTCCTCCCCAACTCATGGCAATCACAGATCACATCATTTTTCATTGTAAATATAACAAATTACAGATTTTTTCCAAACTTAAAATGGCAGATTGTACTCTAACACATGGAGGTCAAGTATCATTTAATAATTTTTTTCAAATATAATCACACTCAGTTTATGGCCCTCTTGAAACATTGATAATAATGAATTATCTTGTCTCTGAGCCTGCTTTTCTGTGTTTAAATCAAGTAAGAACCTTTGAAAGAGACTACCAGTCTTCCAACTCTTATTCTGGAGAGAGCCATTCTTTCCTCTAAAGTTACTTCTTTTCCGATAGCTTTTTTTTTCTTTTTTTTTTTTTAAAGATTTTATTTATTTATTCATGAGAGACACAGAGAGAGAGGCAGTGACATAGGCAAAGGGAGATCAGGACAGATGCAGGACTAGATCCCAGGACCCCAGAATCACAACCTGAGCCAAAGACAGTTGTTCAACCGCTGAGCCACCCAGGGGCCCTGTCTTTTCCTATTGTTCTTGTGACTCGTGCTCTGTGCCACTAAGTGATACCAATGTTGAGAGCTCATTCCTTAAGCATCCTCTGCTTATCACCACTGCTCCATGCTACGAGGCAGTATCTGTTACACACTCTTTACTGGTGTCACAGGAAGGTTGCTCTTCATAGCCTTTCACTCTGGCTAAGTGAGGTTCTTGAGTGCATCATAGGGGCCCTTTAGCCACAGTGCCCGATGTTTTAGACTTACTGGTATTACTACCAGAGGTTTTGTGGAAATCTTGTTATCTAGAAGTGCTAAAGTGTTTGCTTGTTTGTTCATTTGTTTGTTTGAAATTTGAGTAGCATGAAAATTTTATGTCTCTGCTTAATCCCCAAAGATTGACATGTGGAAGGGTCAATTTGTCCTTTTAGTGTGTTCAATATACTAATACATCAACATGTTTGTTTTCCTTAGTAGTCCTTGATGTCTCCATTTAGTAGCTACATGGCAGGAAAGATGTTCTATGAGTTTATCTCAAACTTTATCCGAGAGAGGTTTAAAAAAAGTCACATGCTAGAACTATCCATAATGTCAACTACTAGTATGGGGCTATAGATACAGATACAATGTACATATGCATATCTCTCTCTACTCATTTATCTAATTAATAAGATTATTTTATAGTGAAATGTTCAGATTTCAAATATTTTTTTCCATATTAGAATTTCCTAATGTTCCCTCAAATATCCATTTAATCATAAAGGGAATAAATAATCAAATTTCCTAAACATTTATATCAATATTGATGTTAAATTCCAAGTCTTCATTGATCACCAGAGTATAAATAATAATATGTGTGTGTGTGAAATTGTATAATTCTAGTAATAGCTTTAGATATAGATATTGAAATCTACATGCAGAAAAATGGATGCAAGACAATAGAAAAAGAAGCTAAAAATCAAAGTGACAAATTCAGAATCAAATCACAATGTGAAAGAGCTGTTTATATTGAATTAAGTTAAATTTTACTCACTAAAATGTGTACATCAAAGATCTCTAGTTTCTTTTAATTGGATTGAATTGATCAGAGACTAGTATCATTGGTAACGATTTTGTAGAAAGATGCCTTTAATTATTCTGCAAAGTACTGCTATAAAGCAGGTAAATTCAATCAATTTGATGTAATCTGGCTCTTTGTAAATAACCTTCAAGCCTGAGAGAAAGGAGTTTTTTTTAAATAATTTTAAATGGTCTAAATGTCTCTTGTCAAGTATGTAAAATTAATCCACACCATTTAACATGAAAATTCATTTAGTTAACAGGAATTTTTCTGACCCATTGAAATCCAAGACCATTATAGTGCTATTGATGCTTTGTGAAAGTGAGACATTAAGAAGTGAATTATTTAACAGAAAATCTAGATGACAATGAGATTGTGTTACTAACAATTGAATACATTAATTCTAAAAGCAAAATAAGTAATACCTCTGGCTATCATTCCTTATAGTTTAAAACATAAGATAGACATAGTTTCTTTCTCAATAATTAAATTTACATATATTAAGAAAATTCCTGTGTTATATAGCAAAGCTGCTTATCTCCTTAACATTAGTTCTTGAACAGTATTCTTGGATGTATATTTGCTAATAAATTTCTGAATCACAACACCAAATTTCATTTCCTCCAACAGAGGAATATTTTAATTTCCGAATGAGACTGTTTAAATATTTTTGAGTCCAGTAGAAATTGAACTGGGATCTGGAGAAGTTTTCACCATCCGTTGAGCCTGCCTATTTGTGTAAATACCACATCCACATCTGGGCATGTTTTTTTGTGTGTGTGTGTGTTTCTTATTTTCACTTACTCAAAAAACAAGGCCTTGATTCTTCCCTCAGTTTAGAGAGGCAGTTATATTTTTTTCCATGTTGATAAAAGTTTTCGGCAACCTCTTAGGCAGACTTCTAAATGATCCTTGGTTTCTGCCTCACTCTCACCTCCATGCCCTTTGATGACTGCTACCCCAAATTTATTAATCTTTCTGGAGTTCACTTACACAAGTCAGAATTCTTCCCAGATCATTCCAGGAATAATTATAAATGTTCATGAATTTTCTAAATCAGTTATAACTTGTCTATTCCCTTTCCAGACTTACTCCTTCTGTTGCTGTTACTTTGTTTGTTTTTTCTAATTTTTTGTTGGTTTATTTATTTTTTAAGATTTTATAACTTTATTGTTATTATAGTGACTCTTAAGGGGTAATGGAGGTAAACACATATGTTCAATCCAACTGTCTTTTCCAGATGTCTTTTATTGTTTTTTTTAATATATTCAGTTTCAAATTACTTTGTATATCTCTACAAAATTAATGTTCCATTACTTTATCCATGTCTTGCTTAATGAATTTTAAAGCACCACTAGGATCTACAAGACGAGATGCAAATAACTTTCTTCTGGAACCACTTTCTGCCACAGTGCTTGATTCTGATTTTTGCAGATGTGACATTGACTACTTTCATCCACACACTGGCTAGTGCCTTAACCACCATCCAGACCACCCTTATTTTTTTCTTGCAATTGTCTGGACATATGCGCTACTCCATTTACAGGGTGGGTTTCTGAAAGGCTTAACTTATTGGCCCAACGTCAAATCACACTAAGTGCAAAGTATATATTTATACCTAAAATCACTCATTTCAAAATACAAGTTATTTGTGTTACACCGCAGTGTTCTATAACTGAATGTTCAAGTCTGAAATCCTCTGGATTGCACCTCTGATACATTAAGACATTGTTCAACAGATATGTTATCAACTTGAGTTACACTCAACTAAAAACTCTCTGCCTTCCTTCTTTGCAAGTAAAGTTATATATAAGAGAGATAAAAATGGAGGGAGAGAAACTGGCATGCCAAATAATTCTTTAGGCAGAAAAAAAAATACAGCAATAACAACAACAAAACTCTTCTGCTTATTCTTACTATAGATTTGTGTCCCTCTTCATGACAGGAATTTTATTGTAAGAAAAACTAAGTAATCGGATTTTTTATATAACTATCTATTTGGTTACAAATAAATTATATTAATTGAATATAATAACATTGGTTTTACCGATCTTTCTGTGATGTAAGCAAATGTCTAACAGTTCTACTGTTGACACTAAGGATGAAATTTTATAGATAGAAATATTCAAAATTTTCTGTGACTTGAGTAGTTGAACTTTTTTCAGTTAAGTAAACCCCTAAAAATACTTTTTTTTTGAGACTTAAGGATTGTTTTTAAGCAAATTGTGTCTCTAGCACATTAAATTAAAGAATGAAAATTTGTTTATTTTTCTGGATTTAAACTAAAGGTCAGACAACATAGTTTTCTACTCAGGAAATCATGCACACAATATTTAAACCAGCTGGGCCACTCAGGTTTGGGGTACTGCACATTGTATGGGAAATTTCTGAGAATATTGGGCTGTGAGAAGAGTAAATATAGAAAGTTATATATATTATCAAATTGTAAAACACAAAAGTGCAACAGTAAAATATACAAAAAGTCAAATACAGTGTGAAAGGCCTTAAATGTTTACTTCAAAGTTTGTGTTCTTATTGAATATATGTCTATAGCGAAAATAATCCTAGCATTTTTACAAACTATTTTGTCAAAGTTATATTTCCATAAATTCTCAAATATGTAATGATGGCTAACTCATTTTGTTATTTAATATATCTATATGTACTCAGATATATAAAGAACATCCTTCAACTATGATTTGCTTGCTGTCTCTTGGAAGAAATCAGTTTGCAATTGTACTATTATGGATCTGTATGGTTCAACATCCTACTTTGGAGAGAGGTATATATCTTAACATTCTGAGATAGAAATAATTCATTGCATTATCAAGGGACTTCAGAAAATATTTCAAAAGAGCCAAAACAACACCTGTCAATTGTTTAACACTTCTTAAACTAAGAAAATATTTCCTATATAATAATGTCCATTGGGGGGCACCTGGGTAGCTCAGTGGT
The DNA here is from genome assembly GCF_003254725.2 of Canis lupus dingo. NCBI lineage: Eukaryota > Metazoa > Chordata > Mammalia > Carnivora > Canidae > Canis > Canis lupus. Next base: position 83,976,027 of record NC_064246.1, on the reverse strand, counting down.
TAAGTGTCTGCCTTTGGCTCAGGGCATGATCCCAGAGTCCTGGGTTCGAGTTCCACACCAGGCTCCCCATGGGGAGCCTCCTTCTTCCTCTGCCTGTATCTCTGTCAGTGTCTTTCATTAATAAATAAATAAAATCTTTAAAAAAAGTCCATTGTGTATAACTCTAAATGCTCTCATTATAATCCTCAACAGAAAGAAAATTAGGAAGACACAATTTTAAATATAATATTCACTGCTACCTATGGTCTGTCATTGATTATTTAATAATTATGTATCTTTGCTAGTATTTGGTTTGTCATTGTTCCTGAGTTCCTGCAAATAGTTGGAGTAGGGAATTTATTTGACAGTATTTTGCATTGTAGTCTACATGTTCCCCCTTGTTTTTTTATTATCTTTTGTGTCATTTGGCTTTGTTTAGTTTACTCACTAGCCAACATATTTTGTTGTAATTAATATTTCATTATTTTGAGAAAATTGAGTAACAGCAAACAATGTAAATCCACTCCAAGACACAACTGCATCCTCCATTCTATTATGTGGTTTTTATGACGTGGATCATGTTTTGATATATTTTTCTTACATGCACAAAAAAATCATGTTTTAACGATCAACAAGGCAGAGCCACACCATCTTTCTCAATTAAGAAATCTGATATATTTGTTAGATGACATGTAAGTAAAAGTCAAAGTAAAAAAAAAAATAAAAAAAAAAAAAAAAAAAAAAGTCAAAGTAAAGGGATCCCTGGGTGGCTCAGTGGTTTAGTGCTGCCTTTAGCCCAGGATGTGATCCTGGAGACCCAGGATCAAGTCCCACGTCGGGTTCCCTGCATGGAGCCTGTTTCTTCTTCTGCCTCTCTCTGTCTTTCATGAATAAATAAATAAAATCTTTAAAAAAAGTCAAAGTAAAAACCTTAAAGTTACCTCTTATTAAAATCAATTATAGACTTATAATGAACCAAGATAATATCTCAAAGTCAAAGTTATTACAAAAACCTATTTTTATAGAAATGATGTCCTCAATATGAAGTAGTATTTTTTGCCCCAAATTTTTGGACTGTGCACTGGACATATTTTATCTCAGATAGCTGGTCTGCTCACATAATACCAACTTTTATTACAGTAGAATATTTGCCTTAGTTCGATTCCTTATTATATTACACCATATTTTCCATCCCATCTTTTTATGGTAACAAATACCCCCCCCCCCCCGTGTGTGTGGTTTCCAATATTTGCTCTTGGCTTACACAGTAAATAAAAAGAGTGTCCAGTTGAGAATCTGCCAGTGACATTCAAATGAGCCATATGTCATTAGCAGGCATTATTTACTCATAAATTCCATATTTATTGGGAGCTTTTGGAATTCCAGAAGGTGATCATAAAGTCATCTTGGCTATGTTTTGGAACAGTAGCAAACAGGAATTGCTATCATGATATCATTAGACTGAAGCTCTGTCTGATGGCCTGAAATAGATATACTCATATTGAAAACATCAAAGAGTACGCCGCTTTACAAGCTAGTGGCCACAAGATACAAATTTGGAAGGTGACTAAGCACTCTGTCAAAAATTTGTATGGATTTTACAAGTTATAAGAACACTTGGATTGTTTTAGTTGCTTCAAAATGGCCTCTGATAATTTTACATCCAGGTCATATTTCCAGTATGGTATTCTTTGTTATTCCAAAGTCACTTGATAAAAACAGATGCATCTCCTTTAGAACCATCTTTTATAGATTTTGAAGCTAAGTTTCTAAAAATCTCACTCCTGCCAAACAGAGAGAGAGAAATAATAATACACACATTTCTCAAAGTATTGAAATGTTAAAGTATTAAATTAGAGCCATCTGTAAAATGGCCCATTTTACAAGTGGGAGTATAACCTATTTTTTTTTTAAGTTTTTTTATTTATTTATGATAGTCACAGAGAGAGGGAGAGAGGCAGAGATACAGGCAGAGGGAGAAGCAGGCTCCATGCACCAGGAGCCTGATGTGGGATTCGATCCCGGGTCTCCAGGATCGCACCCTGGGCCAAAGGCAGGCGCCAAACCACTGCGCCACCCAGGGATCCCGGGAGTATAACCTATTATAGGCAATGCAATATAATATTGCAAAGCAAGTGGGGATATAATATATTAAATATGTATTTTGAAAATCATTTGAAGTACATATGTTGACTTGTCAAGGGACTTAAACAAAACCATTAAATCAATCATTCCTTTCCTCTTCTGAAATCTGTTTAGGTAAGACATTTTTTTTTTTTTATTTAGGTAAGACATTATTAAAATATATTTGTTACAAAGAAAATTTATTGCAGTGCTACCTACAGTAAATATAAACTAGAAATATGATTGTAATAATAAGTTATTAAAATGTATTGAGTTCTTATATGGTTGACCCTTGCTTATACCCTACCTTAATTAAACTTATCAACAACCTAGTACATTAGGTCCAACTATTATGTGTGGTTCAAAAATGAAATAACTAAGCCTCGGAAGACTAGTGTAAACTAAGCAAGTCTAACATATGATACACAATTTGAACAGAAATCTGATGTTTTTGATATTCATGAGCTAGAGAATGCTATCAGTAAACCACATTGCAAAAGTCTTTAATAATAAAGTTTACTGGAAAAGAACTGAGTATGTCTGCTTGTATTTGGTATGAATCTTGTTTTATAACTACAAGTGCAAGAAATATTCATCGTGCTATTGGAATCAGCCAGTTCTCAGTCTGCAGCTTCAACAAACAGTGCGTATAATGGATTTATCTCAAGTCATTCTTGAAATTTCTGCTAGCCATAACCAGGTCTAGAATGATGGGGGAGCCACAGAGTAAGTGTGTGGGGCCCACTCTCAGAGCAGCTGACACTTGAAGGTTAATACTCTGCGGTCACGGCCTTGAAATTCTTAGGAATGTTATTTTTGAATTTGTCTTTTGTAAGTGAATCCTGATACAATAATGGAACATATGTTGGGATCTTGAAGACTCAATTCTCAGGGTCCCACCACTTATTTCTTCATGACCTGGGGTTCTGCACCCCACAGGGTTCAGCCTCCCTGCCCTCACCCTGTGGTCTCTGCCCTCCTCCACTCCCTGTGTGTGTCCACATCTGGGGTAGGATATGGTGATGGCAGCCTTTGCCCCGTGCTAGCATCACCAAGGTAGGTTTGGTGGGTAACTCAGCCAAACCAAGCCTCTTCCCAGGCCTGATCTAGGTCCTGAGTGCAGGGAAGCCTGGAGTCCTTGGCTATTGTGATGCAAGAATATGTACTTGTGGATGGTGGAGACAACTGGAAATACCCCGGCAGGGGTCCATGTTTCTCTAATTGAACTAAGGTATGAAATCACCATGGAAGAAGCATCCCACACAGTGAAAATAAAGTGTCCCAAATGCTAACGAGGCTAACAAAATGGAGTCAGAGTGTTGTGCCTTGCAGCAAGCTGCCCCAGCCATTTCATAAGACTGGCCCCTCTGCGCCATTTCATCATCCAAAAATGAGATTTCTCTCTCCAACATTTCATGTTCCTTTCAGTTTTCTTGCTCTGTGATTATGGTGTTAAGACATGATACTATGAGGAGAGAATGAATTTAAGTTCAGTCTGCCTTTTCTGAAAATTTATATATATGTGTATAATATATACATACATGTGTTTTCATACATATACACACACACATATATATACACATATACACAAAGAAAAGGTGCTTAACCTTTCCTATTTATTTTTATGCTTCATATACTCTCTCATGCTTATTATAGCAAAATTTGTTTGTGCAGTACTTACCACAAAGTCTTGCTCTGTGGTCAAAAAAGACTTGTCAACTTTTAACTTTTTTTCAAAGTAACATTAATACATTAGTCTCTCTCTCTTCCTTTTCTCTACAATAAAATTCCTAGTATTTATTTAATTATTTCTCCCAGGGACGCCTGGGTGTCTCAGCAGTTACGCATCTGTCTTCAGCTCGGGGCGTGATCCCTGGTCCAGGGATCCTGCTTCTCCCTCTGTCTATGTCTCAGCCTCTCTCTGTGTCTCTCATGAATAAATAAATAAAAATCTTTAAAAATAATAATTGTTTCTCCCAATTAAGATTTTATTGTTATTCCTTTCTTTTTTTTCTACTTACATGCATAATCCTCATGCTTTGTCATTTACACATTTTTGTTCCAAACACTGAGTTTTTAATACACTGGAGAAGGGTTAAGAAGGAGAGAAGGCTGGCAGAGGCTGGAGTAAGGTGAATATGTCTGTTAAATATTAAGTGGAAAAGAACAATTGGTTAGATTTTGTTTTTTAAAGACTGATATTTAGGGAAGGAAGTGGAGTTAAAGAAAGGCATGAGAGTCCTCAGAAGACACTTTCTGAGACCTCAGAGTTTAGATGATATTTTTCTGGGGAGAACATATAGAGGAGGGGGAAGAGGTGGGAGCATAGGACAGAGCCCTGTGGTACCCACAGCTAAGGACATCGAAGGACACTGTGAAAACATATCGAGTGTTGTAGTGGGGTACGAGGGGCAAGCAAACAGAAACCACAGTAACAACAATGCTAAGAAGAACTACCAAAAAAAACAAAAACAGAAAACATAGGTAAATATCAGTGAAAACTGGGGGAAAAAGTTCCAAGAAAAATGGACTGATCGGCTATGTCAAATGTTACCACGAAGTCAAGAATAAAAGTGACAGAGTAATAGTTACTGGTGGTAGCAAAATGCTAATTATATGTGAGTTGGATAAAAATTATTTCAATGCTTGGTGGAGCCAAATTTGTTGGGACAAAGAGTAGGGGGTATGGCTAGGTACAGAGACAGGACATTTATAGTTTTTACTCTGAGTTTTGTTGTGGAGATTAGCTGGAAAACGAGGCAGAAGCTAGGGATTTGTATACATTCAAGAGACTGCAGTTAATTTTTATTTTGCTATTTAGGATGGGGGATGTTACATATGTATACATGATGATGACTAAAGGAGGCAATGACTGCAAAAGCAGGGTCCATAAAGGGAAGAAGGAATGAGTCCCAATGCACCAGTTGGGTGGCTGGGCTAAATGGGGGTGGCTACTTTTCCCAAGTAATAGCAGATGCGGCAAGTATGTAGATTCGGGTCCTTGTAGACTCGCTGCATGTACAGTAGTCTCTCTTCATCTGTGCTTTCACCTTCCAAAGAGTCAGTTATTCACAGTCATTGCAGTGAGGAAACGGATGATCCTCCTCCTGAGACCTGGTCAAGAGGTCAGTGGTAGCCTAACGCTGTATCATACACCACCTCGCTTCGTCTCATCCAGAGGCATTTTATCATCTTACATCTTCATAAGAGGAAGAGCACAGGGCAACCAGATATTCTGAGGGATAGAAGGAGGGGGAGACCACATCCACCTAACTTTCACTATGTTGTATTGTTATAAGTATTTTATTTTATTATTAGTTATTTTTGTCCATTTTTCCCTGTGCCAAATTTGTAGATTAAAATTCATCATAGGGATCCCTGGGTGGCGCAGCGGTTTGGCGCCTGCCTTTGGCCCGGGGTGTGATCCTGGAGACCCGGGATCGAATCCCATGTCGGGCTCCCGGTGCATGGAGCCTGCTTCTCCCTCTGCCTGTGTCTCTGCCTCTCTCTCTCTCTCTCTCTGTGACTATCATGAATAAATAAATAAAATCTTTAAAAAAAAAAATAAAATTCATCATAGATGTGTGTGTATAAACATAGCTGGAATTGTCAAGGAGTCATCTGGGTTTATGGAATTCAGATTTAGGAACGTTGTCATAAATTCAAAATGAGTCCAGTCATCACAGAGTCCCTGGCAATAATCACCTACTTGGATATAAGTTCATAAAATGGATAGTTGGGTTTACCCGAGGGCCATGTTTTGCCAGAGAAAAATAACAGATAAAAGAAGAAACTGAGAGGAATAAAAAGCAAATAAAATCAGTGTTTAGAGGGCTGTTCCATGCAACCTAAACCAAGTAAGAAGGTCAAAATGTACGGGTGTTGAGGCTCCATCTCATATCTCAATTCTAATGTAACCCACAGGCGCAGTAAGCACATCACATGCTTATTGATGGTTTCCTTCTCCAAATACCATTTTTTTATAAATTTATTTTTTATTGGTGTCCAATTTGCCAACATATAGAATAACATCCAGTGCTCATCCCATCAAGTGCCCCCCTCAGTGCCCGTCACTCAGTCACCCTCACCCCCGCCCACTTCCCCTTCCACCACCCATAGTTTGTTTCCCAGAGTTAGGAGTCTCTCATGTTCTGTCTCCTTTATAATATTTCCCACTCATTTTTTTCTCCTTTCCCCTTTATTCCCTTTCACTATTTTTTATATTCCCCAAATGAATGAGACCATATAATGTTTATCCTTCTCCGATTGACTTATTTCACTCAGCATAATACCCTCCAGTTCCATCCACATTGAAGCAAATGGTGGGTATTTGTCGTTTCTAATGCCTGAGGAATGTTCCATTGTATACATATGCCATTTGTTTGCAGCTCATTCACCTCAAGCCTTCTCTAATACTGAAGAAGAAGTTTTCTCAGTTTATCTTCAGTACTGTCTGACATCAAGTAACAAGAATTGAGCCACCCAGTGCAAAACTTAACCAGTGAATATATGGAGTCAATGGGTAAATTCACCAACTTCTACATCTCTCTATGAAAATCTTCTGAAGTGTGCCTTATGCAGTTTCACACATGGTCCCTCATAAAATTGTAAGCAGCTCATTGCTGCATAGTCTATTGGCTCTTCTCCCTTCCTTGGTTGACATTCCCAACATCTTTATTTTTTTTTAAAGATTTATTTATTTATTCAGAAAGAGAAAGAGAGAGAGCAGGAGAGGGGGAAGGACAGAGGGAGAAGGAAAGAGAAACCCAAGTAAACTCTATGCTGAGCACAGAGCCCATTGCAGGACTCAATCTCATGACCCTGAGAACATGACCTGAGCTGAAAGTGAGAGTCGGCCGCTCAAGTGACTGACTGAGCCATGCAGGTGGTGTCCCTATTCCCAGCATCTTTAATTGTTCTTCCTGGGATCGCTTCCCAAATGATCCACATAAACGCAAGCCCTTGTCTCAATGTCTCCTTTAATGGAGGCCAAAGCAAGAGAGCATGGAGGCAAAAAGTGGAGTGTTAAGGACAGGGAATGAGAAAGATTGCTGGGGTAGAGAATCAATTAAGTTGTCACACTAAAGTATATAAGCTGGAAAAGTGGGAAGTAATGCTTGGAGAATGAGAGGTAGGAAAAGGAGATTTCAGAGGCAGTGAGACTCCGAAGTTTTACCTCCAGAGAAGATTTGGAATATAAAGAGATGAACATTTTTTCCAGGATGTGGCTGAAATATTTGGGTAAGAGATATTGGTCGGATTATCGATATGAATGCTGAAGCTACTAAGGATGTAGCAGGTGTTTGGTGGTTGGAATGTGGAGCTAAAAGTATGACTAAAGATGGAGATAACAAGGAGGTTGGTAGAAAATTTAGGTTGATGGCATTTGCTTCATAGACAATAGGACCTAGGAAGTAGGAAGGAAGACAAAGTGTTTGAAAGCTACAAGAGAGAACAAGAGGAACATTCGACCCAGTGTGTAGCACTAAATTATTTGGAGATGGGTTTGAAAAAAAAATGCTTCCACTATGAATGTTGCAAGAAATCCACATCCTCTAGAGACAGGAGAATTCTTAGAGCAATGGGCTATTTAGGACACTCAAGCACTATTACTCGCCTCCAGTGAGGGGCTGACCCACAGCTCACTGCTGGGAATGAAGGCCTGGCGTGGTGCTCTAGCGGGGGCTTGGTGGATAGCTGAACACGAGATACGATGTGAAGAGTCCAAGGCCACCGGTCTTTTCAATGGGAATGAACAGAAACTCTGGACAAAACTATAGGAAATACACATTGCAAAGTGTTTACAGTAACAATATGGCTTCGGGTCCATTTTAGCAGAAGATATTCCGAGGTCAAAAATAATAACCTTTACTGTGTTATTCATGTGTTGTGACCCTGGGCTAGATTCTTAATCTTTATTTTTCCTGCTTTAGTTTCTTCAACTTGTAAAATGTAGATGAGATAACATTGTGTGAGTTAATTAGTGTTTCTAAAAAAAAATAGATCATTATTAAATGTAGTAGGAGCACTAATTACTCATGTTGACAAAAGGGCAAGTTTGGGGCCAGAGGACACTGTGTTCGTGATGAGAGTCACAAGTGCTCTTCAGTTTCTAAATTTCATATAAGTATCTTGTTTTTGTATCAAAGATGAATCTTGTTTTGATACCCATAAATTAAACCTATCCTTCTAGTTCATGAATGTTGGCCTTAGCCAAATAGATATTTTGTTCATGTTCTCCATATTACCTAATATAATTAATCCCATGATAATAGACGAAGTGATGTAGCAAATAGTGCTTATGATCTTGGGTTCAAAATAAATCCGTGTAGTGTTCCCTAATTATGTGCCCTTGTGTTAGTCACTCACATGCTCTGAAATTCAAATTATAATGGGTGAAATATGCATAGTTATAAGGCTTTGGCGATATCCTAAAATATTTTAAAATATTTTTTGGATCACAAGTAACAAACAAACATTATCACTGTCTACCGGCTCTAAGTCATCCAGTCAAGCACGAGAAGCAGATTGTTGTGCTGGTCCCTTCTCTCTGTGCACCCTACTTTCCTAAATATTTCGTGTGGTAGAAATATTAAAAAAAAAAAAAAAAGGACTCCTTTATAAATGCACATGTGCATTCATTCAATGATCAAGTTAAATGTTTCAAAATGTTAATAATTGGTCATGGGGTAGAGAAAAAAAATAGCGTACTTAAATATGCTATTTAAGAGAGGAAAGGGCAAGAAACATTTTTTTTTAAGATCTAATTTATTTATTCATGAAAGACACAGAGACAGCTAGAGACACAGGCAGAAGGAGAAGCAGGCTCCCTGCAGGGGGCCCAAAGTGGGACTCGATCCCAGGACCCTCGGGTCATGGAAGGCAGATGCTCAACCACTGAGCCACCTCGGTGCCCCAAGGGCAAGAAAATTTATTTAAGAATGCTATGTTAGCGTTTTGCATAAAAAATTGGTGTGTAACAAATTTCCACAATCTCGGTAGCTTAAAAATACAAACATATTATCTCATAATTTTCTGTAACTCGGGGCATGGTTTAGCTGATTCTTTTTCTGTCAGCCTCACAAACTTGCAACCCAAGTATGGGCCAGGCTGCATTCACAGCTGAATGGGGACAATATAATTCTAAACTCATTCAGATTATTGGCAGCATTTATTTACTGATGAAGGTCCTGAATTTTTTTCTGGTTGGACATTGTCCACAAAAATTCCCTTCCTAGAGGTCACTTGTAACTCCTTATCACTTAGGTTTTTTACAATACGGCCACTTACTTCATTAAGACACCAAGGAGATTTGGCACCTTCGAGAAGGCCCCGTCTCTCTCTTAGGAACTTAACCTGATATGCTAGGCCCACCTAAGATGATCACCTTTTTGATTCACTCAAAAGCAGTTGATTCGTAAGCTTAATGACATTTGCAAAATCTCTTCATGTCTCACCTATTGGCTGGAAGCAAATCAAGTCCTGCCCAGAGCAATGGTAGAGGATTCCATAGTATGTGAGCATGCTGGGAATCTCCCCTGGGATCCAGCGACCACCACCATGGAAGAGTCTGAGCATTAAATAAATAAATAAATAAATAAATAAATAAATAAATAAATAAAATCAAGTAAACTTAATAAAAGTAATTAACCTCATGAGTCCTTACATTTGCAAAGATAGAGGCTAAAATAAACAATTCAATGTTAAGTTAGAGTCACTGAATCTATATCATAATATGAAGTGTTACAGTGTAAAAAATAGAGCAGGGAGTTGACAAGAAATAGTGTGAGGGAGGGAAGGTCTTGTTCTGCACAGAGATCAGGGGAAGCCTCTCTGACACCGTAGGTCCAGGCAGAGACCTTAAGGAAGCCGTGCACCCTAGGTTGAGTAGCACACTTGAGATGTCAGCTCATGAGTGAGGAGGTGTATAATCGTGGAAGGGGTAGGAGATTCTGTGACATGGGGTGGGTCTCTTGGGCTTGCAGGTCATAATTATGTCTGAATTTTACTCTGGGAGGAATAGGAAAGCGCTGGGGATGACCATTTATGAAGGATGGTTCCAATGTCATCATATATCAAAGGGGCTGAGGAAGCAGGATGCTCAGTTCAGAGGCTACCACGGAGAGCTCTACGAAAGCTCAGGGCAATATTGGGGATCGCCTATGTGTTGATGAGGGCTTAAATCCTAGATATATGTTCAACGTAGAGCTGGCAAGATTTGTGGATGAATCGGACGTGGATTATAATTCCAAGAACTTTGACCAGAGCTACTGGAAGAATGGAGTTACCATTTACCGAGGTGGGGAAATCTGTGACAGGGACACCGTATGACACATTCATTTACAAGCCTTGATTTCTAGAGCACCACAGTCTTAAGAAAGCAGAAAACTCAGGGGGACGGCCAGGGGAAACTGAGTCGAAATGAGTACTACTTAGTCTTAGAGATGGCCAAAGTGGAATCCCAGAAACCAATAAAGAAAATGTTTATAGGGACGCCTGGGTGGCTCAGCGGTTGAGCATCTGCCTTTGGCCCAGGGAGTGATCCTGAAACCCGGGATCAAGCCCCACATTGGGCTCCCTGCATGAGGCCTGCTTCTCCCTCTATGTCTCTGCCTTTCTCTGTGTCTCTCATAAATAAATACATAAATTTAAAAAATAAATACGTAAAAATTAAAAATGTTTATAGATCAGAGTAATTTATAAATCTCAACCCCCCGCACCGCCCCCCCCCCAACTAGCTTCAGATGTTAGAATAGTTTGTGGAAGTGTGGGGATTAATCAGGTTTGAGGACCTTCAGGTAATCAGTATGGAGAGATACGCGATAAGAGCAAAGAGTTTGAGGAGGTGCACAGAAGAGTGATTATTACGAACCATGGGTTACAGTTTGCAAAGAAAGGAAGGGAGAACAGAGGTTGGGGAGAAGGAGCAGTGAAGGACAAAGGTTAGGATGTGCTGTAGGGTCCCAACGGAGAGAGCTGGAAGGATAAAGAGATGGGAGATTGGAAGGTGGATATGAAAATACTAAGAACGGAGAAGTATGACTTAAGCCCAGTCATGACTGGGCCTCACACTCGGGCTCCGGCACAAGGCAGGGTTTACATGCTTCCGTGGCATCACCGTGTCAGGAGGACAGACCCCCAGCAGTTCTGTTTCTTTGGGGCCGTGCTGGGGAGTCCAGCTATCTCTGCTCTTGTGCACGGATCCAGCCTCCACCTGTCCAATCCAATCCTTTCCCATCAAGCCCAAGCCCACCCTCCCCTGACACCCCAGCAAACTGGTGGAGGCCGTCCTAGGTCTCCCTGTCCTTCCGACTTATTTTCAGCCTTGGGGAAACCAACCACTTGTTGACTTGCCTTGCGCGGAGTTGTAATCCCCTTTGTTTCTAATCTGAAACATCTGTTTCTTTACTCGGTTCAGGATTTTATAAAATATTAAAAGAGTCTTTGGCTTTAAGCAGCTTCTTTCTGCTTTCTTGCAACAAATATCCTTTAAGCAAGAACACAGAAAACCAGTATCTGCTGGAAATTGTAGGAGCGGATATACGTAAAAATATATCTCATTACCACCCCATTTGGGTGTGTATTTCTGATCAGAGAAATTCTGTATTTGGGGATGAAGCAGCATGGTGATATTCCATATCCTCCAAGAGGTCTTCAAGAAAAGACCTTTGAATGTCTTGACAAAACTGACTGCATCTTCACTACTAATTGTTCTTGCTTTGGGGTAACATGGAGTCCCTACCGAAATGCAAACATTCTCGGAGAAAATAGCACTGATATTACCAGTTTCTATGCCTTAATGTAAATTAATTTGTCAACTCGGCGACTATGACCACTGACAGCTCATTAAGGTTGGATGCAAAGTAGTCTTTAGCTGGAGGGTGGGAAAGAGGAAGTGTCTGAGCCTAATTGATATTCTTAGCCTGATTCACCGGGTAGTCCTTCTGGGGAGCTGTCCCTGTGTTTAGAATAGAAGGAGCCAGACTGTGAAAAACCGCAGGAACACTTACCCTCCCCGTTTCCTTTTTAGTTCTAGATATATCTCAATTTTTGAACATAAAAGGCCCCACGCTCTATTCTGACTTTAACTTTGTTAACAAGGATCAGTAACAGATTAATTAAATCAAATTAAAAGTTAACCTGTCACAAAGGGGGCAATCGTTTGTCTGGAATTAGGGAACAGCCTGGCTTTTAATGTAAAATGTTTTTATACAAGAGAATCATGCTGAACTGCACTCAGGGTAATTAGGTTTTCAGATGCAATAGCTTCAAACTATTTACGTTTCTTGAAAATATATTAGTTTCAAGTAGTCTGTTGCAATGCTTTGCGCCAAGGCCCAGGTGCTACGGGCATTGCAGAGGTAGCGGTTGCTATTCAGCAGGGCGATGCTTTACACTCTCTGTCCTTTCAACAGCTCCTGGCTGGACATTCGAGGGCGCAGAATTATAGGAAATTTAGAACTGCTTCGCTTTGAACATCATCACAGGGCAGCTGTTAAGCCTCCAAGAGTCTAGCCTATAAGCTGTGGGAGGCAGGCCGAGAGTTTGAACCCACATTACGAAATCTCTTAGTTCTATCCTCTCCACAATATCAAGCAGACCATTTATTTGCCTAGGTTTAGAGACAGCCATTTAGTAAAGTGAAATAGATATCCTCTGGTAACAATTTAATAAATGTCTATTATAGCCTGGGGCATCGAGGTACTAACTTGGAGCTCTTCTCTCTCGGTGTCTTGTGTTCGAGTTAGTGTCGTGCAGATCTATTCACAGCTCTCATCCCAATACCTCGTAACGTCCTCAAAATTGAGGGTAGGACTTAATGAGACTTTTTTTTTTCAAGGAGCAGACATTCAGAATAGGAGTGCTGATTATATTTTGTAGCTGAGTTATTCTTTCTGTGTCCCTCTGTAGCTTTCGTACTAAGAAGACAAGATTCACAGGTAAATATTTGGCAAATAATCCCCCTTCCTGATGACAAGTTTACTTGAATATTACTTTTTAACTGTTATTACAGTGAACAATTACAATTGGGCTTTTTGTTTTGTTGTGTTTAGTTTTGGGGTTTGGTTTAGTTTTTCTAGATATTTTATTTATTTATTTATGAGAGACACAGAGAGAGAGGCAGAGACACAGGCAGAGGGAGAAGCAGGCTCCCTGTGGGGAGCCCGATGCGGGACTTGAGCCCAGGACCCGGGGTCACGCCCTGGGCCGAAGGAGACACTCAACCCCTGAGCCACCCGGGTGTCCCTGGGCTTTGTTTTTTTTAACATGTGCAACAGAGAAAAGGTGCTTCTAGCAAAGGATGCTGACAGTGAAGGAAATGCAAGAGGCACTTCAGGATGGGTAGTGTTAGCGGTGACACTGAGAAGGCTCTGCATTCCAGGAATGTTAGGTGTTGTTTTGTTTTTCTTCTTCAAAACTCGTGTCAGAGCAGCAGTCCTCTGATTGGTTAAGTATTAATGATTAATTATCCACTAATGATGGGTAATTATTAACTAATGCAACATCCGTATATATTTTATAAACATTTATTTACGTTTTATGAAATATCTCATTGATTAGTTAATAAAACACTAATTAGATTATTTCATATTATCTACTATCTATTTTCAATTAGATTATTTTGTAATCTTGTAAAAAATATTACCAGGGGTTTGAATGGTGATCTCTTTTTTTGTTGTTGTTTTTTGTTTTTTTTTGTTTTGTTTTGTTTTGTTTTGTTTTGTTTGTTTTTTGTTTTTTTAGCAAATATATCCTGGACTTTTGGGGAAAAGAACCATTTTAATGTTTGCAATTTTCCTGAATTGTGGATCTGGGAATCTGTATGAAAATACCAGGCTTTCCAGACTTGTTCTACTTATAAACATATACTAGTTTAGATGTTGAATAATGGTTCGATATGGTAATGGTACTGACTGGGACCATTGCTAGACGGATTAGGGGAGAATGGCTAGTTATCTAAATACTAAATTTTTCTAAAGGGATCTAAAAGGCAGTCCTTTTTAAACATCACATGCCCCCAAGTGACATAAAAAAAGGTGTGGTATTTTTCGAATCTCATTTGAGAAAACAATCAACTCTGGAATCATCTGTGAGCTCTACCTGACCATTGCTTGTTTCTCAGCCTATTGGGCCTGACTTGGAGAAAGATCTTTTGGAAGGACATGAGGAAAAGAAGTTTGCTTATGACTAAGCTCTGCCTCAGTTCTTCTCTTTAATTCTACTGTGTCCTGGGATAGCATATTTCAAAGTATTTCATAGACTCCGCATACCAGATAATTCACACTGAAATGTGGTTATTGTATTAAAAATATCTTGCCCAAAGCCATTCTCTGCAGAAGAGGAGTGAATGCGTGCTGTCAAACTTATAACTTACAGTAATGAACTTTTAAAATCCTTTGAATATTGGATGTGACCAGTGTCTAAACGAGATAGTCTCCAATTCAAAGACGCTTCGGGGTATTTCCCCAAATAGGTGTACTTATTTGTAGTCTCAGTATTTTCTATCATCCCATGTCTGAATTACAACAGTAGCTTCGTAATTAGCTGACCCGATTTGACTCTTGTCCATCTCCCATGACTTCTCTACACAGCAGCCAGATTATCACCAAAAAACAGAAGTTCAGTCTTTCACTTTTGCTCAAAACTTTAAATTAGGTCCGCATTTCACTCTGAGTATAATCCAAACTCTTTACAATGACTTCACACCGTACGTGATTCACCCTCTTTAGTGTTCAGACATCTGAAATGACCATCCCCCTGTTCACTCTCTCTCCCTCCACAACAGCCTCGGAGCTCCCTCCCAGTGAACCAGGCAAATTCCACCTTTAGGATTTTGCTCTGACTCTAACTGGGCCAATTTTCTCAATTGTCTTCATGGCGAAATCCCTTAACCCTTCAAATCTTTGGTCAAATATCACCAAAAGGAGGCCTTTTTATTTCAGCCTAAATAAAAATGCAACCCACTCCCAGCCCCCACATTTAATCACACATCCTTTCTTGTCCTACTTTACCTTTAAGTCCATAAAGACATCATCTTTTAATATAAAATATCATTTATATGTTTATACTTATCACTATGTTTCCCCATCACCTCCAGAAGGCAGCTGCCTTTGATTCACTGAAGTATTTTGGAAAATAGGATATGGATCATTGTAAAACATCAATGTTTATTTTTAAGTTGAATTAGATTAAAAGAGAGGAAAACATAGCATCCTTTCACCTAAATATAAATGGTGATATTAAACTCTCAGTTGCCCTTGGAAACAATAGGACAAAAGTTAGACAATCGTTCGTTCTTTCTTTCTTTTTTCTTTCTTTCTTTCTTTCTTTCTTTCTTTCTTTCTTTCTTTCTTTCTTTCTTCTTCTTTCTTTCTTTCTTTCTTTCTTTCTTTCTTTCTTTCTTTCATTTTCTTTCTTTCTTTCTTTCTTTCTTTCTTTCTTTCTTTCTTTCTTTCTATTTTGCTTTCATAAGCAAATTGTATAGAATTGAGGATTCACCTTTGGACAATTTAAGTCCCATGTGTTGTCTGAATTCTGATGAAACAGTGCCTTTCTTTAAGTTCACCAAATCACTCAAGCAAGTAAATCTAAGAGTCTAGAGCCAGACTTCTTTACGAAGTATATATTAAATGATCATTGAAATTAAGCATTAATGATGATGAACAATGAAGTAAGTTTCAAATACCATATATTGGAAAGACCTTCATAAGGAAAAAAAACGTCATTTGACTCATTTCAATAAGCATTACTATGTTCAACAAATCAAGAGATAATAGTTAATTTTTCATATTAACGGCTTCCCAGTTTCATCTAGTTTAATGTTCACAGGCATTCGTAATTTTTGTTCACTCAGTATCTTTTAATTACACATTTATATTGTAACATTTTGCCCTTAAAATCTTCCTTGTATTTTGCAAATAAAAGTTACATGCTGCAATATTCAAAGAACATATATTATGCATCTGCTCCATCAACGTATCAACAGATTTGCTATGGAAACGGTAGGTGTTGGTCTGTTGGTTGTGTCTCAAACCTTACTGAATATTACATACAAAAAATTGCACGTAGTGACTTGATACCCTCTCACCTTCCTTTCCCTGTCCTTTGCATTTCATTAAAACGAGGAATTGAAACATAACTCTGAGCAACAAGCCCACTGCAAAATCATTCCTTTCCCTTTTGAGTAATGGTCTTCTGAGAGTGAAAATATGAAATGATGAAAAGGTTAGAATATGCTTTAACTCATTCTTACAGAGATTATAATTGCATCATTATTTGGGTCAAAATCAAATCAATGCTTTCATTCTTCATGTTAGCCAGATTAATGTCAAATAAATGTGATACAATATTTGTCTCAGCACTTAATGATGATATGTTATGGTAAACCTTTAATATAATGAGTTTCAAATTTACCTCATGCTTGAATATTTATTTCTTTAAATGTCATCCTATCCTTTAAAGTATTGCCCATGTAAAATGAAAAGCAGACTATCTGATCTCAGGAGATGTGACTCATATGACTATTTAAACATTGTAATCAGGATAAAAAGGGTTTGAAAATCAACTACATGCTTTCAGAATGTAATCTGCAGCACTTGATTGGAAGAGGTATCAACCCACAGCATAGAAAAAGGAAATCATGCCAATAACCTAAGTGATGTTTCATGGTATTTTGCATTTCAATACCAACAGGTATCTAAGAAATATTGCTGTTAGTCTTAAATGATTCAGCCTTTACATGATTCTTTTTCAAAATATTTTCAATTCAATTAAAGTCAGTAAGGATTATCATCATAGTAAATTGTTATCGATATGAATAGACAAATACACCTACGTCTCGTACCCCTGGGACAATTCCTCTTTGTCTATAGGTTTGTGTCATTCTTTCTGAAATCTTTCAGTGGCATACTGTACTATATGCTTGAGACATAGACAATTCAAGTTTACTGTCAAAATATGACTGTAAAAAGATACTTAATCTTTTGAAAATGTAAAAAAAGATTAAGTCTAATAATTGTATGAAGAAACTAAAATTCACATGATATGCCAATTAAAATTTCCCATTCTAAACATAATATGTGCAGTCGTGCCAAAATGATACATTTCAATTAAATTTTTATTTGTTTTCAATTAATTTTTTTCATTGTGTAAATTTGAGAAATTTAAATCATTTAATTTCTTGAATGGCTATTAAGTTCTACATACTTAAAACTTAAATGTTGTCAACTCACAGTCCTATTAATAAAACACCATGGGTCCTTTTATTTTTCTTTATTTTTTATTTTTAGAAATATTTTATTTATTTATTCATGAGACACAGAAAGAGAGAGAGAGAGAGAGAGGCAGAGACACAGGCAGAGGGAGAAGCAGGCTCCATGCGGGGAGCCTGACATGGGACTCCATCCTGGGACTCCAGGATCACACCCTGGGCTGAGGGCGGCACTAAACTGCTGAGTCACCTGGACTGCCCACTATGGGTCCTTTTAAACCGCAAGTGATTTTTAACTTTTAAAAGCTAATTAATTGAAAATTATGATGATGATGATGATGATGATGATGAAGATTTACCCTGGAGGGATCTTTTAGAAACTGACCAAATCTCAGAGAATCTCTCTATATTTCTAGGTATTTATATATCTCACCATACATAAGAATAAATAAATAAGTAAATGTGGATATAACAACCTAAAGTAATTTTCAGTGCCCTTTAATTTAGATGTTTTTCCAGGTCTGTTTATTTAGTACAATTTTTAAATCCTATTTTTATATTTAGTCTCTCTTCCCACAAAAACATTAACTTCCATGTGATTTCTCAATATAGGAAAAAGAAATTTTGGGATCCTTGATTTCTTTCATAAAAACAAAACAAAAATAAGTCCTACTGGGTAGTTTTCTTTTACCCAAATAGGACTAAATATCTTATAACAAATTACTACTATATAATATTCTAGTGAGGGATTTTTTTTAGCATATAATATGTAAAATATTATTTTTAACTAATGTCTTTCAGTGAGTTAAGTTAGATGAAGAAAAGAAGATATATGCATTTTCTGGGAAAAAAAATATATTTAAAAAATCCAGATCCTAAAGGGAAGTTAACATTTGGAAACAAGGAAAAACACAAGGTGAAAGGTGAGTGTCTCATTTATTTTGTATTTAGCTTTTAGCCTGAGACAAGTTCAGAGTTAAATATGACAGGGCAGCTAAACCTTCAGTAGAAAAACTTATAGCCTCATTTTTTGACAAAGCAGAAGACAGAGTTCATAGGAATCATAGATATTGAAAAGCAAAGGGAGAAATCTCAGAAAATAAAAAGCTGAGGAAGGGAAGTTCCGAATTCTGTGTATATATTATCTCCAAGTATATGGCTGACCTCTGAATCAGAGAAACACAGGATTGAGTTCAAAAGGCCAGCTAAAGCTAAAAAAAAATAAGATGAAAATTTGAGCTACCAAGAAGAGTTTTTTAATTAAATTGTCAATTTAATCGCTCACTAAAGCAGGAAATATTATCATTTTTAGGAAGACTATACCAGAACTCAGATTTTCTACCTCATAGCATTCAAAACGTCCAGGATCCAATTCAAAATTACTAAATATATCAAGAAATAGGACAGTATTATCAATTCTCAAGAGGAAAAAAATAATCAGAAAGGTCAAAAATCTAGATAATATAGATAGATGTTGACATTAGAAGATAAGGAATCCAAAACAACTATTTTGATTATTCATCTTATAAAATCTTCCTCTTTTCTCAAAATCAAGTTTTGAGGCTGAGCAGAAGAGTCTGAGAAAGGAACCGTTCACACTACTATGTTCGTGTTGAAAGGAAGGAAAAATATTACATAAACGTGGTCAGATCGCCCAATGGCTTACTATAAGCCTATGGCTTGCTGATACTCACCTACTCTCTGTATCCTAGGTACTAATAGGAACGATTCAAGGTTTCCTCTTGCGGTATGATTTTTATATTCCATTTTCTTGAAATTCCAAAACTCTTACATCAGAAACGAATATTTTCTCCATGGCCTTGCAGAGGCTAGCTCAACTGGATCATGTGATGACGAATGTCTCCTAAATGGGCTAGCTCAACACCCAAGTGGAAACTCACGTCTTGATAACCTATCAGATCTTATCAGAAGAGATTTTGCATCTTAAAAGTAGGTTTTCAGGTATTTTTTAAAACATACTCAGATCAACTAGTTTTTTTTTTAATTTAATAAATGTGAGCCTTTTTGTAACATCATTCATAATTTTTTAAATTTAAACTCCAAAGGCTTTGGCGATAGCATCTCTCTGCAAAGAAATTAATTTGTCAGGAAAAAAGAGAATTTGTGCTATTCTGTAAGATGTGCTATTCTATAGTTTAGTGCTTTTTTTTTTTTTTTTCTTTTTACTGGAGCCATTGCCACATTTGCAAGTTGTAAATGCCTCACTGCTTTTCCCTCCAGACTTGTTTCCAACATAATTCAATAATTTGAATTATCTACACATGTAGGGATGCTTGGTTAGCTCATATCAGTGTTTGAGCATCTGACTTTGACTCAGGGTGTGATCCCAGAGTCCTGGGATCAAGTCCCATGCCGGGCTCCCTGTGTGGAGCCTGCTTCTCCCTCTGCCCATGTCTCTGTCTCTCTCTGTGTCTCTCATGAATAAATAAATAAAATCTTAAAAAAAAGACTCATGCAAAACTTATTGATAAGAAGATTTCACTGGAAAGACTAATTTCAAGGGAAATCCTTATTCACAGGGGCAGCAAAATGACTTATAAGTCTGTACTTCTTCATTAGTAAGCACCTCAGATATATCTGTAGGCCTAAACACAGAATCCTCCTGTTGACCCAATACTTGACTTTAAAGAAGACAAAACCATATTCTCAGACATGTTTGCAAAACATACACACTTATTGAATATAAAAAAGAAGAGCACAAAAAATAACAACATTTTTAAAAATCCCCAAACACGAAGGCTTCCCAATGTAATTCACTTTCAATCAATATAATTTCTTGACTTGCAGTGTTTACAACAATACCAAACTTCATGGGGGAGGGTAGTAGTTGAGAGAGGAGCAAAGTGCGTAAAAATTCCTTCTTTAGAACCAAAATTGTTCTACAATTTTTTGTTACACTAATAAAGTCCCTTCAGCCTTGTGAGTTAGTAGGAAGTGCATAGGGAAGACTGGGAGATGTAATTCAGGAGGGAGAGGCCGATTACATCAGCTTCCTCTCCTCTCCCCTTAGCAACACATCCTTCAGAAATTGAGACTATTCCATGGAAGCAAAACAATCTCACCAGCAGTTGCCCACTGGGGATGAAATATCTGTAACAAAATTGCTAGTGGTGTTGCTTGGCATCTCTCTATCGTTATTCATATTTTCTAATTTAGGGTATCATTCCATATGTCTATATTGTTAGGGCTCCTGTTCTCTTCTCCCACCTTCAGTGCCTTACTTGTTCTAAATGGCCTATCAAAATATGTTCCACAGTTTCTTTCCTGAGAATAATTCTGATGTTAGCTGTGAGAGTGATAATACACCCATCAGCCTACCTTACACAAGTTACATTAACTTCTCTGTAATACGTGAGGCCTGTCAGGACACATAACACTCAAACGTCAGTATGGGGAGAAGGTTTGCTACAGAAAAAAAGCCAAAATGTGAAACTTCCTGAACTCATCACATGGACCCAATGTTCACAGTTGTTCCTGTTTTCATAAAACCAAGCAAAGCATTTCTCCTCAAAACATACAATTATAGAAAAACAGACTGAAAGCAAGCCAGTGTTTATATAAAAATACATCACTGGAGATAATATTTGGAATGATGAAAATGAGTATATTTAGACATGTTGATACGTAATACAAACCACAGACGGCTGAAATATCTGTATAATATATGTTATATGCGTATATTTACATATATATGTGATACAGGAGAGGGTAGTTCTTGTCTCACAGAGTTAAAGAATGAATCTCACGGACAAAGGAGAGTGAGTAAAGGGATAGAAGTTTATTAAGCAAAGATCCAGAGAAAGCTCTCCAGAGAGGGATCCCAACAGGGTTGCCACTGGGGGCTTGTAGGGTTGGTCTTTTATTGAAAGCCAGTCAGGGAACCTAAATCCTTTTAACCTCTCCATTGATATCACCATTGAGTAAGGACTAGTGATAACATCTTTAATGGCTTACTTCTTCTTTGGGGTCTGGTTATTCTTCATAGGTCACAGATGACTATCTTAAAAAAGACACCCTCCTACACCTAGGGCAGGGTAGTCTGGCCTGTTCCTTTATCTTTGGTTTCCTTATACCTCAGCATTTTGGGGATTTTTTGTGAACCTGACTCCCAGGCCCCCTACCTATCTCTCCCTACCTACTCTCACCTGTCCCTTACTCACATGTATACTGTGTGTGTGTGTGTGTGTGCGCGCGCGCGCGCGTGTGTGCGTGTACAGAGACAGAGGGGAAAGAATATATTTGTTTTCTGTTGCTGCTTTAACTAATTACTACAAACTTAGTGACTTAAAACAATAGAAATTATTTAATTATCTTATAGTTCTGGAGATCTGAAACCTCACTGAACTAAAAGCAGCAAAACTATATCCCTTTTGGATTCTGTGGGGGAAAATCCTTTTCCTTGACATTTCTAGCATTTTGAGAGAGCATTTATAGAGCTCTGGATCCCTTCCTCCATTTTCAAAGCCAGCAATAGAGGGCTAAGTCCTTCTGACATCACATCAGTCTGAAATTACTTCTGTCATCACATTTCTTTTCCTCTCACCTTACACCTACCCCTTCTATTTTTTTTAGGAGTGTTGTGATTATACTGGGACCATACAGGTTAATGCAGAATAATCTCCCATTTTAAGGTCAGCTGGTTAGCAAACAATTCTATAGTCACCCTTAGCTTCTGTGTGCCATGTAACCTCACTTATTCACACATTCTGAACATAAAAACATGAACATCTTTGAAGGTCCAGCCTTTGGATTGCCACAGCACATATTCTACATTGGGGGAAACCAATCTATAAGTTTTCTCCTATTGAAATTCTAAAAAGATAGGGGAATTATTGTACATACTTCAGCAGGATGCTGACGTTTATTCTTATTCTAGCAAATATTGTCCTAAACTTGCATAGTATTAAAAACTAGAGAGAAATCAATGGATTGAAAGAGTATGTGAATTATAAGAGGAAATGTCCCTAAAGCTTATGCTGAGCTTAACCATGGGATTCAGTAATTTCATTACTGGATATGTACCCAAGGAATATGAAAACATTGATTTGAAAAGATATCTGCACTTCTATGTTTATTGCAGCATTATTTACAATACCCAAGATCTGGAAACAACCCAAGTGTCCATCCATAGAAGAATGGATAAAGAAGCTCATAGGAACCGAATCCTATATTTCCACAAAGCAATAGTTTAGTGTTGGCTAATTTCATGTTTATAGTGGCTTTATAAAACATAATTATTGCAAATAATGTGATAAATGTATCACATTACACGTCTATATCTATGTTGATTTTTTTTTTTTTTTTTGTAATGGGGAAGCTCGGTACAAAGTGCATGGGGACTCTATATTGTCTTCACTTTTTTAAGTAAAACTGAAACCATTCTTAAAGTTTATTTTAAAAAATAGCATTACTTGCAACCAGTGCTTTTCAAACATTAGTGGACATGCTCATCCCCTGGGGATCTTGGTAAAGGAAGCCTGATTGCAGTGGGTCTGGGGCAGGGCCTGAGACTCCATACTTCTAGTGAGTTCCCAGGTGAGCCCAATGTCGTTGGTCCAAGATCCGGTGTGAGTGACGAGGTTCTCAATTTAGTGCAGGGTTTCTCAGCCATTGCATGATTAAGATTTTTGGTTGGATAATTGTCCGTTATCCAGTACGTTACAGAATATTCAGCAGTAGCTTTGGGCTCTATTCATGAGAGGACAATAGAATCTCTTTCTCCAAGTTATAACAACCAAATTATAGTATTGAATAAATACTATAATTAAAGCCTTAAAATTTGGTAACATGATGGGTACCCTCAATTTTCTAAGACAAATATAAAATGCAGCTAATCACCAAGCATATGAAATAATAAAAGGTCAGGAAATTAAGGATGGGGCCAGTAAGTCTATTGGCAGTGGTGAGAGAAGAACGGATCAGAACAGTATATGGCAAAATTTTATATCAAATATAATTAAGAGGAACATTCCACAATACATGTATCCTAAAAGAATAATCCCTGTTTTTCTGGTTTTAATAACACATTTATTTCTTAAGAAAGGCATATGTAGTCATTGTTAATAGTATAAAAAGGAGACACAATCTTCAAAACCTCATGTCCCCTTTTAATTTCAATGATAACTTACTTTGTGCTATGAATAATTCACATTTGACAAGGGAAAGCAACAGAAAAAAATAAATGCTAAAATGTAATTAATATTTAATCTGTTTAACCCCATAACTCAGAAATCAATTGCTAAATATGTTTAGAATTCTTATTTATATTTAAATTGCATTCCCATGGTCTTTGAATTGAAAGTAAATTTTAACAGTGAAAACTGCCTTATATTAAGAGGAGTTTACTTCCGTGTATGCCACCACTTGAGGAAAAACAAACGTTAAACAAAACAATATTGATTCTCATTATTAGAGATTTCATAGGAAGTTAAGAGGTAAATTAAAGAAAATATGCAGACATAAATTCTGTTTCATTTTGTTTTTTTCTTCCTTGGGCTTCCAATTCCATTTCAGAGTGAGTTTGATGATTTTATTTAAGAAAAAAAAAAAAAAAGAGCTTTAGAACCAATTTAATATCTAGTTTGGGAACTTACTCCAGCCTGAGGAAACAAAGCAATTTAAAGTTAATTCAAGTAAGGTAGGTGTCTATCTCCTTAGGGAATGAGTTTATTGTTTTGTTTTGGTTAGATTTAGTTTTTCCCCAAGATAGAATTCACCAAATTTTTTAAAAACTTGCATTACTTATTTTCTCATAAAAATTTTGATGAAATATTATTTCCCAAATTTAAAAGTATCTATACAATTATGTGATCACCCAAAATCACATGATTCTAACTTAGTATGCTAGCAACAAGGGTGCCAGAGACCTCTTCACTCATTGAAGGTGACCCATGAATTATCTTTTGAATAGTCTGAAAAGGGAATGCGTGAGGGCATATAGTTCATTATCTGTCCATGGCAATATATAAATTCTCAGATGTGAGAACAAATGATTTATGTATAAGAATGAACTTTCCCAAAGGACAGCATGGTAAGTAATGGTTTTGTTGACAGAGCAATTGATAGCACAATTGTCCCAAATAAGAAATGATTAATTGAAATTATGCTTACAAAATAAACATTGTTTCTGGGGAAAAAAAATAAAGACTGCCTTGGAGGCCTAGGGAAAAGAATAAAGTGAATATTTTACATTTAAAGTGGTTCTGTTCTTGAGTGGAATAATAACAGGCTGTACATAGAGCTGCAGAATGTTCATTGTCTAATTTAGTTTGGCCAATCCAATTTTATTGAACACTTAATTCTTTGTTGGTCGCTGAAAAGCTCCTAAGTTGTGATGACAGACACTGAATTCTGTGAGAAAGATATGCAAGTGGAACTAGTGAAGCACAATGTGATAACATTGATTGACTTCAAATTTCAGACATGGCTTCAAGGAAGATACAGCATCTCTTGTGGCTTGAGAGATGAGCAGAGACAATGCTGAGGAGAGTTGAAAAAGCTACTCCACGGGAGCAAGGGAACACAGGCTGAAAGGAAACTATCAATTGTCAAATTTATAGAAAAGATAAAATAAAATAAGGATGTAGTCAGAAACAGTAAAAAAAAAAAATGTAAGGGATTGTTTTCTAGATGAGAATAGAGGCTTTCCCTGCCAACCCTAGTCTGACCATCAAAGTGGTAAGTTCATTACAATAAGATATATATTTTTAAATATGTGATTTTTATATTTAATTTGTTAGCTGATAATCCAAGTGAAGTAGGATATAGGGAGAGCTGAAATTTTTAATTTGGGAAACATGAATCTACAAATGATAGCTGACATGATATCTAATTAAGACTTTAAGAGGAAAAAAGAACATATACATAGTTCAAGAAACTGTAGGAAGCAGTCATGATGTGCCATCTGACACAAGCAGATAGCATTTGGAACTGGCAGAAATTATTAAAATCAGGTTAAAATTAAAATGTGAAATGATGCATTTTATTCAAAAGTGCATACATCTACTTAACTTTCAGTTTTCATAAATGTTTATGTAAACCTCTAAATTAAACAAAATCACTTCTTTCATTTTCTACAAGCTTGAACTACAGTTAAGTTTTCCATCCATTTGATCATAAAATTCTCATAAAGGAGATTCTGAATAAATGTAATGAAATATATGATTCAGGCATATTTGAAAAGCAAAGAATCAGATACATCATCTTCTAATTCCACTTTAATCCATTCTGTCTACCTAAATTTCAGACAAGTGGTTAAAAATCACAGAGGTCGTAGCAATAAAGTAATGAAAAAAGAGAAATGAAAGTAATCAAATCTCAATTTTTGCACGAACAATTCCTAAAGGTAATTAGTTCCAACAAACTGCTCTCCTGTTCCTATACGGTCATTAGTCATAACCTTGATTTTTCCAAATCCTTAAAATGTATGCAATGTTTTAAAAGAAAAGTTTTAATAGGCAACTCATCATATAATTAAATAAACTGGTCTTGTTCATTGTGTCATTTTGAGCCATTCTTTGATAATTTAGAAAGGAAGTAATAATTCTCATTTACATATAGCAAATTAATATTTTCTCAAATATGTTAAATAGTAAAAATATTAATGACAAAAGATATTTTATTTGTGATACAAATATTGATGGTGTTACCATTTTTGTCTTACATCTCTATTTCTTTTACTTTTAAATTAACTACCTTTCGGTTGCACTTCAGTTATTTGGTAAGATTTGACACTCTTAGGTTTTGTGTTTATTTGATTTATTTTGGGGGGAGGGAAACAGAAATTATGTCAATGCGAGTCA
Source organism: Canis lupus dingo (assembly GCF_003254725.2). Lineage (NCBI taxonomy): Eukaryota > Metazoa > Chordata > Mammalia > Carnivora > Canidae > Canis > Canis lupus. Next base: position 83,949,891 of record NC_064246.1, on the reverse strand, counting down.
CATGCATTTACTTAAAAAAGACAATTAAGAAAGCATCCACAATTCTAACAGTTCTGTGTCTTTATTTTACCATAGATATGACATAAATAATCAGTTAAAAAACCTGTCAACATTCTTACATGTACCATGTTAAATTATATAGCCCACATTAAAATCAGCAATCTACCATTACAATTAATTTGTATTTTGATCACTTTTGAAATAATAAAATCAAATTCTCACATTCATCAACTGTATCAAATAACTACACATGCACATTAATATTTATAGTAAATATATGGAAATAAATCAGAAAATGAGACATGTACTTGTGAAATAAAACTTGTGCCCATAAAGAACTTTTCTGAACCCAAATATCCTTTTCACTTTATCGTATCATTCACTGAGAAAATAGGTTTTAGTGGTTTTGTATTCATCCAGCTATAATGCTTTAAAACAAGTGTTACTCTCTGAGCACATTTTTAAAAAGATTTTTACTTATTTATTGGAGAGAGAGAAAGCGCACACACTCACATGCATGAGTGACCTGGAAAGCTGGGGAGGGGCAGAGAGAGAGGGAATCTCAAGCAGACTCTAGCTGAGCTTCGAGCCGGATGCAGAGCTCTGTCTCAGGACCCTGAGATCATGACCTGAACCAAAACCAAGTCAGATGCTTAACAGACAGGGCTACCCAGGTGCTCTGGGCATATATTTTTATGCTCCCTTACCATAATGTGATTTTATAAAACCTTTCTTTGTTCTTTTAGGGTACAGGCTACATGTTCATTAGACATACTTCCACATCTATGTCTCTCTCTCTTTTTTTTTTTTTTTTTTTTTTTTTTTTGCACAACAGGAAAGCTAGCACACTTTAGATGATTGTGAAGTTATCATTAATGGATGGATTCATTGCCATTATATGTTCAATTGTTCAATTTTGCTCTATACAATATTAGGAGAAAATGGCTGAACAGGAGGAGAATTCAGAAGATAATACACAGAATAATATGCACTGTGTTAAAATACATAAACATTCAGAATGGATTCCAAAGCAAAAATAATGCAAGCCTAGCCTGAGCGATTCTAGCAAACTATGTCATTAGAAATAATATCAAGTATGATGTTGTCGGGAAATATTCAATGACAATTTAACATCTTTGGTTATTCGTTTGATTACATTTCAGAAGTTTTATTTAAAAAAGTTTATTTAAAAAAAAGAGTTTTACTTAGGTTATGAGAAATATGACTGTTAAAACATGGAGTCAACAGGCCAATATTTAAGTCACTTTATGTGTTTCTTTTTTTGTTTTGTTTTGTTTAAAGATTTATTTATTTATTCATTAGAGACACAGAGAGAGAGAGAGAGAGAGAGGCAGAGACACAGACGAGGGAGAAGCAGGCTCCTTGCAGGGACTTTGATGTAGGACTTGATCCCAGGACCCTAGGATCACGCCCTGAGCCAAAGGGAGATGCTCAACTGCTGAGCCACCCAAGTGTCCCAAAATTTTAATAATATTGTCACACATTTTTAAAAGAGGGATAAAACAAACAAAATGCATTCACTAGATAATATTCTACTCTCACAGTTTTATATTCACTGTCCATGTAGAGAAGGGAGTGGGGGAGTGACCATATAAAAATACAGGAGTTTTAAAGATTTATCTATATATATATAATAAAATATATAATTATATATATAGATGGATATATAATTTAAAACATACAAGTTAGTAGCCATTCAATTTATTTAACATAACCAACTGCTTTGTACCATACATATATAAAAACAAAGCAAAAATTGGAAAGTCATAGCAAAAACAGAAATATGTGAAAATAACTTAATAAACCTGGATGTCCATTCCAAACTATGGCCATAATGAGTACTTACAATGATTATATTGCAGCCTCAGAGAAATTATTTCAGTGGCTTGTATTTTGAGAACACTTGAAACATGGTAATGGGTTACCAGGACAAAATGTGAAACATGGCTTAATGTTCAGAACATTCAGGAAGCATTGCAGAAACAATTCACAAATAGGGGAATGGTGTATAGATTTACCAAAAATTCAAAGTTTTTCTTTTTTCAGGCTAGAGAATTTATAATTTTAAGAAAAAATAAGTACTTTGTAAGTCATCCTCACACACAAAAAAAGCATAACATGCAATCCAAGTATACAATAGATCAAAAGTAACATAAAAATCAACCAAACAAACAAAGAGAAGTGTTTTGTGTCTCCTTTTTCCTAATAAAAATGATTTGAGTTGGAGCTCATGATTCTACACGATAGACTATGGGACAATATGAACAGAGCAATACTTTTCTAAGTGTCTTGGAAAGATCCAAAATGGGTGTCATGGGCTGGGAAATAGTTGGAAAGTTTTCTTTAACAAGGTTTCCCTATATCAATACTTGAGAAAGTAGAGACTAAAGCTAGGTCAAATTCCCTCCCTTCCATCATGGCAACAAATAGCCATAACCACCCTTGTAATCAAAGGCACATTCCTTAAATAAAACATAATTGAAAACACACAGAATTTTGTGTTACTGATGTATTATTCAATCCATAAAATGGACATTGAGGAATGGTTTTAATATTCCATCTATGGTATCAAAATGATTTAATTAATATTTTGACAGAAAATAAAGAACATACAAATGGAAACAGTGCTAAGTGTCTAACAAGGGCAAATCTAATAAACAAGAAAGCAAAGGTTATTACATGTGTTCAGATGGATTTCTATTGCTTACTTTGAAAATCTCTTTTACTGGGATGCCTGGTTAACGGTTGAGTGTCTGCCTTCAACTCAGGGAGTGATCCCCGGGTCCTGGGATCAAGTCCCACATGGGGCTCCTTGCAGGGAGCCTACTTCTCCCTCTTCCTGTGTCTCTGCCTCTCTCTCTTTGTATCTATGATGAATAAATAAATAAAATCTTTAAAAAAAAAAAAAAAAGAAAATCTCTGTTACTGCCATCACAGCTACTATACACAGCACTATCAAAATAAATGGTAATTAAGCTTTGGTTTCTATATGTATGAAGTCAATATGTTAAAGAAATGCAATAGTTTCACTTACGCTTTTCCAATGTAACATATCCTTGAAATTCCTAGAAAAAGTTTGCTATTGAAGAATTTAGTCTCACTGGAAAATCAGGGTCTGAGGATATATTGAACTCAATATATGCATTTTATTTATTTATATAAAATGAAGGGAAAGTGATATTTGTCAACAATATTAGGCAGTGAATATTGTAACCTTGATTCAGACATTGCATTTTTAAATATTACATTACAAAAGAGTGAAATCCTTTTCCTTTTTTAGTTTTTGTAAAGACATAGCATGTACTTCAATTTCCACAAAAATAAATCATTTAATGAGTATCCACTATTTAACAAGAACATCTTCTAGAAATAGAAACACTAATAATGTACAAAAAGGTCACTAGTTTTCTTTCTTTCTTTCTTTCTTTCTTTCTTTCTTTCTTTCTTTCTTTCTTTCTTTTTTGGTTTGAGAGGTAGACTTGTAATTTAAAAAAAGAAGAAGAAAGAAAGAAAAGAGCAATGCTTAGGTTTTCCACACATAATATAAACATTTACAAGGTATAGAATTAGGAAGAAGGGAATAAAGTTTCTTTTTTTCCATTATTTTTAGATTCTAGTTAGTTAATGTATATGCCAAAATTGGTTTCAGGTGTAGAGTTTAGTGATTCGTCACTTATATATAACTTCCAGTGCTCATCACGAGTGCCCTCCTTAATACCCACCACCCATTTAGCTCATCCCCCGCTCACATCCCTCCATCAATCCTCAGTTTGTTCTTAAAAATTAAGAGTCACTTATGGTTTGAAAAGAGTTTCTAACTCTATAGAAAATTCAAGTAAGGGACAATTAAATAAGTGATACCTGTTAAGTGGTTGTTGTAATGTTAATGTACTTTCCCCAAAGGGAAAGAGAAAGTGTATATACAGAACTTGAAATTGGTATTTATATGAAAAAGTAAAGTCGTGAAAATCATGAATGATGAAAATAAAACCTGCACATAATATTCAGGAACTGGTATAGTTTTTGGAAGTATTGAATGACATTAAATAGGGAAATATGGGTAGAATAGATAATATATTTTGTAGGAAATGCATTTTGGAACATTGAAACAGTTGAGGTTTTTTTGGTTTTTTTGTTTTTTTGTTTTTGTTTTTTTTTTCCCCCTCTGAGATCTTTCAAGATTTTTCTTGAACATTGTAACTTGAAAATATAGGTCACGGTGTAATGTTATTTGGTTGTCGGTTGGTTTACACTTATCCTACTTGGTGTTCTCTGAGCTTACTGGATCTGTGGTTTGGTGTCTGACATCAATTTGGGGGAATTCTAAGCCACATTATTTCAAATACATCTTCTGTTCCTTTCTTCTCATTCTAATATTCCCATTACATGTATGTTACACCTTTTATAATGGTCTCGTAATTCTTACATATTCTGTTCCTTTTTTTTTTTTTACTATTTTTTTCTCTGCTCAAGAGAGAGAGGCTCAGAGATTCTTTGTTCAATTGTATCCAGTCTAAAATATTAACATCAAAACTATTCATTTCTATTATAGTGTTTTTGATTTCCAGCATTTCTTTTGGTTCTTAGAATGTCTGTATCTCTGCTTACGTTGTTCATCAGTTCTTTCATGCTGTTTACTTTATATGTTAAAGACCTTAGCATGTTAATCATGGTTATTTTAAATTCCTGGTCTGATTAATCCAAAAATCCCTGTCATATCTGAGTCTCATTCTGATGCTTGCCCTGTGCTTTTTGCCTTTACTGTATCTTGTAATTTTCTCTTGATAGTCTGACATGATGTATTAGGTCAAGGAGCTACATAAATAGTCCTTTAGCAATGTAGTAGTAAGCTGTGGGGAGTGGGGGAGCATTCTTTACTGCTATTATTAGGTCTCAACATTCTAGTGAGCTTCTGTCTCTGGACTGTGCACTTCATTAATGCATCTCAGTATTACCTACCCACACACAACTCAGCTGGGACAATGGTGGGCTGGAGTCATTTATTTCCCTTCTGTCACATGAGAACCTAGGGGGAAAAAAATGCCTAGGTTGGGTATTTCCCTTCCCCTGAGTCAGTTCAGCTCTAATGCAATGTCAACAGGCTAAGCCCTGGTGAAATAGTTTCTCCTGAGAGCAGACCTTGTTTAGGAGAATAGAATGCTGTGGCTTATCGCAAAATAGTTTCTTTCTCCTCCCTCTGCCAGAAGCATGAGCAGATTTTTCTCTGATATTGGGTGTGAGACCCAGTTGAGTTCCACAAGGTAAAAACTCATCAAAGTGTGTCCCCTCCCCATGACTGGATGTGTATCTACATGTTGTTTTTCCTGAAGTTTTATCTCTCAGACTTCACACAGACACTCCAGCAGTTAATCAATTATGATTTGGGTTATCCTACCTTGGCAGTGGTTCCCATGGAGGTTACTGATAGTGGGTTTCTGTTTTAGTAACGTATAATTCTCTGTATCCCCCTGTTGGTCTCTCTGAGTTGGGGGGCAGCAGTTTGCCTTGAGACCTAATTTCTTTTACAGAGCAAAGAAGAATTGATGATTTTTCAGTCTGTTCAGTTTTTTATGTGTTGTTAGGACAGAGTGGTGACTTCCAAGCTCTTTACATGCTGAAACAGAAACTGGAAGTCTGGGACTTTATGTCATCCCTGAAAGTGCCCACATTGAGAAATAAATCTGATTGAATGACTCTATGCACTAGTTGTGGCAGGAGAGCTGAGTCATCTGGCCACCAAAGGGAAGCGAGTGAATTTGAGAAATGGTTCATTATGCAGTGTTATTATGGCAAAAACTAAAACATTAAGTAATGGGAAGTGTATTCTGTTTCTATTTTTACACATGCACAAAAACAATAATAGTGAAAAGTAATCTTGATAAATAGTATTTAGAAAGCTAGAGATAGATCTAAAAGAAAAGAGAAAAATAGTGTAGTCTCTTACGCTATGGATAAAAGAGACTTCAGTTAATGAAAGTAGATGGAGGAAGACAAAATAAATGAGCAGGAAAGGACTCAAAGAATTCTGAGGCTGAAGGAGTCTTGGAGAAAATTCATTTCAACTTTTTAATTTCTCACAGATGGAAATTAATAACCAGAGTTATTTGTTCTAATTATTGCTATTTAATGTCATGCCTGACCTCACCATACATATTATCTGACTTTTATCCAAGTACTTATTTTAATATATTATACTTTTTCTTAAAAGAAAACCCAGTGTCATTCAATTATTTTTCCTTATATTAAGTCACATCTTATGGAGCTATAATTAGTTGAAGCTTAGTGTTATTTTAATATGATGTTGGTTTTAATAAATGATGATACAAATATTAAACCACTCCGTGAGTGTCATGCCAATTAAACAAAAGATCAGTCCAATAAATCTCTATCTCTTCTTTATGTTGAAAATTTAAATTAAAATTTTAGTTATAGAACAAGACAACTTTGAGAGAGTAGATATAGCTTGCTTATTCTGAAAAATAAGAAAGGACATAATATTAACCAATCAGACAAACATCCTCCTCTCTCAAGAATATAATTTAAATTTTATTTAATTTTAAGTGATATAATGATTTAATAAGCCATGAATATATTGCAGAAATTTATAATATTGAAATGAACTTTGGAAACAATCAAAAAAAGTGAAAACAATGCATCTCATGAGTAAATGGACATGCAAACAAAAAGTGCTAATGATTTTAGAATACCTTTGTGATAATATCTACCCCTATGGCAACTCAGTTCAGCAGAAAAATGCAGAGTTAAAAATCACTAATGATTTTTAAATATGAAGATGGAACATGACTTCTCCATTGACATGGTTCGTGAGATCAAAATGATTGGTGGAATTTATGAGATATCTAAAAAAATGTAAATAGCAGTACTTTTCTATCCTGGCAAATATTGACATCCAGGAATTCTTAAACTGAACTGAGATAAAAGATCATAAATCATGAGTCTGTCACTCGTTCTTCCACTGTCTCCTTTCCTCATAGTCCTCTCTCTCCCTCCCACCCAATAATCTCATGAGTCTTGGTCCTATATATAAGTACTTCCATAGGATATCCTTATTATTTGCCAATATATATTTGACCACATTATTCTTTTTTTGGTCTGATCTTTTTTTCCTTCATTCTACTACTAAATTGTATTACTTTTCTCAATCTTGCTACTCTGATTAATATTGTTGACTTACATTTACATGTCTATTCCACTAATGGATCAAATATTTTACCCTCCATCCTGGATGCCAAGAATTCCCATTGACATAAATAGCACATATAATTAATCAAGGAAATAGTCATCAATAAAATAAATCATTAAGCAGAAAACAACCAAAAAAATCAACACATATACAATCAACTAAATGTAAATGAAGAATGACTAGCTCATATTTACATACGTCAGCCTAGGCTTCCTTCCAACCATTGTAACTGCTTTATTTTTACGTCTAGCTATTGCTACTTCTTAGTCATCTAAAACGTAGTCATCTAAAAACTCAGGATCATTTTAAAGCAGAAAAAGCAATTTTATTTTATTTATTTATCTATTCCTATCTATTGTTTCCTTTCCTTCCCTTCTGAAATAATTTGATCCAAAAACTACTATTTGCAGTTGGGAAAGGTAGGCAGATACCTGCATGAAGGGGTATAGTGAAGATCTCTAGCGGCCTTGTGGGAGTTTAGAGGACATGGTAAGGGAGGAGGACTTCTAAATGGAAGATTGACTTAGTGGATGGGATGCTGTAGGTCATAGGTCATAGAGGGAAGGGGAGGTGTCCCAGAGGTGGAAAGGGCAAAGTTGCATACTGGGGTGTTAGAGCAAGAATGGGGACAACAGGGAATTTGTATGGAGTAGATTGCAGATGCTAGCTACAAGACAAGATTGGTGAAATACATCAGGATTGGTGAAATAAGTCAATTTATCAACATATGTGATTTTGGGTGGGGTAATTTTCACATATCCAGTGGATCAAAGTTTCTTTTTATTTACAAACATCTTGCAGTCATATGTCTATTGGGTTGAATAATCTTAGCTGCCATTTGGGACTTCCTGCTCTTCTCCACCTCCTGTAAGGAAATGAATTTTACCCAGACTTGCCAGGATCTTGCACCCATATGAAAATGGTGCAAGATCCTCTCCCAGAAACACTGCAGCTGGATATTAGGAGGGGGAAGGGTCACTCACTGCTCCCCAGTGAAAAAAGCCCTTGGGTATGTTTCAAGTAAATCATATCCTAGTCACAGAACGGCTGAGCAAGAGCAAACATGTCACAGTGTACTATATCAGTGTTGAGAAATTGAAGAAACCACCATACAGGTAAAAAATTTGAGAGTCAAAAACTTTCAGTTAAAAAAAATGGTTTCTCAATACTTTCAGTAGAAAAGAATAATAACCTTTTAAAAGCTCTTCTCAATAACCTGCTATGCAACATCGCACAAACTCAACCTATGAAGACTCAGGGTCACTACTTTCGTCTTACCATCCATCTCATCTTTATCACTTTATTGACTTTCTCCTTTCAAATGTCTTAAATATTGAATTCCAATTTCCTCCTTAAAGACGAATTTCTCATAAAGATGCACAAACAGTTACACAATGGTTGTCTGGGAAGAATTCATTATAGTCCATTATTGAATTCACAAGGTGGGTACAAGCACTTTTGGATCAGACAAGAAAGTCTATCGAGCAAGTTGCTGCCATAGCTTCTATGTGAGAGTTTCTAAATAAAAGTTGTATTTCTGGGTAGCATGTTTTGGTATGACATATTTAAAAGCTTCCCACTATTTTCTCATAGTGCCTTTGTATTTTATCATACATACGTGAAATGTATTTTATACAATGCATAATGTTCACATCTGAAAAACAGAGGATTGGGTGGCTTTGGGAGGGAAGAGTGCAAGTAAGTATGTTTTCTTTCAATTAAAAAAAAAAAAGCCCGTGTTCAGCTCTATTGAAAAATGCGCATTACATAGTGCATGACATTTATGCTGAAATCAGGTATGAGTAATGTAAGAACGAAGACTGAGTTTTGACAGAAGATTTTGCATTTATTACTTCTTTCTAAAGAAAGGTAATGAAGCAAGAAATGGTCACAAATAATAAGAAGCAGTTGAATACACAATCTCCACTATCCTCTAAACTTTCAACCTCTATAGGGAAATATGCAGTTCTTTCAATCTTGTGTAAATATATGTAAAGCAGTCTCTATTTTTTGAAGATTCTTTCTTATATGACCTTCAAATGTCAGATGTTTTCTGGAACTTCAGATGATGCATATAATTTGAGCTTTGACTTACTATTTGATGTTAATTCAGACTCTGCTCTCATAAATGATTCATTCACTTTTACATTTCCAAAAAAAAAAAAAATACAGTTTCTTTAATTCAAAAACTACATTGAAATGAGCTGATAGGAAATTCAATCCCAGTTATGACTGAGACTGTTTAAGGACTGTACAAAAATACTAGACTCTTACACTTATCTCCAAAGTACCTTGATGCATTTTTGATCACAGTGATCAATCCATGCTGACTACCACCGGGAAATGTATTGGTCCATTTGGAAGTTCCCATCATGTTCTGGGAATCTTCTATTTTAGTGTAATTCATGGAACAAGGGAAACTTGATGATGCTAGGAAACACCTGAGGTCCAATTGTTTATGTTGCTGTCTGGTAGAAAGACACAGAGATTTCTATCCCCTTCCAAGTCAGGAAAGAACAAACCTCACTTCATATTGTCTTAAAGGCCCTTAACACTCTCCCATCACTCCATGTCTAATACATACTATTTGTTATATTTGGATTTTTTTTTAATGTAGCAACCACTAATCTAATCAAGTTCATTTGCTTTGTATATCCCCGGAGTGAAGATTATGAAAAGTCTGGAACCTGCTTGGGCTAGAAGAAGGGAAATAATAGGGAGAAAGAAAAACAAAATGCATCACTCAATAAATTACATTGAAATAATAAAAAATTGATAGGAGGGAGTTAGGAGAGTCTTCATTACTTGAACAACAATATCACTGGTTATTTATATGAACCTCCCCCCCTAAAAAAAAACAAATAATACAAGACTGTAATTAAAGAAATGCATAATTATGTTATTTTTCACAGAAGAAATTTAAAATTTCATTAATGCTGCAGAAGGCAGTGCATATAATTGCTGCTTATTTATTTTTTCTTAAATCAATCCTTAGACAGTGGCAATAATTGGAAGACTTAAGTGGAATAAGAAATAAAAAGTCATAAAATAGTCTTAGTAATATTTCTGTAATGAATATGATTGAACAAAGCCAATCTTTAGGGGAAAAACAGGAAATAGACATGGTCTCTGTGAACCTGTTTTTACTTATTATTCAATAAGCTCTTCTGAGGACAGTATTTCAGAAAGTAAAATTAACTTCTCTTAAGACAATTTAATATGTTAAAACTGTAGGTCACAAAGATCTTACATTCTTGTGGGAGAAGACAAACTTTGAATGCATGGCAGATAAGACACTGTCTGAGTGAATGACACACTCCTAAGAAAGGAAAGGGAAAGCTTAGTGATGCCTGTGATTCAAAATATTTGGGAGAGAGATGTGATGTATCCAGGAGGACTAGCAAAAGCTTTTTTGAAAGGAAACTTTTGAGCAGTGTCTTCATTGATGAGAAAGAACCATCTATGAAAACATTCAAAATCAAAGTAATAAATGTAAACGGATTGATAAAGACCTAGAAGGTAGGGTATTAGATTCCTACGGATGCTACGACAAATGACTACAAAACCACAGAACAGGATTCTTCCCCAGTTCTGGAAGCTAAAAGTCCGAAGTCGCAGGGTTAAAATCAAGGAGTCAGCTGGGCTGCACTATCTCCAGAGGCTCCAAGTGAGAATACATTCCTTGGCCTTGGCCTTGGGTCTTCCAGTCATGCTTGCCATCATGCCTTAGTGTGTAGCCCTAGCACTCCAGATTGTCTCCAAGGTTATATGACCTTCCTCTGTCCTGTGATCTAATCTGCATCTGCCTCCTCTTTATAAAGACATGTGTGATTGCCCTTATGGCTCATTGAGGTAATCCAGAATAATCACTTTATCTGAAGGACCTTAACTTAATTACAGCCACAGAGTTCTGTTTTCCATGTAAGGTAACATCCACAGGTTATGGGAATTAGGACATACACATGGAATTTAGAGGCCATCACTCACATTATCACAGCAAGGGTTCTTGAGACAGAGGGACAGAAAGAAAAAGACTGGAAACTGAGGTCTAATACATAGTGATTGCATCCAATTATTTTGTTAAGTCAGGGTAAGAGATTTGCATTGTATTGTGATATCAATTGCAAACTACTAGTGGATTAATGATGTCAGTAGATGTTAATCAAAAAGAGACAGAGTCACATGTGTTACTTGGAAAACTCAATCTGAACTATAAAATACCAGCCTGGTTACAAAAACATAAGTTAGGAATTTGTTGCCATATCCAGACACAAGTTTACTGTGGTTCAGGAGAGATTTTACCAGTAGAGATGAGGACATGTCCTCTGACCTGGAACATAATGTAGATGTGCCTGGAAGATGTATTGAAGGACTGGAGGTTAGATATAAAAAACATAAAAGCAAGCAAGTAACCCAAATCAACATATTACTTTTCAATTTGTAGTTTGAGCAACTGAGCATAAGGGGAAGCTATTTATTTAATAGAAGACTGGTAAGATAGATGGGTTTGTGGAGGATGATTCTAAATTCTGATTGGGTATTTTAAGTTTGATTTGCTGATTATATACCTAAGCAGATATTATAGAAAATACAGTTAGATGTTCAATTTTCAACCAAGAGGCCATAGGTTGGTGATACAAATATGGAAGCATCTGTAAGGATAGGAAGAGACTAGATAAAAAAAATTAATAATAACAATAATAATAATAATAATAATAATAATAATAATAATGTGACTGGGTATAAAAAGGATAGGAGATGGACAAGGCAAGAGGACCTCAACATCTCTGGCTTGGAAATTGGATGGATTTTGGTACTATTTATTGAAATAGATACTAGAGGGACAGGGGAATGGCTCTTGATCTGATAACAAAAACTTGGGCTTACTATGAATAGGTAAGACTTCCAAAAGATAGAGTAAAACTGAAGATAAAACTCCTTAAATGTGGAATCAGGGTTGAAAATATATATTTGGGATTTATTACCTCTATTTTTTCCTGCATCATACAGATGTTAAATGGCAAAACAAGAGGCTAGAGAATGATTAGATATGATTAGATATGAATAATTAAATGCGAAGACTATAAGGAGACATAAAGGAAGATCATAAGTCCCATTAAGGATGCACACTTACTCATTATTAGTCATAAATACACGATATTCTTAGATAACAGAAACTAGTAAGATCCCAATGAGACATAGAAGAGAATAGAAAAATGGCTTGGTGGAAACAATACTACATATTTCCTAAAGCTTTGTCATAATTCATTCTTATTCAAATATAAGTAAAGTGTAATTTTCTGATTTATCAAGTTTTACATTATGATTTTTACAGAGTAGAAATTTTCTTATCGGCTCCTCCCATTACCCTTGGCATTTTCTCTCATCTTTTTGCCTTTGTTTTTTTGACTTTTCAGAACATTATATTAATATTGTGATATATTAATGTCACAACACAGGCATCACAATAGACAGGCATGGAAGCTGTCACAGGGCTGGATCTTATAACCCCATCACGACCTGAGCTAAAATCACGAGTCAGACGCTTACCACATGAACCACCCAGGCACCTGTGATATATATTAATAATTTAAACATATATAGCCAGTTTAGTCAATATGCTTCTTTCCTACCCTAGCTCCAGATGTATTTCATCAGTCCTAGAGGGAAAAGGAGACAGTATTTCATAAACAATTATATTTGAGCATTTTTTCTGACTCCTGAAATATCTGATATAATGGACTTAAAGTGATTAAAAATGTATTTAGTACAAGTAAATGGTAACATATGTTCTAATATAACAGCTAATTTTTAAACACTTATGTTAACACATTTAGACTTCTTATTGATCTAATCTTTGCTTTGTTTATGAAATCATTGACTCTCAGTGTTGCTTTAGAGCCTCTCTTCAACATACCAGGTGATATATAATCCTTGGCTAATACAGTTTCCGCTACTTTACAATTAACTCACTGTATGCAGTTCTGGAGATTTCATCTAAGATGGATATTCTTTATTTTCTACCTTCTGTCTGTGATGTTCAGATTCTAGTAAATGAAAGCTTAGGAGATTCTCTGCATCGATCGCTTCTTTTACTTCTTGTGGTGAGTGGACTCTTAGATGACCCTAATGATTGCTGCATCCTAATATTCATGCCCTGTGGAATCCCCTTTTTGAGCATGGGTGAGACCTTTGGCTTGTTTCCACCAAAAATGCATGTCAAATGTGATGGGATGCCACTCTTTATTTATGTTATGTTGTAAAAATGACAACTTGTTTAGCAGAATATTTCTATCGCCTTCTTGGCTTATGGTCTTTCATGAAGCAAGCAGCCAAGTTGCAAGAATCACAGGGCAAGAAACTGAGGGCAACTTCCTCCCAACAGGTGGTTTGGCATCAAGAGTGGCCTCCAGCTGACAGCCCACAAGAACCTGAAGCCATCAATCCAAACCCCCCCCCGCCCCACACACACACACACACACACAAAACCACCTGAATTTGGCCAACAACAGTATGAGCTTAGAAGCAGATTCTTTTCAAGTTAAGCTTCAGATAAGAACCCTGGCCAAAACCTATGATTTTACCTTTATGAGAGACCCTGAAGCATGGACCAGGTAAGCTGTGTTGCCCCCCACCAACACACAGAAACTGTGAGATAATAAATTGTGTTGTTTTTAGCCACTAAGTTTTCTGGAATGTGTCATGCAGTAATAAATAACCAATATATTTCTGAACAAATTTTCTTACCTCTGCTCTGACAAATTTCACTCATGTCCTTGATTTCGTGTTGGTTGTGTATACATAAACCTCCCTAACCCTATTCTGTCCTCTCTGCTGTAGTCCTTTTAGAATTACAGGCTTATAAATCTTTAAGACAGAAAACAATAGTAATCCAAATATTTCTTCACCCTAAGCACATAATTCTTACAAAAAGACAGTCTTCTTAAATGTTTAATGAGTAATGAGGTCCTCAAATTTTTAAATGTATAGAACAGGCACTACTGACATTTGATCCAGAAATTTCTTTGGTTTCGGGGGCTGTCCTCCAACAACAAGGAAATACACACACATATATGTACATAGATATAATACACAGCAAACTTATATATAATGCATATAATATATAATACACAGCTATATATATATATGTGGATAACATAGTAGTTAACACATTTATACCTACACAAACATGAATCTGTGTATATATATTTTATACATACAGACATACCTATTTATATATATGCATATTTATATCTGTGTGTTTATATATAATCCTACTAGATAAAATTATATATTCATGAAGATGCATGCTAAAATTATGCTATATTAAAATGAAAACTATAGGCATGATTATTTTCTTAAAATTATTTAGCATCGCAAATGCCAACAGAAGTCACCATTACTGGACATTTTGTCATCCATGCCCAAAAAGAAAATTACGTTTCTATTTTAAGTCTGACATATGGTACTAGCCTTTGTGTGACAATCTTGCTCACATTCAGCATTTGTGACACCAGATTGCTGCTTTCTCTGGAATTTGAGATGACGTGAATAGTAATTTTGAATTAAATATAAGTCAGTGGGCTGTCAATCCTGAGTAGGCCTTCTATTCACCTGCTTCAAAGTCCAGATGTCAATGCCATGATGTTTAATCCTTTTTTTGTAGACTAGGATGGAAACTATTTTTTATTTTTCTTTTCCTTCTCTCCTTTTCAAATTTTAATAACTCTATGGAAGCACAGAGGCTGTAATTCATGAGTTCCATGGAGTGTTTCAGTGAAGAGCTCTGTCATTTTCAAGCTTCTAAAATAATTTTCTCCCCACTAAAGGCTAAAATAGGCATATGTATGATTTGGCCCATCCTCCTCTAGGGTTCAAAATATTAAAAGGAAGTAATGCTTAATTGTAAATATGTGTGTGTACGTGTGTGTATGAAAGCATTTTTTCCAGATTATGGTTGTGAGAATTTGAACAAATTAGAAAAAATCATTGGTGGGTTATTGCAAATATATGTTATATATTTGACCTGAGATATCAAAATGCAAGATTTTCAGTGAACTTGAGCATTCTCAAAATAACCATCTTAGGGATTCTATCAACAATCAGAAGGCAATAAATCTGGCATGTGTTTCTGCACAGCTTTGGTGGAAAAGATTTATGAAAATGTTAATGGCATTTTCAAGGGTTGAAAACTAACACAGTTAGCCTACATCTTATCCTCCAGCCATATTAAAAAAGTTTAACAATTTTCTGCATACACTTAATTATTTCTTATTAACCTATATGATCATTTGTTTTGCTATATCATCTGAAAATAAAGAATAGTTTGGTAGAGGGGATGGGGGAGTGATGGCCAAATGGGTAAAAGGGAGGGAGGGATGTAGGCTTCCAGTTATGGAATAAATAAGTCATGGAAATAAAAGGCGCAGCATAGAGAACACAGTCAATGGTATCATCATAGCATTTAATGGTGACAGTTGGTAGCTACATCTGTGGTGAGCATAGCGGAATGTATAAAGTTGTTGAATCGTCATGTTATATACCTGAAACTAATGTAACACCATATGTCAACTGGTTTCAAAAAAAATAAATTATAATAAAGAAACTGTACACAACCCCTGTTAAAATTAAATTTTCCCCAAATATGTAATTTTATATTTTCCCAAAAAATATTTAGCACATCCTAAATAAAACAGTCATCTACATAATGTCTGAATTATATATCACACCTCTAAAGTAAAAATTTTGTAGTGTCATTTAATATCCATTTAACAAAATAATAATAATATCCATTTAATACTTAAATTTTCCCAGTACCCACGAAATTCTCTTAAACTATTTTATTTTTCTCTGCCTTAAGATCTAGTTGAGACCTCCACATTATATTTAGTGATTGTGTCCTAATTTAATAAGCTGGCTATGAGAAGGGTCAACTGCCAATATCTGAAAACCCACTTGGAGCAAAGATAGTTTATTAGGTTTATTGTGATAGTAAACCACCTCGATAGATTTTGGTATTGTTTTAAAAAGATAAAATTAAGGGAGGATATTTGGATTTTCAGGACCTCATTGAAAAATCAAGAAGTTGGATGGGAGTTCTCAGTTTATGACATGAATGCTTTTCTTTTTATTGAAGAATAATTGACGTATAGTATCTTATGAGTTTCAGGTATGCAATATAGTTATACAATATTTATATAAGTCACAAAATGGTCACCACAATAAGTCTAGTTACCACATGTCACCATACAAAACTGTTGGCAAATTGTTGACTATCTTCCCTATGCTGTCCATTGCATCCCCACGTCTTATTTTATAACTGAGTCTACCTCTTTTTTTTTTTTTTAATTTTTATTTATTTATGATAGTCACAGAGAGAGAGAGAGGCGCAGAGACACAGGCAGAGGGAGAAGCAGGCTCCATGCACCGGGAGCCCGATGTGGGATTCGATCCCGGATCTCCAGGACCGCGCCCTGGGCCAAAGGCAGGCGCCAAACCGCTGCGCCACCCAGGGATCCCCTGAGTCTACCTCTTAATCTCTTTCACCTATTTCACCTGTCTCCCTGCCCGCGTTCCCTCTGGCAACCGTCAGTTTATTCCCTGTGTCTGTGAGACTGTTTCTGTTTTATTTGTTCATTTGTTTTATTTTGTTTTGCTGTTTTATATTCCAGATATAAGTAAAGTCATATGGTATTTGTCTCTTCTGACTGACTTATTTCACTTAAAATAATATCCTCTAGGTCCAAACATATTGTCACAAATGGCAAGATTTCATTCTTTTTTATGATGAATAATGTTCCTTCATAGATGTGTGTGTGTGTGAGTGTGTGTGTGCGTGTGTGTGTGTGTAGGGAACATCTTTATCCATTCATCTGTTGATAGATATTTAGGTTGTTTCCAGATTTGGGCTATTATGAATAATGCTGCAATGAGTGAACAGAGATGACTGTCTTTTCAAACTAGTCTTTTTTCTTTTCTCCAGCTAAATACCTAGAAGTAGAATTGCTGAATTCTATGGTAGTTCTATTTTTAATATTTTGACATATCTTTATATTGTTTCCATAGTGGCTGCACCAACTTAGTGGCTCCACCAACAGCGCCCAAGTATTTTTTCTCCACATCCTCACCAACACGTGTTATTTCTTATCTTTGTTAATAGTAACCATTCCAACAGGTTAAAGGTGATTTGCATTTTTTCTGGAATGGTTAGGTACCAGAAAAAGGTGATGAAGGTCTTAGAGTGAGCCTTGGTGAGCAAATTGCTAGTCCTGAGAAGTAAGCTGTTTTAATTGGTTCATATTCCTATCTTCCAAGAGCTTTTATAACTAGAGCATACAGTTAAGCTGTTTTTTTTTTTTTCCTTCTTCTTTTTTTTTTGCCTAGACCTAGAACAGTTTAGCACAGACATAGGAGAATGTGTTGGTCTCATTTCTTAGAAACTACTGATATAGTTTCAATGAATCTGGTACACAGATTCAAAAAATTCTTCCTAATAAAAGTTTTCACCAAATCTTTTCAAGCATATAAAAATATGGAATGGTGTAGTTATTACCCACCATATAAATTCAATTTTTAAAATATTGTTATATTTACATATTTTATCTACATGTCCTGAGAAAAAGCATATCTGTATATATTACAAAGATAATATCATATATAATAAAAATAACATAGCCTAAAATATAATCTATTATTGAGCATAAATTCACATTTTTCTCGGTAGTATAAAAATGAGTATGAGGCTTTGTTGATTTTATCCCAAACTAGGATATGATTTTAGTTCTTACATTATATTGGTTGTTTCAGCTTATATTCCTTTCTCTAGAACATTCTCTTAACTTCTGTGTACAATTTGCTATAAGTGTTACACTGAGGAATCATTTGAACTCATCCTTCTATACTGATATTCATGCGGAATCCTATGTAAGTACTAATTTCTTCTAAAGAATGTTTCTAGAGTAAGTGTTAAAATATGTTTTTGAATGTAGCATTATTGGATACACTGAAGAGTCATTTGAGGCTGTCCAAACCAGAATTTAATTGGTAACAAAAAATAATTAAGATCATTAGTACAGAGTTTACACTGTAATTTGTCTTTCCTAGGAGTACATGTTTTACTAAATATGAACACTTAATATATTTTAATGAAATTGTATTTCATATCCTAAGTGTTTGTAAAGCACCTAAAAACCATCTGGCATGTATTTAATTTCTTGTGGTAATACACCCATCAGAAATGTTCTAAGTTGTAGCTCATATGACTGAAAGAGATTATAAGGCCATCTCGGCAATTTCCAAGCAAATTTAAATAATTACATCTATAATATCTTTATTAAATGCCTGATGCAGAAGGGTCACTGTGAAGACAGGGGGAGGTCAAAGAGCAGCAGGTGATCTCTGTGGGTCTGGTCTGGGAAAAGTTTCCTGACCCTCTCCTAGTGGTGGAGTTTATTTGCATATTTATTTTATTTTCCAGACTTCTGATCTACTAGGTCTTCCCCAGTATTTGGGAATACAGAGTTTACTGGTCTTCACCCAGAAGCTTAAAACATTCTTTGTTTTACTTTCTTCCTCCTCTCCCCCCCTCCCCTCCCCTCCCCCCTCCCCTCTCCCCTCCCCTCTCCCCTCCCCTCTCCCCTCCCCTCCCCTCCCCTCTCCCCTCCCCTCTCCTCTCTTCTCCTCTACCTCTCCTCTCCTCTCTTCTCTCTTTTCTCTTCTTTCTCTTCTCTTCCCCAGTAAAGGAGAAGGATCCCTGGATGAAGCTCTGGCTATAACTCTCTACACCTGGGCCACTGGCCAAGGCTTTCTTTGCTTTGAATCTTTCTCAGGCCCATTGGAAGTCTGCTGTGATGAGCCTGAAAGCGGCTGCAGTCTGTTTCTGTGCCTGACGTGCCCAGGGCTTATATATCACCACCACTCTGCACTCAGCACTTAGCAATCATGTACAAAGTTGCATCCAAGCTGAAACCTTTACCTCGCCCTAGGGTTGGCCACCTTCCTTTCAGACTGAAAAGAGTCTTTCCTTGAAATTGCCTTTTCAGTTGAATTTCAGGTGGATTGGGAACTGGAACTCAGCTCTCTTCTGGGTGCAAGGAAAATTATAATTTTATAGATTGGCTACTTTTTAGTTTTTATTAGTGTGGAATCTTTGCTCTTTCTAGATTTCCATATTCTGGGCAGTAGCTGGAAGCTGTGTTTTAATCATGCTGCTTGCCTTCTTATGGAGTAAAGATAGTCATGTGTACAGTCTGGATACAAATCATTTATAAAGCCTATGGATTTGGAATATTTCCCAAATTTGGTATCTTATTTTATCATTTTCCTGAACTGTATCCTCCAAAGAGCAGAAGTTTTAAATTTCAATGAAGTGAACTTTTGTTTTTTTCTTTAATAATGTTTGCTTTTTCTATCCTATTAAAAAAAAACAAAAAAAAAAAAAAAAAAAACCTTTGCTTACTTCAAAGTAAACAAAGACTACATGGTATTACTTCTAGAACTTTTGTTACATATTCTTTAATGTTTAGGTTCATGATCCATTTGAAAAATTTTATTTATTGCTTATGAGGTAGGCATGACAATTTATATATATATCCAGCACCATGTGTTGAAATAACTATCTTTCACCACTGATTTCCCTTGATAAATCAATTCGCCATTGTATTAGTGTCCTGTGGTG
This sequence comes from Canis lupus dingo, assembly GCF_003254725.2. Lineage (NCBI taxonomy): Eukaryota > Metazoa > Chordata > Mammalia > Carnivora > Canidae > Canis > Canis lupus. The sequence goes on along the minus strand of NC_064246.1, from coordinate 83,929,990 downwards.
GACAAACTGGATAGCTTAAACCATGGAAATATTGTCTCTCAGTTCTGGAGGAAATAAGTCTGAAATCAGAGTGTTGGAGCCATTGGTTCTTTCTAAGTGCTGTGAGAGAGAATCTGTTCCAAGTTTCCGGTAGCTTCTGGTAGCCTCAGGTACACTCGCTCTGTCCTTACATCGCCTCCCCTCTGTGTATGTCCATGCCTGGGTCTGTAGTATCTCTTTTTTCCACAATCATATGGGATTAAGACACATCATCTTAACATGGTTATCTGTAAAGAGTCTATTCCAAAATAAGATCACATTCTCAGGCACTGGGGGTTAGAACTTCAATATCTTCGGGGGACATACAATTGAACTCATAATAGCACACATGTGTTGACATATTTTTGGACTCCTTATTCAAGTTTCATTTATCTATACATTTATCAGCACAATATCTTCATTTCTGCAACTTCTCAATGAGGGCTGGTATTAGATATACATTTCAGAATCATTTGGTCAAATTCTTCTCACCCATACATATACTCACAACCCTGCTGGATTTTTATTAGGATTGTGTTTAGAGTATATATAGATTGAGGAGAATTGATATGTTTATAATATTTCTCAATATAAGCATATTTTATCTCTTCATTTTTTGGGGGGGAGGATTTTCTTTCATTTATTTCAAAATGTTTTGTATTTTCCAATACACAGATTGTGGTGGTTTTTACATCACCTGATACTGACCTGATACTATTCCCTTCAAAAGAGGAAACATAATTCTCTTCTCCTTGAATGTGTATTAGACTTTGAGACTTATGTAAATAAATAGACTGTGGCTAAAGGGATGTTGTGTGACATCTGAGGTCAGAAAGAGAATAGCCCTGTGTACGTCCCAATCTCTTGGATCACACATTGTAGAGGGAGGTAGCTACCATGCCATTGCAATAATAGAGAAGCTCACGAGTGGAGGACGTAGGGCGTCTTACACCTACACCAATTAGTCAATCATGTAACACATGAATAAACAAATTATCACAGTACTTTATAGTTACTAAGATTTGAAGTGTTTGAATCTAATCTAATACACATGTCTTACAGATAGTTTGTTCAGAATGTGCCTACATTTCTATATTTTTGATACGAATGTAAATGAGATCCTGAATTTCAGTTTTCATGGTTCATATTTTGTTAAGTAGCTTTGTGTCTACGTATATGAGGAGTGTATTTTGGTAGATCTCTTTTTTATCCCTTAATGCAGCACATACTGAATTTGGCTTAATATAACAGAAGATGCAACACAAATATTACTTCATAACGCATAAAATAATTGCATTTGTACAATGGGAAGATATTTTATTTTTTGAAAACACAATGAAATCCTTTTTTTATAACAACAATATTGGCAGTATATATTAATATACTTTACTGTGTACTCAGTACTTACTCACTGAATTCTCACAAACACCCCATTCTTAAATATTTAAAAATACACACAAATAGGAAATAATATGCCATTTTACTGATAAGGAAATAAAAGCACAGAAGGTCTATAACATTTTCCCCCATATCACAAGACTAGTAATTTTATAGACAAGATTTACATGCAGATTTAGCTAAATCCAGATTCTACATCTTTACTACATTAGATTGCATCATATATTTCATAAGAAATAAAGATGCAAAAATAAAATCATACATATTTTTATAATATGGAAGCTAAAAAGGAGCTGTTTCCTTGACATCTTTTTGTCATATATCAACTTAGAAACAACCATGTTATAGTATTAGGCACTTTAAATATCTTCACCTGGAAACATACTTTTATTTCTTTATATTTTCAATGAACAACAGTTCCTTTAAATAACTTCATTAGTGTAAAGAAAATGGTAGTGTGTTGTATATGTGATATTTTTGTTTGCTATAAATAGAAAACATGACACATTTTCTCTTGGTTTTGAATGATTACAGTATAAACTAGATCATTGACAATTCACTAAATGTGCATCTCATATTTCCATCTATCTTCTATCTATCATCTATGTCATATATGTGTATATACACATATATCAGTTTCCAAAATTAGCCATAAACAACTCAGATATATTTGTTTCTATTGGGGTACTAGTAATTCAAGTTAGGGATGACTATACGAAAGGAATTACTAACTGGATTTTGAGTAATCCAGTTAGTAACTGGATTTTGAGTAAAGTTTTTGATTTTTAAAATGAGATTAAGGAATCATTTATCTTTTAGTATGAAAATTACATTAGATACATCTTATAATTAAGGTGTTTAATATACAGAAAACACCTATAATTATAATGAGAGCAGGCTATGGTCGTATAACCACAAGCACTTGTATTTAGCCTTTTACATCTTTCAGAATAATTTTAAGTCATTTAGTTCATTTATTTTTCATACTCTTTATATAAGATTGAGATATTTTACCTTGGTCTTCCTAACATATGAGTCACCCGCAAATGTGAGGTTTGGTTGGCTTCCACCAAATGAGCTTATAAAGTTTCTTCAGACACAAGAAGTCTAGCAAATGGAATGATAAAAGGGAAATTTCAGAAACAGGAAATTTATGTCAGTTGCATTTATACGTTGGCTGGGGCTGCAGTCACCTGATGGTTTGACTGGACTGGCATCTGATGGTGGCTACCTGTTGGATGGAAGCCTAGCTAGAGTTGTTGGCCAGTTGCTTCTCCAGCATGGTGATCTTATGGTACTTGTGGCTGACTTCCCCAAGAAAAATCACCACAAAATAACTAAGAGGAAGCTGCATGGCCTGTTACGTAGCCTCAAAATCACATGGGGTCATCTTGGCTGCATTCGATTAATTATAAGCAAGTTACTAATTCCAGTACAGATTTAAGGGGGGGGGGTACATGTAGCCCATATTTCTTGAAGACAAGATTATTAAATAATCTGCAGACACATTTGACGACTAACACATAACTAATTGGTGAAAGAATAAAGAGGGATATTATAAACCAAATTAATATAAGTTAGTGGCACCATGGAAGGTAAGATTTAAACAATCCAAAAGAAGGCAGGAAAGCAGAAAATAGGGGAGAGGAAAGCAATGTAGCACAAGTTAGAAAATTGACAGCATCTAAACCCTAAACATTAAATCAAATGGACTAAATGACTATGTACAACATGGAATTTGAAAATACAAAAGGAAAAGTGTGGCCAATGATATGCACTTTTAACAGACACATCTAAAAATACCTATACTGAAATATTTATTTTTTTTTAAAAGATAGAAATATTTAAAGCATACAACAGAAAAATAAAATAAAGCTGGGGTAATTATAACTACTATTGGTCAAAGGAGGCTCAAAAGCAGAAACTATTATTATAGGTAAAAATATTTCAGTGGAGAAAGATTTAACTCTCCAGGAAGGCTATAAAAGGCAGATTAAAATGCAAAAATTAATTTGTGCAATATATTTGTGCAATATACTTGAGCAATATATTTGTGCAACAGTCTAAAGAAGAAAAATATGTATAATCACATCAGTAAATAAAGAAAAAACATTTCACAAAAACTAACCTATTTAGGATAAAAGCTCTCAGAAATCTACACATGGAGAAGAACTTCCTCAAGTTGATAAAAAAAATATCATTAAAAAATGTACAACTAACACCATTTTTAATAGTGAAAAACTAGATGGTTTCCCCCTAGCATTGGGAATAAGGTAAAAATGTCTCTCTTTCCGCTTCTATTCACTATACACTGAAAGACCGAGCAAATGGAGTAGGAAAAGCAAATAATTAAAAAGTACATAGATTGGGGGAGAAGAATTAAAATTGTCTTTATTGGGATGCCGGGGTAGCTCAGTGGTTGAGCATCTGCCTTCAGCTCAGGGTGTGACCCTGGAGTCCTGAGATTGAGTCCCACATCGGGCTCCCTGCATGGAGCCTGCTTCTCTCTGTGCCTGTGTCTCTGCCTCTTTCTCTCTGTGTCTCTCATGAATAAATAAATAAAATCTTTAAAAATTTTGTCTTTATTCACAGATGTCATTTATTGTCATAATGTCATGTAGAAAATTAAAAAAAAAAAAAAACCTCCGGGAACAAAAAAATTATTACCGAAAAGGCTGGGAAATCCAAAATTTGTATACAAAAGTCAATTGCTTTTTTATATGCCAACAATGAACAACTGGACTTTGAAAGTAGAAAAAAATCACCATTTACATTAACAACAAAAATAAAATCAAATTCTTAGATATATGTCTAACAAGTTATGTATAAAATCTTTATTGTGGAAAACTACAAAACTCTGATGAAAGACATTAAATAAAATCTAAATAATTTTTTTTTAATTCCACATTTGAAGATAGGAGAAGTTAATTCAAATGTCAATTCATTCCAATTTGTTTTAGAAATTTCGCACAATCCTAATCAAAGTCCCAGAAAGTTATTATATGGACATAGACAACTGATACTAAAATTTATGTGGGATTGGTGAAAGACTCAGAATAGCCAGTACAGGGGCAGCCGGGTGGCTCACCCGTTTAGCGCCGCCTTCAGCCCAGGGCCTGATCCTGCAGACCTGGGATCAAGTCCCATGTCAGGCTCCCTGCAGGTAGCCTGCTTCCTGCTTCTCCCTCTGCCTCTCTCTCTCTCTCTCTCCCTCTCTCTCTCTGACTCTCATGAGTAAATAAATAAAAATCTAAAAAAAAAAAAAAAAAAAAAAAAAAAAAAAAAAGAATAGCCAGTACAATACTAAAAACAAAGCTGGAAGACTGACACCACATGACTTCAAGACTTTGTTTAATCAAGACATTGTGGTACTGGCAAAACAAGAGACAAATAGATCAATGGAACTGAACAGAGTACCCTAAGACAGACTCATACAAATATTGTCAGGTGAATTTTAACAAAGAAGCAGGGCCAATCATATAGAAAAAGGATAATATTTTCAAAATATCATGCTGGAACTATCAGACATCTACATTTTAAAAGAATGAATCTGGATGCCAACTTTATACTGTTTACAAAATATAATTCAAATTGGATCATAGACCTAAATGTAAAATGCAAATCTATAAAACTTTTGGAAGCTAGCACAGAAGAAAATCTAGATGACTTTGTATTTGATGATGAGTTTTCAAGCATAACCAAAAGCACAATCTACAAAAGAAAAAAAAAAAGACATAATTTAGAACTCATTAAAATTAAAATTTTCTATCCTCTGACAAAAGATACTATTAATGAAATGAAAAGAGAAGCCACCTACTGACTGAAAATATTTGGAAAACACACATCTGATAAAGGATTGGTATCTAAAATATATTAAAAAATTTATAATTCAACAATAAGGAAATAACTTAACCCCCAAAATGGACAAACAGTATGAATAGATATTGCACCAAAACTAAATATACAGATGGTATGTAAACATATGGAGATATGCTCAACATTATATGTCATTAAAAATTGCAAATTAAAACAAAAACGAGCTACCACTTGCATGAAACAGAATGCCTAAAATACACACACACACACACACACACACACAAAACTAATAACCTCAAATTCTAGTGAAGATGCAGAGCAAGAGGAGCTCTCATTCATTGTTAATGGGAATGAAAAATGATAGAGCCCTTTGGGAAGAAATTTCATACAAAGCCAAATGTACTCCTACCATGTTTTCCAGCCATCATACTCCTATATGGTTGCCCAGATGGTGTGAAAATTTATGTCCATAGAGAAACCTACACAGGAATGTCTGTAGCAGCTTACTTTGTAATTGCTGAAAAACTGGAAGCAGCCTAGATATCTTTCAATAAGGGAATGGTTCGTCTGTGGCACATCCAAATAATGGAATATCATTCAGTGATAATAAATAAATAAATAAATAAATAAATAAATAAATAAATAAATAAATAACAAACAAACAAATAAACTACCAAGCCACAGAAATGTGAGGGGATATTAAAGGCATATCGCTAAGAAACTGGTCTTCAAATGTGACATAGTATGATTCCAACTGTATAATGTTCTTGACAAGGTAGAAGTATAGGGACAGGTCAGTGGTTGGTTGCTAGGGAGTCAGAAAGGGCAGGGAGAAGGATGAATGTGTGCAGCCCGGGGATTTTTAGGGTTATGGAATAATTCTGCCCAATGCTATCATGTGGATACATCAGATGCATTTCTCAAAACCTGTAGAGCTTATATGACAAAGAGGAAACCCTAGTGTAAACTATGGAATACAGTTAGTTATAATCCATTAATATTGGTTCATCAATTCCAACAAATGTACGACTAATGCAAGATACTAGGTTAACTGTATTTAGGTGGGGAGGGCGTTTCAGAAGGGGCATCTGGGGACTCTGTACTGTCTGAAATTTTCTATAAACCTATAACTGCTCTAAAAAGTAGCCTATTCCTTTTTTCTTCTTCTTTTTTTTTTAATCACCATGGAATATTCCCCTAGGAACCCCTAGGGTTCCTCTCAAGGCTTTGAAGGCTTTAAAAGAGGCAATTCTGTGAAGTGCAGTACATGTAGAAACTCTCCCTCTGACTCCACCTTCTAAATCCCCATAGTATTCATGACAATTCCAAGAGAGGAGTGCCATGTACTTCATGCTTCCATTTTGTCCCCGGTGGCGGGCAAGAACTCAAAAAATATAAGCCAAAGAGATGATTGAAAGAATCAACAACCAATTAAATAAATGAAAAATCATCACATATTAAAACAATTGACTCTTCCTTCCCTTTGTGTCCACCACTGTCTTGTTTTCTTCCCATGTATTCAATGCCACAATCAAATTACTTACTGTTTCTTATTCTCATCCTTATTACTTTCCCAACATTCTTTTTTTTAATATTTAATTTATTTATTCATGAGAGACAGAGAGAGGCAGAGACATAGGCAGAGGGAGAAGCAGGGTCCATGCAAGGAGCCCGATGTGGGACTCGATCCTAAAACTTTGGGATCACGCCCTGAGTCAAAGGCAGATGCTCAACCACTAAGCCACCCAGGCATCCCGTTTTTCCTGCATTCCTATCTCAGTCCTTCCCCTTGTCTGGGCTGTGTGCTTTCTCATTCCTTAATCTCACCTCAAATACCTACATTGCAAATTGCTCTCTGTCCAGTGCTCCCATAGTCATAATCGTTCCAAGTTTTACTGCATCTTTTCAGCAGGATATTATAATTATTTCAGTATCTCTCCTAGGGAAGTGTGAGCTAATCAAGACCAATATAATATCTTATTTATGATGGTTTACCTGTTTCCATGGTGCCTGATTGAGTTTTAAATTAGTTCTTGGTACTATGAGTAAACTAATGAATGCAGCTGCCTTTGCATGAATCATGTCATAGAAAATCTCTGCCTCCCCACTTTAATAAAAGTAATCAATTGCAGAAAAGCTTAAGGCAGTAGGCAGGCTTTGCAGTGAAGTAAACAAGATATAATTGTCAGAAGCAAAATCATGTAACTGTGCATAGGCTTTATGCTTTCTTTAAGAAACATATAACTTTGGTTGTATACTCATGTACTTTAGGACCTTGGAAAATGAATATAATCACTCTCTAGTTTCCCTCTAAAGGACGATAATATATATATATATAGTATATATTAATATAAAATATATATAAATATATTTACATATATATATATTTTTTTTTCTTAGTTGTTGTGAAAACGAGGTAACCAAATGTAAAAGACTCCAACGATGCCTGATGCATAGCAAGCGTTCAGAAGACATCAAATCTCTTCAACATTTTCCCCTAAGATTTGGGAACAAAGAGTCAAATCTTGGCTCTGCCATTTATAAGTGGTTGATCTTGAATGATTTATAAAATCTCTGATCTTTGTTTATATCACCAACAAAGAATCATAATGGCAGCATATGGATTCTCTGCCAGCGTATGTAAAGAACCCAGCAGAATTCCTATTATATGTAACAGGCCAACAAATTTAAACCACCTTAACATGAAAAGATGTCAACATGTTGGGCTGTGGGCCCAAGGAGAACAATTGAGTAGAAACTATGGCCAGTGATCAGGATGTGTTGGGCTTTGTTGAGTTGGTCTGGCCAGCATTTGTTTATCAGCTACACGAGCCATAAAAGACTTGTGGTTGAAGATGGGGAATTGTAGAAGATTTTATTGCAGAGATTTCAGTGTGTTTACAGTTCTCTCCAGCCCTTGGAGTCAGGAAAGACAAGAGTGGTGGTTCCCAATATTGCACATTAAGTCAGGGAAGAGGATCCCAAAGAAACTATTTGGAGAAGTGGACATGGGTGTCCTGGGGATTTGGGATGGATGTGGGGAGGCCATCCCTGATGTCGAATCCAGTAAGTCTAAGGAAAGAGGCTTCACGCTGGGGGCAAGTGAAGTGTAGGCCTCCCTAGGAGTGCGCTGTGCTTCCACGAATGGATGGGCAAATAGTTGTTCCTTTGGACACCTAGTGTCCACCAAGAGAAAGATGAATAAACGGGGAGAGGATGGACTCTGTCCCAGGAGATAGCCTGAAGGTAGCGTGTGTCCCCTACTGTCCAAGGGGACTAAAGGACCATGACAATGTACTAGCCAAAAGCATGGCTAGAACCAAAATAACTGATAAATGTCCTTGCTTATATCATCTGTTTAAGCACCAATGCTAGCTGCTTTGATTATAAGAAAACCAGTCACATTAAACTGAACCCACCTCTTTTCTGTTCCTCCTTCTCCCCCACCTCCCCAGCCAGCTCACAAAACTGGTTCAGGACTAAGTTGGATGAGAGTTTAAAATATTCAATATTTACACCGGACTAAATTGGACTTATTTCAGACCACTATTGACTGGTTTAAAACCAAAACAAATAGAACGTTTATGTGATCATTGCAAATAACTGACAAAGCTAAGGGGCTCTTTTTTTTTTTAATTTACTTCACACAGAAGTGAAAAAAGAACAAATTGGCAAGACAGAAATAATAACATAGGTTATTAAATTCACACGCGATTGCATCCATTTCATTCAATGAGCCCATTATTTGTGTTCGTGATCCATCATTGATATTGTAAGAGACGCACGCATGAAACAATAAACGCTTCTTTTGAGTTTTACTCCTATACAGAGTATTCAAATCAATAAGTATACTTCATTCTGAATGTTTCACTATATTTCTACTTTACTTTTCTTGTGGAAATCTTGTAAGGTTGGGTGAGCTATGCAACAACCGGAATCATAAATCGTGTGGCAATGAAGATAGAACCCGTCAATCCTAACATGGCTACATCTGTACCGAGAAAGTGGTCATAAAAAAAAAAAAAAAAAAAAAAAAAAAAAAAAAAAAAGAGAGAAAGTGGTCATTACAATGAAATGTTGATTCTATAATCCTATTTTTGGCTTAATTTAAAAGAAAGGAAGAAGGATAGATAAAGAGGGGAAGAGGAGAGAGAGAGTATAAATTTAGGTGGTTTGACAAAAATTCAGACCCTAGAGAACATGATATACAAATGACTTTACTGTTCTTGGGATCCCAGTGCTTTTTCAATCTTATTTTCTTGTCTCCTGCTTTCTCAAACATGTGTGTGTTCATTGACAGGTGTGTATGTGCGTGAATGTATATATCTTGTGTGTATATATGTATGTTCTTTGTGGAGGTGGTATTGGTGGTGTTGGTGGTGTTGGTAGTGGGTGTATGCGTGCGTGCGTGCATGCGTGTGTGTGTTTGTGTGTTTGCATTTGGACTTTTCTCTGGGGGGTATTGCAAAGGGAAGTATTCATTCCCTTGAGAGTTACTGACATGTAAATTATTTGTGATCTTCCAATAGCATAAGTTTAACCAAACAACATTTGGTACTCGTGACTATTTAGGAAAGTTCATCTGCTACATCGAAAAAGAGGCATTCATTTTAAAACATGAATCATGCAGTTATTCCTGGTCCTTTTATTTGGCTTCTCCAATCCAAACCATTGCCGGGACATGTCTCTGAAAAAGAATGATCATTGCCTCTAATTACACACTTAATATACTGACTCATGAGAAGTTTTTGGACATCCAAGGCATCAGTGAGTCAATTATATTTCTAATCTTTATAACTCTACTAAGGCAGCGCTGCTGAGAGTCATTACTCTTGATTAATAGCAAAGCATAATTATTAGCAAAAAAAAACTATATTTCTCTTTGATTTTTAACGGCATGCACATATGCCAATTGCCACAGAGAGTTTATTGGGCTGGACATTTGGGACTTGTGGGCTGCATTTTACAGCTGTTCCAGACAGAAAAAAATCTTCTCAATATCTATATTTTCAACATAGCCAGACAACAAAGATGACAATTTACCATTGGCAGCCCTTCTGAACTAACTCCTCTTCCTTGTGCTTTAATGAAATGATATATCTTAGTGGACGGGACGGCCCCAGGAGCTGCAGTTCCCATAACCAAGCCTTTCGGAAGGAAATTGTTTTTATTTTGATTTCAAGTTCCACATTTTCTGTACCCAGAAATTTGCCAAAATAAACTTGGGGGGAAATTGTGACTTTCTACCATATTGTCTCCATCCCCCAAACTGATGACATTTAGTTTATATGGCATCATCCAATTCTCATTTGTATTGAAATGATCTACTACTGACTTTGTAACGGCAAATGAGGCTTGCAGAAAACTCCAACCAGAGAGTCATGTTCTTCTGTAAATGTGATAATTGCCCCCATTTGACTACTGATTCATTTGGCCTTCATATGGGTAATTAAGAATCACAGAACTGTGGTAATCACCTAACCACATGGTATTCTGAACATTTGCAACATCCTGTTTAAAGCATACCAATTAAATTAAATACATTCTGCAAAAGCTTTTTTTTTAATCAAAAGGTGATTTCTTTTTTTAAACTTATATTTGAAGGATGAAGGCAGCCACTCTATTGTTCCTTGCTCAAATATTTTAGTCAGTCATAATGTGATGCCTTGTTACCTAATTAATCACTTAGTTGTGCCACATTGTATAATAATGTGTGTGGAAATGGCCTCTGGTTGCTTATGTAGAAAATACAGAATTCCAGATATCGATCTTGATTTTGGCTTATTACAAGGACAATTTTACTCTTTATTAGATGTTTGTTTTATATGACTGCCTGAAGAAAAAGAAAGAAATGTTTTGCTCACAAAGGATAAAACGACCCAAGAATCCAATTGTTTGGGCAATGTTACTTTTCTAAGAGATTCTATTTGATTAGTTGGTTAAATTGATTTTGATAATGTTTCAGTTTTCATTTATGTTGGAATAATTTAACAGAACCTAAAGTTGAATTCTATTAATGCTTTGCATTTCCATGAAGCAATATTTGCAGACCTCAGCATTTCATATTCATGCATTAATAATACTACATTTATTCCAAAAGCCCAAATCTGCATTTTAAGAAGACAAATAAATGAGGGGTAGAGAGAAAAAGATGAGTGGATAAACACTCTTTGATCTCTTAACTTCCTGCCAAAATATCTCTGATTTTGTTTCCCCTTTCCACGAACGCAGGGAGCAGCAATGAGTTCAGGAATGATGATTTCCTCCAACTCCAGAGAATAAACTCTAATGGTTTTCGGAGTTTAATTCCACTCCTTTTGGGCTGTTATTAGTTTAGGGTTGAGAAGACAACCAAATTCTAGCTACTGAGACATCAAAAGATACCTTATGTGGGGCTTCTGGGAAACATTATACTAACTTAATTAAAGCAAACGTAGATAAACATAAAAAGAAGACCACTTAATTGCTTTGGGCTAAGGGATGCTGTCGTATGAAGACTCGGAGCAGTGGCAGCTCTACTCGAACAATGATGTGAACCCAAGAGAGTTAACCCAAGAAAACTTCAGGAATTTAAATTCTTCCATTGTTGAGCTGTTGAATTAAATACTCTTGAAACTACCTTCCTCCATAACTTGTATTTGGTGGGATAATTAACAACTTTAATGATTATCATATTTTAGGTGAGCATTTTATTCCTTGTAGACAAAAATAATAAACAAAAAGTCAGAGGGATCCCTGGGTGGCTCAGTGGTTTAGCGCCTACCTTCAGCCCAGGCATGATCCTCTGTCTGTGTCTCTGCCTCTCTGTCTGTGTTTCTCATGAATAAATAAATAAAATCTTTTTTTTAAAAAAAAGTCAAAGATATCATAGAAATATGGGACATAGTCTCTGGCTTACAGAGAATTTTCACTGATTCTACCCCTGGCTTCTCTCTGCTTCTGAGATGGGGCAGTGATTTATCTAATTCATATACTTTGGAAAAAAAATAACTACAAATGATCAATTCAGTTCCATATTTTCGCTCTTCAGAAGAAGATGCCACATAAGGAGGATGGTCTATCCATCCTGCCATTGGGTGGGTGAATCCATCTTGCCCTGGAGTTCAGGGTCAGGAAGTACTCTTAGGCTCTCATCCTCCACTCACATACTGCTCTATTTACAGTTGGAATTTTGACCATCATTTACTCCTCCTTTTTTTTTTTTTTTTTTTTTTTTGGTCTATCAATTAATTTAGAACCTGAGTAAAAAAACAGTGATTTTTTTTTTGTTTTGCTTTGTTTTGTTTTTTAAGATTTTATTTGATTAGAGAGAGACAGGGAGAGTGTCTCTCACACAAGGGAGGGAACAGAGGGAGAAGGAGATAGAGAGAGCATCTCAAGCAGACTCCATGTGAAGGCCAGGCAGGGCTTAATCCCTGGTCCCTGAGATCATGACCTGAGTCAAAATCAAGAGTCCAATGCTCAACCCACTGAGCCACCCAGGCACCCCCAGCATGTTCCTATGGGTGCCTTGTCAGTAGCAAGAATAGATTGTGTCAGTGATAAAAACTGAAATAAGACTCCTTCGGTTGAATTTTTGCAATCTACTCTGAACATATATATGCATTTCTTAAGTGATGGCATTGAAGAAACTGTCTCTCCCCAATACCCAATCCCCTACCCAAGTTCAGATGTGAAAAGAGATTTCCCTCATTTATCTGGCTTGATTTTTCAGATTCATTTTTTTCTTTTCCCTCTTTGTCATCTTCCTTTGTATCACAAAGTCTGTCTCTTTTATGTGTAAAATGTTCTTTGAGGATTTCTTTCTCCTTTGTCACCTCAACTACGTTTTCCTCGCTTTCTCACGTGCGCCACTGTGACAAACTCCTTTACCCATTAAAATAAATTAATGAATAGGAGATCCTGGATGTAAATCCATGGGCCTTGTTACTAACATCTACCAATTATTAGTTGTATGACTTTTATATTTAAGCTCGTGATTTCTCTGCCTTGAACACCATCCCCCACTACAGATTCTAGTCTGTGATTTTGCTCCAAGTGTACCTAACAAATTGTGCTGTCTCTCTTCCTCTCTCTCTCTCTCCAAATAAAGAAAATCATTTATAAATAAATAAATGCATACATACCAATTTTTCATTGTGTTTTTTTATGATCCTTTTTGTTCTTTTTTTTTTAATTTATTTATTTATGATAGTCACACAGAGAGAGAGAGAGAGAGAAAAAAAATAAATAAAAAAAAAATAAAAAAAAAAAAAGAGAGAGAGAGAGAGAGAGAGAGAGAGGCAGAGACACAGGCAGAGGGAGGAGCAGGCTCCATGCACCGGGAGCCCGACGTGGGATTCGATCCCGGGTCTCCAGGATCGTGCCCTGGGCCAAAGGCAGGTGCTAAACCACTGCGCCACCCAGGGATCCCCGATCCTTTTTGTTCTTAAGTAGAATGCCAAATGTCAAGTTTTTGACAGAATAAGTAAAGCAAGTTTGTCACAAATTTGTCATTAGTTCTTAAAGATTGGATGAAGCAGGAAGTTCTCATTTATTTTTTTGTGTTCTGAGTTGTACCATATTTCAAAATTTCTTACAGAATTGCTTAGGGTAGGGATCGTGGATCTCCATATTTTTTTATGTTCCCATGGTGACTGTGATGTGCACTAAGCTTCTAGCACCATTTTTCCCACTGAATGAATACTCATATTTTTTATATTGATCCATTTCAGGTGAACAGGGAATTACAGATCTCCAAATCCCAATACAGTCCAATTTCATTAAAAATATGTCATCCCTTGGAATTGTCAGTGGTGGTAGGTGGGAGAATTGCAATCAAATGTCGAAATCCAAATTAAGTCTTTCTCATTGTCACAATTCCCATATACCCAAAAGGACTGCTATAAAGATCACCTCAGATAATTTGACAGCACTTTTTAAATTCTGAACTTTTATTGTTACTTTTTAAATATTTCAAAGAAATGCTTCCAGCATGATTGTATTTCATTACTTAATCCCTTACACCCAGCGGTTAGAGCATAGAGCTAAATAAAGGCTTTAAGTTTTGTCCTCAGAGGAACCTGACATTCAGGAAGCTTTAATGTTTCCAGATCTAGAACCTAATAAAATTACTTTACCTCTGTGACTTTCGATTGTCTTATCCTTAGAACTCTAAAACCAATCATAGGACTATCAATATGAGACAGCATCATACATTTAAACTATTTAACTCTGTTCCAGATAGGCAATGAATGCATAGAATTAATAAATAATATTCTTTAAAGCTGATAATGTTGATAAATCTTCTCATACATGTTTCAAAATCCTCTAGTCCCACCTTATCTGTTTTACAATCTTCTCAGCTTATTGATAATTAACATTAATCTGGAACCACCCTTGTGGTTCTTTTTTTTTTTTTTCCCCTTAAACATAACTCTAAGCTATTGAGAATTAGATGTTCTTTTATTTTTATTTATTTAATATTTTATTTATTCATTTGAGAGAGAAAGAGAGAGCAAGAGCTGGAGCAGAGGAAACAGGAGAGGGAGAAACAAGCTTCCCACTGAGCAGGGAGCCCACCTCGGGGCTTAATCCCAGGACCCTGAGATTAAATCAAACGCTTAACTGACTAGGCCATCTTGGTTTTTTAAAAGCAATCCCTACACCCAATGTCGAGCCCTTACTCACTATCCCAAGATCAAGAGTCCCATGATCTACTAACTGAGCCAGCCAGGTGACCCTGGTCATGGTAATTTATGATTTGGTAATTTAATAATGGTAATCTCCAGGACTTGTAAGGATGTTGCATCAGGAGGTCACAGGTAAATGGAGACTAAAGGTGTAGGGGCCTGGAGTTCTGCTTTTATGGGGTTTGAGGTTAGGGGCCTACAGGGACTTAAAGCAAGGGAGGAGAAAAAACAAGGGGCCCAAAGGGCCTGCAGAGTCAGCTATTGAAATTAACCGAGATCTCTAACAAAAGACTCAGTGGTGGGGGGTGGCCTGACCTTTTATCAAAGCAGCTGTGAGCAAAGTGTTTATTCAGATGGCCATCTTTGAAAACTTAACACAATTATTTGCATTACAAAAAAGAAAAAATAAAAAGGAAGAAACACTGTCAGAACTTACACTGCTCTATCCAAATCCGTCTTCTAAAGATTTGCAATGAGAATCTTAAATGTTAACCTATTAAGTTTCACCATTAACCCTAAAGGGCACATTCATTTGGATGCTATTTTTTTTGTCTTTTTCTGTTTTTAAAACGGCTTACTTCCCACTACATATATTAGCAACCAAGTACTATGAGAACCTGCCTGCTAAATATTTAATCATTTTGTGACTTCTTAAATTTATTTATTAAATATTTATTGAATATGTATTATGTACCGACCTTTTCTGTGATAAGCACTGGAAATAAAGCACTTAGTAAAATAGAGGTAGTAGGTATACTCACTTTACTATGGGAGAAAAAAATAATCTCATAAAATTCGAAAGACAGAAAGAGGCAGGTAAAAAGCAGAGAATATTGTTGTGTGAGTGAGTAGGAGGGTGTCAATCCTGATATGTGGTCTGGAATAGACATTCTAAGAACTCAGTGCTGAGGGAGAACCAACCACGTAGAGTAAAGGAAATAGGACTTCCGGGGTGGGGGGGTGAAGAGAACAGGGTGAGAGGACTTTACAGAATCACTTTGTGATTGAATGAATACATCAAATGAAGACTGGTCTCTTCATTTGATGAAGCAGAAAGTGGGGCTGCAGAAAGAAGCAGATAAGAACCTAGATCATGTTGAGGTTGTTAAATGTTAAGGATGTCATAATATCTGGGACACCTGGGGGGCTCAGTGGTTGAGCGCCTGCCTTTGGCTCAGGTCTTGATCCCGGGGTCCTAGGATCGAGTTCCGCATCAGGCCCCCTGCATGGAGCCTGCTTCTCCCTCTGCCTGTGTCTCTGCCTCTCTCAATTTGTGTCTCTTATGAATAAATGAATAAAATCTTAAAAAAAGAAGTCACAATATCTTTATAAGTTAAGTGGAAAGCCACTGATACATTTAAGTATTGCAGAGACCAGTTAGGAGGATGTTGCATAAGTTCAAACGAGAGATGGACATGGAAGGAAGTGAAAAATATAAGGGTATATCAATATATTGGTATCCCTGGCTAAGTGAACTCTGACCCTCTGAATCTCTCCTGTAACAAATTTGAAATAATGCTTGCCCCCTATGCACAACCGCTATTGAAAACATGCCATAGTGAATTTGAATTTGTAGGTTTTATGAACTGAGTGTTTGTTTTCCCCCAAAATTTATATATTGGGGTCCCAACCCTAAAGTCAACTCAGGAATCTTCAGAACTGCCACTTCCACCACAGACCCAGGGCCAATGCTGTTTCCTCCTCAATTTCCAGAAGTGGGACCACCTGTCCTGTTTCAGTGACTGAGGAAGATCCTGCCCAGGCAACAGAGACAAACTGCCTTCTTTCCAATTTCTTCCTTTGGAATGGGCATGTCTGTCTTCTTCTAGTCCCACCATTTTATTATAGAAGCTCATAACTTTGCTGGTATCGCAGGTTCAACAGCTGTAGAGGAATTTTCAAACAGGTAAATCATACCTTGAGTCTCTCACATATCTGATTAAGATGACATTTTTTTGGATGAGACTTCAGAGTTTTAAAATTTAGAGTTGATGCTGGAATGAGTTAAGAATTTTAGGGCTGCTAGGATGAAATAAATGTATTTTGCATGTGAGGATATGAATTCTGGTGAGCCAGGGGAAAAATGTCATGGACCAAATGCGTCTTGCAAGGTTCAGATGCTGAAGCCCTAACCCACGAGGTGACTGTATTTGAAGATAGGGTCTTTGTAGAGATAGTAAGTTTAAATGAGGTCATAATAAGGGTAGAGTCATCATCCAACAGGATTGGAGACTTTCTAAAAAGAGGAAGAGGGGCTCCTGGGTGACTAGTCAGCTAGGTGTCTGCCTTTGGCTCAGGTCATGATCCCAGGGTCCTGGGCTCTAGCCCTGCATCAGGTTCTCCACTCAGTGAAGAGTCTGCTTCTCCTTCTCCCTCTGCCTGTCTCCTGACTCATGCTCTGTCTCTCACATGCTTTATCTCAAATAAATAAATGAAATCTAAAAAGAAGCAGAAGCAGAAGAAGAAGGGGAGGAAGAGAGAGCAGGGCTTACTCCCTTTCCTGTGCACAGGGCAGAGACGTCATCCGAGGACACAGTGAGAAGGTGATCATCTACAAGCCAGGATGAAGGCTTTCACCAGAAACCAACCCCTGTGGCACCCTGATCTCAGATTTCCAGTCTCTAGAAACTGTGAGAAAGTAAATTTCTGTTGTGGAGGCCACCCAGTTTATGTTCACCAAAACACCTAGTTGTGCACATGTTTGGGAGGCAGTATGTAGACTCTTCTGCACACATAGCGTCATTCTACTCCCTGTTGGAATCAATCTCATGCTTAGTTCTTTTTTTTTTAAGATTTTATTTATTTATTCATGGGAGACACAGAGAGAGAGAGAGAGAGAGAGAGAGAGAGAGAGGCAGAGACACAGGCAGAGGGAGAAGCAGGCTCCATGCAGGGAGCCCGATGTGGGACTCGATCCCAGGTCTCCAGGATCAGGCCTTGGCTGAGCCACCCGGGCTGCCCACATGCTTAGTTCTTAAAATATTCTTATTCATTGTAGCTATAACCTTTTTCACACTAATAAAATATAAAAATAACTTCTCAGCAGTTATAAGAGTCAATGAAGAAAGCAAGCCTAAGAACCATAGAAAGGCTCATACATCAGGAATAAGTTCAACAGGATAAATTACATTGGAACAATTTAAACCTAAAAATCTAAAGCTGGGAATACATGGGACCCAACTTACCAGTAGGTGTTTTCCTATGTGAAAAATAAAGAAAATTATTAGGTATTTATTATAGAATAATGGTTATATGGATATTTTAGGGTGTTTTTTGCTAGCCAGATCATTTGGGGTCTTTGGATAGATTCATATAGCATTATTATTTTCCTTCTTTAAAATAAAAAAAAATTGGGGGGACGGGTCAGATGGTTAAGTCTTGGAGTCTTCATTTCAGCTCAGTTCATGATCGCAGGGGTGTGAGATACAGCCAGAGTGGGGCTCTGCACTTAGCACAAGTCTGCTCGAGTTCCCTCTTCCCTTCCCACTGCACGCCCATTCTCTCTCTCTCAAATACATAATAAATCTTAAAAAAATAAAATAAAATGACGGAATGGAACATAAGCCCTCATGGTCCAAAATTTAACTATTTAACTCTTTTTCAAGGATATTTCTGATTCATGTAATGAAAGAATCCTATATATTAAAAATAGATTGTGAAAAGCTTTCTGACAGATTACATGAAGAGTTATCAATGAGAAGATTCAACAAAGACTTTTTAGAATTTTGTCGTTTGTGTATGTGTTTAATTTTCTATTTGGATTGGACCAAACAGATGGTGGTTCTCTATGCTGAAACAGATTTCTGAGGAAAAAATAGTTTGGTGGGGGGTTAAGGTTCTCTACTTTGAGTGGCGCATATAACATACATTTCTCTGCTTCCCCATTTTCACTGCCATTGTTTAGGGATTTACTGTATCTTCTTGCTATTTATTAGGACTTCAGTCACAGCTTCAGTTGTCTAAGTCCCAAGGTTCAATTCTTATTATTATAGTTTTTGTGTTTGACATTTGAATTCCAGGTCCAAGACCTCGTAGCTCTGTGAATTGAAAAAGCCATTTAATTGCACTGAAACTTAGCTTTTTTACATGAGATGGAATAAAAATGACCACATTGCAGTTGTTAGAAGACAATATATAAATTCACCAATTTTAATACCTGTTGTATATTTGCAGTATTAGTTTCCATGGAAAATATTTTTTTTTCAGTCAACCATTTAAATCCTGAAAGTATGTATCCCTCCATTTTGTCTTCTTCTTACCATAACCCTTATTCTCTAAAATATAACAGTTGTGCTTTTCTAGAGTGTCTAGTATTAATTATCTAAACAATTCATTTTGGCTTTCAGGAATACATGTCCTTAGATGTTCATTCTATTGGATTACAAAGTTATATCACCATATTAGGCTACAGTTCAGTTAAAAATCAGTATTTCCCCCTCATATTCACATATTGTAAATAGCTTTGCTTAAAGGAATGCTTATAATCTCAAATGACCGATGGTGAGGTGTCATTTTATTTTCCATTACATACGCAGAAAGACAATCATGAACTTCAACAAAATTGTTTCCAGTCCCAAAACGAGAACTGAGGCAGCTATTATGATTTCTTCAGAGATTCAAATCTTGTTCATGTGTTAAGCATGGATAAAGACAGACATGTTTTATGGACCTAATCTCAGGGTGAACAGAAAATGCATAAATAAATAAATAAATAAATAAATAAATAAATAAATAAATACGACTAAAAAGGAGATGACATAATTGGTGAGAACTGGAGAAAGCCCTGGGATTTCCTTCTTTGTAAATGGTACCGTGTAGTTTGGAGCAAATTCTTCCCTTCCCTTAATCTCAGCGTTCAAGGAACATAGTTTGGTGAAGAAACGCAAGTGGCACACAGTGAAAATTCAACAAAGGATGCTACAAACATTGAGCTTGCAGTGTCTCCTGGAAAAGAGGCCAGAATTCTTCAGCAGTACTGTCTTAATGCTTTCCTTAAGGGAAAATAATAAATAAGCAAACAAACCAATAAAAGCCGAAAAAAAAACAAAAAACAAAAACACCCCACTTCCTGGTTTCATGTCACTGGCTTAGATCTAGTTTGCATCAGAGACTATTAGTTGGAATAGGAAATAAAAACTTTGGAGGAAGAAAAGCTTCTGTTACTTAAAAACTCTGTTGCAGTTATTTTCACATGACAGTTACAGGAATTTTAGAAATGCAAGACAATATGAATATTTCCTCTACCACCATTCACATTTTTGTGTTTCCATCTAAGCTTTTTTTCTAAGCATGTAATTTATTTTTAATGTAACTTGAAATGCTGAATGTTTGCTTTTACGTTTTCCAGATTTCTTATGCATTTTTAATAAAATGACTTTCTATTTGTTTCTCTTATTTTATAAGCATTATATAAGTAATGCATAATAAAATACAAAGCACATTCTACAATGAAATTATAAATATCTCTGGGAATTTCAGAATATTTTATGAAATATATCTCTACTAATGGAATGAAAGGATATGCTCATCACTTATACTCCATACAAAGTGTAATGCTATTCAGCTCATTAGTTTTTGTTATTGCATTTTCAATATAGCAACAAAAAATACATACCAATATACACATAATTAATTAAATAAGTATGATATAGTCGTATTAAGAAACATTAGTCGACAGCTGAAACATATATAGATAAATGTGTATTCATATGAGTATTATTCCTAACATTTATATACTACTATACAATAGTGATGGTGCTAAGGACTTTACTTACAATAACGTGTTTAATACTAACAACAACCATAAAATATGAAGACTATTTTGTCACTAAGATTATACTGCTTCTGGAATCCATGATTTGAACCCAAGCTCTATGACTCCAGAGCCAAAGCTCCTAATAACTCCTTTTCTATACTCATACAATGCATGTGTAGAAAAAAAATAAAATAGCATGACACAATTAAAATTATATTTTAAATTTTATTTATTTTAGAGAGTTGGGAGGGGCAGAAAGAAAGGGAGGGAATCTCTAACAGACACCTTGCTGAGCATGGAGCCCCATGTGGGGCTCATTTCCACAACCCTGAGATCATGGGCTGAGCTGAAAACCAAGAATCTGAGGCTTAAGCGACTGAGCCACCCAGGTGTCCCAAAATTATATTTATATCTAAAAAGAGGAAGAGGAGAGAGAAAGAGGAGAGGGAGGAATGCATAAGGAAACTTTTAAAGTTTAAAAAAAATGTTCCCCAAATATTAATGGTGGAGACATATGGATGGTGAAGTTTATTCTGATTTTTAGCTTTATATTGATGTGCCTTAATGGAATTTTGGACAATTCCATTAAGTGCAGCTGGACCAATTGAAAACCGACTGATATACCATGTGGATAAGGATATTTCCAAACACTCAGAGAAGAAAGGAAGGATTCTCTAGGAGGGAATTTAGCCACAGGATTCAGAAACACCGACTGCAAGCCTGTGATAATGTTTTTCAAACACTAGATAGTGTCCTCAACAGAATCTCAAGTTCCCCAGGGAAATGACGAAGCGAGCCCACGGTTTGTATGCAAAGTAAATGATTACAGTTGTTTAAGTTTCTACTTCCTGTGATTTGTTTTACCTCACTTTTGTAAATTGAGTTGTGCTCCCTGCCTAATTCATGTGGTGAAGTCTCAAGACCCAGCACTTTAAAATGTGTGGGAAATATCAGAAAGGGAGACAGAACATGGAAGACTCCTAACTCTGGAAAACGAACCAGGGGTGGTGGAAGGGGAGGTGGGCGGGGGGTGGGGGTGACTGGGTGACGGGCACTGAGGGGGGCACTTGACGGGATGAGCACTGGGTGTTATTCTGTATGTTGGCAAATTGAACACCAATAAGAAATAAATTTATTATTAAAAAAAAGAAATACATAACTTGCCTTTTCCCTTAAAAAATGATAGGAAATATTAATATACCCAGCCAAAAAGTTCTATTAATAAAATCTGTAATGACAATAACTTAAAAAAATAAAAAAATAAAATGTGATTGTAATGGAGAATTCTATGTGTCAACTTGACTGACCTAAAGGATGCCCAGGCAGCTAGTAAAACATCACTTCTGGGCGTGTCTGTGAAGGTGTTTCTAGAAGAGTTTTGAATCAATAGACTGAGTTAAGAAAATCTTCCTCACCAAAGCACAAAGGCATCATCCAATCTATTGAGGGTCTGAATAGGACAAAAAGGCAGATAAAAGGTAAATTTGCTCTTTGGTTGAGCTGTGACATCCATCTTCTCCTGCCATCGGATGTCAGCTCTCCTGGTTCGCTTGCTTTAGCACTTGGACTATATTACACCATCAGTTTTCCTGAATCTTGAGCTTGCAGTTGGCAGATCATGAGACTTCTTAGCCTCCATAATAACTTTCGATAAAATCATCATCTCTCTCTCTTTATCCCTTTGGCTCTGTTTCTCTGAAGAACCCTGACTGATATGGTGACCATAACCATATTTGGAGATAAGGTCTTTAAATATGTGAGACCATTAGGGTGGAGCCCAGTTCCATTATGACTGGTATTCTGATAAAAAGGGGAGGACACTGGGGATTGGAATGCAATTAGTTTTTAACATGATACCCAGAGGTCAACAAGGAGGTTGTCATGGCCAGCTATCTGGAAAGTGCGAAGCCTGTCCAGACAAGCCCAAGATGGTGGGGTGCCATGAAAGGAAATTCCTGACCAAATAAGGAAGAAAAACAGGAAACCCTGCATCTCCACCTCAAGTAATAAATTTTCCATCTTCTAGTTAACTACTGTCCACAAAAAAAATAGAAACTCAACACTCAGAGTGCACAGCTCTGGCTCTTGCTCTCTCTCAAGACTCTAGGGTATACTTTTACTTTTAACACATTTTCCGCTTGTGTGACAGCACAGTGCTAGTCCACTGTCTTGCATGTCTGTCCTTGAATTCCTTCCTTTGATAAGACCAAGAACCTTCAGCAACACCTTCAGGGTGGGCTGGATCAAGGCGCCAGGGCCCAGGGTCTCCTCCCTTCATTTGGCAACACAGAGAGATGTACACACAGATGAGACAGTGAAGAAGCAGCAAGAGGGTTGCCATCTGCCAGACAGAGAGAACTGAGAAGAACACAACCCTCCAGGCACCTTGATCTTCAACTTCCTGCCTCCAAATTGTTAAAAAAATAAATTTGTGTTGTTTAAGCCAATCTGTTGGTGGTCTTTTGTTGTAAGAGCCATAGCAAATTAATACGAATTCTCACGAATGGAATTCACGTTACTTGAGGGAACTTTTTCTTCTTGTACACCCCATAGAACATGATATTGAACTAAGAACATTGAATAA
The DNA here is from genome assembly GCF_003254725.2 of Canis lupus dingo. Classification (NCBI taxonomy): domain Eukaryota; kingdom Metazoa; phylum Chordata; class Mammalia; order Carnivora; family Canidae; genus Canis; species Canis lupus. The sequence continues at coordinate 83,906,748 of NC_064246.1, read as the reverse complement.
ATACTAGTTGATTAAATTTAGTTCTAGAGGAATAGTTCTCAGATACAGTCTCTAGATTAATCATCAGGATTGATACTGGAGAGCTAGGTTCTTGTCTCACGGAGTTGAAGAATGAATCTCATGGACAACTGACAGTGGGGAAAGCCATAGAAGTTTATTAAGCAGAGATGTAGAGAAAGCTCTCAGAAGTGAGAGGGGTCCCCACAGAGCTGCCCTGAGGGATTTTAGTGGCCATCTTTTATTGAAAACGGACTGGGAAGCTTGTGGCCTTGAGATTTTTGTGCTGTCTTGATTTGAGCAAGGACTACTGAGAACATCCTTAATGACATTTCTCTGTGGTCTGATGACTTTCTGTGATTGCTTGGTAACCATCAAAGGGAGATCCTCCCTAACATTTTGGAGCTAGGGGGCCAGGCTTATTTTTTTTTTTTTATTATTATTTTTATTATTTTTATTTTTATTATTTTTATTTTTATTTTTCTCTGCTTTTGCTGCCTTAACTCTTGTTTCCCTGGGAGGGGTAGGAGCCTGGCTTTGGGCTTTTTTGTGTCCTTGGGATTAATGGGAGCCCACAGATTTCTGGGAGCCTGACTCTGGGCCTTTCCCTTATCTTTGCCTGACTAGCCCCATCTGACCTTGACTCATTCCTATTTCAGTATCATATGGAAATGTTTTAGAAATGCACATTTTTGAGCCTCAAGACACTATAGAATCAGGAACTCTGAGGAGGATGGATCAGTCTGTTCAACAAGCTCTCCAGGTGATCTGATGCACACTAAAGTTTGAGAACAAGTGTTTCAAATGTCTTGAGCTAGGGACCAGGCATGTGACATGCATGAGTAATGTCGCCCAAATGCAAGTCAAGAGGAAAGGTCAGACATCTTAGCAAACTAAAGAAGGCATGTATCTCCACCGAGGTCAAGGTGAGACAATCCCACTAGCTAATATGAAATGGTCTTTATTTTTCTAAGATATACAAGCAAAATGGATTTGTAGTTGGATACTTCATGAGTTTCAAATGCTGGTAGCCAATTCTAATCATTGTTGGCTGACCAAATAAAACATGCCTTCAGGACAGTTCCATCTTGCTGTAAACTCTAATTAATATTAAAGGGGTTTGGAGGAAAGCAGAGTGAGAAAACACTTATTTCCTTTTTTGTCTGTAAGGTTTCTTTTTACTAGGTTCAAAGAGAGGAAGAAATTAAGGAAATTTGCTTTGTGCATGTCTCATGATTTTTATATATATTGGCATAGAGATTTCACTATACCATGTGCATACAAGTTCTCGTTCTGAACATATACTCTTGGAGTTTCCACTGTTCTTTGTTCAGTGCTCTGATCATCCCAGAGCAGAGTCTGGATTTGGCTCATTTTTGATCAAGGCAGGCATATCTTTAACTGCATGTCTCAGGTGGGCTGAGGTCTGTCTTAAGAGCCCTTGCTGCACGGAGCGGCATTCCCACTGCCATCTGTGACTTGTATGTGGGGATTTAAAGATGGTGATGTGCTGACTGGGACAGTTTCTCCTCCACTGACCATCTGCCACAGGTGCTGGAAACAGCACCAGCAGTATTCAATCTTCAGATGAAAGGTTGAATTAGCTGGCATGAGTCTCCTACTGAATTGTTGGGACCACTGAGCAAATGCCATTTCCTACTGCAGAACCAAACCTGGTGCCTTAGATGTGTTGTCTGCTTGTGTGAAGGAATTTTTTTTGGGGGGGGGCACCATTTTGAAATGAATACAGAGAGGGATGAATAAAAGTTTATTAAGTTCTCAATGGTCATGAAGAAGGAACAGTTTGCAGGTATACTAAACAACTTGTGTTCGCCCCTACCTCTACCCTTGTTTCTATCACAAGACTATAGCTGAGAGTTTGAAGATGACGCTTTTTCCTAAAAATACTACCATAAACATTGGCTATTGTTGGAAGAACATAACATGAAGTCACCTCAAGGAAAGGATACAAAGTGCAGGCTATCAAGTAAATCTACAAAATAACTACATTATGCCTAAATAATAATAAATAATTAGAATGGTTCAAATATGACAAATTCTTTAAACCAGTGGAATCACATATTCAGTTTTTTTTTTCATTTTGGATAAATTTTATTTTATAATCTGATTGATTAAATTTAGAAACAGTCTCATATTAGTTAGACACTGGGAAATTATGATCTCATGATGAAGGTGAAAATATTAGATTAGAGTGGCAAGCTACAGATCAAAAATATGATAGACTTGGGATTCAAACTCTATCCTATATTAATCCAAATAATAATTGTGAAAGTCTTTTTCTTTGCAATTAAGTCATGCATTCCAGAACACACAAATCCCACCAGAGTCTGATAATTTTAGATGACCTATAACTCTATTAATCCATTTTCATTTTCATCAGTAGATTCATCTCTTACAAGGCTACTCTAGGGCAGCCCGGATGTCTCAGTGGTTTAGTGTCACCTTCACCCCAGGGTGTGATCCTGGAGACCTGGGATGGAGTCCCATGTTGGGCTCCCTGCAGGGAACCTGCTTCTCCCTCTGCCTGGGTCTCTGCCTCTCTCTCTTGTCTCTCATGAATAAATAAATAAAATATTAAAAAAATAAATAAAAAGGCTACTCTAAATACTCCTCATCTGACTAGAAGGGAAATCACCCCTCTTTCAAATTCCAACAGGCTTTTCTAACTATACTCCCTGCTCTAGTTTTCTTTACAGATGTCAGTCTTGGTTTAGTTACTCTGTTTCATTTCCAGAAGATTTACTATTGTGGAAGAGAGTGAACATGAGATTAACATCTGAGCATGTAGAAGATGAGAGAGAAAACAGTTCCTCAATTTAACAGATCCTCATACTTGGTTCTGAAGTTTGAGAGCATATAGGATTTTTAACCTATAAAAATTTTTCTATGACATTTGTCACATTTCTGAAGTTTTTGTTACTCAACTGCTGTTAACCTGAAATCAGCATGTGTCAAAGCCCAAAAAGAGGAGCAAGTTCAGTTGGGATCCTAAAATAGCTGAAATTGGATGTACCTGGACTTGCCATTGTTGAGACAGAAAGGTTCCAAGGAGGAAATCAGTCTCTGTAATCATCAGGACTACATGATATACTCTAAACTTTTACATCTCAGGCAACAAAAAGGTTCTTTTATTTCACTTTGTCAGACATAGTGGTGATTGAATAGATCTTTAATATTTAATCCACAAGAAAATTTAAAAAAATAGTACTTTGTGTATCACATGGGTTTTTCTTCTAAAACCTGTGATCTTCAAATGTTAGTTTTCAGTAGCCTCTCAAGCAGTCCTTTTGAAGTTTGCCAGTGTATGACTAATATGACTTCTCTCCTCTCCTTTAGGTCATGAAGTTTCATCTTTCTAAATTAAGGGTCACCTGAGTACACTCAAAGGTCTTGGAAAGGATTTATGGTTTACTCATGTAGAAAATAAGTACTTAGATTTTGATATTTTAAGAAGTTATGTGACAGACTCAGCCTCTGGCTTCTCTCAATGGCATTATTATAAAAAGCAAATTCAAGATTATAAATCATGAGGCTTAGTCTTTTTTGTCACCACAAGTCCTTGCATTCACTTCTCTTTCAGGAGCAAGGAGTGGGAGTTCTAGAACTTTCTCTTTCATGATCTATCTCAGAAATTCAGTGCCAATCATTTCTCCAGTCGAGGTTTAGTCCAGTCATGATAGTATCTACCTCTTAGGCTTATTATAAGAATTGGGTGTGATTTTACATATAAAATCCCTATTGAAACAAAGTAAGAAATCAAGAAATAGTAATTATTTTTTTTTACAATTTCTATCATTTATCAGATATAGCATCCTCTGCTCCTTCAGAATAAGACTATGTTACATTTATCTATCCTGCATAATGACCTATCACCAAAGAACAACTATTTTAGTTCCTTATGATTTTTTTTTTGTTAATTAGGAATCCAGATAAGGCAGGGAACCAGTGGCTATCTATGTCTTCTCTTTAGTATCTGAGATGTTGTTTGGGATGATGTGAATGGCTGCAGTCAGCTGAGGTCTCAAGACTCAGTTGGGGTCTCAGTACCCACTGCTGTCTAGGTTCCTCAGTTCTGTTCCTTGTGACATCTCTGTGGAGTGTGATTGAGCTTCCTCACGATGTGGTAGTCTTGGGAAAGTGGAATTTCCTACATGGTAGGTGGCTTTCCCCAGAAACTGCTGGGCTTCTTATGCTTCAACTACCAGACCTGAAATAACATGAAGGGCACATACTTGCAACTTGTAGAACAATAAGTCCTGGAGATAGGATACAACAATATTATATTATAACTATCAAACTTGATTAAAAAGACTAGATATTAATTATCCTCACCATAAAAAGAGAAGTGATAATTATGTGACATGATAGAGGTGCTAACTCTCACTACAATGGCAATCATATTACAATATATAAATGTACCAAACTAATATATTGGACACCTTAAATAGATACAGTGTTATGTCTCAAATATATTTCAATTAAAAATAAATAAACAAACAAATAAATAACCAGATCCAAAACTGGCCCATCAGCAGTGCCTTTCATTCTGTCAAACGAAACAAGTAACAAGGCCAGCCCAGATCTAAGAGGAGTTGAGACAGACTCTAAGTTGACTGAATATTTTTTTGCATGTAAGCACACGAAGGGAAAGAAAGGATGGTGGCTGTCTTTAGAGTATGTCTCCCACAGTCTTCTAAACCTACGGATTTGGTCAACAATTAAAAAAAAAAGCAAAATCTTTTATATTATTTGGAAAAAAAAACCTTAATTCCTTTGAATATCACACTGAAGCTATCTTAGAAACTATAAGAGATATAAGTAAATATTTTTTCTGAAAAATACAGCAGATGACCAGATAGAAAAAATATTTCTCATCACATAATTTCATACAAAAACTCACATTATATTAAAATAATACAAATGTGTTTTTTTTTAATTTGTATAAATACTTGGACACATGTTAACCTAAACTACATTGATTAATAATATTTTCAGTATTTTTGAATACTGAAATTGAATTATAAGTCTTTCAGTCAAAAAAAGACCACAAAAAAGGAAGGAAAAATAAAATATAAATTGGAAATTCATATCCTTGTCTCCTCTCAGAAAAGAACATAAAGTGAAAAGGGATACCTAATGCTCACTCAGCTGGTCGAAATCCACTCTGGCTTTTGCTGTATTTGCATCTCATCTATCTGAATGTGATTCTGTTGTTAGGGGTGCATATTTTTGGTGGACTGTTGACTGTAAGCAAAGGAACTCCTCAACTGATTCTTATCTAAAGAAAAAATATTCTAACACAGAAGAAAAAAATTAATAGACATATTACAAACAGTACAGAAATTTCCTATAAGGAATATTCCAAGAGATTTTTTTTCCAAAGAGATTTTTTTTCCAAAGAGATTTTCAGAGTGATTTTGACAATTCTTCATTCATTACTCAAACTTAGAAGCCAATTTCCATTATTATATGATTCTGTAGAACTTCAGTAGCTAACTGTACATTTATAAATTAAAAACTATGATTTATTTTTATGTTTTTTTTCTATTTAGTAAAACTTAACCTTCCTTATTACATTTCATTGTTAATTAGTTTTCAAGGGCTCATTAAAATACTAAATAAATAATAGTATAAGTGGTGTGAATATTTCATATACTTGAAACACTACAATAAATCATGCATTTCCTTGAGATAATATAGTTTTAATTTCTATTCCTGGCATTGAAGCTACTCAACATTTCATACATTGTTTCAAATTTAAAATTGCATTGATATGGGAAGAGAGATAACTATATTTATTAATCTTTTTCAAATATGTTCATTTTAAAAGCTTTAAAGTGTTGCTTATTCTGAAATATTTATTTTTATCAACCAGACATGGTCAGTCAAAGGGATTAATGGGGTTAATTATAAGACTGAAGCTTCTTTTAGATGCATTTTTCAAATCACAGAGAAATGTGTTATTTTTTAAAAAACATCAACATATAAAATTAGGCTATTTAGATTTCAATTTCCACTTTAATAATGGGGTAGCCTATGAAATTATAAAGATGGCTTTATATCTGAATTCAAGGAACATTAGCCAAGTAGAAGATAATTTAAGTTTAGATAACTTTTGGTAAGTTATAAAGATTCAGAATAAACATCTTCAAGTGTTAAAACAACATTTAGCAACATAGAAAAGATTTCTTTGCATTTGGCAAGGATCTCATAACTGTTAGTGAAGAAATACAAAAAATACAAAGAGTCTTTTATGCTGGATTTTTGTATGTCATTTGAATAGCGATCATCCCCATGTGAGTTAAAACTTATCTGCTCAAAAGCACAAAGCTTGTTGAGAATATAATAAATTTGATTATACCAAATTGAAGCAAACATTTTTTCAGGGAAATCATTTTACCATAGCAACCATGTAATTGTGTATGTATATGTATGTGTGCACATGACTGTGTGTTTGAAAAAGGAATGTGTAAAGCTATAAAAGCAACGTTTACAATTTTAACTTCTGAAACGTAATTAGCACTAGGTAATGACAAGCACATTAACTAAATGACAGCATTTATTTTACAAGATGATATTGCTGTCTATATCTGTATCTGTAATCTGAAATGCTACTTTATTCTTCTAGAACTCTATAATTATGAAGACTCGTAATTTTAATTTTAATCAGACCTAAAGTCAACATCTGTGACTATAACTTATTAATAGTAGATCATTTCTCTACTCAGTTTGAAGTTGATCCCTGCACCACATCTAGGAAAGCACTGAGGATTTCATGCTGCAAATTCAAGCTTGTCAAGGGGGTACTGGTAAGGTATATAGAGTTAAGGTGCACTCTTTTTGTCATGGGAAAATGCCTATTTCCCAAAGGAAATTACACTATTAACCTGGAGCAGTAAGGATATGAACATTCTAAACTAACACCTGCACTCACTCAAAGTAGGTGAACATAAAATATGCCAAAACACATTCAAGATAAGGGATATCAATCTAGCAATTCCACTACTAAGCATTTACCCAAAGAATACAAAAACACTGATGTTTATAGCAACTTTATCTGCAGTAGCCAAATTACGGAAACAGCCGAAGTATCCATTGATTGATGAATGGATAAAGAAGATACACACACACACACACACACACACACACACACACATAAATAAAAAATAAAATATGACTCAGCCATCAAAAAGAATGAAATCTTACCATTTGCAACCACGTGGATGGAGCTAGAATATAATGCTAAGTGAAATAAGTCAGTCATTGAAATACAAGTATCATGATTTCACTCATATGTGAAATTTAAGAAACAAGGCAAACAAGCAAATTGGAAAAGAGAGAGAGAGAGGCAAACCAAGAAACAGACTCTTAAATAGAACAAATTGATGGTTAGCAGAGGGAAGGTGGGTGGGGGAATGGGTTAAACGGGTGTTGAATATTAAGGAGGGTATTTGTTATGATGAGCACGGGGTGTTGTACAGAAGTGTTGAATCACAATATCGTACACATGAAACTGTGTATTAACTAACTGGAATTTATTTTATTTTCAAAGATTTTATTTATTTATTCATGAGAGACAGAGAGGTAGAGACATAGGCAGAGGGAGAAGCAGGGCCCTCTCTGGGATTTCAATACAGGATTCCATCCCAGAATCCCAGGACCATGCCCTTGAGCCAAAGGCAGATACTCAACCACTGAGCCCCCAGGTGTCGTTACTAACTGGAGTTTCAAAAAAGACTTTTAAAAAAGAAAAAAAAAAAGGCAAGTGAAAAAATTATTGTTCCTGTTTTAAAAGGTTACCGTTATGAGGTTAGAGTAATATAATAGTGCCCTTTCTGTTTTTATCATTTTACTTATATCTAATACCTAAGAGTACTGAATTTACACGAAGAAGAAGAAGAAGAAGAAGAAGAAGAAGAAGAAGAAGAAGAAGAAGAAGAAGAAGAAGAAGAAGAAGAAGAAGAAGGAGAAGAAGAGGAAGAAGAAAGAGGATGAGGGGGAGGAGGTTGTTTGTGAATGTGACTTGGAATAAAGGAGACCTATACGTAAGGAGTAATAAAAACTCTAATAGGTTTGTTTGTTTGTTTTAAGAGTTCCCATCAAAGAAAAAAATCTTGTGAGATGAACAATAAATTGATTCCTGTAATGAGGACTACCAAAATTTTAGATTCAAAACTAATTAGAAGGAATCCAACTCAGTTATTTTAAAGAGACAAGAACAAGCCCAAAGAAAGGAGGCAGAGAACTCTGAATTTTCCAAGCTCTTTTCTATTATACTATGTCTTATAAGGTAAAAAAAGAAATTATTTCCTGTAAATCTATTATTACTATAAAATAATTAAATTCCAGTGTACCTGGGTGGCTCAGTTTGTTAAGTATCAACTCTTGATTTTGGTTCAGGCCATGATCTCAGGGTCCTGGTTCAAGCCCACTGCTGGGCTCCAGCTTCAGTGGGGAGTCTGCTTGAGGATTTCTCTCTGCTCCTGCCCCCACTTGTATGTGCATTCTCTCTCTCTCTCTCTCAAATAAAATAAATGTTTCAAAAACTGATTACATTTCAAAACCATACATTTTAATATTGATTCCCACCCTTTTGATGACCTATTGCTAGGATATATAAATTAATAATATAACACATATATATGTTTATATAAATATAAATTATCTAATCTTCACAAATTAGCAATGTTTAATTTTTTTTGAAATTATGAAGTGCAATTACAGAGCAATTAACCAAATAACTAAAGCAAATCATTTAAAAAAAGATAACAGAGGGGACATCTGGGTGGCTTAGTGGTTGAGCCTCTACCTTCAGCTCAGGGTGTGACCCTGGGGTCCTGGAATCAAGTCCCATATCCCCTGCAAGGAGCCTGCTTCTCCCTCTGCCTATTTCTTTGCCTTCTCTCTGTGTCTCTCATGAATAAATAAATAAAATCTTTAAAAAAAAGTAACAGAGATGAAAAAATTAAACAAGATGAAATCAGAAAGGGAGACAAACCATAAAAGACTCTTAATCATAAGAAACAAACTGAGGGTTGCTGCAGGGGAGAATGGTGGGGGGATGAGGTAACTGGGTGATGGGCACTAAGGAAGGCATGTGATGTACTGAGCACTGGGTGTTATTTAAGACTCACGAACCAGAGACTTCTACCTCTAAAACTAATAATATATTATATGTTAATTTATTGAATTTAAATACAAAATAAAAACAAAACAAAACAATTTAAAAAAGGATTCAAGATTCCGGATCAAATCTGGTATATTCATATTCCAAGTCCTTGTTCTTGGTACTGTATACACTTTGCTTTCTCCACGATCTAACGCACTGAAGCTTCTTGCACTGGCACTATGGTACCAGAGGCACAATTACAGGTAATTGAAAACTAATGCATTGATACAGCAGTGGTACAAATTAATATCCATTTTTTCACCTCTTGAAAATGACAGTCTCTCCTTCCAGACAGCTATATTACATAAAAATAAACACAGGAAGCACATGCTACATTTAAATGCTCTCAGTCAACAAGATCATTGTTAGAGATAAAGAACTACAGACAATGCTTTTCAGTTTTTGTTTGAAAAAAGACACTTAAAAATCTCATGCAAGGAAATAGTTCTATTAAGAATATACAAAATTCTGCAATGTCAACTCAGACTACTTTTAAACTTTCTCACCTGGAAAAATAAGAAAGAGGACACTCATAAAATTACTGTCCAGTTGACGATTTATGAAGGCAAGTGAATTTTCAGAGAGAAACAGCCATCATATAAAGATGTCAGGAAGATAATATCTTCCGAGATGACACATGGATTCCTACTCTTGCCTCTCCAAGGGGTGGTCCGTCCTCACCACCCCACAGTTCCTAATGACTCATTAGGGATAGTCACAAAGGAGATGCCTGTGATCCATCAACTCAGAGGAAGTCTGTCACTACCCCCAGAACATGGAAAAGCTCGTCACTCTTGTGTTAAAGATGCAAAGTTTCTTCACAATGCTCAGGTGAAAAAGGCCACATTTGCTTACTTTTCCAAATACAATTAAATGTGGTTCTGCCTCTACCTAAATTAATTTGTGAATAAATTAAATACTTGTTATTGTAAAGGTCACTTTTCTTTTCTTCAGTATTTGAAAGCCCTGAAAGTTTTGTAATGCAGAGACAGAAAAGAATAGCCTTTTGTTTCTGATCAATTGCTGCCATCCTGAGATTGTGACCACTCAAGCCTTCATGGGCCATTCAAAGCAAACAGCTCCAGTGTTCATGGTATTGCACTTTCTCTACAAAATGTTTACCAATTAAATTGATTTTTTTTTTTTAGTACTTGAAAGCCATGTATTGATAATATGGATAATAAGATAATCCATAATTTCAATTTTCTGTTGACATACAGTTTTACGTGATTTTTTTTTTTTTTGCTTTGGGCTTATTAATTTAATTATTATTTGTTAAAAATTTTGAACCAAAATGTAAATGCATGGCAGATTTTAAAGTATGATTAAATTAAAAGGCATTTTTGGAAAAAAATAATCTCTTAATAAATGTTTCCTCTGTAAATTCACATCTCCATAGATGAATCTTGCTTTTTGCTAGAATGTGACTGAGTCAGCATTATATCTATTTCTATATTCTGATTTTTACAGACTTAAGCTCTGAGAAATCTTACTCTCAGAAATCTTATTCTCAGAAATAAGTAGACGGGAGTAAAAGGGCTTTATTATGATAATGTCACTCAATTCTATGAACTCTTTTAAAGAATTCTAACAAAAATGACAGAGTGCTTTACCATATGGACTAATTTATAATCATGTTTCCATTGATACCTCAATTAGTTATTTCTTCAAGATTTTGATAGAAAAATCTAAAGACCAGTCACTTGTAGAAGGTTTGATTACCTGGTCATTAGAATTACCTACTTTTCTTTTTTTAATTTTATTTATTTTGAGAGAGAGAGAGAAAGAAAGCATGGATGGGGGGAGGGGCAGAGGGAGAGAGAATCTCAAGCAGATTCCAAGCTGAGCACCAAATCTGATGTAGGTCTCAGTCTTACAACCCTGAGATCATAACCTGAGCTGAAATCAAGAGTAAGACACTTAACTGACTGAGACACTGAGGCACCTCTTTTTTTTTTAATGGGGTTGAATGTTTTAAGCCCCCCCTTTGTTTTGAATCCTGGATATTTCAACACCCAAGGGCAAAGTATCAAAGTAAAGCTCAAAAAGTTTGAGCTGTATTTCTCTTTTGAAAAATAAAACAACCAGAAAAACCTTGTGGGAGAAAGATTCTTTGAAAGGAAGAATGGAAAAAGGAAGAGGAAGAATTAGGACACAGTTATTCAAATTTGACGCTTGAAAACTGGTTAAAATTACCTGCCTGGCTAGAATCCTTTTCCCATCATTCCAGGGGTTAGCAGACTTCAGATTGAAATTAGGAACCTACGCAACAAATCAACCAAATCAGTTTTCTTTTCTGTAAAGTAAAATCTTCAAATTCATTTTAAATTTCAATTGAATCTGTTTTGAAGTCTCCCTATAACAACCATCTCAATCTCTTGCTGCCTTTTAGAAACTGAACACAGTGCTGAAGAACTGGTTCTCGGTCATCCAGGAACAACTTCCTGAGGGAAAACCAACGGGGAAAACGAAGCACATAACAGAAGCACCATAGACCAAGGAAGACAAAAAATTTCTGAAAGGTCAGATAACATTTATTCAAACACACGATTTAATTTCTCTACACTTTCTATATTTTCAGACTATAAGGATAATCACACTTGAGAGAAAAGGACAACCATGAAAATCATTGAAAAGATTTGCTTATGAAAAGAGTTTTTCAGGACGCCTGGGTGGCTCAGTGATTGAGCATCTGCCTTCAGTCTAGGGCGTGATCCTGGGGTCCAGGGATCGAGTCCTACATCGGGCTCCCTACATGGAGCCTGCTTCTCCCTCTGCCTGTGCCTCTGCCTCTTTTTCTGTGTCTCTCATTAATAAATAAATAAAATCTTAAAAAAAAAAAGAAGAAAAGAGTTTTTCCACCACTTGATAGGACTTTCAGGGCTGGAAGAAATTTTCTTTCTTCTCTTCTAGGTTCTTTGGATAGTCATTTACAAGTAATCTAGGGCTATATTATCCTTGGGATTAAGGTGTTTGTATTATGTTCATTTGGAAGTGTTTAAAAGGGCCTGGCATGCTGGTTTAAAATTCCCCCCCACCCTTACAGACTTACCAGAACTGTGACAGAGGTTGCCAGTAAGGCACCTTTGTGTCTCTTCACACAAACTCTCCCACTGATATTTTAGTAACATTGACTCCCAGTCACTTTTAGTATTTTAGTTATGTCTATATAGTGTAGTTGCTAAAGTTCTTTATATGAATTTAGGCGTCCTCAGTTGACCATCACTGAGCTGTCATATACATCGTAATAGGCGATAATTTCAGAATGTTATCTAACGCTTTACAAGTAGATAAGAATATTTTCATTGTTACAGTACTTTCAGGTAAGTAACTTTACATAAAGGAAAAGAAATCCTGACAAGTAAGAGGGCATTTTGTTTCCTCGGGAAGCATTCTACAAAGGGGACCATTTCCTATGGGAAATATGCCAGAGAATTAACCTTAGGTTCTACTTCACTCGTGTGTTTTTTAACTTAATAACATAATTCTTTAAAAAATCAAGTACATCCTTAATTAAAAAAAAAAAGTTTCTCTAACTAGAGAATGAAAAATGAAGAGCCTGCATTACAAAATCAACAACTCCTAATATTTACCTATACACTATCCTGGTACTATGTAAAAGTCCATCTCTAGCTCTCTCTCTCTCCCTCCTGCATCAGGCTAGGCTGCACGTTCCAATTACATGAAATAATTCAACTATCCAGGTGATTGAGTGTTCAGAAGTAATAGCATATCCAAAGCAAGGTTACCTTTTCTTCCACCTCCCTAGGTAGAAACTGTCAGCAGATAATATGAGATCAGGATTAATTAAAGGTATGCTATTCAAGTCAGCTGTGTCTGAACAAGCTGAGAGTTTAAATAACTATCAGGTAAATATGTGATTATAATTCATCCAGGAGGGAGGAAAGGATATCAGGTTGAGAGTAACGCATTTTTGCTAATAATATGACAGAGAGATTGCAAAAGAACCTCTTGTAGTAATACCATGGGTTACAATACACTGTGTTACTTTGGAGAATAATGGTTCTATTATACATGGAATCTAGACGATACAGCACAAATAAGAAAAGGAAAAGTGAATGGGGAATGCAGAGGAATGCTGAAGTTTCTACTAATTTGGCAGCAACCTCAAGTTTTCAAGTCAAATGGGGGCATTCTTTAGTAATAGGGACCAAAATAATGCTTATTTACATAAAAAAGTAAAGACTTGGCATAATTAGGTGCAGTTAGTGTAAAGGTTGTTCTTCTTAATAGTGTAAAAAATAATCCAAAATCTCCCAAATGAGGACAAACAAAGGATATTTATCAGATCTTGATGTAGCCAGGGAATCAGCAACCATCACTTGCACGTGGCAGAGACTAAAAGACCATCAGGGGGAGTGGGAACAATTTGTGGTAGAAAAAAATGGAAAATTTCATGTACGCGCTGATGGAGATCACTGGCACGGAGAAACAGAAGGTGGGCTAACCAGAAATGGAGCCCTCTGCGTGATCAGTTAGAGCATATAATTGGCTTTTTGTGGCTGGTCCTAAATTGGAGCTAGAAGGCCAAAATCTGGGACACTGTTACTTACTTATCAAGCAATTCCTTACCATCTGAAGCCAAATGCTACAGAGGCTGTGGTTCAAACAGGTTGCTGTAGATGTGGGCCTGTGCTCTATTTTTACAAATGGGATGGCCAGTGACCTTTGTATATTCAGTGTCTCATTGTAGAAGGACAGAGATGGCCTCAGAGTAATCAGGATTTTAGTCACATCCCATAGTGCTTAGTCTCTGCTTCCTGGAGGTGGTGATTACTCCAAAGACTCTTTCTTCATTCAAGCTGCATCATTCATATTATCTCAACTCCCATGGATGTATTAGGTCCGGGAGGCTAAGTTGGGAAGCAGAGTCCTTCAGTTCTACACTTGAGCTTGGAACAGAGAGCTTGGAACTAAGATTCAATTAGACAAATAGGAGAACGTGAAACTTGAATGTGGCAATACTTCTGCCTCTTTAGCTGTGCCACAGACTTATCTCTCCAGAGACCCTGGGGACGCAGGGACTGGAAATCAGTAGAAAAGAAAAAAAAGTAGAAAAGAAAGGAAAATCAAAAGAAAATCTCTAAAAATGAGGAGTCCATGTCTCTGTGAAACATAAAGCCAAGCAATACTCTTGACTTTGGTAAGATTAAAACCTAGTTAACTTCTCTTTGTGTCTGTTTCCTGCAGTCAAATGGGTCCTGGTAATTAATTGCGAAGTATTTACATGAAGTTTCTAGTGTATTTCAGCCACTGTAACACAGAGTACTCGGGTACCCTGGTATCTGGCACTTCGATCCCCCACCTGCCTTGAGGTTGGGCAGTCATGTGACTTGTCCTGGGCAATGACATATTAGCAGAAGTGACACATGTCCCTTCTGAGCTGAGACATTTAAATGCTGATGCAATTATCTCATCTCCCCCTGGCTTCACCTGCTAACTATTGTGGAAGAAGCCTAATGTCACTTTAGTGACAGTGGGTGATGATCAGTAATGAAGCTCAAAGGTCACCGAACACTGATAAGTGAAGAGAGATTAAAGTTTGCACTTTATCCTTGGGGCATTCAATATTCAGCAGATTATTTTTGATCCTGTATTCTGTTCAAAACAATGTGCTCGTGACAACTGAAAGGGATGACCTTCTTTTAAAGCAGGGAGTTAACATGGCCAGATGTGTGTTTGTGAAGGAGTGCTCTGGCGTCTTTGTGCAAAAGAGATTAGGGAGATTTCATGTAACCCAGAAACCAGAGAGCTGCTTCTCTGCATGAAACAGGAAAAAGGGGCCACCCTTCCCTTAACCGCCTTTCTATGTTCTTCCGGTTGGGTGAGTAAAAGAGACAGAGAACACAGTCTCCTAAAAATCAGAAAGTGTATAATTCAAAAAAAAAAGTTTTGTGCTAGCCTGCTTATAATTTCATTTTCATGACTCAAGAGTGCCTTCCATGAGCACCTTCTGGCAAACCATAAAACAAATAAATTGAAATAGAATAAAGCCCATTGGATGCTAGAATTGTGGCACCAGATTAAACACATTTACCACAAGATGTAAAAACACAAATTCATGTCTACAAGCACATTAAGTTGAAAGAAACTTTAACTGAATTTAGGTAAATTAATCAATAAAACACGGTTTTGTAAACAGCAATTGTTTGGCAGACCGAGTATTCTTAATCTTTAAAGTGCATGAGTAAAATACCTCAGGAAAAATTTGTTCTCTACACATTTCCTTCATAAAATGCAGAAGAGCTAATAAAAAGTGAGCATGACTTCCTCCTCAGTGTGATATTTTGGAATATATAAATACGCCTGTTTGTGCATAAAATAAAAGTTGAAGAACCAAATTATTTGATTTTTACAGTGTTTTTTTTTTTTTCTTTCTTCTTCTGTTTCATTCTCTTTTTATTGGTAAATAACAAGATTGAGGGGAAGAGACATTTAGGAGAGATAATGGTCTTCTATCAGCCAGCTTGCAAAAACTAAAAACTAAGACTAAAACTAAACTAAAAACTAAAACTAAATAGCAATGATGTAAAATAAAAAGTTGTTTTGACATTCTGGTAAATTAAAGTGTGAGATGAACAGGAATATATTAGAGGTGTATGTCGACCCGAGGTCTGTGAAAATTGCTGATTATAACGGAGAGAGTTAATGATCTCTAATTGTGTTGTAATTTGAAAGCAGTATAATAGTAATGAAGGAAACAGATTAGTGTGTTAACATCAGAAATATTAGAGGAATGGGCGCCCAGTGTTTGGGATAATTAATTCTATCCCCCACTCCCTACAGATGTATGCATGTATAAACTGATTTAGATCCTAAAGGGAACCCACAGAACCAAAATTAGACTCTGAACAAGCTTGCTATCATCTGGGAGCTTAAATTACTATTTTTGATGTTCTTTGCGACGATGTCATTCAGTTTCTCTTGTCTTTGCTTTTTATTCTAAGGTTTTTTTTAATGGACTGAATAATGCATAAAAATCTGCAGAGCCATGCAGAAAGTTTGGATGCAGTGCCATTGAGAGCTTTTATTCTACAGCAAATCCTACTGTTCTTCCGGTGGTATGTATCTTGGTTTTGTTGTTGTTGTTTAGAACTCGAGTGTCTGTGCATGCGTGCGTGTGTGTGTGTGTGTGTGTCTGTTCATTTTCCTCTTTCAATTTCAAGGGAAAATGTAAATAATTGATATAAGGAAAATATTTTGCAATTAGGGCCAACCACCTTGTATTTAAGCCAAAAAATGTCCAACCTTTTGTAAGAATGGTAGAAGCATATTATTTGAGAATAGCCTACAAAGACATGGACAATGGCTTTCAAAGATCCTACAAAAGTGCAACGATTTCATCATTTTATTAGTCACTATTGACATTATTTAGATCAGTGTCCTGCAAAATTACTTTGCTTAGACGGCTTTACCAAGTAGCAGAAAGTTGTGCTTCACCACTGTAGTTATCATAGCGTTTCAGAGAATTGTAAGAAACCAAACCCAGCAAACGTGCAAAAGGACTGTACGTCTCATTTGCTTTTAATGCAGTACGAGACGATCATTCTTGGCTTGTGTGTCCTTTGCTCTTACCCATGTCAATAGTAAGTTCAAATTTGAAGACCAGAATGTCTTCCATAAGCACATGAGTAAGCAAATCACCTGGGAAAATCAAATAAAATGTAGTTATTGAAACTCACGAAGAAAAGGAGCACATTTGAGTTCATGGCAAAGCGATGAACGTGTCTTAAAAGGTAGGGTGCCGGGAGCCCTCTCAGGAGAGCCCTCACTGCAGGTCATAAACTCTGAGGAAGTGCAGGTTACCTTGCAAGTGGGGAAGCTCCACACCCCAACCACAGTGTGCCTCTGTGTTCACGGCTTGAGCCACTCTTCTTTTCGGCTTGTCTAGGCACCTGCTAGGGATCCTGGCGCATTTCGTTTATCACAATTATACAATATGCAATTTGACTAACGGGTGCAGTACAGGTCAGTGCATTTAGGCCTAACAGCAGGCCTGAGTAATCATCCTCAGCCCTGGCAGGCTGCGTAATCCTCCTCGAGGTTTCTATGTGTGCTTAGATCTAAAACAGACTTTCGGAACTAGAATAAGGGTCACTAACCCCTATGTCTCTGGAAGCTCATGTGATCAACTTTGAATGCTACACTGCACCCCTTGAAATAGCTCTATCCGTAAATAAGAAAACATTTTACCACCATCTCTTTTGCTCCCATGCCTACATCACAATTCATTCTGAATTTGAATAGGGAAAAAATGGAGAGTTGTTTATTGGTCTCCGATAAATGCTTGGGTAACACTGGATGCTTTAGCAAACGATCCTCAAGATTAAAGGAGATTAGTGTTAACATTTGGTTTTCATTGACAACATTTAAATGAAAACATTCCTAGTCAGTGGGAATTTCTCCATGTGGTGATTCAGGAACTTGGCCTCCTCCTTTCTTATAAAAGCTAGGAGCTCTCCATTTTCAAATGACAGATGTGGAAAGGACTATAGGATCAAGCAGAGATTTATATGGTCCAGGTCTGGAAGGGGTGCCCATCAACTAGAACTCAGTTGTGTGGAAATGCAGCCAAGCTTCTGACACAGGGAGAGGAGAAGAATATTTTGGTGAAGAGCTCTCAACCTCTGCCTCAGCTTTTCAAAATCTAGCTTTGTGGCATACAGACCTTGTAGACCTTATACTATGTAGAGGTTCTCACGATAATTTTTTTGTCGTTATTAACATACCTGACTATGCCTATTAAAATGTTCCATATCCTTGTAGGTTTCTTGCACTTATGGCCTCCAAACTGGGTGTGTGTGTGTGTAGTAATTACATACATACCCAAAATGCCAGGCTTAAGTCTTCTAATAATGAGATAGCGTATATCACCATATATGTATATATATCCATATATATGACATAGAAACAGGCCCTTGGACTAATACAAGATTCTTCCTACAATCCATCTCTCCATCTCTCTTTACTGTCCTCACAGACCTATTTTGCTCTGTATAAATTTATTTTATAACATATCATATATTCTTGTACACAAAAAATACAATGGAGTATTTTCAATTACCCAACAGGAATTATAGAACCTGTAAACATCTACATGCATCATTTTATATGGGATTAGCATTATTTTTTGTCTTAAAAGTTAATCTTGTTATTCTGTCTATGTTTACTGAGTGAGTCAGTGTTAATTCTATCTCTTCCCCATTCTATTTGTCATCTCCCCTGGCCATTGTTTACCATGTTTACCATATTGTCTGGTGACTAGCACTCACCTGCCCAGTATAGACTTTACTATTTAATATATCTCCACGATTTCATTAAAAATAATTCATATAGAAGGGGTGCCTGGGTAGTCCAGTCAGTAAAGTACCTGCCTTTGGCTCAGATCATGATACTGGGGTCCTGGGATCAAGTCCTTCATCCAGGTCCTGGGATCCATGCCCTCATTGAGCTGCCCCCTCAGAAAGGTTCTGCTTCTCCCATTCTCTCTGCCCTTCCTCTCAGCTCGTGTTTTCTCTCTCTCTCAAATAAATAAAATCTTTTAAAAAATCATTCCTATAAATTATAAGCCTATAATTACAATGAGTTCATTGTTGCTGTTACAGCCAAAGTGCATCACATAAACCATGGACATTTAGATGATCATTTCCCCATCCTTCCTAAGTGTTTCCTCCCTGCCCGTATGTTGTACAATTTGTTAAAGGGAGTATACTTGTGGACATACCTTTGGGAACATATTATATGGAAATAGTGTCCCCTTGGAGTTGAGCAAGGTGAGAGACTTGTGCATCGCTATAAGAAAGATACTCTACAATACAGTAAGTTCAATAGAATTGTTAATCTCTCTGTGCTACAATAGTCAAGGCAAGAAGTCCAGTCTTGCATGACTATCCTGCTAAAAAATATATATATTCCATCCTTGATATTTATAGTACTGGCCTCAGCTGCATGGTCAAAAGTTGACAATATTCTATATAATCTCTATTCCATGTTACTGATGTCAAAAACCACTTCATCTGAGGAAGAAAATGACAGTACTGAGATAGGAGGCTTATTTCTCACTATATGGCACCACCCTTTGCTTCCACCTCAGGATCATTTCTACTTTATTAATTAGCAAATCCAAACCGATGAGTTGTATAAAATATGTGCAAAGCTATGTTAAGCTAGAGAGTTGCAGCGTTTACAACATAACACATCAGTTCATAGTATCAATAATGTCCCACAGTGTCCACATGCCCTAAAGTGTGTCCAGATGCATATTTTTGCCACACGTGAGTATAAAATGTCTAGCCATCGCCTTTGCCAGGGCCTCAGAGGGTGGAAAGTATGCATTTAGAGGTATGAGAACCATACGAGATAAACTGGCCGAGCAGTCCTGCTGTAGATCACACACAGCATGGCCTAAGCATGTTTACTGCAAAGAACTTATCATTTTTCCATGGCATAAGGAGTATAAGGTTATTTATTTATTTTGTGTTTTAATATTGATGTTTTAAAAATGGGAACAAACCCTCAGCAGTGATAGGTTTGAAAGACGTGTTCAATGAAAGCGTTGATGAGAATGATGTAACTTGCCAATCAAGGCAACTAACCTTATGAAAAGAGATGCATCGATATCTTTAAAAAGGAAGGAAGAGAGAAGTGCTCTGAGCCACGGCAGGAAGCCCAGAGAAAAGATGCTTCCAACAGTCCCATGATTATATGCAGAAGACAGAACATCTACCCCCAAACAAAGATCATACTAACTAGGTTCAGGAGACCCAACAGAAGGCAGCACAATTTTCCCCAGACACCTCATTATATACAGCCTTGTGGACAACATTCATGCCTCTCGGTTTCACAGAAATCATTATCATCATCAGACCTCCATGGAACTCTCCTCTCCGTGGGGAATGGTTCTTACTCCTTAGAAACTACTGAGAAAATTAAGAGACAGAGAAGAAAGGGAGAGTAAGATACAATTAAACTCCTGTAAACTCTTTTGTTTACAGGAATGTAGGTTCCTGACTTTGATCTTACTGCTAACATAACTCTGGGGGAAAATTTCTTGAAATAATGAAAACGATCAATTTAGGTTTCAAATTTTGTAACCGATAATAAAGCTTTTCTTTCTTCTCTCTCTTCCACTATTTTTTTTATACTGAAGTTATAAAACATATTAATTCTTTATCACAAATAATGACTCCATGAGATTATATTTGAATTTAGGGATTTCAAAGTCATTTTATAAGAATTAGTTCAGTTGTCACACATTTTGTCTGGAATGTCTAAGCAATATCATTAAAAGCCCACTTTAATTGCTTTGAAAAAATATGTTTGACATGATACTCAATCTTTCAAAATTCACATTTCCTTCTTTATACATCAGCTCCTAAAATGACTCACTTTCTCTTTCTCTTTGTTTTGAATTTCTTCCCTTACAATTCAAAAGCATGACACTTAAACTCTTTAAAATCTTTTAGGTAGTGTGTGTTTAACTACACATCCATGGAAATGTATCAAATATCTATTCAGAATCTGATGTCTTAAATATACAGAAAAAAATGAACCTTATGAGCCATGTGTTCCAAATTTAATTAGGACAACGTGAAAATAAGCAAAGAAAAACTGACTATGATGTTTTCCTGGATGGTCCTAGAATTATGGCAGAGATAAAGGAGGTTGAGGGCCAAGGGAGGCTTGAGAGAAGTGACTTTGAATCAATTCTTAAAGATGGATGAGATGGTAGACAGGAAGAGATGGAACCCACTGTATTATGTTGAATTGCTTCCCAAATCCTGTATGATAAATATTACTTTTACCACCTGCAATTTTTTTTTTTCATTCAGGTTACATTGGGTAGCTAGAAATAGAATGCAAAATGCAGGGGAAGGATTCCAGGATGTCCTACACTATTTGCTATGAGTTTAGAATTAGAAGCATAAGACTTTAGGGCAAGATTGTAGACTAGAATTCTATTCACCAGCTGACATTTTTAAGTTTTAGAAAAAGTCAGATGAAGCTTTACCACAACCAGGGGTGAGTCATTTGAAAAGATAAGAGAAGATGATAGAACATTGATTGTACTACAACTCTATAGTGCTCCTGCAAGATAGCTGCTAGCTTATCTGTCCAGAGGAAGTGTCCAAAGGGACTTGGTTATGTCAGATGGCATTGGAAATGAGAGAAAGCATGACATACATCGGTGTCTGTGAGAGCTCCACAGTCGAGGCATTCGTCTGTTGGCTTTCCTTTGTACTGGCTTCTCTAACATCAAATTAATGGGAATATGGAGAAGGAAATACTCTCAAAGTTAACAGGCACTTGCAACCCACTGCTTGGATCCTGCAGTGATGAGAGTGCTTTGGGAAGCTGTGATAGCAGCCTGTGGCCCACTCGACCTCCAAACACAGGGGCACAAGAAACCATGTCCTGCACTACATACAACCTTACGATTTCAAGATATATATTGATTTAAAGGACTAGTAAACCACAAACTCTGCCAAAACTATTGATAGGTCCATTAAAACTGAAGAAGGAATAAGAAAGTGTGGATTTTAAGCAATTATAGGGGAGTTCGTTGATGTCTCCTTCAAAGGTCATCATAGACATGAGAACCGTTAGATCACAAACTGGTGGAATTTTAATAGATTCGAGAATAAGTGGAACAGAAGCCGTACATTACTTTTTTTCATCATCTCTACTGAAAGGAGAATGGAACTTCAAACTTGAAACAATTCACAGACTATTGAATGGGGCATTAACAATTACTATTTTTAATGTAGAGGAAGAGAAATGTTTACTCACAGGAAAAAATATATTGATGTGCTTCTATGGTGAAAAATCAAGGAAAGCTAGAATTTATAAGACTTTCACATAAGCAGATAAAAGAGACAGTTACTGTGGTAGTACTTTATTAGTTTTATCAGTGCATTTAAGTGAAAATATTAAAAATAAACATTATACCTAGGAATTTTTCAAAACCTAATTGCAATAGAAATAGAACTGGTAACAAATTTAATACAGATGTTGAATTCACTCTTTTGTCATTAATTGAGAGGAAATAGCATATTTTTCATGATGATTTGTCTAGTCAAATCATTTTGAAAATGTTTCCAGCTTATTTATAGAAGCCTAGAATATGGGGAAAAAAAACAAACAAACAACAAACAGTGGCCTGAGTAAATATCTGATTGCGATGCACTGCAAAATCCAGAAGTAACCTTGTTAAAATGTCAGTAGATTCCTTTCAGTTTTGCTAGATTGTGGGCAAAATACTAAGGAAGAGAGATTTTTATTAAAAGTTCCCAAAGGTAAAATGAAACTTTTGTGTAACCCCCTAAGCACTATATTTAGTTTCGTTCCTATTTACTAACACAGTACAAGATGTATCTTTTCACTGGCAAAATTGGTAAAATCTAATGAATGGCAATGAAATTATATTAACTTGAGTCATGTTAAAAGTAGAAGTGCCATGGATATTATATTATGTGAGTTAAAAGGATTCTAATTTGTTTATTTTGGAAGTTAAGCTCTTTTGTAGATACTGAGTATGTGTGTGCATCTATGAGAGATGTAGATGTATTTATATTTTCTGAGTTTTTAATATAGCAAACAAATAGAAATATTTGTTTACATTGGATGATCAAAGAAAATTAAGCAATGAATGATGTAACAGATTAAAAAATTTCCCCAAGTTAGGAAGAATAAAATATTTGTGTGACTTTCATGTGAGAATGTTTCAAAATAACATGGAAAGACTGAGAAAGAATTCCAACCCATAACCTTTGACTAGAAGGGGAAACCAATATGAAAGTTAAGAAAACAATTCCTCTTCTCAATATTAGATCATGATTTATTGTAAACTGCATCTTGATTATCAATTATTGATGAAAATTAATGAGTTCCTAAGATCTCCAGTTACTTGAACATTATATCTTCCAAATAAAGAGATTACCCATGTTATTTATGTGAGTTTAAATATACTCCCACATAAATAATTTATCCTCTCATTGAAGAACAATTGAACACCTGTTCGGGTTGGATTCATTTTATGTGTCAATTGAAACAAGAATTTTTCATGAAATATTGTACTATATAAAAATGAACATTATATAATATCTTCTCTTTCTTTGCCTTTCGGTTTAACTATCATTGCTGCATATTTCTTGACTGCTTTATCAGTTAAACGATCTAGTTTGTTGAGAACTAGAAGAATCTTGGACAGCTATTAACTTTTTTACCCTCTCTAGGTCATTTTGCAGATATCACCTTCCAGCCTACTTGTTTCTGCATACTCTACATATTTAATACCTATGAATTTCCTTTTCACAATATTTGTTCATTCATCCACATCATTAATAATGTTATTAACTGAGGACAAACCCAGCACCAGTGCTCCCTTCCACCTTGAAATATTTTGCTGAGGTAGAGGTTGCATCTGATTGAATTCGTTTTAATTCATCAAGGATTATTGATGTGGAATTAGTTTTTCAGCAATGGAAATATTTGCTATACATTTAAGAAAACCTGGAAATGGTATCCAAAATAGTACCTGAAAGAAGCAGGTTTGTTTCCAGAGCAGATTGTAAGAGGACTCTCTGAGGTGAGGGAGAAAAAGAAAAAAAAAAAAGTGGAAGAAAATTAAAGATGTGGGAACAAGACAACTTTGTCTTTGTTGATTTACTAGGAACCAATTCCAAACCATTTTTAGATTTTTAAGCTTTAAAATTATTCTTTGGTTTGGATTTGTTTAAATTGATTATATTTCAGGTTCTATTCAAATATTTGAGTAGGAAAATTATTTTGTGATGAAGGAGGTGTTTAGAATTTTAATCTAGGAAATCTATTTTCCTGCTATTGAAGTCAATACATACACACACACACACACACACACAAAAAAAAAAAAAACATATTTCTCTTAGTTTTTCTTCTCTTCTTGAAGTAGGTCTATTTAAAATTGGTTAGTCACATGTTTTTCATCCTAATAGTGCAATAGAAACAGATTAAAGGGATTTTACTTTTTCTGTATTTAAATTAAACTGAGGACAGGAAGTTTGGTATTTATTTTTAGAGAATATGACAAGCTTCATAAATTGCAGTCTATTTCAATAAATATATTTTCCCCAAGCAATGAGAATAGCAAGGTATAATATATACTCTTTAAACATAATGGAAAACAAAGATACAAACTTTAAGAGATCACTTTATTTTTCTTTCTAGCATAACTTGCTCTTAAAACATTCCTTTGTCTGGAAAGGATACTATTTACTAGAATCAATTTTCCTATATTTTGATTAAATTATCCTCCACTCTTACTAGTCATTTGCTAAGCATGCAGAATTAAGAAAACAAAAGAGAATATTATATGAAGAACTCAAAACAAATATGCTTTATAGCTACTAAGAAATTGTATTACCTAATGACAGAAACAACACTGAACTGACAGTTAAAAGAAAGGATATTGTCATTTAAAAAAGAGAGTAGGGTTATTCAATATGAGCACATATGTATCCTTTATGTTTTTATGAAAAGGGTTAAATTGAAGGGGAGGTGGGTGGGAGCTTGTGGTAACTGGTGACAGACACTGAGGAGGACACTTGATGGGATGAGCACTGGGTGTGATACTATATGTTGGCAAATCAAACTTAAATAAAAACAAATGTAAAAAAAAAAGAAAGGTTAAATTGAAGAATTTGGTTAGCAATATATTGATTTAAATATACTATGCTTTCCTGCCACTTTTTTTTCAAAATTTTATTCCAGCTGCAATCTTTATAGTTAAAGTCTAGTTTTCCATGTCAATTTGCTACTTTTTCATCAAGAGTGTATGTTCCTCCTATTTTTTTTTATAGATTTTATTTATTTATTCATGAGAGACACACAGAGGGAGAGGGAGGCAGAGACACAGGCAGAGGGAGAAGCAGGCTCCACGCAGGGAGCCTGACGTGGGACTTGATCCCGGATCTCCAGGATCAGGCCCTAGGCTGAAGGGAGCACTACACCGCTGAGCCAACTGGGCTGCCCATGTCCCTTCTTTTTTTAAACATTTTTCTTTTTTCTATTTGATTGTTCTAGATAAATCCTAGAAAAAAAGACAGTATCTTGAAAAATCAAGATTGAGAGGCATCTGAGGAATTTATAGTGTCTTAACCAATGCTGTAGTATTCAAAATTGTAAGCCCAGCTTTTCTTGTTATTGAAAAACTCTGTGCTTGTAGTATATTGTATTATATACTGAGATGAGTATCTTTTGTTACCAAAAGGTAAACTAGGGATCCCTGGGTGGCGCAGCGGTTCGGCGCCTGCCTTTGGCTCAGGGCGCGATCCTGGAGATCTGGGATCGAATCCCACGTCGGGCTCCCGGTGCATGGAGCCTGCTTCTCCCTCTGCCTGTGTCTCTGCCTCTGTGTGTGTGTGTGTGTGTGTGTGTGTGTGTGTGTGACTATCATAAATAAATAAAAATTAAAAAAAATTCAAAAGGTAAACTAAGTTAAATTGTATGTTGCAATCCCAGCTACATTTTTTTTTAGAAAAATACACTTATTTATTTTTTTGAGAGAATGAGAGAGCTGAGGGAGAGGTAGAGGGAGACAGAGAATCTCAAGAAGACTCCCTGCTGAGCACAGAGCCTCATATGGGCTTATGACCTAGAAATCATGACCTGAGCTAAAATCAAGAGTCCAACACGGAACCAACTGAGCCACCCAGGTACCCCATTACAGAACAAAATATTTTTTTTACAAAGCCATGAATAATAAGATGGTAGTATAGATTAAATAGAATTATAATAAAAGTAATACAAAAACAAGGAAGAAAGGGAAAAAATCAGATGGGAAACAAAGAAAACAACTAACAAGATAGTAAATTTTAATCCAGCTATTACCCAAAAACCCAAATCAGCTGCTCCTCACTTGGAAAGTCAATACTTAAGAGATGAGTTTTGACTGAAAGGGACTATGAGCTTTTATTCAGGAGATCGGCTACCCAGGGAGAAGGTGGACTCTTATTCAAAAACTAACTCTGAGGTTTCTGTCTGGCCCCAAAATTTTTAAAGAGACTTTAGGGCAGTTAATCAGTAAAAGGAGAGCACAGTGGTTTATAACTCCTCTTGAGTGTATGCAGACTCAGTAGTGCTGGCTATAAAAATGGCAGTGCTTGGAGGTTGTGTATTGGTGTCCCAGGAGGAGGCTATATAAAAGGGTTTGATTTTGAGTCTTTCTAGGAAACAATGTACCATCTATAGATAGACAAAAAAGGGTTAATCAATCACATGGGCCAGAAGTGCTTGCTAAAGCTTAAAGTCTACTAACTGGACCAGAGGGACGAAGGGGGAGGCTTCACTACATATTGATACGTACATCAAATGCAAATAATACAAGCACAGAAATTCAAAGACAGAAATTGTCAAATTAAAGCAAAGTGAGAATCAACAATATGTTGTATCGAAGAAACATAATTTTTTAAATATACAGCAAGATAAGAGCATGGGAAAGGATTTCTTTCATAACTATTAAGCAACAGATTCAGTGTAAGTATACTATGATTCTAGATATCCATGCATCTAATAACAATCTTCAAACACAGTAAGAAAGACCTGTTAGGCCTGGGAAAAGAAATAGAGAAAATTGCAATTGTAGTAGAAAAATTCAACACATTTCACTCAATAATTGATAAAAATGTAGAACAAATGTCAGTAAGTAAATAGAAGATTTGAATAAACTCAAAAATTTTACTCTAATTAAAATAAATAGAATAATCCAACTAACAGTAGCAGAGTACACATTATTTGAAAGTGCAAACAGGAAATTTTTCAAATAGATAATATTCTGAGCCATAAAACAAACCTTAAAAAAAAGCTAAAAATAATTAAAATTATCAAAAGGGTAGTCTCTGTAGTTGAATTAAAAGAGAAAAAAATTAGAAAATACTGAGAAAACATCCTTGTATTTGGAAATGGAATAACACACTTCTAAATAATGCACAAGTTAAAGAAGAAATCCAACAGGACACTGAAATGGTTTTGGATAAAATAAGTATAAAAAAACGTAAAGTACCAAATGCATTGGTAAAAGATAAAATGGTAATAACATGGGAATTTTAAGTATCAAAATGCTCATATTAGAAGAATTAAATGTCTCAAATCACTGATCTGATTATCTACCTCTAGAACCTATAAAAACAAGTTCAGAGGGAAATGAAAGCAAGAGTACATAGCCCAAAGAATTTGAAGCAGGGTTTCAAAGATATTTGCAAATCCATTCTTATCATTGGTACAAATTGCTTTATTAACTGATTCATCTTGTTCATTCAGCCCAATGGCTCTTTTGCTCAATGAAACTCCCAGGTTTCTCCATGCCTCAGAAACTTTGTTCTGCTACTTCTTATTTAAAGATTGCACATACTTAATCATTCTCTGACAACATTCCCAATTCCACATTCAGGAGAATGGTGGTAATAGCTTGAAAGCAACCTTGAGTCAGGAAACACTATATTATCCAGGCCTTGTTTGTTATTTTGTGCACTAGTTTGCCAACATCACTGTTTGGTGACTATTACTTAACCTGGCTTATCACATCTCTTGTCAAAACACAGAATTGCATGGCTTATATATGAAAAAAATCAAAATATGTATTTTTTTAAACTTCCATATCTAATTAAATCTTTGGGATAACTTCTGTATCTCCCCAGCAGCCTAAGAAGATAGAATCTATCATTGACCAGCCAATTTTGAGTTGATAGGGATGATTCCTTGTGGAAATAATAACCGCACTTCTCAGAACAATGAGATTCAAATTGGGTCATAGACTAAGGAATTCTTAAGTGCTTCTGAAGGGGAAGGTAGTTTTCCGATATTGTTTTTGGCGTCACAACAAACACTCACCATTGTATTCTGGCTTTTGTTGTTGTTTTCCATAAACATAGCTCTAGAAATGGCAAAATGCTTGTGGGATCAACAAACTGGGGCTTTTGTGGTCATATTTTAATGGTTTGCCATAGTATATCTCTAGACTCCTCACTGTGGGACCCCTTGGTTTCATGATAAAATAGTCTAATTTTGTAAAAAAAAAAACTAAGTTTGTAAACAGAAATTTGTTTCCATTTCAAATTTTTTCCTGTGTCATGGTGATAATGTATGGAAAATCATGTTCCAATGATATAGTTTAGTTCTAATAACCTAATTTTAATTATTATTAGGAAGAAATCCTCTTGGTTATATTAATGTTAAAAGTGGTCTTCTCACACTCAATGATGAATACTCCATTTTCCCTTAGATATATAACTCTAACCAATATAACCCAAGAACGTAATCCTAGGCACTTAACATACACATAAGTACGTGAAGCAGGAAACATGTGGTGTGCTGAAACAACATGCTTTCCCCCCAACGTTGCTGATACTCTGTAGGCTCTCTTTGGCCCAGGTGATGGGGGTGAGTTTAAAGTTCCCTGTTTGCCCCTTAACCTCGTAAGACCGAGCATCTCTTCCCCAACATCAATCAGGGTCTCTGGGAGATCACTACAGAGGCCCCAATGGGGAGAATCATATTACACTATAACCTCTAAACAGGGGAACAAGATAGCAGCTGATGGTATAACACAATACTGAGAAGGCTTTTCTCAATTTCTGTGCCTCTTAATATGTGTGTTGTTGGGGAAGGACTAACAAGATGCCAGACCCCAGCAGTCGACACTGATTTTTATAGAATTCTTGGACCTTGGGCTGCATCCTTGTCTCTAACGAGGTAAAGTTGAGAAAGTAAAGGGTTCAAGGCAACCTGCAATTTTCACTTCATGGCTCTCTACGATGTAATACACGTCATAATAAAGTGCAAAGTTATATGTGAAATGTTCACATTGATATAGCACGGGTTACGAGAACATTTAGTGATCAAACACTGGCTGTCTGCTGTAATCACATGATTCCTGGATTTTCCCTAAAACCAAGTAAATGAGACAGAGAGTGAGACCAGGGAATAGTGTTTTTGAAGCCGACCAAGGTTATCCAGGACTCATATAAATATACCTGGGAACTGGTGAGGACATAGCATAGACTTTTTAGTACTGCTCAAGTATTAAAAAGATTCTTGTGTTACATTAACTTTTAGTCTCATGAAGGAAAGATCTAAAGGTAATGGCAACAATAATTTAGAAAAGCTCTCTCTCAATTGGCTGGATTAATCAGCAAAAACAATCTATTTTATGTGTTTGAGTATAACCAAATAAGAGCTACCTTTTCCACAATTATCTCTTTGTATCCTATGATGCATTTGCTTCAATTCCATTACAAAATTGCCAGCATTTTGCCAAAGGGGGGAAAAGGGAGCGATTTTAATGAATTAAAACTGCCTAGTGCCTCATTTCCTATAATACTTATCATGGAATATGTACTTATTTTGGCAGAGAGTGCTGATTAGCTCTGATATCCATTCGTGCTTTCTTCTCCGGTAAAAAAGACTTCTAATTTTTAGCTGGATGCATGATCACCTGGAATAAATACTATATTCCCAATCCTTTATAGACCTGGGCATGATACATGACTAATTTTTGGCCCATGATGTGGAAGTAGACATGATGCTTATACCTTCTGGGAAGTTGTTTTAAAAGAAGGGGTCAAAATAAAGTAAAATAAAAATAAAAGAAGAGGTCTGTTCTATACTCCTCTGCCTTTTGTTTTTTCCCCCCTCTTGGAAAAACAACTGTGATGGCTGGATCCAGAACAGTCACATGAGAGCATGAGAAGAAGCAACCTTTGGGGGATGGCAAAGGAACATGATAGAAC
Source organism: Canis lupus dingo (assembly GCF_003254725.2). Taxonomy (NCBI): domain Eukaryota; kingdom Metazoa; phylum Chordata; class Mammalia; order Carnivora; family Canidae; genus Canis; species Canis lupus. The sequence goes on along the minus strand of NC_064246.1, from coordinate 83,876,778 downwards.
GATGTTTGGATGTCTGATAATCCTGAAGACTTCATATCTGACCTGAGGCATTTGCCTCTGCACCCCAGAGGCATGACAGGGAATACAAAGATCTATCTACATTGCTCAAGGAAGCTCTTGAGCTTTCCTGCACATGAGAATCATCAGGGAGACTTTCAAAATACATTAATGCCCAATCCTATCAAGGTCCCTGGAAAACTGTTCGTAGCCTGTAACTTTCTGCTTTGTCACTTCCAACCCAAGCTCATCTATCTGCTTGTTATGTCCAGAGACCACATCCTGCGACCTGGTCTTCTTACTCCTGCCATCTTCACTTGTGCCGCTGAACTTAACCTCTGCCCTTCATAACCAAGACGTAGTAGAACGGCATTTTCCCTGTGTTAACTAACACTCCTGTGTTACAGAAATTTACAAAAAATAAAAAAAAATCCAAAACTGAATATTTGTTTTAATTTCAAAATTAAATCCTTACACAGTCACCACATTATGGAGTTTCTGACTTTGTTTACGGATCTAGGGGACCAGGGTTCTCCCTTCCAGCCAGATGGACATGTCTGAAAAATGTCGGGTTTGGGGGATTCATTTATATTAAGTTTAGCTCAACTGATTATTTGTTTAATTATATAAATTTGGTGTCAGTAAAGTTGAAACTCCAAATTGTAACTTTCTAACTGCACAATGAGGGGCAAGACGATAATCACTGATTCCGTTTTCTTACCAGAAAATCACAGCTCCTAATAGTGATTTAGGGGACTTTTGTAAAGTTTAAATTATTAAGTTAAGCAGGTTACAGACTTGTGTGGTGCTTGGAAACTCTTTAGCCCTCTAAATGTGGCACTTGTATATGAATTTACTCTTTGAGAAAAAACAAACATTAAGGATACAACTTTGGATTTTCTGATCTTTCATATTGTTGAGGAAAATATAATATGAGGAAAAATTATCCTCTTATTTAAATTACAGAGCATAGTAATTTAAAACATTAAGTCTCATAATAATGATTATTGATTTCAAAAAGATATTCATGATATTATCACTTGAAAAACTATAATATTATTTGCTAAAGGAAATGCACAGAATTTTTTTGATTTTTAACTTTTCATTGTATTATTGTTTATTACTGAAGTGGACTTAACATACGGTGCTGTATTAGTTTTAGGTGTATAGCACAGTGATTCCATAATTCCATGAGTTATGCAATGCTCATCAGGATACATTTAATCATTATCTGTCACCATGCAACATTATTACAGAGTTTTTGGCCATATTCCATTTTTTTAAAAATATTTTATTTATTTATTAATGAGAGACACAGAGAGAAGCAGAGAGACAGGCAGAGGGAGAAGCAGGCTCCATGCGGGGACCCCAATGTGGGACTCGATCCCGGGACCCAGGGGTCATACCCTGAGCCAAAGGCAGACGCCCAACCGCTGAGCCACTCAGGCATCCCATTATTGGCCATATCCCTATGCTTTCCTTTTCATCCCTGTGACTTATTTGTTTTATAACGAAGTTTTTGCCTCGAAATCCCCTTCACTTGTTTGTCCATCTCCCCACCCCTCTTCCCTCCAGTAACTACCAGTTTATTCTGAGACCTTGTAAATCTGTTTCTATTTGTTTGCTTGTTTTAGATTCATATATAAATAAAATCCTACGGAATCTGTCTTTGTCTGACTTATTTCACTTAGTATAACAATATTTAGGTCCACCCGTGTTGTGGTGAGGAAACGTACAGGATTTAATCCTCTGTGATAAGAGCTCAGAAACTTGTAATTGTTGGATTTTTTTTTTTGTCACTGTTCAAGGTTTTTATATAACAAAGTATCAGAAGCCAAAGCAGCCACATAGCATGAATATGAACAGAAAATGTCTTTCCTGAGCAAGTACAGGCTTTATAATTTAATTGTATTTACACTGATGAGTGCACACAAAGAAAAATCAATTTGTGGGAGTTTATTTCATTGGTATTGAAATTGTATCTTCCTTAATAAGCTTGGCACAAAGTGCATAGTTTGTCTTCTAAGTTCATTAAGTTATTCTTTTGCTGTATTCTGTAGTTTTATATGGGCTTACTGGTTGGATGTTCAAAATTGGTTTTCCCAACTACAGAATATTAACTTCCAATACTTACCAAAAAAATTCTCATTGATTATAAAGTCACAATAAAAGGACATAAAATGAATATAAATGTCCAATTTATTCAAGGTTCTTCTGGAATCATTCTGAAAATATTAAAAGAGTAGCTGAGACTTGAGTTTATAACACTGGTTATTTTCTCTGCCAACTTAATAATATCCACAGAGCTTGCTCAGTGTACTTTCCAAAATAAGCTAAAGTATATTTTTACCTTAGCCAAACTGCAAGAAATGCAGGAGGAAAGACAGAAAACATTCTCAATGGGCTCATACAGATAAGACAAAATGCCACCGCCACCCCTCTAAATCAATCAATTGATCATCCAATCAATCAAGAGAGCTGTCCTGCATTCTCTCCATACTTCACAAATGCTCCCCCCATGAACGTGGTTGTGTCCTGAGGATGAGTTCTACATCCCCGCACCACCCCCCCATGGCTGGTATATCAGAGCTCAACGGTGAATCCTCATCATATTTGATCCTCAAGCTTTTTGGGAAATTTTAATCCAGGAATAAACTCACCTATTCACTGAAGCACATGTAAACATTTGCCCTCCTGGGTTATGAGCTCTGTTAGTCAAACTGTTGGTAACAAGCTTATAGACTTTTATTCCCCAAAGCTCCAAACCCTTCAGTTTCATTGAATGATATTAATAATCTATTTAACCTTTATCTTCTCTCTACCTAAGACTTCCCCTCCCCTGATCACCCATTTTATTAGTTGTCTATTGCTCCTTAACTTATGACCCTAAAACTTAGTGGGTGAAAATAATGAACACTCGTTGTGCCATAGTTTCTCTAGGTCAAGAATTCTGGCAAGAACTAGTTAGATCTTCTCATTCAGGGTCTTCCATAAAGCTCAAGTCAGGAGGTTGGTGAGGGCTGCCCTTATCCAAAGGCACATGTGAGAAGGATCGATTTCCAAGCTCACTCATGTGGTTCTCAAAAGGACTTCACTCCTTGCTGGCTGCTAACTGGTGGCATTAGTTCTTTGCCACCTGGGCTTTTCCAGATAGCATTTCTCAATATGGCAGCTGACTTCTATGAGAATGAGAGATTGAGACAGACAGAGCGCTCTCAAGACCGAAACCAGTCTTTGTGCAACTTAATCCTGAAAGTGACATCCCATTGTTTCCGCCATAGTGTGTATGAGAGAAGTGAGTCAATCAATTCAGCCAGGACTCAAGGGCAAGTGGTTTCCTCGACAGTATAGAGATTAACATGTAGGGATCAAATAGGGAAATTTTAGAGGCTGTCCATCAAGGCCTTGAACTAATAATCACAAAATATGTCGTTCCTTTGAAACACACAAATCTTTTACCAAACTCTCATGTCCTTAGCATGTGTTACTATCCCCTTGTGGATAGTTATTCCCTAAGAGCACAAATTGCCTATGGTTCTTCTCAACACTTGCTTCATTTTAGAATTACCTGGGGAGACTTTTAAAATTCCAGGGCCTCGGTCTCAGCTAAGATTAACTAAATCAGTATTTCTGAAACTAGATACTGGACATCACTACGTTACAGCAGCTCCTCTTATGATTCTAATAAGCAGTTATATTTGGGAACCAGTATGGCAGATTCTGTGTTTAAATAATTTAAACATTCTATTGCCAGTAACCTAAAATAAATCAGCTGACTACTTCTCTTGGGCCAATTCCAACCCACTACCTATTTTTAAAATAAAGTTTTATTGAAAATCAGCCACATTTATATCATCTATGGCTGCTTTTGTACTCAAAGTCAGAACTGAGTACTTGTTACTGAGTCTGTATGGTTCGCAAACTGAAATAGTTACAATCCTGTCCTTTACTTACAAGGTTTGCTAATCTCTGACCTACCCGCTTTCACATCTCTATTTTATTTATTATTATTATTATTATTATTATTATTATTATTATTTTATTTACCTGCTACTCATCCAACCTTTTCACTGAGCGAGGTCTACTCTATATATTTCTAACCCTTGAACACTGCTGAAGTAAAGCATACAAGCAAACAAATTCACAATATCTTACAAACTTCTCCACAGAATCCATCTCCTAACCTCTGCTGTGCTAAAAGAAGAGTCATTACCAAGCTGTTCAGTAATGGCAAAAGATATGAGAACTTCACGTTTCTTCACACAGTTTTAAATTTCACACGTTTTTATTCACATGCCCAATCTACCTTCAGCGTTTTATACCCCCACATGTGCTTCCTAGGGTTTTTATGGTTTGAATGACTTTACATTTTGTTGACTCAACTCTTCTCCCCATGTAAAGGCAACTTAATTTTGTTTTTGTTTTTGTTTTTGTTTTACACTGGACACTTATTAGAAACAGAAAGGAAGACTTTATTCAGGACTATTGCAATATGTGAGAGGCTATTGCAACAGGCAAGACACACTGAGCTCAATTCCAGATACACCAAAGACAGCGGGGCTGCGTAGCTAAAGAGCAGAGCACAGTGAGGGTGGGGATCCATGAGAGAAAATTGTAAGATGTCAAGGGTAGAGGTATTCTTATTAAAATATATTTTTGATAAAGGAAGGTCAAGGTGATGAGATATCAAGGGCTAGAGGATTCTGGATAAGTTGGCTTACCATGATTCTTAGCTAAAACTGGACTTGAGAAGAGAGCCCAGTGATGCCTGATTGATGTTTTCTCAAGGAGGGTCTTTTGCTTTCTCCTTCTTTCTCTTCTTTCTTTCTCTTTCTTTCTTTCTTTCTTTCTTTCTTTCTTTCTTTCTTTCTTTCTTTCTTCTTTCTTTCTTTCTTTCTTCTTTTTCTTCTTTCTTTTTCTTTCTTTCTTTCTCTTTCTTTTCTTTTTAGTTTCAGAATTCTCTATGTGGCTACAGCAGTGGAGACCTTGTAATGACACATGCATTCTAGAAGGCCCCTGGGAAAAACCCTTAAAAATTTCAGGAGACTTCCAGGATATCTCATTCAATTGATAAGTGTATCACTCGCTTCTCCCAACACAAGAAGACTTGCTTCTTGCAACTTTAATTACGAAGAGGATTCAAAATGTCTAGTGCACCTTTTTGCATTCTGATTAAAAATTAAAACATGTTCCAAATATTCCAGTGGCAGTATGACAGTATTTTGTTTTTGAACTGTGCTTATAAATTTCAAAAATTAAATGTATATTATATTAATTACATTATATAGTATTGCATTATATATGTACATACAAATGAGTGTACTCACATACATATGTATACACCAAATTTATTAAATGGTCTCTGCATTGTAAGTTTTATTATTTCAATAGAAAAAAAAGAACAAATAGGCATGTTGGTAATCACACATTTCTGGTTATGCTGTACTGTCCAATTTGACACTCAAATGAATTTTGTTGACACCTTTTCTCTCCATCTGATATTTTAAAATGAGGACTAAATAATTATATATTTAAATGTCACAATTATTCTGGATGTGACAAGCCCAGATGTGGTAGGCAGACTCCTGCGGTGTTCTATTGACAACTCAAATAACATAAGTAATATCACCTTTGCAACAGAATTTTGCAAATGTCAAAAACTCTTGGAATTTTCTAGAATAAAAAGTGTATATTTTTCCTTTAGTCTGTACAGTGGTTGCATTCTTGAAAATTTTAGTTTATATTAAATCATCCCAATGTATTTACATATAAAGATTTAGTCTCTTGACTAAATAATTACAGCTAATCACCATGTGGATATTCATTGGGGCATTTGATGGGGGGCACTTCTTGCAGTGTAGGATCGCAGGACATCTGGCATTGTCGGCCCCCATCTGTGAAACACTATTAGTGCCTTCCAATCATTTTGACAGATGAAACACTCAGGAATTTCCAATAAGAGGAAGCTGGTGCCGTCATCCTTTCGAACCAGGAGCTCGGGAAGGTAAATCAAAATTTCAGTAAGATGAGAGAAAAACGAAAAAGACTATAAAAATAAATTCAGTCATTCTGTACATACTAAGTCCCAGGTATAAGCTATACTATAGCTACACATATTTACTATGATATTTGGACATTCAGCTGATATCTTTATTCTTTATCCAAATGTTTTATTTACTGCCAGTCGCTTTCCTACCTCTCTTCATAAGAGTTCATGAAAAATTTTAGCTAGATTCTTGCTTAAAAATGTTCTGTTAATATGTGATTTTAAAATAAGAAAGAGGGAAGGGGGAAGAACATAGTTTACACACATTGTTTGATAAGCATGACAGTAAGCTCTATTTCATATAAATGTTCTCATTAAAGTCACACTAAGATTTTATACTTTGTATCTTTTTAATGAAAAATGTGAGGTTGAAAGAAGTTAATTAACTTTTCCAAGAGTCCTTGGTTATGAAAGAAGTAATGTGGATTTTCAGACATTTTGTTGTGAAATTTTTACATAAAATTTGAACATGGATTGTTACCTGAAGATATTTAGGCAATTATTAAAAAGGTATTTAAAATGCTATCTTAATTTTCGACTAAATATTGCTTATTTTGTATAAATTACATAGGAATATATGCTATTATTTTCTTTTTTATGATTCTTATTTTCCATTTTCAAAGGTAACACAGAACATTTTATAGTTCCATCCACAATTATTACCCAAATTTAACATTAAACATCTTTAAATGAACTAACAAGTGTTAAAAATATCCTACCATTTACCAAGACCATATCTATTTATAATTAAGATTCATAAATAATATGTTTTATGGAAATTAATTCTAATATAATGTGAATATTTATAAAAGTAGACTCAAAATAGGCCTACATGCAATTTCAAATTATACCTTTACAGACTTCATGATCGTTAATTTCAGACATTACATAAAATCAAATTATGTATGGTAACATTCAATTATTAAAACTCCTCAGAAAATGTCTTGATCATTACATTACTTTGGTCAGGATACTTCCTAAAAACTCATACACTATCTGTTCTGCTCTAATGCAACATATATGTTCCTAAAAATCTCCCTGTCACACACGTATGCAGTAAAAATCACAGAGAAACAACACACAAACTTCATCAGTGACATAATGGGAAAAAAAAGATATAGGAACCTAATTAAAAACAGTAACACATTTTTACACAAAATGAATAGCTAAATAAATAAAGCTACAATAATTATGGAACTTCCCCCTTGAAATTTCTTTGTAGAAGTGGGTGTTGGAGCAGTTATAACCTGTGAGCTATTATGAAGTAGTGGAAGGAGGGTTCTCTGTAGGTAGATTACCATATACCCCAACGTGGATGGACGTGGCTTATAACACTAGTTAACTGACGTAGTTAGTAGACATCTAAGGTACGTGCAGGCACACACGCCATGCATTCTGTGTGTTCCTATGTTCCCGATTCAGCTGGGTGCATTTTCCTGCATTCACTCAACATTTCCTTAGGTCGAAATCTGATATAACAAAACTCATCTCCACATAATGCCCTAATTGGCTCCAAATATATCCATCCTGTTGGAACAAATTCACATTTTCAAAACAGGCATTATAGTACAACAGACTATAGTTATAATTATCTGGTTTTGTTTCTATAATTAAAACGTTTAATTAAAAAAAAGTTTAATTCAATATTTTTAACTATTAAATATTTTGTCTGCCAGTCATTTTTAAGGAAACAAATATTTTCAAAATTACATGATGAAGCAAACATATTCTGCTGACTAAATTGGCACATATTATTTCAATAAATTTTAAAGATGTGCATCTTTCTTAAAAACTGCAAAGATTTAAAATATATCCAGATTACTAATAATATTTAAATAAATGATAGAAGAGTTAAAAATTACTTTGATTTTCCTGGGGCTTTTGGGTGTCTTAGTCAGTTGGGCAGCTGACTCTTGGTTTTGACTCAGGTCATTTTCTTGGGGTCCTGGGATCAAGTCCTGAGGCAGGTTTCATGCTCAGTGGTGAGTCTGCTTGAGAATTATTTCTCTCCCTTTCCCCCCGCCCCTCCTCCTGTTTACATGCTTGCTTGTTCTCTCTCTAAAATAAATAAATTTTGGGACACCTGGGTGGCTGAGTGAGCAGTTTAGTGCCTACCTCTGGCCCAGAGTGTTATCCTAGAGTCTCAGGATCGAGTCCCACATCAGGCTCCCTGTGTGGAGCCTACTTCTCCATCTGCCTGTGTCTCTGCCTCTCTATCTCTCTCTGTGTCTCTCATGAATAAATAAATAAAATATTTTTTAAAAATAAAATAAATAAATATTTTAAAAAAGAATTACTCTGATTTTCCCAAATTAGAAAAATGCATATATCTTTTATTTAGTCATCTTTTTATTTCTACATTACTTCCTGGAGACTATTTTCACATGGAAGGTCAGAGAATATATGCAAGAATTTTGTGGGGTTTTTTTGGTCAATGGTCATTGACCAGATATATTAACGTTAGGTTGTATATAATTAGTTGAGTGACTAGACAAGTAGGCTATTTGATGGATTGATGGGATAGGAATACAAATTATTATAGTCTATAAAATTATATCTAAAATTATATTATAAAAGATGAATAATCCAAAAAGTTTTCTAATGATAGCTATTTCTAACAAAAAAGTAAATTTCAGTTAGTGAGTCCAGATGTCCATTTCTATATATTGAACCAGTTACTGGAGTTTTTGCAGTTGTTAATGAACCTTTAGTCAGCTATTACTTGAGGAAAAAGTATTTCTTACTATATTAAAAAATGTAAAAGGAATAATTGAGCTCAAGTTATGGTTTTAAAAAATACTATTTTCATGATTCAACTTTCTTCTCTTTCCCTTTTATGACCATATAAAGTGGTACTTTTTGCAACATCTGCTAGACTCAGATTGAGATAACTTTCTATTTCATAACAATTTTATGCCCAATTTCTAGCAATGGCCACAGACTCCTGATTCTCAGCCTGACCCAGGACCACTACCAGCTGCTCCTACACAATCAAGGCTGAAGAAATGTCTGTAGCCACGTCAGGCCCAAAGTACATTAACCAGATTCATTCTTAATAGGCTTAACAGTGAGGCTAGGAGAGGAAAAGCAGTCACCCTTGTTTTGTGATTTGATTATAGGTGAATTTTCCTCCTCTTAAGGGAAAATAAATAAATAAATACACTTCTCTTGAAGTGGGAGAGAATGATGTTGGATCCATATGGCAGCAGACATGAGAATGAGAGCCTTAGTCATGGTGGAGCCCTGTCTCTAATTATAGTCTCCAGTGTAGGACCAGCTGCCCAACTGCCCAGCTGCCATGCTTCCTAGAGATCATTTTGTGAGACTTTGATATCTCCCCTATTTTCCCAAAACATCTTCATTTAGTCTAAAAGTAGAATTTGTTTACAGATGTTGGTAAATGAAAGAGCTTTGAGTATGAGTGCTGCTCTACCAAACCAGTTATTTTCATTTAATTTTAATGCAGATTACTTAATTATGCAGATCTAATGACTTAAGAAATTAGTGAATAGGCAGAGATAATGACATAAAGTCCACATGTTATCCTACTGATTACTTATAAATTGAAAGAGAAAATTGTAAGTTTACAATATTAGAGCTACAAATTAATTTAGCATCAGTGATCATGGAGCACCTTGCGTATGCCTTCTGATATGGTAAAGGGTACACTGCTTATGAAGTATTCTTGAAAAAATGTTTAACATAAAACAATAAAGCCTGTGAACCTAATATGCAGTTAAGTTGCAAAAAAACAGGCAACATAGGGGCAAGTTACTTGACACTAACAGGGAACAATCAAACTCAGGATGTAAAGTATCCTATATAATAATAACTGACCTGAACTCTCATAACGTCAATATTGGCTAAAATGATGGTGAGATTGATAAAGAAACAAAAAGATACAATGACTTACCAACCAAATGTGAGGCATGAAATGGATTAGGTACTGTTCTTTAAAACGCTGTAAAGGACAATTTTAAATTACTGGTAAATATTAGATGGAGACTAGATATTTTAGATATTAGAATTGTAAGACAATATTATAGAATTGGAATTAAATGTTTTATGAAGGAGGAAAGACAGAGCTAATAACCTGGTCACTGAACTCACTACGAGGAACCAGGTTAGGCATTTTTTTTTTTGAGTTTTATTTGAACTACTACCAGAAGGATAAATAGAAGTTAGTTATTTTTTTCAGCTATCAAAGAATTTCAAAGTCATACAGATTTAACCTCAACCTAACTCCTTAATTAATTTTTAGCATCATATGGAATTAAATCACCAATCATGCCTGCTAAAAAATCTATTTCTAATGGAACTTAACATTTCTATACCTAAATCATTGTCTCTTAAGCTCTTTTAACAAGATAAGAGTTGGGGGAGCATGCATACAATTCCTAAAATTGGACATGCTTGGAATATTTGAACAATTAAGAGCAGTGTTGCCCCATCATAATGTGCTTGTGATTTAAGGAAATTAACAGATACAAATAAGTCCAATTTTGCATGGCTTTGTAGTCTGAGATGAAGAGTTTGTATTCCAAGTGACATGGGGATCCGCTGAATGATTTGAAAACGAGAGAAGTGACATGGCCAAATTTCCATCATAGAAGGGATCTGCTGGAAGGAGAATGAATAAGGAACAGGGGAGAAAGGCAGGGAGAATATGTTGGGAGGTTAATTTTCCTTAGACATCAGTTACCAATCTTCCTCAAGTTTTCTCATTTCAGCAGCAATGTCATCATTCCCAATGACTGAACCCAATAACCCACAGGTTGTCATTGTCTCCCTCTTGTGAATTAAGCTGATGGGTGCAGACGGAGAAGATTAGTCATGTTGTACAGTATTTAGAAGATTAAATCAATAGACTTGAAATGGATCACACAGAGGCCGACAGGAAAGTGAAAACTCAAGAATGGATTCTAAAGTTCTGGCCTATGTAAGTGAGCAAGTAATAACATCAACTGGTCACAAAGTGGACTATTACTAATGCATATTTTAAATGCAAAAGCCACACAAAAGTGAGAAATGGAATGTAAAATATCATAATGATGACATTAGATTGCGAGAGCACTGGCATTAGAAATATTTATAAGTAAATAGGATGTCTAGAAACTTTTTTTAAGATTTTATTTATTTATTCATGAAAGACACAGAGAGAGGCAGAGACACAGGCAGAGGGAGAAGCAAACTTCATGCAGGAAGCTCAATGTGGGACTTGATCCCAGGACCCCCGGGTCACGCCCTGAACAGAAGGCAGATGCTCAACCACTGAGCTCCCCAGGCGTCCATTATGTCTAGAGACTTAATATGTGTGCTATTCACCTATTCCTTAGACCAAAAGATATTCACCTTAAATATGTTCTTTTGGATTCAGAATATGTTGGGGAAAACAACAAAGAGAACAGAAATGAAAAGGAAGGCGAGACAAAAAAAAAAAAAAAAGAACAGGAGAGAAAAAGACAAGACAAGAGAAGGAAAGGGAAAGGAGAGAAACAGAAAGACAAAAGAAAACAAGATCAAAGTTGCAACACAAAGAGAAATAGAGATAGGAATAATGGTATAGATGACAATGTAAAAACATTTTAAATCTGAAAAGCAGATATCTTTGACTTGTTTCTGCTAATTCAAGGAGTCCCTGGTGATAATTCTATTAGTATAAAGATGATTACTAAGAATTAAAATATATTGTTAAACAAGCTGCAATTTTGAAAAGACCAATATTCTCAAGTTATTCAAAAGTGACAATCGTTTTTCCCTTTTCTTTTCTCCCCCTGAATATTATAGCTGCACTTTTTTTTTCTTTTTTTGAATAGAATTAGGGGCTTTTTTTCTTCCAATTGTGCATCAAAAAGAACCACAAGCATCTGATCACAGTAACTATCCATACTGATATTGTATAAATTTACCTCATATTTTTCCTAACTCTTCAATGGTGTTCAAATTCTGTGTGCTGTGCTACAAAGTCACATTGGTTCACATTATAGTCTTGTCTGGTAGTATATATGTGTATGATCTTGCCTAGTATTATATATGTGGTTGTCAAAGTACCAACTAAATTTCCAAATACAATACATTTGTCAAAAGTTTTAGCAACAATTCTTAAGAGTAATTTACATAAGAAGTCAAATTCTCACTATTTGCAGAGGACATGATAGTCTATATGGAAAAAAACAAAGGACTCCACCCCAGAATTGCTAAAACTCATGCAAGAATTCAGCAAAGTGGCAGGAAATCAATCCATAGAAACCAATGGCATTTCTATACACTAACAATGAGATAGAAGAAAGAGAAATTAGGGAGTAAATCTCATTTACACTTGCACTCAAAACCATAAGATACTTAGGAGTTAACCTAGCCAAAGAGACAAATGATCTATACTCAGAAAACTATAGAACACTCATGAAAGGATTTGAGGAAGACACAAAGAAATGGAAAAACATTCCATGATCATGGATTGGAGGAACGAATATTGTTAAAATGTCTATGCTACCTAGATCGATCTATACATTCAACACAATCTTATCAAAAGATCATCAACTTATTGCACAGAGCTGGAACAAATAATCCTAAAATGTGTTTGGAATCAGAAAAGACCTCAAATAGCCAAAGGAATGTGGGAAAAAAAAAACTGGTGGCATCACAATTTCAGACTTCAAGCTCTGTTACAAAGCTGTAATTGTTAAGACAGAATGGTACTGGCATAAAAACAAACACAGAAATCAATGGTACAGGATAGAGAACCCAGAAGTAGACCCTCCACTCTATGGTCAACTCATCTTTGACAAAGCAGAAAAGAATATCCACTGGAAAAATAGACCGTCTCTTCAACAAATAGTGTCGGGAAAATCAGAGAGCCACATGCAGAAGAATGGAACTGGACCATTTCTAGTTTCACAAAAATAGACTCAAAAGGGATAAAAGACCTAAATGTGAGACAGGAATCATCAAAATCCTAGAGGAGAACACAGGCAGCAACCTCTTTGACCTCAGCCACAGCACTTTCTTGCTAGACACGTCTCCAAAGGCAAGGGAAACAAAGGCAAAACTGAATTACTGGGACTTCACCGAGAAAAAAAAAAAAAAAAAAAAAACTTTGCACAGCAAAGGAAACCGTCGACAAAACCAAAAATCAACCTACATAATGGGAGAGGATATTTGCAAATGTCTTTTCAGGTAAAAGGCTAGTTTCCAAAATCTACAGAGAACTTATCAAACTCAACACCCAAATAACAACTAATACAATCAATAAATGGGCAGAAGATATGAACAGACATTTCTCCAAAGAACACATACAAATGGCCAACAGATGCATGAAAAAATGTGCAACGTCACTCGGCATATAGAACTCAAACTACAATGAGGTATCAATTCACAAAAGTCAAAATGTCTAAAATGAACAAGTCAGGAAATGACAAATGTTGGCAAGGATACAGAAAAAAAGAGGAACCCTCTTACACTGTTGGTGGGAATGCCAGCTGGCGCAGCCACTCTGGAAAACAATATGGAGTTTCCTCAAAAAGTTGAAAATAGAGCTACCCTATGACCCAGCACTTGCATATATAAAATGGTATATATATATAATGGAATAGTACTCAGCCATAAAAAATGAAATCTTGCAATTTCCAATGACATGTATGGAATTAGAGGATATTATACTAAGCAAAATATGTAAATCAGAAAAAGACAATTATCATATGATCTGTCATATGTGGAATTTAAAAACAAAGCAGAGGATCATAGAGAAAGAGAGGAAAAAATAAAACAAGATGAAATCAGACAGAGAGACAAAAAAATAAGAGACTCTTAATCATAGGAAACAAACTGAGGGTCACTGGAGGGAATGGGGGTGAGGGGACGGGGTAACTGGGTGATGGACATTATGGAAGGCTTGTGATGTGATGAGCACTGGGTGTTGTGTATGACTGATGAATCACTGACTTCTACCTCTGAAATCAGTAATATATGTTGATTGATTGAATTTAAATTTTAAACAAATTTAAAAGAGTAATCAACACATATTTCATTATAAGCTGTATCCATATTATAAGGAAATAATACAAAATTATTTTTTAAAAGTTAAAAAACAGATTTCACAATAGAAACAAAATTTCACTTTCTCTTTTTTTCTGAGTTAAAAATAGGAAAAAAAAGAAAAAATAGATCTCAAAAGTCAAAGGTGATTATCACACAGAATAGTTTATAAGGATATATAACTTTCAGTTATGGAGTTATGAGGGAAATCATTTACACTTGTAAGCAAGTTATAATGTTTAATTCACACAGTTCTACTTGTTTGCTAAAAAAAAGGCTGTCAGCATTGATAGACTACAATGAAACCTCTAAGAAAATGCTGTCTTTGGAGAAAATATTTTCATAGGTCTAAATTTTGTTATGGTTCAAATTTACATCTTATCAGATGAGCTTTTCCATTAGAAATCTGTTCCTAAGGCATGATTTCAATTTGCACTTTCTCCGATGGTTTTTCCAGAAAGTGTTTAAAATCCTTTAGCCATGTTCCAACCAGAATTATAATGGAGAATAATTTCAATCTCTTAAATTAATATACCATAAAGTCTGTGATAATATCTGTGAAGGTATCGCGAAAGAAATATTACCTTGCATTTATTTGTATTCCAATGGTACAGGTAATGCGATTGGTATTTTATGACTATTGGTTATTATGATATGCTGTATGTTTCAAAACTATAGACAAGCTGGACAATTGATATATTCTAGCTGCTAAAATTAATCATCTTTCCTGGTATCCTTTTCTCTATCACCTACTCTAGCTTTCATATTAGTACAGACTCTTTAAGCCTATTGTCATGAGCCTTTAGTAAGGTATGTAGTTGAGTATCGCAAAATAGTTTGATATTATTTCTTTAAGTAGCAAGGATGGAATGTTCATATGCCTGGCCATGATTTTTATACATTGTGAATTTGCTCACCATCCTGCTTGCATTTGGCAAATCAGGCCCGTGGATATAAAACATTTGCCCAAATATTAGTCAAATTATCTGAAATAAAACATACAGGTATTTTGCACATCAGAGCATAGGACAACAAAATTGAAGAGCTCTATCATGTTAACTTTTGAGCAAACTGCTGCAAGGGGATATTCCAATATGAATAAGAAGATAAGATAATGAGTAATAAATAGTGCATCTATCCTTAGTATTACCACAAGTGGATCACAAGCATCATGGAAAATATAACATTTTTTTACATTTAATGTAAAATGAACAGAGGCTAGCTACCAAGAAAGAATTTAAAAGCCAGTCAAATGAGACAACAAGATAAAAGTATGAAGAAGATGTTAATACTAATGGAGTGAAAAAGATGTTTTTCATATATATTTTAATCAGAGTTTCATTTGGAGATTTTAAGAAAATAAGGAAGGAAATATTCTAACATACAGTGATTGAGAAGTTTCTAAAAGTCAAAAAAGAGACACAAATTAATAGATTTAAAAAGATTCACACATAGACACATCATAATGACACTATACAATATCAACAATGAAAAGAATATGAAAATTAATCTATTTTCACTTGATTATTAACAGGAAAATTGAAAGTCTGGAAATTGTGGAATATCTTGAAAGAATCAACAAGTATCTGCTAATCTAGGTTTTATATCAAATAAATTTATAATTCAAAAATAGGCCTAAGGGGATCCCTGGGTAGCTCAATGGTTTAGCTCTTGCCTTTGGCCCAGGGCGTGATCCTGGGGTCCTGAGATCAAGTCCCACATCAGGCTCCCTGCATGGAGCCTGCTTCTCCCTCTGCCTGTGTCTCTGCCTCTCTCTCTCTCTGTATGTGTCTTTCATAAATAAATAAAATCTTAGCCTCTGTGTGTGTGTGTCTTTCATAAATAAAATCTTAAAAAGAAATAGGCTTAAATATAGTCACTTTCAGTCTAGAAAAATGAAGATTTACTCATGGAGTAGTAACTTTTAAAAAATATAGTGATATTATTTTTGAGTACCAATTCTTTATGAGATATGGGGTAGAAGGTGTTGATAGTCAAAGATGAATTGTGAACAAGATCCCCGTCCTCATTAATTTACATTCAGAGAGATGGAAAATCAAAATTAAATAAACAATTTATGTTGGGTTTAGGAAGGGTTTACTTATTGTATAACATTGCTAAGCCTATACTGTTAAGGCAGTTAAAATATATGTAGTGATCTCCCAGGAAAAATATAAAAAGGAAACAAAAAAGTATGAATAATTTTAAGAAAATTCTAACAGTCAGTCATTCTATAGTATCCAAAAGATGAGTCAACTTGTATCATCAGGTGAGCCATAGTAACTCTCATATGAGTTAATATTGCTTAAATATGAATTAATGTTTGTTTAAAAAAATCTGTCCCAGGGATAATTTTAATTAAGAATTACCTTATCAGATAAGACAGTGGGGTAAGACAAGGAGTTAATATTGTAGTTTCTTCAGTGATCTTAAATAAGTCAGTTGGCCAAAATATCTTAGTTTTTAAGTACAAATGATTGGGGCACCTGCGTGGCTCAGTGGTTGAGCATCTGCCTTTGGCTCTGATCGTGATCCCAGGATCCTGGGATCGAGTCCCACATCACGCTCCACACAGGGAACCTGCTTCTCCCTCTGCCTATGTATCTGCCTCTCTCTGTGTGTCTCTCATGAATAAATAAATAAAAATTAAAATAAATACGAATAGTTAATCAAATGAATTGTTACTCCGTCCACTTGGCACGAAATTACAAAAACACATAGGAGTATTTATAATTCGATGACTGCATCATTCTGTGGATTATATAAATTAGAAATCTTATCAAATTTTTTCTGAGAGGCTATCACTGAACAAAAAGGTAATAACTAGTACCTGACACCAAGTGGCTTTAATATAAATCTTCATACAGCCCTTCTGTAAATTTGCATGAGAGAATGGAATCATCTGGTACCCTCCACACTAGAAACAGGAGAAGGAGTTGCATCTGAAGAGGAGAGCATTTGGAGGCACAATGGAGACTTGCAAATCCAAAAATCAGCAAGTGGTGGTTGATGTTCTGTGGGAAGAACCTCCACTTTAAAATCTCCCTGGTCTGACTCCGTGGTAAACAGCATTCGGAACTATTTAGGATTGTGCATTAGATGACCCAATGGCTGAAGCAGATCTCTTAAATAAACTCTTGTTTGTACATAGTATTCAACATTTCTATTTTGTTATTTAAGGACCACAGAATTTGGGTAATTTAGTAATAAGTAATAACCATTTACCAAATAGACATAGAAATTCTGTGTTCCTAAATTCTCTGAACCTCTCAACAAAACTATCAGATCTATAGTGATGTTTTAAATCAGACGACAAGATGAAGGAAACAATGGAACTTGCCTTAATGCAAAGAAAATTATCACTGTCTCCCTGTGAGTTACTCTGGATGATGGGAGAGTCTATATATAAACATTTAACTAAAGAGGAATACCTCCAGGAGCCACTCTAAACGTTTTAAGAGAGAGAATGGTGAAGGAAAAAAAGATTGAAAACAATTGGCTTTGCTGTTCAGAAAGTGGAGAGAATGAAACAGTAATCTGTCATTGTGTGGGTAGACAAGTTGCTGGAAAATTGGATAAATTGGAAATCACTGGAAGGCAGCTATTTTGTCCTCAGTGCATTAGATATCCGGGGAAAATGTTATTAAATGGTGAACAATTGTGACTCAAAAGTTTCTAGCTGTTTGGAATAGAGCATTACATAGAGTCAAAAGATTCTATTGTTATTCTATTCATGAATCAATCTGATTCCAAAGAAAATGTCTTCTAAAAATATGTTAACTTTATTCTCACCAGAGTGATATTTTAAACAATATTAATGTGCCTGTACTTCTGGGTATACATGCAGTAAAGTAACCAAAGACTTCTTTTCTCTTCATCTTTGTTAAGTTAATCCATTAGAAATTCAGAATATTGGGTCCCACTCTAAACTCTTCTGAATCTTCATTTTTAAAAAATCCCAGGTTACTTATAGACTCATTACAATTTAAGATGTTCTTCTCTGTATTGTCATGAGTGTCCAACCTATGACACAAATTTGTCCCCGTTGACTCCTTAATTAAATTCTTCGGTGACCTCCTTGAAGCCTAAAAAGAAGCTTTAGTGTATGGAAACGAACTGAATTTAGGTTTGTCTTACCATTTTCACTATCCATTTCAAACCGATAAAAGAAAACTTATTTTTGCCAATTCAAGAAGAGTGGCTTTAACTTTACTTTATAACATTTTTATTTCAGTAAGTAAATTAAAATAAGAAATGGATATAAGAATTGATTTTCATTCTTATATTTAAAAATATTCAATTATTTATGTATTGAGGTCTAATTGACATATAACATTATTTTGTTTTCAGGTATGCAACATAACAATTTGATATTTTTACTTCTGAATAAGAAATGGATATAAGAATTGATTTTCATTCTTATATTTAAAAATATTCAATTATTTATGTATTGAGGTCTAATTGACATATAACATTATTTTGTTTTCAGGTATGCAACATAACAATTTGATATTTTTACTTCTGAAAAGAGTCACTTTAACTTTAAAATTATATTTTATGAATAACAATCCTTAATTAGTTCAGGAACAATGGATCCTATCCTCCACCCCCAGCTTCAATTGTATTTCTTTTCCTGAGATCATATTTTCAAGAGGACTCTATTTTTATCAATCATAGAATGAACAATCGGGTCTATGTTTTATTTCTATTCGACTGATTTAATACTGTGGATTTGGATCTGATTTAATACTGTGATAATACTGATTTAATACTGTTTGGATCGGATTTAATACTGTGCTTATCTACAACTAACATCTGGACACCTTGCCTTACACTCCATTACCAAACAGGTCACTAGAAAAGCATGGACAACTTAGAAAGGGTTTTTAATGAAGAAAGGTTTATATTTTGTTTCCTGTGTGCTCATTCCTTTCTTTTTTTTTTACTATAAGTTCCTTGATTTATGTACTTGACAGTCTATCATTAATATGTCAATAATAATCATCATTAACAATGTATCACAACATCCTCTCTAATTTTTATCAACACATTAATGCATGCTTAACACAATGTGGTTATGCATTCTGCTTTGCACATTAATATCAGTGCTTCTTTCTCTTCACTTCCTTTTGTCCACAATATATTTCAGTGTGTCTTCAAACAGCCTTTTATTTTTAAGCAACGTGCATCAGATAGTTTAAGAATGCTGTCTTTCTTGTTAAATTTTAATTTCCACCTCTTTTAGGAAAGTTATACAGTTTGTATACCTTGTTAGAAATGATGAAGTTTTTATGTTCTGTGCTTACAATTTCCTTTTTAATATTTATTTATTTATTTATTTATTTATTTATTTATTTATTTATGAGACAGATAGAGGAAGGATGAATGGGAAGAGGCAGAGGGAGAGGGAGAGGATCTTAGGCAGGCCCCATCCCCAGCATGAGCCCGACACAGGGCTAGATATCACAACCCTGAGATTATGAACTGAGCTGAAACCAAGAGTGGGATGCTCAACTGACTGATCCACCCTAGTGTCTACTGGTATTTGCAGCAGCTGCTCATTTTTATTTTTTTTTTGGAATTAGTTTCCGATAAATTAGAGGCATATGGATTTTGTTTCTTTCAATATTTCACACAACTAATTTTTACTTATAATGCAAACAAGTAAAAATACTAAATGTACTAAGCAAGAAATTTAAGCATTAAAAAATAGATTATTCTCCTATTTATTTTGTAATCTGTGATATAGTCCCATTTTATACTACTTTAATCATCTATCTTTGAAAAAATAATTTTTAAGTCTAGTCAATATAGTAACCATAGTTTTGCTTGAATTTATGTAGTTGGGTTAGTAGTTATTAGTAGTACTTATAGTCATTTTATTTTTTATCTTATGTGTTTATTTTATTAAAGGTTTTATTTATTTGTGAGAGAGAGAACATGAGAGAGAGTTGAGCAGGGGAAGGGTAGGAGTAGAGGATACAGGAGAGGGTGTAGCAGAGTCCTTGCTGAGCAGGGAGCCCCACACCAGGCCCATCCCAGGACCCCAGGATCATGACCTGAGCTGAAGGCAGATGTTTAACCAACTAAACTACCCAAGTCCCCTATTTTTTTTTTTAATCTTATTTTTTAGTTCCTTATTTTGATGAAGATTATTCAGGTGTTGTTCCTCTTTCACTTCATTTTCTTCAAATGGAGATGTCATACATTTTTAAATTTTCCATTTTTTTTACAAATATTGAATATAAAATTTCTGGCTCAAATTATTTTCTGAAATCCAACAGAGAGTTCCTCCAGTCTTTAGACATTAGGTTACACCCACACACACAAAAAAAATCAAGATCATACAGATATTTTACTTTACAGAAATTAAAATAGCAATCCTGTGTAATTATTGTAGATGTGTTTTGTTATTATTGTATTTAAAATATTATGATATTTTCATAAAAGGGTATATTTTTATTAAATTAATCAGAAATCTAGTTAACATTCTGACATACAAATTTAGCCATATTAAAAAACAGCTCATGAAATATTCTTTTTTCTTGTATCTGGTTGTGTTTGAATTGTATTTAAATTATTAGATTTTTGCTTTTGATATGGATACTTATGTTTTATCCATCCCCTCTGTTAAATTTTACAGCTATGATTTCCCCTGGTCTCTTTCTAGTTCTGTTCATTTTCTTTTTATTTTGCAAAAGTTTCTGAAGTTTGTATTCCATACCACAGACTTCAATTGCTGCTCCATCAACACAGGTGGAATTTTCACATAGTTTTTAAATTACAGACATTTTATCTATGTATCTTCTCCTTTAAAAATTTGATGTGCAAAGGGTACCTGGGTGGCTCATTCGATAAGCACCTGATCCTTGATTTCAGCTCAGGTCATGATCTCAGGGTTTGGGGATGGAGCTCCAAGTTGGGCTCAGTGTTCACTGGGGAGTCTTGAGATTCGATTCTTTCTCTCTCTTTGTCACTCTCAACCTACTCACCTGTGCTTTCTCTCTCAGGAGGGGTGTGGGAGGTGGGGAAGAATTGAATTGAATTGAATTGAATTGAATGTGCAAAATCTCTTAAAGTACTCACTAACCAATTCTAGGGTTCCACCTCTGTGATAAACATTAGAAGTAATAAAATATTCTCTTAAATGCAAAGTTAAGTCACTATTTGAAAATAAATCAATGCCATTCACTAAAATAAGATAAAAAGACAAACATAAAATCATGCACATAGAAGGAGAAAAACATTTGTCAAAATTCAACATTAATTTTTAAGAATTTTCAGCAAGCTAGGAATAGTAAATACCTTCCTCAAATGACAAAATACATCTGTAAACATTTACAGTTAACATCATATTAAATTATGATATATTAAAAACTCTTCACCTAAGATGAAGAATAAGGCAAAGTTGTTCTCTTTCACTATTTCTGCTCAGCATTGTTCTGAATGAATTAGCCAGCTGTAAAGCAGTGGAGAACAATTCATTAGCCATGCACTAATCAAAATTAGAACTATTGACTATTGATGAGAACTGAATATGCTACCCCATAATATGCCATTTTGGCACACTGATTATTTTGAATTAAAGTTAGTTCAGAAATAGCCAGCACAAGAAGAACACACTGACCACACTTTGACTTGGCAGGGAAATAAGGAAAGCATTTTTATTACCAGAAATAGGAAATTTAAAGCCTAAAAGGCTATGTAAACAAAACTTGTTAATTCCTCACTAACTTACTACCACATGGCCCAAACTTCTTTGTCTTGTTAATTCTTCACAAATTTTTTATTTCTTTGTCTAAAAGGTAAAAAATGCTGCCTGTTTTGTCTTGTATTTTTATGTAGGGGCTCCTATACATACAAAATTAAAATTATTTTTACCTTGGTTATCTGTTTCATATCAGTTTAATTATTAGACCAGACAAAGAACCTAGAAGGGAAGAACCGAAACATTTTTGTACCTATAATCAATAACCAGAAATAGCAGGAGTAACAATAACAAAAAAAGCATTCAGGAGAAAAAAGAAATAGGAAAGCAGCAAAGGTGGATATTATTTATTTTCTTTTAAAGGTAAAATAATAGGTATTCTTGCGTTTGAACATCAGTAACTGTCACTTCTTAGGCAACATATTTTAACTGATTAAGGCAGGCGATTCCCCTTTGGTTATCTGGGTAGAACAAACTACACAACAAAGTATAATTTTAAGAAAGTCACTCATTTAAATATAAGAATGTTTATGTCAAAGATTTATTAATTCATTAATGAGTGAAAGACTAAGATGGTGTTGTGGTTTGAATTGTGTGACCCTACATGGAATACATGGAAGTTCTAACCTCCAGGTACCAGGAATGTGACCTTATTTGAAAATACAGTCTCTGTAGCTGTAACCTGGTTAAGATGAGATGGTTAGATGGGCCCTAATACAATATGACTGGTGTCTTTATGGGAAAAGAAAAGACACAGATGCTTGTGTAAAGAGAAGTGGAGGGAAGCATGTACAAGCCAAGGAACACCAAGGATTGCTGGCAACATTAGAAGCTAAGAAAAAAAAAAAAAGGAAGATTTTTTCCCTTGGAGTTAACTACTCTAATTCCAGGAAAACAAACTCTAGAATATATGATTTTGTTATAATATGAAAGGTATAGTTTATTTAAGGAGGAATAACATGGGTATGATCTTGAGTCTTTTCTAAGAACATGATATTTCTCTGCCTGTATTCAAATGTAAATTTGTGTCACTCACGATTGTTTTCCAGTTTTCCTCATTTGTGTATTACTAGTTAAGTTTTCACTTAGGTGTTTTAGTTCAGTTTAGTTAATGATGTTGTCAGTAGGTACATTCTGCAAATATTCCTCTTAAATTCTTTAATTCAACATTAATGCCCTTATTAAGTAATTTAACAAAAATGATACTTGTATATAGCATTAAATAGACAAAATTCAGCTGAAATCAAGCAACAAGTTGCTATTAAACTTTTCTGTATTTTCTTCTTCTTTTCTTTTTTTTTTTTTTAGTTTTTGCTCATTTATATGTCTATTGCAATGATACTTATTCTGCAATATCAATAGCTGGAAACGACCCTCCATGAGTATTACTATGTTTTCCTGGCTGATTGATACATCTTTCTTTAATAATATGTTTGCTGAAGTTTCACCAATGTTTACCTAATAATATGACTCATCTCTTTCCAAACTCATACTGAACAATCAAAGCATTGGTCACAGTAATTATGTTATTAATTTGAGAAAGTCACAGACAATAAAGTTAGTCAATTAAGAATGCAAGAGGAGAAAGAGATCCTGCTATTGGCTGCAAAGCTCCTTAAAACAAGCTTTAATAAAGTCAAATTATGAGACTGTAAATATCATATATGTATATGTATGATATATGGGGGAGAGTACTTCCTAGATGAAATAAGATACACTGAAAAGCAAAGAAAAAAATTGTTTTTAGGTTATTTTATATCCCATGAGTTTATATCTATAAAATGCTATTTATATTTGAATACGACATTCAAGAGAAAGTAACAACAGAGGTATAATTACACAGTACCCTCCCATAGACTAATGACCACATTGATTAACCGCAGTCAAGTTTTTTATATTTTCCAACCTCCTCATTTGCTTAATTACCTTACATGGATTATGATGGTCAACTCAGTGCTCTACAAGCATAAACAACAGAATGACCCTTTATTTGACATAGTATGGTATATTTCTTTCTTTGTAAATATTTTTTTACACTCAAGACTTTAGGGAGGACAAGGCCTTAATAAGATAATATGTATTACTACTCTGAGACCAGGTTGGGCAGCTTAATATTGGAATTTGTTTGACAAAGTTAGGTATTTAAAAATGAGCAACGGTGAAAATCATTCATTTGGGGAATATAAAAAATAGTGAAAGGGAATAAAGGGGAGAGGAGAAAAAATGAGTGGGAAATATCAGAAAGGGAGACAGAACATGGAAGACTCCTAACTCTGGGAAACGAACTAGGGGTGGTGGAAGGGGAGGTGGGCGCGGGGTGGGGGTGACTGGGTGACGGGTACTGAGGTGGGCACTTGATGGGATGAGCACTGGGTGTTATGCTGTATGTTGGCAAATTGAACACCAATAAAAAATAAATTTATATAAAGAAAAAGAAAATCAAACAAGATAAATGAAGAGATGTGGAAGTATTTTGGATGGAAGTCCAAATTATTTGTGAGACTTCATGAATAATGAGGAAGTAAGAGTTTTCTATATGTAAAATTTAACATATATAAACTACCATTTACTGATCCAGTAACGAGACAGTAGTATTTTTGAAATGATGTAGAAATTCTCCATCATGCCCAAAATAAATAAAAAAATGCATGATCTTGTGTATGTGTGTATGCATGTATATTCCATGCACACACTCTCTCTCTACACACACACATTCACACACACACACATATATGTAATGTCACATATGAGTATGGATGCATCATTGCTATTAATTGTGGTATTGAGGCTGTATAGTCCCTTTATTATTATTTGTGAAATATTTATTTAGTATAAAATCTATACCAAGTATTATTTAGTATAAAATCATGCAATATGCAACTTACTGTTTAATTTATCTTGGAAATGGCATCTTGTTCCTTAGATTCTTTTGAATATAAGTTTATTCAGTCTATATGTGTCAAAATACCCAACATATTTTTTCATGCTGGAATATATATATATATGTATATATATATATATATATATATATATATGCTTTGAAATGTATTATCACCTCATTTTAGATGAAGAAATCAAAATTTCTGGCAGACAAATACATTCCAGTCTGGGGAAAAAAAATCCAATAACAACTTTAACATAAGGTAAATTGCTTACATATGGAATCAACATAGGACGACATCAACATTTGTAAAAAAATGTTTATATACTGCTTTTAATTCCCTGGAGAGAAATATGAATTTCAAGCAACCATTCCATTTTTATTTCCCAATTTGTAATTATGAAACTCCAGCAACTTATTTTTATTTTTCTCCATCTTAGCAGTTTTACCTGAAGCTTCAGAGAATCCTGTGAAGAATGTATTATAGTCGGCATTTTGCTTACTTCCACACCAACAGAAGGAAATTTACACTTATATGCCCTGAAGAATTTACTTTTTTCTGTAAATGACATATGGTGGAGAATCCTTCTTGAAAATAAATACTCCTGTTTTCATGCTGAACAGGTTTTTCATTTAAATTCATGACAACATATCAAAAACTTTGCCACAAAAATACAGAGCAATCAATTTAAGTAATATAGGATTTAAGTAATAAAAGATTTAAACAATTTAATAGTTCTTCCATTCATTCTAAATTGAAATTTTAAAGATGTTTTAGAAAATGCTGACAGAGTACACAATCCACACTCACATATCCAACTGAAGGAAATTATCACAGCTACAATGATTTCATTAAAGAAGAGAAATTTTTTTTTTTTTTTTTTAGATTTTCAGTGAAGCACATAGTAAATAAAAGTAGTATCTTTGCTGGACCATAGTAATTGTACTTAGAAACTTTAGTGTATCTGTATTTACATGGCTTAACTTGTAGAAATAAAATCCGAGACCTTCTATGTCAATATGATTTTTTTAAAGATTTTATTTATTTATTTGAGAGAGAGAGAGAGAACGCACAAGACCTAGTGCACAAGTAGGGGTGGGGGGCCGAGGGAGAAGCAGGTTCCTCAGTGAGCAGGGAGCCAGGTGAAGATCATCCCAGGACACAGAGATCATGACCTGAGCCCAAGGCAGGATGCTTAACTGACTGAGCCACCCTATGTCAACATGATTTAAAAATTTATTTCATAATATTATCTTTTCAGGAAACTAAGACTATAAACCAATAAATAACTTTATTGTTTGCTTCAGGAAATTCCTGCAAACCAATTTGTGTGAGCAAACAACTCTTTCCAGAAAATAGATTTCTCACCTGGGCAGACAGCTATTTATTAAACAGCAGTTTACTTATGAAGACTCACTTCGGAAAGGGTCCCTCAATTCTAAAGGCTTATGTCATGGACTTTCCCCGTTCTAATCAGTTGCTCACCTAGAAAGGCCTATCTAACCTCTTGAGCCCGGATTCCAACAGCCCATAAGTACCTCATCATCTACTCTTCTAAAACACCACCCTGTCAAAGTGGTGGTTTCCCTTGTAGCCATATTTCTTTTTTTTTTTTATTCCACATGCTTTAGTTGCTTTTTTGGGGAGTCAATAGGCAACAGCCCTGGAGATTCTACAGAAACGAGCCAGGACCCCTTTCCCATTGTGGTTCAGGATTTTAACACAGAAATATGGATTCTCCCTTAGCCTTTTGAATCATCCATTTGAGGGCTTCCCTGATCATCCTATAAAACAAGTTTTGTGTTAGACCTGAAATCTAATTTCTTTCTGTTGAACCCTCAGATTCTGTTTATTTGGACCCCTACAAATGCAGAATGCTTTTTAGAAATCCTTTGATCATCTGCTCATATTTTGCTCTTGACAAAACCTGCCTCAGTACTCAGGATATTGCTGACTTCCCTTCTGCAGTTTGTCATCATAGGTTTATTAACCTATAAAAAGAGAGCTCGTAAAAAAAAATGATAGGCTAACTTCAAATAATTTTAGTCTTAGTTTGATCCTAAAGACTGATGAGTGGATTGGTGTAGATCTCCTGAGATCAGCATCTGCATGAAACACATTTTGCTTGGTCACTATCAGAACTTTATGAGAGCTTTCCTTAGCCTTGTCACGTTTTCCCCGTGAGGGGCTATTCCTGGAAATGATCTCCATTCCAAATGTTCTACCCTCTTGGAATTTCACATGTTTTGGACCTCAATGAATAAGACCCAAATAGTAGGCTAGGGTCCTAAGACAAATTTCAAAAGCAACTTCTTCAACCACTCATCATCAGACACTCATGAGTTCATCTTACTTTAGATACACACTCCTATAGGCAGATTCTTGCATCTTATTACACTTTAATTTTATCTGGCACGAGGGAAGCAAAAAGAAATGCTATAGAATATGGAAAATAGGAATTTTTTCTTATAGAGCAGGAAGTGCTTATTACTGAGCACTATCTTGGTTGCAAATAAAAAATGTGCTGTAGTTACATTAAGCCAAACATAGAATTTTGCTGTAAAGGAAGTAAGACATTGAAAGGAAATGGAAGACACAAAGACATTAAACATTAACTATACATTGTAAAATAATTTTAAAAATTATAAGCAGTCCGACCCTAAGAAAAATGTCTCTGATTTTAAAAATGACAATGTGCCCTAAAATAACTAATTTAATAAATGCTCATCTTCATTAAAATGCTATGCAGAAATACACAATAAATTATTTGGTCACAAACTGTACCTAAAAATAGAAATTAATTCAAATGCCGCCAATGCTTTCTTTCATCTTCCTTTACAATATCATGGATGCAATTTAATTGTCCTTCAGTGTCATGGAACACAGCCTGGGAGAAAGCTGATGAAGTTGCAACCTGAAAAAATAATGATGTGAAAAGTAAAATCATGACTCAGTAAAGAATGAGAGTCTTATTTTACACTTTCTTGACAGCTGAACTAATATGAAAAACACTTGTCTTGTTCCTTTCCAGGTTTGCATATGTTTGATTATGTCAGCTGAGTTGTTGTTCAAGTGATTTTCTCTCTGAAGTGTCAGAAACATTCATCCCCCATTTGGTTTTCCTGTGTACGTTTCAGAGCAGCAAGGATTCTTAACCATAAGGCAAAGGGATGTTTGTGTGGCTTGATTTTCTGTGTAGTTACTATTTGTGATTGGCCTTTTCCCAAAATGACATGTAATTTTCCAGCACAGATTATTTTTCAAAAGAATTACATTCTCAGGTTCTGTAGAGAGATGTGCCCATTTACTGAAATGTAAATTTTAATTTCTGGAAAAGAAATGTCAAATTTTCATATTAATCTGTAAAGTAGCTATAAATTGTTATTTTTCAGATGAAACATCTCTCAAAATGACTAGTTTTGACGTATAGTAGGAATATTTTATCCATTCTATTACCATGAACCGAATATAACAGATTAAGTGTGTGTGTGTGTGTGTGTGTGTGTAAAAATGAACTATAATATTACATCCAAGGAAAAATATCAGATGACCAAATAAACACTAATAACTGAAGCAGAATATTTATTTATTGCTGAAAAGCCTTTCCCAATTGGACAATTAAGATATGAAATTATTGGTAGCTGCAAGGAAAAAAAAATACTGCCAGCTGCTTGACCACACAGACACGAGCACAAACACAACTACACACTGCAAAAGTGAACATAGGTTTTTGGAAAAGGAAATGCTCCCCTAAAAGTTACCTGCTGCCACGGTACTGATTATGTGAGGAAGTCCCCTACCCAGCATGCTATAATATAAAGGTATGCTAGTATTCCAAGGGAAGGTACATTCAGCGAGGATTGGGTGTTGATCAATCTTCTATATTCACATCATTTAAATGAACACTTGGAATCTAGTATGTGCTCAAAAAACGCCTGTTGATTGCATAGTAAGTATATTTTGAAGTACTGAATGATGTCTGGTATATACAGCACATCTCAAGTTCACAAAATAGTAGCTGAGCTAAGACCAGAGAGTTTGCTTTTAAAGTAAACCAGAGTTTATTAAAACTCTCTCTACCAAGGAAGTGTGACACTTCGGTAGGTTCTTAGCCACACCTCCATGGCAAGGACCCATAGCAGGCTTTTTCCTGGTTGGGGAGTATGGGCTCAAGTGAGTTAGAGGAGTCTTCCAAGGGGACTAATCTACAAATAGGCCCAAATGTAATCATTTCAGCATTGATGGCCACATCTAGGTGAGGGTTTTAAGGCAACTTTTGATAAATAAACTACCATTGAGTAGGTAAGATATTTGCCCATGTGAGCAGCATGTTGTCTCAGATAAATTGTTCTTTAGTCATTTCCTGAGGCAAACAATAAATTTACTTAGTATTTGATACTCCTTTCTTTCCTGGGCAAATGCTTGCAGGAAAGAAAACAAACAAGCGAAGTTATATGGACTTAGGTTGTTTTATCCCTTTTATCCTATCTCATTGCTCTTCAGCCTGAGTTGGAGGAAAGACTGTTATTATTAGGGAACAGGATCAATCCCGATGTGCATTGCTGTTTGACGAGACATAATTTTATATCAGATATTTGTTGGGAGTTATTCTGACCATTATATAGTCAGGGATTTTTTTCCTATTCTTTTGTTTGGTTGACCATCTATTATGTCACTTGATGGGACAGCATCTGAATAAAAGACTTTGACTCTGGAAATCACATATTTGAACAATGCCATAGACAAATACTAAAGAAAGAATTATGATCAATATTTGTAGGCCACTCCTAAAGACGACAAGAAAACCCATATTAAGCCAAAAGAACGGATTCTACTCTCAATCTGATGAGCATGAGAGCTGGAAATGGGTCTGCATTAGCCATCTATTCCTGCCTAAGAAATTACCCCAAACATAATGTCTTAAAACCATAGCAAACATTTATTATCCCTGCCAGTACTTATGCAGTCCTAATTTCATGAGGTAATAAAGGCAGGTAGTTTTTGGCTGAAGATCTTTCAAGAGGCTACTCTATTTGTTGGCTGGAACTAGAATCATCTGAACTCTGGCTAAGGCTGGGACATTCATTTCCACGGTGGCTCATTTGCAAGGCTCCTGCTGTTGGCTGGGGATGGACAGCTTCATTTTATCTTGACATGAATCTCGCTTAAAGTTATTCAAAGTCCTTCTAACATGATGGCTGGATGCTTCCAGAGTGAAAAATCCAAGAGGCCAAAATGGAAGGCATCGATGTTATTTATAAGCTAGTCTAAGAAGTCACAACGGTCACACATTATCAACTCTGCTATATCTAATAAGTCACCTAGAGCAGTTCCAGATCTATGTGAGGAGACACACTATACAAGTGCATGTATACCAGGAGGCAAAGATCATCGAACACCTACTTGGTGGTTGGCTATCACAGGAAAATGTGCCAACGTCATCTTTTCCCATGATTTATATATTTGTTTCTTGCATCTTCTTAGTATAATTAAAGATCTCATAAAGTTCTATAGATACACAATATTCTTCTCATAAAGTAGCTAGAAAGGGCAATGTTAAGTCCAGGACTTCTCTGCTTTAAACCATTGGCTTCTCATTGTCATTAAGTCCTCAGCTGAGTATTTCCTTGACCTCACTGACATTTTATGGGTAAACTGTAATCACTGAAGCCCTATTACGTAGAAATTTCTCAATTTTCATCCCTGTGTAAGGTGTGATATCAAGAAGCTGGATGATAGAGGGAAGCTTTATAGAATTCCCATTGAGTTATGAAGATTTCAAATTTGATCAGAGGCTCAACGTTTTCTCATTTTTAAAAGGCAAGTTATTTAGTAAAATTTTCTTTGTCGTTTTTGTTTTCTGTTTTGTTTTGGGAGGGAAGAGAAATAATGTGCCAAAATGGAACTGATTGATACTAATTGACCATCGTGAACACATCAATTTCTTATGGTTGCTATAAAAATTAGCACATTTAACAGCTTAAAACAACAGAAATTTAGCATCTAGCAGTTCTTCAGATTAGAAGTGTAACATGAATCGTACTGGGCTAAAACCAAGGTACTAGCAAGACTAAATTCCTCCTTTGACTCCATGGAGGGGTGGGCAGTGATTTATGTTCTTACCTTTCTCAGCTTCTAAGGCCCAACTACATTCTTCAGGTCATGATCCTTGTGTTGATCAACTTGGGTTGATGCAACCAAACACCAGAAACCAGATAGCTTAAAGAGTAGATATTCGTTTTTCATAGTTCTGGAGGTTAGATGGTCAAAGATCAAGGTAGCAGCGTATTTGTTTCCTGGAGAAAGCCCACTTCCTAGTTTGTAGACAGACACCTCGCTGCGTGCTCTAGGGCTTTTCATTACTGTGTGCTCACCTCTTTTGTGTCATTCCCTACTTCTTAGGGTGTTAATCCCACCATAGGGGTGCCATTTTCCTGTAATCTAAACCTTATTACTCCCCAAACACTCTAGAACCAAATACTGACACATTAAAGGGTATGACTTCAACATATGACTTTGGGAGGGACACAAATATTCAGTTCATACAGTTCTCTTTCTCCATCTTCAAAGTCATCAGTAGAGACAGCATCAAGTCCTTCACACATTACATCTTTTTCTGTTTCCCTTTTCTACTTGCAAAAAGTCTTATGATTACATTTGGCCATCCCAAAAATCTAGGATAATCCTACTTAAATCCTCAGTCACATCCGCAAAGTCTCTTCTGCCATGTAAGGCAAGATATTCATCAGTTCCAGGGATTACAATCTAGACATCTTTGAGAGCTCATTATTTTGCTTAGCACACCAATATGATTTATTTCAACTTTGCTGTAATAGTCAATAGGTTTTGATATACAAATCCAGTAGCAATCATTAGGGTTGAAAATTTTATTGTTTGCTTTTAGTGCCATGCTAGTGTTAATCAGGTAGGTGATATAAAATGAAAAAGTCATCACATGGAGAGCAGGGTAAATCTGATTTTTTTGAAGTCAGTAAATATGAGAAAGTATTAAATACATACCATTTTAATCTATTGTCTTTCCAAGACTTACCTCCTGGAAGTGTAGTAATGAAAGCTGACTTCTAGAAATGACCCATGAGTGTGGTGTCCCTTGTAGGCCTAAGCTTCCCTTCCTAGATGTGACATAATTTGGGTTTTAGATTTTTAGTTATCTAATACTCTGCTGTCTTTCAGATAAAATGCGAACAGGTAGTTGAGTTCAAATACTGATAAACCCAAATGTCCCATGACATGGGATCGGTGTTAAAAGGAGCTAGTTGGCACCTCAAGGGAAATGTGTGCAAAGTCAACCAAGGTTCAAATGTATGTTCTAGCCAAATCATAAACAAACCATAACTATTTATTGATCTCCTTTAGGAGAAAAGAAATATTTGGAATCGTAGTTTTATGAGTAACATATTAAATGTAACATTAAAGCAGAAACAGAGGGATTAAGAAAAGATTGCTATGGAAATAAAGACTCTAAGCATACAGATGGAATCTGACAAACTGGATACTTTTCTATGAAGCATGATTGGTAGATGTTTATTTTTCACATGACGATTTCCTTGATCTCGATTTCAATGAAGCCCTCTGCTTTCAAAGACTATTTGCTTTTAAAAGAATCCTAAAAATCTCCAGTTTGAAGTTCCAGTTGTGGTAGCTTCTCATGATTCAAAGATGACCTATGCTCAGTATATGACATATAGAAACCAAAAGATCAATCTCTTGAAGATTTCTGCTTCACTAGTTGTCAGAACTGCCTGATACTGACTTTTGCAGAGGTCTTTTTCTGATGTCTCATCCAGAAGACCAGATATCTAGATTTGGGAAACAATTCTGCAGGCATGACTTAAGAGAGTATTAAGGCTTCAGTACCTGTTGGTGATAAGAATGGATTTCATTAGCCCCTTATAATGTTTACATAAACAATTGTAGATTTTAGAATCAGAAGTAATATTCCTAGACCCACAGTCTGTTATTAACTCATAAAGCAGAGCTGAACTGTGGAAGGAAGACATACCTCAGGCTCTGCAGGTTTAAAGCTCTCTGTGAACTTTGCCAGGTTTAGTTTCAGAATTCCATCTGTTTTTTCTACCTTCCCTGAAGGTTGATATTGATGTGGACAGTGAAGACTGATTAAATGACAGACATTTCCATGTTCTTTAATAAAAATTCCAGTAAAATGATTTTCTCCATTACTAGGGGAATAGCTTTGGGTGTGTCAGGCAAGAGAGAAAACTTTTCTTCATATCAAGAAGCAAAAAATGAGCAAGACATGTTCAAAATCGTTTCCTGCACAAGCTGTATGAAATACATTTGAGTTCTTACAACTTTATAGTTTTGCCAAGATTTATAACAATGATGGTTGAGACAAGCAATAAAGATACACTCAGCAATTTTAGCAAAATTTCTCCCAAACTATTGATTAAATACAATGGCTAATTTGTCCTCACTGTGCCAATAAAACTGAACAATTCTGACTAAAGTTTTATGTAGGGAAAATACTGACAAAGTTCATGTCTATTGATCTTATGTACTTTGACTGCCTCTGCTGGATGAGGAATTAAACCCTAGAGAAAAAAAAAATATATATATATATAGTAGGTAGTTATTGTACCAGTCTTTGTTCTTGAACATGATCATGCATCTTTTCAATGGAAAGTACACATTGACTGAAAAGTCTTTATATTAATGTATCTTATTCACACATAATTAAGCATGAGATATAAGCTGTTCTTTGATTCATATATTTAGTAAATAAAATGTCTCTCGCAATAGATTTAATTGCCACTCAAAACATACTAAGAAATGTGGAGTTTTTTCTATTATCCTTGGTTTATGGGATGAGGAGCAAAACTTTTTATTATCTGGTGTTCTTTCCAGGAAATTCAGATATTTTATGCATAGGAGACATGTTATCAGTTTTAATATTCTGAATTTGGAGGCTGATCTTTGGAAAAGCAGCACCAAGAAATTCAAGGTGACAAAACAGGAGCATAAATCCTACTTTTTCAAAATCTATATTTATCACAGATAACATTTTAAAATGACAATAATTAACAACGATCATTATGAATTTTTGTTAAAAGGATTAAGTAGAAGATAAGATGGAACATTTATTTTTTGTTTAAAAATGCAATTTTAGTATTTTATCAGCATATTAAATAAAGCAACACATGTACTAACTTGAATATGACATCTTAATAAAATGTAACAATTTCTTTAAGAAACAAACCATATTTCTTACCTCAAAAGCATATTCACATCTCTCTATAGTTATACCAAGTATTATCTCTATCATTCTTTTAACATTTTAGCAAAAGCAAGAGAAAACCAAGTGCTTGGGTACTTACTAGGTATAATAATGATTAGGAAGGCGCTAGAAACATGACAATGGCTGCAGGTTTCAATGAAACCCTGCAATTAAATCAGAAGTTAAGCATTATCTTTACAGATAAAAGGACCTCGAGAAAGAAAGATGTGGTAATTTACAGAGTACGATATAGTTCGTAAACACAAGAGCCATAAATTATTTTGTTTGACTCAAAGTATTTGCCTCCCACTGTAATCACACAGCTTTTGATTTAGAAGGAACTAACTGCATACATCCATGGACAGGACAAAGAAGAAATGATGACTGACTCCTAGATTTCAGAAGTGGAAAAAGAGTCACGTTGTGGGATGCTCAGCATGCTACAGGGATGGGGAGAAAAGGCAAGGAACACGTTGCCTTCTCTAGAAAGAGAAGGGTCTGCTTTGGGCCGGGTAACTTTGAGATGCCTGTGAGACATTGGTGTCAATTAAGCAGTCATACACAGCACACGGCAATGCACAGGACCAGTCTGGGCCATAGAGGTAATTTTGGGATTTGTCAGCACCAGCATGATGTATAATGCTGTGTGAATAAACAATATCAAATGGAAAGACAGGTACGGTTGAAGGAAGCCCAAAACCTAGTTTTGGGATACTCATAGATTTCAAAGCTTAGAGGGTAAGTAAAGACGATTGGATGAAAGAGGGATTGATCAGGGAATGTGGTAGCACAG
Organism: Canis lupus dingo; assembly: GCF_003254725.2. Taxonomy (NCBI): domain Eukaryota; kingdom Metazoa; phylum Chordata; class Mammalia; order Carnivora; family Canidae; genus Canis; species Canis lupus. The sequence goes on along the minus strand of NC_064246.1, from coordinate 83,842,062 downwards.
AAGTGCAGAGGGGTTTTTTCAAATTTGCAGTCAGTTGTTAAATGCTGCCCAAGAAACACTGCAACAAATACTGAACAATGGATTAGATAGAACATATAGTCCACAATATTTAAAGAGAAAGTCCTCTGTCAACAATATGTACTATAAATAATCTTGAAAGTATTGGTTGTTCAAAAAGATGTCTTGAAGAATTGTTTTTGTGGTAAAAAATATAAAACTCCTTTCATACCGTATACTAAATTAATTCCAGATGAACCAAGAGTTTACATACAGACTTTTTGAAATTTTAAACTACTACTTTTTTTCTGAAAGCAAGAGAACAGGAGCACGAGCTGCAGAGGGTGAGCAGAGGTAGCAGAGAGAGATTTCCAAACAGGCTCCTCGCTCAGCACAGAGCATGGGACTTGATATCACAATCCTGAGAGATCATGACCTGAACCGAAATCAAGAGACAGACACACTTAACCAGCTGAGCCCCCCAAATATCCCAGAAATTGGAAATTATTGAAATAAGCAAGTACCCATATTCTCTAAGGCACTTCCCTGATTGTTTTACGTGCAGTAACTTATTTAATACTTCTGTCAACCTTTTTGAGTCTAACACATATATTCTAAATTTCTTAGATTATTGCAATAAACTCCTGGCCATTCTTCTACAAAACTGAGGCAGTAAGAGATTATGAAATTTGTTCAATGGCACAGAGGAATTTCATGACAGATTTGGAATTTGAAGCAGCTCATTTGGTTCCGAAATGTTTAATTATTGGAGCATTCAATATACTGAACCACAGAAGGTAAAATGCACAGTATTACTATTAAGGGGGACTTCATCACATTAGTATTAAAAAAATGCAGTATACATACGAGGTGTCATCCCACAAATATATTGGATGTAAAAAATAAAAATAGAAATTCATTGTTACCCAATTTTCAGTAAAAAGATTCATTCATATTATGCTGTAAGAAAAATGAAATTCAGGGGCTTCGGGAGTGCCTCAGTAGGTTAAGCGTCTTCCTTCAGCTCAGGCCATGATCTCGGGGGTCCTGGGATTGAGCCTCATGTCGGGCTCCCTGCTCAGCGGAGAGTCTGCTTCTCTCTTTTTCTCCCTCTGCCCCTCTCCCCTGCTCATGCTTTCTCTCTCTTTCAAATAAATAAATAAAATCTTTTAAGAAATGAGATTTTAAAAACATGCCCTTTTTTGGAAAGCACTATTGAATTACATAACAAGAAATTTTAAATCTGTAATTTTTGGCCAAATATTCTTTTTCCAGTTAAACAAAGGATATATGTAAATGTGTTCATTACATTTCCTTTCAAGGGAAAAAAATTAGTGAGTTTATGTACAAAATGAACCCTTCATTTTACAAAATTGAACATATATTCACATGCATAAGACCAAATGGAGTATACATTTACATAAAGTGTTAATCATGATCAGAGTAGGGCATTTAATTATATGTGCTTTTTTATTTTTTATCCTAATTTTCTTTGATCAGCATGTATACTGTGGTCATTAAATAATTAAATTTATTTGTTATTTATTTTATTTTTTAAAGATTTATTTATTTATTCATGAGAGACACAGAGAGAGGCAGGGACACAGGCAGAGGGAGAAGCAGGCTCCCTACAGGGAGCCCGATGTGGGACTTGATCCCAGATCCCGGGGTCATGCCCTGAGCTGAAGGCAGATACTCAACCACTGAGCCACCCAGGCGTCCCAATAATTAAATTTATTTTTAAAGAAACTCTTGTCACTGTCTAAAACACTTGTGAACAAGATAAATATTCAGCAAAATGTAATTATTCGCAATAGTGCTTCAGTTGAATATTTAATGATAGTCAAAAATGGCCAGTGATGAATTTTTCTAAGTGTGTTTATAGCATAATCCCTAAAGTATCGTGTCAATTAGCTGTTTTATAACTATCTAAAGTTAGCTTTTATTTATTGCTACCTTTCCTGCCCATTAATATCCAAATTCTTTTCCATTTGTATTACTTAGGACTCAGAAAAATAAGTATTACCAAAAGATAGACATTACCAGTGCTAAGTGTCTCTGATAATGACAGGATCCTACTCTGATTCAGGATGAATCGGAATCAGCACAGGAGAAAGCTCTGAGTTTTATCCCCCTGAACATCAGCTCTGGGCTTAGCATCAGTGCTTCTCCTGAGCCCTTGAGGAAGTCTCTGCTGCTGGGCATAAAATCAGGGGAGCCAAGGCCCATGCCTGGTTCCCTTGTGGAAGCGCTCCTCTGCTTCTAATTGCCCAGTCCTGCCAGTAATTGAAGCACAATGGCATGGAAAGGATTTTGCAATCCAGCATGATTAGGGAAGTCATTTTCTGTAAGAGTGAAGTGCCATCTCTTGAGACTCAACCATTGATGGATATCACATTATGGAAATATTAGGCTGGAAGACTACCTTTTAGGAATCCTTTTCACCTTTGAAATAAGTGTGTTGGTCTATTAAGATAAACACCACACTTTCCTCTTCATGGTCCTTTAGCTGAATTTTTATCATGAAAAGTACTTCCTTGAAAGAGCCCACGCTATCTGAAAGATGCCACATGTAACATTGACTGGCAGCCATTTGCGAGTGGCAGAGGGCCAATAAATCATTCAGAGCCCCGAGTCGTTCAGAGCGACTTTAGAAACATACCCTTTCTTCTTTCACAAAGTGCATTTCAATATCAAATAGTGTGTCCTATTTAAACGTATACATCAACCTGAATATTGGATTATGCAATGAAACGATTGAATTTGCAATAATCCTTTTGAACTTAGCTATGAACTTAGTATGATATGCATTACATGACAGATTTGGTTCACAAACTATTAAAACTGTTAGTATCAAAGGCATATTTTAGTCCGAATTTGTATATAAAGGAATTTCTGAAATCACTTAAATATAAGTATTCCTTTTTTTTTTTTAATTCCTGGAGTTATGATAGCTTGATATTGAGGATTTAGAAGGAAGTCTCTTAAAAAAATAGTTAGAAGGAAATAATTTGGGTTTTACAAGAGCTAAAAGGCAAACACCGTGATGGACAGACTTCTCTTCAAGGAGAGATTTTTGCCCTGCCTGCTGGGAGCAGCGTCATAGGGAAGCCTTCAGCTGTCAGCTCGGAGGATTGTCTCTGCTGGAAGAGGTCTCTGGCCCAGCATTAGGGCTTCCTGGAGCATAGGGCATCCAACACTAATGGAGAGAGAAGTAGTGAAACCTGATCGTTTTGACTCAACTTGGGAGATCCAGACAGGTCCTTTGCAGAGAAATCCAGGACTCCTATTCTTCTTCTCCCCACCCTGCCTCCACACGTGGTGTTCTTATGGATGCTACTTAAATATTTGCATTCTCTCTCTGAGTCTGCAACACATACTTCATAGTGTGTTAAATACAGAGGTGGGCACGTAAATTTTGAATCTGAAAACTAGTTTTTTTTTTTTAATTTATAAAAGTAACACATTTATTTATTGGTTATTTTTAGGTAGGTTTCTGAAAAAAGGAAAACGGTGAGGAAAAATGGAAAGTAGTGCAGATGAAGCTGTTGCTAAAGAATCAGTCTTCCCATATTTAGTAAATATACAAAATTACACATACCCTATGCTCCTTCTTCAGAGCAAGATATTTCAGTGCTACATTTTGATGTGTGTTTACTGAAATCGTTACAGATTTTACAGATTTCATATATGAAGAAATTCTGAAAAGTATGTCCAGAACCAGGTACAATAGTCGACTAGCACAGACATAGGAAGCCCATTACTTTGGTGTTCAATGAATGATATTATTGAGACATTATTCAGATATTTCCATGAACTAAAATATATTTTTAAATTTGCTATCCCTTTTTACTTGTGTGAGTCAAATTAGGAGTTCTACTTATTCCTTAGAAACAAAGACAAAAACACAAAAATGATAAAAAATAAAATAAAATAATAAAATAAATGAAAAAAAAAAAGAAAAGATGATTGGGATGCCTAGGGGCTCAGCAGTTGAGCACCTGCCTTTGGTTCAAGTCATGATCCCGGGGTCCTGGGATCGAGTTCCACGTCGGGCTCCCCACAGGGAGCCTGCTTCTCCCTCTGCCTGTTTCTGCCTCTGTGTTTCTGATGAATCATATTTTTTTAAAAAAGAAAGAAACAAAGATAATCAATAATAACTTACTCATATTGACTCATTCAATAATCCATAGTGATTTAATGTATTATTTGGAGTCATTTAAAAACTAAATTGTGATGGAATGGGAATAGACATACATTAAAAGCTGTTTGCGTTGTGCAGATCTGATTAACGACAGAACTACTGTTCAATGGAAAGGAGGTAGAACTAAATGGCTCAAACAAATAGGACTAGAGGTGGCTTTTGTCATTAATCACCTTCCCTCAAGCACTGGATACTTTTTAATTTGCCTTAATATTTATAAACTAACACACTGTGTATTCATATTTTTTGTTGTCTATCCCAATTGAATTTAAGCTCCATGAGGGGAGGTTTTCTTGTCATGTAGTACATTCTTCTCAGCTCATTCTCGTTCACTCGTACATTCCCTGTGTCTAGAACTATTCCTGGTATATAGCATCCATTTAAACATTATTTGTTGAAGGAATGGCTCTTATTTTGAAGAGAAGCCAACATTTTATTTTATTTTACTTTATTGTAGTTCATTATTTTATATTTAAGAAGTGACCTTTTAGTCTGAAAAGAAGGAATACATGCTCACGTCTGGCCCTGAGTCATAGACATATGCATGCATATGTAAATGAATACAAATACACAACATATGATACTAGATCATAAATAGATTAAATATTTTAATATCATAACAATTGAAAATATTTTAATATTATAAATGCATAATTTTGACTCTTCTTCCACCAAAATTATGGTTGAATGGCAGAAAAAAATCATTTAAAATAACTCAATGTCTGAAGGATTTTTCTCCTCATAGGGAAATAAACAATAGTGATAGTTGTTCTGATTTTTATATTAATTCAGTGTTTCACACAGCTTTTTCATCACAGTATATTATGCACCTGAAAACTGCTTATTCATGTGAGTGCTGGCATTTCAGAGTGAGTAGCATGTGAGGTGGCCGGGGCGGGGGGGGGGGGGGTAATGAAAGTCAGTGCTGTATGCACCGCCTTCCTCTAACGTAATTTACTCTATCGATTTTTCATCTTCTACTCCCCAGGTGAAACTGCACAATTGGCACTTGGGAAACTAACTCTGGATACAAGGAGGAGAATTTAAAATCCAACACTGAAACAAGAGGTGACTTCGTTTTGATTTTCCATTTAGAGTTTATAGCCTAATTAAAGAAAATGCACATATATCTAGAGATAATCATGGATAATAAACATGCATAATTACCATTATCAGTGGATATTACAAGCTGAAGCACAAAAAGAAATGAAAAAAAAGATTATCAGCCTTATGCAAATGCGTATTCTCTTTAAGAATTCCAGTTATGGTGTAAAAGTATTAAAATAATTCAACACATTCAAAGCCCATATACTTTGTGATCATTTAAAAAATGTATTCAAAAAATTTCTGTGTGCAAAACATTTTCATAATGATCTTGTTTAAATGAAAGTATTTTAGAATAGTACTTTATAAAATTACAATGCAGAACACAATTATTTTTCTCTTTAGAACACACACAATAAAATGTAATTATCTGTGTTTTTTCATAAACATGAGTTTTAGTGGTGCTACTTGATCCTGTATAATAAGGGGACTTTCTTTCTTAAAGTAAACCTAGGACACTCTTTCTTTCTCAGCTCAGAAAATAAGGTTTTTAGTCGAAGTAGAAGGGATCCGAAGATCATATATAACAAGTGCGGTGAAATACCTCAGTCATCTAGAGTTTTAGACAGAATTTTGGAAATTTTTGCTTATAATCAGTGCATATGTACAGCTAACAGTTCAAGAGTGAACTCTACCAAATTATTTGCAAAAGTCCTCTTTTCTCCCCAGAAGGTCTTATAGATAAGCTTTACGGAATCTCTCTACCACTCACCGATTCGCTTCATGGGGGGAGCTATTATTTATGATATTGGTGAGTTATCTGAAAGAAAAATCTGAGCCCATGTTTTTTCATCATTCCCTTTCTTCATCCTCTTGCAGAGAGCAGTTGCTCTTCACTGCATTCTACACAGGCTGCAGGATCAGAGCAGGCTCCTATCCTTTGGAGCATGTAATCTTGCAGCCTCTTAGGAAAGGTTATCTCGGGTAATGAAAAGGGACAATTTTTGAAATTTTAGACACATTTTCCAATGATCAGTAGTAATAGAGCTGACATTTTGATCTTGATTTGTTGAATCATTGCTTCTGCAATTGTGTTAATTCTAACATTGGATGGAGCAGAAAATTTCTAGGTGTTCTCAAACTATAAGAATCAATAAACATGCAATATATCAAACATATTGTCATATTCTCGTGTTATAATAATACTGTCCTTTCTTTTTAAACTTTTAATCATTGATGAGTTTCTTGATGCTGTTATTACTCTTATTGTCATACTCTGAATATCTTGAGGATACAGATTAATACAAATATAAAATTCCTGTTCCTCATCTTAGAGACTTAAAGAAAGTAAACTGCCCAAATGGAATTTTGAAAAGTCATGTGATACTGTTTGCTTTATGTATCTGGTCACTATTAGTAGAGTCAGTCACTTTTTGCCTGCTTTGACACAAAACATTTGCTAACAAATTCTACCTTATTCCTTCAGTAAAGTTTCTAATTTTATTAGTTTTGCCTGCTAAGACTTCATGGGTGTGTAGCATCGTTGAAGATTAGTTCAAACTCATTATCATTTATGTCATCGGAGATTGCTTTTGACCTTCCAATTTGTGTGTTTCCATGCTTAGCAACAGAATCCCAGTTTAAACTGAGCACAATGCCACATTTCCCATGTTTCTCTATTGTCTAGATGCAACTGTGTCAAGACAATTTGCGTGTGACTTCCAAAATGGCTCAGTAAATGCAGTGGACTCAGCAGGGAGATGAACTTTTTCAAATCTTTCTACACCTTTTGCAGCTGGCCTGCCCTACGGATGTGAAGGCTAGAAGTGTGAGCTTGCCTTTCTGATGGAAATCATGTGCTGAAGTTAGTGAAGAAAAATATAATTGCTGGGGTTCCTGATGACAACGTAAAGCTTGCACACCGGCAATAAATTGCTGATTTACAAACTTTTCCATGTCAAAGAGAAAAAAATACCTCCGTTTATTTTAAGCTTCTGTAGGTGGATCTCCAAATGCTATTTCTAATTGATAGGCATGCCTATACATGCAATAGGACCTAGAAATTTATTCATCTATTAAACAATCATAATTCACTGGAATAATACTCTGGGATTGTATACCATAATATATAGGCAGTCCTTTCATGGAAACAGTTATAAACTAGAAGCTATTATGAGATATGGTATCTGCTTGATACTTGTTCATTCTTTTAGGCAGGACGACTATTTAGATGACCGAAAAATCTATGATAAAGAGTGCCGTGTGTATAAATGAATAGTATCTGATAAGATTGCATGGTGATGGAAATGTCTTTTTGTTTCATTATATATATATATATATATATATATATATATATATAATTTTTGTCATTAAATTTCGCAAATACACATCAATGTAATTGCAACGTATGTTACACCCAATGTTTCTGTTAATGTGATTAGCAAAGCAGTGCACAATTCAAATAGCAATGTATTATTTCCGCAGGAGAGCTTTGGGAACAGGGAAGCCTATTTATTGTGTTCATTAGTACCTTAGATACCTTTTATTCGATAATCTGTTGCAACACTATGTTACATATACGAACCTGTAGATTTTGAGGACAGAGATTTCCAGATTATGGGAAAATTTAGTAATAGTTTTCTAAAGCTATAGTTTAATATAATTGCTAAAAGGGGGGAAAAAAAAGAAGAGCCTACTCTAGATGTTAGATTGAAAACCTCTTCTTTAGTGTGTCTTGTAGTGGAATGTAGACAAGGTGGCCCTAGCATGTGGAACTATTTATATATTTGAGTTTCACTTCAGTAGACCTAATTAGGAGGGAAAATGTTAGGGCAAACTTACAAAACATAGATGAAGGCCCCCCCCCAAAAAAAATCTTTCAAAATGTTTGTAAGAAACCCTTAAGTTGGTTAGGGGTCCTTCCAAGTGTTATATAACATTTCATAGCTTGGAGTGAAAGCACCACACATGCAAGAGTAAAAGAGAATCATCCATACTGGTTTAATCTGCTGATGCTTGTAGAATATTGTGCTGTGATTTTTTTTTTTTTTTGACAGCAGCATTCTCAAGCATGCCTCCCTTTGCCATACAACCTAAGAAGTACAAAAAGAAATAAAAAGGTATTTGCTAAGATTTAAGAAAGACATATGGAGATGCTTAATAGAGGGCGACATTGAAGGTGGTATAGGTTAGCGCCTCTCCTAAAGTTTTACATCATTACAACATTTTGCAACTTTCTTGGCCAGTTTCACATTCCTATGGATGATTCTTATACATATGGCTTAAGAGTGAGAAAGACGATGTAACAGGACAGAATCAGCATGGAGATAAGCTTGTTAAAATTCTGAGGTTGGCCACATCACAGAAGCCGGCTCAGGTTTGAAGTCAAGAGAAAATGAGAACTCAAAAGATGTTAAGATTGCTTGTATGTTGATTTTTTAAGCCAGATGGCTTTTAGGCTGGGCAAAGAGAATCTACAAAATAAATTATAGACTTGAATGGGTTCAGCCACTTTCCCACTCAAGTCCTTTTCATTTTTCAGTGGTCTCAGCAGCCATGTGGATCAAAGAAGCCCCTAGTTCTCAGAAGCCTAGAGACCCAAGTCTTTGGCTTTTTATGGGTTTTGAAAGGGCCCTGGAGGTAGAGAACAGAGTATATAATAGTCAGTGCTCTGCTCTATTCCTTTATGAGAAAGTTTATGCTGTACCACATTTAAATTTTTTCTAAATTGTGTTTTTAATGACAACTTTAAGGCCCTCATTTACACAGGACACAGGGCTGTGTACCTCACCATTTGAACTCAGCTGAGTTTGCTAGAATTTGAGGTGAAGTTGGGGGCTCATTCATTAGAGGTGAACTACATGTACTGTAATATCGTTTGCTATTTTGATTTTCACCCATATTCTCTGTGGCCAAAAGTTAATCTTAACTTTGCTGGCAATTAAGTATTTGTATTTATCTATCACTTACTTTTGACAAGATGTCTTTGTAGAGATATGAAGCATTAGAGAAATGAAGGGGTTAAAGAAAAATGTCTTATAAACATGTGTTTGTCTTTGATCATTGTATGTTGTTTTATTTGACTAGTTCTAAACTTAAAGGTGATTTTATTTGCCATCATTTGCCTGTCAGGTTTCCTGTAATAGTTGTCAGTTAGGAGTAGGTATAAGCCTGTTAAGCCTCCACTGTGAAGATAATGTTTCTTAATAATGTATTTACAATTGTTGATAACTCCAAGGATTGATTGATTGATTTTTAAAGATTTTATTTATTTATTCATGAGAGACACAGAGAGAAAGGGGCAGAGACACAAGCAGAAGGAGAGTCAGGCTCCATGCAGGGAGCCTGATGTGGGACTTGATCCTGGCACTGTGGGATCATGCCCTGAGCCGAAGGCAGACACTCAACCACTGAGCCACCCAGGCCTCCCTCCAAGGATATTTTTAAATAAGAGAAGCATCTGAGGAGGAAAGTTTTTTTAAAAAACTTATTTATTCATGAGAGACACAGACTGAGAGAGGGGCAGATACATAGGCAGAGGGAAAAGCAGACTCCTCACCAGGAGCCCGATGTGGGACTCGATCCCAGGACCCCAGGATCACGTTTTGAGCCAAAGGCAGACACTCAACAGCTGAGCACCCGGGCATCCTTCTGTTGTTTGTTTGTTTTCCCAAAGATTTTCTTTCTTGCTTTCTTTCTTTACTTTTCTTTCTTTTTTTTTTTTTTTTAATCTTGGTTCTTTATATGGTAGTCGGAATTCAGACTATTCTTAATAAATATTTATGTGATAACTAAGTAAAATATGTATAAAACTAAAAATGTTCAGTCACTTTGATTTTTGAATATTTTTGAGCTATAAAATTACTCTTAGCATATAAGTGAAATAAGGCAGAGAAAGATAAATACCATATGAATTCACTCATATGTGAATTTTAAGAAACAAAAGAAATGAGGAAAGGGGGAAAGGGCAGCCCAGGTGGCTCAGCAATTTAGTGTTGCCTTCACCCCAGGGTGTGATCCTGGAGACCCGGGATCAAGTCCCAAGTTGGGTTCCCTGCATGGAGCCTGCTTCTCCCTCTGCCTGTGTCTCAGCCTCTCTCTCTGTTTCTCATGAATAAATAAGTAAAATATTAAAAAAAAAGAAAGAAAGAAAAGGGGGAAAAAGAAAGAGAGAGAAAAAGAAACTGACTCTTAACTATAGAGAACAAACTGATGGTTTCCTGTAGAAAGGTATGTGTAGAGGTTGGGCAGATCAGGTGACGGAGATTAAAGATGACACTTATGGTGATGAGCATGGGTCGCGTATGGAAGTGTGGAATCACTATATTGTCCACCTGAAACATATGTTACACTGTCTGTTAACTCTCTAGAATCTAAATAAAGACTTTAAAATAATCACTTGTAGGGTATAGACAATACCAGCCCTAAAAAGAAAAGAAGTCTAAAAAGTGCTAATATGGTTAATTTTAAACATAGACAATATTGGCAGGGTACAATGATAATTATATATTCATAACACTTGTTTGGTGTTTAAACTTGCTTGTTTCAAAGACTGCCCAATAGAGGGCTGTGCTGCCTGCCAGGTGTTGAAATTCTAAAAATTCATAGCACGGCAGACTTTGTCATGAATCCCTAGTTGTGGCAATATTTTTATTCAGAGATGTCATAACCTAAAAAATGCTTGACAATAAGTGCCTGAACAGGATCAAGGCACACTGTTCACTCTTGCTTCTACTTCTACTTTCTACCTTGGGCAGTCAGTCACTCCTCTCATACAAATGGCAGCCTCCTTATAAGAAATAGAAAAGTGAATGTCATCGTTGAGTCCAAATTTCTGTCCAAGTGATGGCGTTCATGCACAGAAGAAAGAGGCAAAAAAGTTATGTGGAGTTGCGATCAGTTGGCTCAACTTTTGATTCAGTCAGTAAGAAAAGATACATTTTTGTATCCAGAAACAATTTTCTCCCCACCTCCCTTATCATCTATCTATCTATCTATCTATCTATCTATCTATCTATCATCTATCTGTCTATCACCTACCATCATCTTTATTTAAATATTTTCATGATGTCAAGTGTCATCTACTGCACTAACCCTTCTCAAACCATCCCAACGTTCATCTAAGTGTTTAGGTCAAATAAATATATTTCTATCTTCACATCATATTTATTTTACTTAAGTTGTCATTTTTCAGATTGCATCATGACCCAAAATTGAAGCAAACATCATCAAAGTAACCAAAGTTCATTCAAATTCTGCTTACTCTCAAGTGACCCTTCCACTTCATGTTGTTCACCTCAGAGTCTCATTCACTTAATTTCCCTGGTGACATGAAAACAAACATTTTCAGTTCCTTCCACCCTATTTTAACTATTTCTTTCCAGGTTTTCCTTAACTTACATGCATTTTTAAATAATAAATGAGTTTTTTGCTAAATATCTCCCTTTCTCTTTTCCCCTTCAATGCATTCCTCATTAGAGCAAAACTGCCAGATAAAAACTTAAAATCATTCTCTGACATCAACAAGTGCTGTAATGGGGAAGCAAAATCATGCCCTTATCATTAAGGAGGGAAAAAAACAACAACGGTGGGCATGAAAGGAAGGAATGCAGTCAGAGGGTAGAAATATTTCCCCACTCAATTTTCATTCACTAAGGCAGAGGTCTTACTTACAATGGTCATTTTTGGATTATTAAAACTTTCATGTTCTGTGATATTCAGTCATCTGACAGATATTTATTGATTCTTTGCTATGTGCTAAATACTGCTCTTGGTTGTAAAAATGGCACAGTAAGCAATACAGACCTTGACTTTAGGGATCTTATATAAGAGATGCACCAAAGAAATGTGTGAAAGGATGAATGCATTCACATTAGATGTGAACAGTCTTAATTTTAAGTGTAGCACTCTGGTGTCACTAGGATTGCCGTATCTGATGGTGAAAAACAGAAATCCAACTTCAGAGGGAATAGGTAAGGGAAATGTACTGAACGTACGAGGGACATGTGATAGAGCCTGAGAGAGTGTTAGATAAGCACTAACACAAATGTCAAAAAGCATGGGTGTAACTTGACCCGTAAGGCCAGGACAAGTGCTGCCATTCTTTTGAGAGGGTTTCTGCTGACATTCCCTGAACCTTATGAATTAAGGTTTATGAGTATAGATGCTGTAAGACAGGGAAAACATGTATAGATATTGTACAGTAGCTGATACTTCTATCATTTTTTCAATAAACTGTAAAGTAACCAAGGCCTTGCATTCTGGGATTTTTAAAAAGGCAAGAGGGAAGCTTCCCAACCTAAGAAACTCTATGTTTTGTTAATATGTCCAATAAAAGGTATTTTTATTTGTTCTAATTTCAAGACAAACAAAACCTAAAAACTAAATGCATATGAACTTGTGTTTACCCCAAATTAGGTTAACAGCATTTTTGTTTACTTTTTTTTAAAGATCTTATTTACTTCTTTGAGAGAGAGAGCACAAGTAGGCAGGGTGGCAGGCAAAGGGAGAGGGAGAAGCAGGCTCCCCGCTGAGCAGGGAGCCCGATGTGGAACTCGATCCCAGGACCCTGAGATCATGACCTGAGCTGAAGGCAGCCGCTTCACTGTCTGAGCCACCCAGGCGCCCCTACGTTTTTAATATTTATTAAGACTTCCTTTCCTCCTTGCACAAATATGTTATAAAATCAGTGCTTCTAATTTTTCTTTACAATTTGGAATAAAAAACAAACAATTTGGAATCAATATTCTATGAAAGCTGTGACTTTCTATTCTGGTGTATTTCTAGTACTCAGGATAGTATTTGATAAGAACCAAGTAAATATTTGCTCCACCTAGATGTGACTAAACAGATGTAGAGACCATGGTGACACATCATAGGGAAGGAATGTAAGTTGTTGCAGGTTTTAAAAATAGCACCCCCCCTTTTTTTTGTAACTACTATATGTATGTCACTATGCTAAGGGTTTTAGTTATATTATTTCATTACCTCTGTACTTCCTACCATCTTGATAAGAAGTTATCAATTTTCTTATTCTAAAGATAAGAATACTAATCCTTAAAAAAAACTTATGAATGGCGGCATGGTCTTGAGAAATTGATAGAAATGATCTCGATCATGAATCTAGTTTCAAAGCCTATGCTTTAGCCCTGCAACATGCAAAAGCCACCTGGTTTACTTTACTATCTGGACGTGACATCAGTTTCAGAAATGAATATGTGGGCTGAAATTCTGATGCCTAAAATAATTAACTAAATTATATCATAGTTCAGTCAATACAAATCTATAAATATGTCCCTGCATTCATCATTAATTACAGATTGAATTATACTTAGCATATTTAGACATAAATTCAGGAAATAGAGCTACTTATGTAGAGACAGATTATGTTTATCTCAAATTCATGTCTATATGTGAATATTTATTTTTGCAATAATTGACTATGATAATTTATGAACTGTTTCTTTATAATTTTGTCTTAAAATTATAATGGGTTGTAGGTATGTAACTCCTTAAGCTTATATGTTGGACCAGTAATAAGAATAATGTCTTAATAAGAATCAATATATATTTTCAGGGTTTATTCATACACTGTGATTCTTATAGAAATAGAATAAAAATTCATTTTATTCAAAATTTATAGAAAATGTAATGAGGTTCCACATAATTATTTTCTTTCCAAGTTTAAATGGTTGATTCTGGATTAAGAGCAAAGTTTCTGCAAAGTATCCTTATGAATTGATCTATTTGGGGCTTTTTTCCCCTCCATTTATTGATAAATTAATATAAAATACCCTTCATGGGCCAAACTTTAATAACAGAAAAAAATGCTAAAATAATGGTAACCAATCTACACTTTGGAAATACCTTGCCATTTATGTAAATAATAATCATTTCTTTAGATTTAGAATCACTAAGACTCTGGCTGGACCTATGCATCTGGCAGTTTAGAAAATTTCATTTTATTTTTCTGATATGCAGCCTTAGCTATACTTCAAGATGTTGAACGTTGCAAATGTGCTTTTTTGAGTAAATTAAAATTATACACAAGTCTTTCTTAGTTTAAAAAAAATGGTACTCTTAAACTAAAGGAATACTATAGCATGAATTCAATCAAGATGCCAAAATATACTAGTTGATGATACAAATGTGTGAATGACAATACTGTTTACTAGGTTAACTAAAGCATAAATATATAGATGATTTAGATCTATAGCTCTTTTCTTTAGCTCATTTCTACTCCTCAACAGGAAACTCAGTGGGTCACATTTAAAAAAAAATTTTTTTGTTTATTTTTCATAAGAGACAGAGAGAGAGAGAGAGAGAAAGGCAGAGACACAGGCAGAGGGAGAAGCAGGCTCCATTCAGGGATCACGCCCTGGGCTGAAGGCAGACGCTCACCCACTGAGCTACCCAGGCATCCCAATGGGTCATTCATATTATTCCATCTCCATTCATTGTTCATGTATTAATTAATTTGACCCATAGTAGTATTCTACCATAAACAAATAATCTTGTCTCATATATCCAGTCTGTTGTTTTACTTTTCCTTTTTGGGGGGAAAGGGCAAGATATTGATTTTAAAAGTCTGAAGAATGGGTTCTAGTCACACTTAATCAGTTACCAAGCAGTTACACTGTGAAAAAATTAATGAACCCATCTTAAAAGCCTAGCAATTCATTCAGTAATATATCTTCATTACCTAAGGTGTTATTGTAAAAATTAAGTAAACTAAGAAATGGGATGGGCAGCCAGCCCATGGCTCAGCGGTTTAGCGCCTGCCTTCAGCCCAGGGTGTAATCCTGGAGACCCAGGATCGAGTCCCACATTGGGCTCCCTGCATGGAGCCTGCTTCTCCCTCTACCTATGTCTCTGCCGCCCTCTCTCTCTCTGTCTCTCATGAATAAATAAATAAAATCTTAAAAAAGAAATGGGAATATGATAGTAAATTATTTAAGAAAGTAATTATTGCAGCATTTACTTCTTTCATTGTCAAAACTTTGTATTTCCTTCCACTTTAAAACTGAATAATTTTCTGTGCATCCCTAAAACTAATTGTGTCACCTTCCACTGTGTTAAAATATAGAGTGATGCTCCACAGTATAGGACAACAGGTAGAGTCAGGCACTCAGGTTAGTTTAAACATGGAATCAACATTTGAAAAAAGAGACCACAATGAAATAGAATATTTTGGGTCCATTAATATTATTTTAGTCCATTAATTAGTCCATTAATATTATTTTAATCCAAATCATGTTTATAATATACATATTTGCATGAGTTATTAAACTTGGTGTCACAAATAAACTGAATACTACCTTGACAAAATGCAAAAGATGGAGATTCGATTATAATGTAGATTCTATTACCCACTAATCTACATAATTTAGGCAAAAAGTTATATAAATAAAAACGTTTTCTTTTGTTTTAAAATGATTTTGGCAATAGCTATATAATTGACACATGCAAAAAATTATAAACACTATAATTTCAATGGATAATTTTGAGGGCATTCATCATTTAAATTTCTATTTTAAAAATACAAATGATTAAAAAATTAATATCTACCTTACTTTTTTCCAATTGTAGCAATAGAAAGCTGTGACATATAAATGCATTTTCTCTTTCCTCATTAGCATTGATTTATACATCTTTAATAGCTATATTGTTTTAACTCTATCAAGGGATTATTTGGTAAATTAATGCAAAACAACTCCTGCGAACAATCCAAACTGCAAGATTTTAATAGTTTTATTCAAGGCAACTCTAAATATTTTTACATTAACCATGGACCAAACAGAATAAATTAAAAAATTTACAAAACAAACAAACAAACCAGTCTAGGCCAAGCTGACATTTCCTAAAGAAAATAATTGAAATATATAAAAGCCACATTAAATACTACATTGTGTTTGTGGTATCATAATAATATCCCCTCCTTCCTTTATGCAGTTACTGAACTCTCTAATCATCTCAACATTGATCACTTAAAAGTTATTCAATAAATAATTGTGGTATTAAGAACATCAGAAGCCATAAGTCCACTCTGTCAAATGATCCAACATATTGCCCTCAAAAATTATTTATAAATTTAATTTACCTCAAAAAGATGGACTCTCTTTTCATGACTAACAAAAAAAACCAATTCATACTTCTATATACTCATATTGTGTCACCTGTAGTTTAAACTTTTCATTTAATATCAGATTGCACACATAAGTCTTTATCTAATTACTCTGGCAGATGTGCTTTAGAAAATGCAAAAATAAAACATGGAGATTCATATTGGCAGATTTACTATTGGGATCAAGTGTTTTATTAAGTTAAAGGTTTTGTTTAAAATCCTTAGCCTGGTACAATTTGATAGAGATTCCTGAATATCAGAGAATTTAAAAGAGATTCTTACTTTAAACCTGGCACATATCTTGTAATTCATAATATAACAGCATTGAACATGGCTGTCTGTAAAACTATAAATATGATCAGAAAAGACTCAAACTAAATTAAGTTTTAGCAACCATCAATTTATTCTAAAATGACACTGACATGAGAAATGACTCATTGGGGTTTATAAATCTTATTGTTAGCTATATTGCTAGAGATAGTCTAGAAGTTTTCTGCTTGGAATATGTAAATAAGACAAAGTTCTTTTATTAATAATACTATTCAGAAGATTATTTTTCCTTTGAATCTATAAATGTAAAATTCTTAATTAAGGTATTTCTTTTTTTTTTTAAAAAAAAGATTTTATTTATTTATTCATGAGAGACACAGAGATAGAGGCAGAGACACAGGCAGAGAGAGAAGCAGGCTCCCTGTAGGGATCCTGATATAGGACTGGCTCCCAGGACCCCAGGATCATGCCCTGAGCCGAAGGCAGATGCTCAACCACTGAGCTACCCAGATGCCCTTCTAACATTGTCTTTCATTTCCTAGATTATTTCTAGGCAAATGTCACTACTTTAAATACCTAAATTACTTATCAAACTTTATATAATTCTTTAGTTCCCAGATAGATAAGAGTTAAACAATGCCATTCAAAGCCATCAGGCTATGTTCTCCCTACTGCCAGAGCCAAACTACATGTCCTTGCATAGGTATGAGGTTCCCATTAAAAATATACTTTTTCATAATTCCGCTCTTCACACCGAGTACTATGCATAACTTATACAATGATGCTTTATGTACTAGAAGATGTATTGATAATAATGTATTTCTGATATTATTAAGAATTTGAAGACATAACAGAAATAACAGAAAACATATAATAAACATTTAAATTCAAATGTACTCCTTCCCAAATTTGAATCACATGCAAATTCCAATATTAGGAATGCCTCTTGACTCACATTTAATTATGCTGTTCTATTGGATTTTCTGTTTGATGAAGAAATTAAACAAAATATTCAGATATAAAATAGTACAATTGGGAATACTAAAATAGCTATGGTAGCCAAGATAATGTTACACCCTAAAGAAATATTGGCATGTATTATTCTTTTTATCTTCTGAATATTAAAACCCCTATTTTTATCTCTTGAGAAGACAAGTAAACATATATATATATTTTTTTTTTTTTTCTTTTAAGAGAAATTTGCTTTCCTCATATCCATCTTTTCCACTCCAAGGTCTATTCTACTATTTAACTACTCTGCCTTGTAATTATAAAATGGAGGGATATAAGGTAAAATAAAGATAACTTCCTTATCTTTGATGCAGTAAGGAAAATATCATAGAAAGTTAATTTTGAGATAAATCGTAATGTAGGACATTAGGAGACGATAAAAACTATGAGACAATAATAATATAACTATATATAGGTCAACTATATCTTTACTGTCAGCTTGAAGAAGTTAAAAAAGTGATTAAAAAAGAAGTGTTGATCCTTTGGTCTTTCTTACCTGAAGAGTCCCTTTCAATATTTCTTGCAGGGCTGCTTTAGTGGTCTAAAACTCCTTTAGTTTTTGTTTTTCTGGGAAATGCTTTGGCTCCCTTTCTATTCTGAGTGATAGCCTTCCTGGATAGAATATTCTTGGCTGTGTTTTTTTATCATTCAGCCCATGGAATATATCATGCCATTTTCATCATGCCTGCCAAGTTTCTGTGGATAGATCTGCTGCTAAACTTATTGTCTTCCCTCATAAATAGAAACTTCTTTTGTCTTGTTGCTTTTAGGATTTTTTTCCTTTATCTCTATATTTTGCAAATTTAGCTACAGTATGTCTTGGTGTGGGCCTGCTTTTGTTAATTTTAATACGAGTGCTCTGTGCCTCTTGGATTTGGATGTCTGTTCCCTTCCTCAGATTAGGGGAGTTTTCAGCTGTAATTTCCTCAAATAAACCTTCTGTCATCTTTTCCTCTCTTATTCTTCTGGGACTCTATAATATGAATGTTATTACACTTCATGGAGTTACTGAGTTCCCTTAGTCCACATTTGTGATCCAATATTTTTCTTTCCCTTTTTTTTAGCTTCATTATTTTCCATAATTTTATCTTCTATATGACTTATTTGTTTCTCTGCTTCTTCTGTCCTTGTTGTCTTTTACATCCCAAAGCATCAAGACTAGAAAGGAACAGATAAAATCTCTAGAAATAATGATCAAACAAGTAATAAAAATGGCACTAAATTCATATCTATCAATAATTACTCTGAACAGAGAAAATCTCTAGAAATAATGATAAAACAATGGCACTAAATTCATATCTATCAATAATTAATCTGAATATAAATGGACTACATGCTCTAAAAAATACATAGGGTGTCAGCATGGATTAAAAAAAAAAAAAGCCATCTCTATGAGCATACAAGAGACTCATTTTAGACCTAAAGCTAACCTGTAGACTGAAAGTGAGAGGATGGAGAAATATTTACCATGCAAATGGATGTCAAAAAAAGAAAAAAAAAGCCAGAGTAGCAATATTTACATTAGACAATTTTGATTTTAAACCAAAGACTATAACAAGAAGAGAGAAGACACTACATGATAATAAAAAGTTCTATACAACAAAAAGATCTAACAACTGTAAATATTTATGCCATTTATAGTTGCATCTAACACCATAAGATACCTAGTAGTAAATATAACCAAAGAGGTAAAAGATCTGTATTCTGAAAACTATAAAACACTTATGAAAGAAATTAAAGATGACACAAGTAAATGGAAAAAGATTCCATGTTTATGATTAGAAGAACAAATATTGTTAAAATATCTACACTACCCAAAGTCATCTATCTATTTAATCCAATTTCTATTAAAAATTTCACCAACATATTTCATAGAGCTATAACAAATAGTCTTAAAGTTTGTATGGAACAACAAAAGACCCCAAATAGCCAAAGCAATCTTTAAAAAGAAGAGAGTTGGAGGCTTACAATTCCAGACTTCAAGTTATATTACAAAGCTGTAGTGATCAAGGCAGTAGGGTACTGGCACAAAAACAGACACAGAGATTAATGGAACAGAATATAAAACCCAGAAATGGACATACAACCATATGGTCAACTAATCTTTGACAAAGTAGGAAAGAATATCCAATAGAAAAAGACAGTCTCTCCAACAAATGGTGTTAGGAAAACTGAAGTGAAAAAAGAAAAAAAAAAGGAAAGAGAAAAAGAAGAAGAAAGAAAGAAAGAAAGAAAGAAAGAAAGAAAGAAAGAAAGAAAGAAAAGGAAAGAAAGAAAAAGAGGAAGGAAGGAAGGAAGGAAGGAAGGAAGGAAGGAAGGAAGGAAGGAAGAAAGAAAGAAGAAAGAAAGAAAGAAAGAAAGAAAGAAAGAAAGAAAGAAAGAAAGAAAAAGAAAGGAAAGAAAGAAAGAAAGAAAGAAAGAAAGAAAGAAAGAAAGAAAAGGAAAGAAAGAAAAAGAAGGACGGAAGGAAGGAAGGAAGGAAGGAAGGAAGGAAGAAAGAAAGAAAGAAGAAAGAAAGAAAGAAAGAAAGAAAGAAAGAAAGAAAGAAAGAAAGAAAGAAAGAAACTGGACTACTTTCTTACACTGTAGTGGAAATAAATCCAAAAGAATTAAAGACCTAAATGTAAGAACAGAAAACCATCAAAATCATAAAGGAGAACATGGGCAACAACCTCTTCAACGTTGGTTATAGCAACTTCTTGCTAGGTACATTTCCAGAAGCAAGGGAAACAAAAGCAAAAAAAAAAAAAAAGAAAAAGAAAAAGAAAAATGAGCTATTGAGAACTCATCGAGATACAAAGCTTCCACATAGTGAAGGAAACAATCAACAAAACTAAAATGCAATCTTTGAAGTGGGAGAAGATATTTATAAATGACATATCTGATAAAGGGTTAGTATCCACAATTGATAGAGAGATTATCTAACTCAAAATCCAAAAACATATAACCCCATTTAAAAAGGGCAGATGTGAAAAGACATTTCTGCAAAGAAGACATACAGATGGCTAATACACACATGAGAAGATGCTCAGCATCCCTATCAAGGAAATACAAATCAAAACTACAATGAGCTATCACCTCACACCAGTCAGAATAGATAAAATGAACAACACAGGCAACAACAGATGTTGATAAGGATGTGGAGAAAGGAGAACCCTCTTACACAGTTTCTGGGAATGTAAACTGGTGCAACAACTCTGGACAAGAGTATGGAGGTTCCTCAAAAAGTTGAAAATAAAACTACTCTATGATCCAGTAATTGTACTACTGGGTATTTACTTAAGGGATAGAAAAATACTCATGAAGAGAGAGACATGCACTCTAATGTTTATAGCAGCATTATCACCAATAGCCAAATTATGGAAAGAGTTCTGATGTCCATCAACTGATGAAAGGATAAGGAAGTAGTATATATATGCGTGTGTGTGTAGGATATATATATATATATATATATATATATATATATCCATCAAATATATGTACAACCATCAAAAAGAATGAAATATTGTCATGTGCAACAACATGGTTGGAGCTAAAGAATATAATACCAAGAAAAGTAAGTCAGAGGTATTATTTCGCTCATATGTGGAATTTAAGAACAAAACAAATGAACATAAAAAAAAGAAAGGCAACATCTAAAACAGATTCTTAACAATAGAGTACAAATTGAGAGTTTCTGGAGGAGATGTGGGTACACTGATGGGTTAAATGGGTGATGGCTGTTAAGGAGGGTACTTGTGATGAGTACTGGTTGCTGTATGTAAATGATGAATTACTAAATTCTATACCTGAAACTAATATTACACGGATGTTAAATCACTGAAATGTAAACAAAACCTTAAAACTAAATAATAATAATAATAATAATAATTAATAATAATAGTAATAATAATATAAGGATTGAAGTTTTCCAACTATATAACTAAAATCATCTTTTTTTTCAGTTCTATGGAAATAATTAAATAATTAAGTTTCCAAATCAGTTTACTTTAAGAGAGTGTTCTTATGTCTGACTGAATAAAGTCTAAGCTTTTTCATATAGAAAAGATTAGAAGAATGAGAGACATTTAATGTAAGAAGATTCTTATCATTGGTTTTAAGAATGGAGGGCCTTGTGGTATGTGTAACAGTCTGTCTCCAGAAGATGAGCATAATTCCTGAGCAGTATCCAGACTTCTCATCAACATGGATGTGAGGTAGTGAATTGTGCTCCTGTGAATTATGCTCCTAAAGTTGTGATAATGTTTTTAACAGCAAAATAAAACTCAAATACAATTTGTTATTATAGTTTGCAAAATATACAAAAATATTATACAATTTATGAGTTACTCTATACAACACTGGTGAAACAAATAAGAAAGTAGGTATTAACATTACATGATATAGTGCTTAAAAGCATGAACCCTAGAAAGATCTTTTGGGGTGGTGTATCTGGGTGGCTCAGTGGATGAGCATCTGCCTTTGGCTCAAGTTGTGATCCTGGGGTCCTGGGATCAAGTCCTACATAGGGTTCCCTGCAGGGAGCCTGCTTCTCCCTATACTTATGCCTCTGTCTATGTGTCTCTCATGAATAAATAAATAAAATCTTAAGGGAAGAAGAGAAAGAAAGAAAAAGAAAGAGAAAGAAAGAAAAAGAAAGAAATTGAACACCAATAAAAAATAAATAAAAAAAAAGAAAAAGAAAGAAAGAAGAAGAAAGAAAGAAAGAAGAAAGAAAGAAAGAAAGAAAGAAAGAAAGAAAGAAAGAAAGAGAAAGAAAGAGAAGAAAGAAAGAAGAAAGAAAGAAAGAAAGAAGAAAGAAAGAAAGAAAGAAAGAAAGAAAGAAAGAAAGAAAGAAAGTCCTTTGGAGTAGAACTAGGATTTACTGGTTTTAGCTCTTGAGTTTGAACAAATTACTTAACAGATCTGTGCCTCCACTTCTTCATCAATAAATGAGAATAATAACAGACATGGCAAAATAATTAAATGAGTTACTGTTGGGATCCCTGGGTGGCGCAGTGGTTTAGCGCCTGCCTTTGGCCCAGGGCGCGATCCTGGAGACCCGGGATCGAATCCCACGTCGGGGTCCCGGTGCATGGAGCCTGCTTCTCCCTCTGCCTGTGTCTCTGCCTCTCTCTCTCTCTCTCTCTGTGACTATCATAAATAAATAAAAATTAAAAAAATCTTTAAAAAAAAATGAGTTACTGTTTGAAAGCTGCTTTAAATAATGCTTAAGAAATAGTAAATAATATATAAGTGTTTGCTGAATAAATGCATCCTTGTAATGCTTTCTAATCGCTTTGCTGACCTATGAAACTGGTCGTGTCACCCTTGTTGATTTACCTAATTAAGAGGAAATATAATGAGCTACTGCATTATTTTCCACGTTTGGAATCCAACTTCTCTCTGCTTATATGAAATACAAAGTATGCTTTCTAATGTTATATGGTGAGTTAGAATTCAAGCATTTTGGAATATAACTGAACATTGAAATCAAAGATGGACTTTTACTTTGAAGTCATTGAATTCAGTTATCCATTTATTTAGTCATTCAATATTTATCAGTATTTATTCTGTGTCTATATAAACCTGAGATACAGAATTGAGTATGGATTACTATATATTCTAAAAAAATAATTATGAGGACCAACAATATCTATAATAACTCATATTTCAAAAGGCTATGAAAGCACTGATTACTGGGATGATATCAGGTGAATTTTAGAAAATGTAGTAAATGCCAAATCATTTACCTCAGTTAAAAATATCAGAGAACATTTGAGGGGAAACTTTAGCTGGGTGCAAATCAGGAATTTGGGTTATGTAGTTAATTATTCATTCATTTGTATTTAAATCAAAATATATTTATTAAGAACTTCGCATTTGGAAGCTTTCATAATGGAATGATTACATAGATGAATGTTGTTCAGATAACTCAGAGAGTATTGGGGAAGATATTCCCTTAAACAGCTAAGGTACTGTGGGATGTGAGGTTGTTTCATGGTGGGAGGAAATTAGATATGATTCCTAAATGGGTCTGCATTATTTATCGGTCATTGTGAAGATATGTGGTAGGCTATGGACAGACTTTTTCAACACCCATTCTAATCCTCTTAAAATCGAAGAGTTAAAACTAAGAAAAGTAAACAATGCAGTTCTCTTTGGGCCAGTGTTCTGGATAAAGCTTAGCCCGCTTGTCCATTGTGCTCACGTGTATCACACTTAGGAGGATGAAGTAAGTCAGAGCCCATCTTGATATTGTTAATCCCTGGCAATAAAGGCCACAGACGTAGGAATTCTAGGAATGGTGGGAACGGTAAGACTCAATGTTCTTTGTGTCTAATCACCAGTGTGTGGGTGTGAGAAGCTTAAATTTTGGCAGGGGGAAAACTTCTTGACCTGGAATTGCAGGAATGTTATTTGTCTTTACATGTAATCGCCCAAATCCTTCCCCCAAGCCCCCAGTCATGTGCATACTCCAATTATCCTATCTCTTCTAGTTGTGTATGTTTCAAGTACTTTCTTCTTGACAGACCTATCATGGTTCCCATTTCCCTCTCAAAACCTTGGTCAATGTGGTAATTACTATTGTGTTTTGAAAAAAACTCACTAGGCCTACATTGACTACACAGAGTCAACAGTCTCACCTCCTCCTCACCAGAGGCTGGGTGTAGAAGGATAAAGATTACACAATTTTAAGCATAATCTGTGTTTTATAGGTCTAGAACCTGAGGTGGTAGGTAGACATACCAGGAGTGTGTGGCTGCAAAGTTAAACAGGATGAGAAGTCTAAAGGCTTTATGTGTCATATAAAAGAGATTTGACATTAAGTGATGAGCGTAGAATCAAGTAGTATTTTCATTGACATCATGTGTCCCATGTAAGATAGAGAGTCGGGGGGAAATGGAATCAGATCAGAAACACTTTACAGAGGGCACCTGGGTGGCTCAGTCAGTTAAGCATCTGCCTTTGGCTCAAGTCATGATCCCAGGGTCCTGAAATTGAGCCCCATGTTGGGCTCCATGCTCAGCGTGGAGCCTGCTTCTCCCTCTCCTTCTGCCGCTACCGCTGCTCCTAGTATCTCTCTCACTTTCAAAAATACAAGAACAAAAACAAAACAGAGAACACGACAGCAGGGATTTCATCTATAAATACCAAACCTATTACTTAGCAAATTGCAAGCCCAATGCACATGACCTTGTAGTACCATTTGTCTCAAAAATCTTATTTTTCATTACTAATTTTGTAATAAAAGCAAATAAGAATAAAAATACAATTTATTCATCATTTATTAATCCTAAAATATGTCCTGAATGCATCTACCAGGCACTGTACTGGGTGTGGAAGATAATTGATTGAGATAGCGTCTCTGACCACATGGAGTTTACCACCACTAAGTAAGTAGCCTTTACCAATATCATCAAATAAATGAATAATAATTTTAAACAGTAAAATATTCTACAACATATAAGAATATATTTAAGCAAAACTAAGTGTGTGATGATATATTTTTATATTGATCATGTGATTTGGCTGTAGCATGAGGTGTTTCTAAGAGATCCTTGAGGAAGAGCCCATTCAACTGAGAACAGATAAAGGTCTCTGAAATCACCATCCAAATATCAAGGAAAACAGTGGAAGAGAGAGAAAATGGCATATGTAAAGACTCTAAGTTAAGATGGAGCATAGCTTTCAGATTAAGTAAAAGAAGGTCACAGTGGCTAAATATAGAAATTGGAAAGAATCGAGTATAGGATGAAAATGAAATGACAAAGATTCATAATGCAGGTTAAGTTTTGCATTTTAAAGTTAAACGCACTGAGAAGGTTCTGAGTGTATATATATTAAGGATAAGAATTCAATGATCAGAGTTATTGGAAAATGCAGTCCATTACAGTTTGAGTGATTTGGGTGGGTTTGCAAAACAGGGGGGTATTTGTTTTTTAATACTGCACTAATTAGGTGAAGTTGATCATGGTAGCTCAAATTACTGTTTGTAACAGGGATAAGAAAATTGATGTAGTTCTATACTGGTAAGACTAAATTGAGAAGACGAAATGACAGTTTGGATAGGAGAATAATGGAGGTGTCAAAACAATTTTCTGGAAAAAAAAATTGGTTTACAAAGAACTATATCCTTAGCTATGTTACCTGAATATAAGCAGATGAGGTAGTTGGTTAAGTAAAATAAGTTGGAGTTCTTAAGATGGATCTGGCCCAGAGATGTACATTTTAGAGCCTCTGAGTACAAATGGGACTTAAAGCCATACGAGAAAAACTATTTCCCAGGGAAAAAGTTCCATATAAGTAGAAGACATACGATTCAGTGCACAAGAAATTCACAGAAGACTGGAAATGGGCAGAGAGCTGAGTATGAGCAGAATGCAATGGAAGGCAAGGAATTGGATGTTTCCAAGGGTGGAAATGGGAAATAAACAGAACTGGTTGATAGCCAAAAATTATAGCAATATGGAGATAATCAATTCAGATTAGGTTTGGCTGCTTACGTGTGTGTGTGTGTGTGTGTGTGTGTGTGTGAAAATACTTCCCACAGAATAATAAATGTGAGAAGTGAGGTTATAGAAAAATTTTTTAAAAGGAGGAAATTTTAGAAAATGGAGAACAAATAGGTTTAAAGATGATGAAACATCTCCTCAATGGACAATCTCTGCTTCTTTATCATTTTTAAAATTTTAAGATTTAAGAGAAGCACTTTTCTAAATTGTCTTACTATTTGTTACATAAGGAAACACACTCATTATTCAAGCTGCACAGTCTCATATACATCATGACTGTTAAAATATTAGAATTACTGGTACTATTAATCCAATGGCCTGAAAATGTCAGCTCACTTCCCTGTCCATCCTGAGTATCATAAGTGAAAGAAAAAGTCTTGTATTAAATGATGATTACTCATGGAGGAGTGTTCCGTCTTCCACATTTGCATACATGTCACCACACAAATTAGATTGTTTCGAGAAACAAAGGAACACAGCATCAACAAAACATGGCAAAAAAATAAGGTAAAAAGAAATCAATTTAAAAGCGATGCGTATGCATGCGTCTATAATTTTGGATATTTGCGCTATTGTAATATCTCCATTGGTGCAATTTACTTTTTTCATCCTGGAGTCACTTATATTAAAACATTATCTAAAATCTCATAAAGTAATGTGTGATTAAATTTTAAAACATGTTGAATTTACTTAAAATTGACCCATTTCAATAGTGTCAGAAAGTAGCAGGGCGAAGTGATTTCTTCTAGGACTGCACATGTTTACTGCCTGAGATCATCTCTCCTGGTCAAAAATCAATATTACTTTCTTTCATTCATCAGTGATCATAAAGCTTTTCAATAATTCTAATTTTAAAGAATGATTACAGGGAGTATATAGTCATTGATTGTTTAAAGGTTACAGCTAAAATGAACACAAAGGTAATTTCATTTTTAATGAATGAGGCTCTTTGAAAAGTCAAGCACTTCTCCTCTGACAAAACTTTATGCATGAAGGTTATGTATTTGATTATGTGTGAATTTGCTCCGTGTGTGTGTGCATGTCTGTGTGTGTGTGTGTTTTCAACAATAAACTTCTATGCTGCACCACAGCTGGAAAAGTATTTCTGCTTACTAGAAAATTGTGTTTAACTTAAAAAATATTTGTTCCTTTAAAGTTCTAGCGTGTATTTAAATAGTTTTGTGATATGTGTTGATATTAAACATATGTTCACAGATTCTTAATATTCCTCACTTCAAGAAGTAGAACTTAATATTCCTACCCTTGAGTGTGGGTTGGGCTGGACGACTCACTTCTAAGGAATAAAATATCACAGGAAGATTGAAATGTAACTTCTGAAATAACCTTATAAAATACGAGGGCTTTAGTCTTGAGTGCCCTCTCTCCCTCCTCACGGGCTCAGTGCTTGGTGCACACTCTCTCTTTTATCTCTCCTGCTCTCCGCTGTCTCTCTCCTTATTCTTTCCTTCCTTCTTCTCTCCTCCTTTCCCTCCCTCTCTTGGTCTCCTTCTCTTGGTCTCCACCTTCTCTTCCTCTTCCTCCTCATTCTTCCTCTTCTCCATCTTGTGCTTCTTCTTCTGTGTCTCTCTGTGTGTTTTTCTTTCCCTCTCTCTCTTATTCTTTAATCCCTTTCTCTCTCTCTGAGCCCAGCCACCATAGAAGGAGTCCTAATCTATCTAGTTAGTGAGGTCGCATGGAGAACAGAATGTCTGAAAGATGACAGACATGTGGAAAGAACAAAGGCACCCTAGGGGACAACCAGCACCAACTCCTAGCTCTACAACTGCACTTCTTACAAGTAGACTTTCCAGCAGTGGTCAAAGCCTCACAGAGGATGCAACCTGGTTGATAACTGCAAACTTGATTCATAATGACCTGGAACCAGAAGCCCTGACTAGGCTTATTCCATTTTTCTTGACCTTTAAAAACTGTGAAATAAATATTTGTTATTAAACAATTAAGTTTGGGTATTCTTTTTAATATGGCAATAAATAATACATGATCATATGTAAAATTTTAATTCAGAAAAAAATTAAATGCAATAAAACTTACCATTAATTGGCTATAAAAATTCTCCTAAAATAAATTCATCTTCAGGGTGCCTGATTGGTTCAATTGGTGGGGCATGTGACTCTTGATTTGGAGGCTCTAAGTTTGAGTCCCATGTGGGATATAAAGATTATTTAAAAAATAAATCTTTAAAAAAAAGTTCATCTATGAATCTAGTGATACACAAAGATGAGATAGTCTCTTAGATCTGCTTTCAGGGGCTTCAATAATCAGTGTTCTTTAGTCCAAAAATTGTCTCTTAGTTCATTTCACTAGCTGAGTTCTGAGTACACCAAAATGCTTCTTGCATATGTGACATTATGTTATAGTTATAGATAATTTTATTAAATCTCTAATATTGGAAAGACAGAACTAATCCACATGATTATTACAGGTTATTGACCCTATTTAAATGTTTGTCCTTGAAAATTATGTTTGCTTTTCCCTTAAATTATAATGTTTCTAGGAGAATGTTGACGAGTGCTAATTAAAGATGGGAAAACACATGTCATGGTGTATGTTTCTTGTAGAAATTTCAAGAAAGTAAATAGTTTTGAGACAAAGAATATGAAGTAAATAGAAGATAGTTAAGTGGTCATAGATCAGAGCAACTCATTTTCTTCCATCCACCATACATAAAAACTTAAGGTGATAGAAAAGAAAACAACAAACAGGTAGCACAGAAAACAGGGTTTGCATTTTCCTTCTCTTCTACCATGTATTAGAGACATTGACCTCATCTGGAATTGAACCATGAGGTTAGAAAGCTCAGCTGTAGTTTAAAAAGAGGCTGGAGCAGTTATCATTGATTAGTCCTTATTTAAACTCTTTGTCTTTTACTTGAAACAAAGAAGAGTAATTCAAATATTTTAGTGTTTAGGTGGATCCCTTTATGAGGAGAGTGGCATGCAGGGTATTGGCAAATGAACTTAGAGCATTAGTAAGGGAATTGTCAGAGCTGACATCTTCTGTGAATTTGCCACCCATGGTTTATGGTTTATGATGGTTCAAATATGTCTTATTTTGCCTTCTACAGTTAGGGGTTGTTTGTTTATTTGTTTGAGGAACATTAGATGCAGGATATTGGCAAATAAACTTAAAGCATTTGCAAGAGTGTTGCTGAAATAATTGACCAAAAATAAAGAAGCCAGAAACTGTGGGGAGGAAAAGACTGCTTGGAGGGAAGTAGAAATATAATGACTTTGAAGTTGAAATAAAGCTGAAGAACAAATTTAGACTTTGAACTAAATTATTGGAATAGGAGACTGTAAGGTTTAAAGAGGAGAAGCTTCAATTAATCTAGTGGTAACTTGAAATGAAAAGGGGAAATGCATGACTAGAGGTATGAATGGTTAAAATTAGTATAGGGGGTGTTGAATAGAGTTGAGGTGGTGAAGAGCCTAAAACAGAATGTTGAGTGGGTCCACCTCACTGAGAGACACAGAGCAAGTGCAGATTGAAAAGTCTTGGAATGGAGAATAAAACCTTGAGAAGGAGCCAGACTGTTCTCTGAAGTAGAGGGATTGATTTGGTTTTGCTTGAAATGCAGAAATGACAGTGAAATGCCCCAGGCTTTCAAGATTCTTTGTCTTGTGACCATTGGCTTTGCGTTTTTGTTTCTGTGTCTTTGTTTGTTTGTTTGGCTTTGCTTTCTTTTTTTTTTTTTTCTTTTTTTTTTCTTTTTTTTTTTTTTTTTGGCTTTGCTTTCTTATCATTTGTTTTTTCAAGAGGTTGGGGCCACTAATGACAAGGAAATTAAAAAAAAAAAAAAAAAAAGAAACAATACTGAAGGTAAATGGGCATCAACCCTATTTCCTAAACCAAGACCTACTAACCTACCCACGTTATGGGAGATACTTAGCTAAGTAGTGTAAGAAGATAAATTGCCTGGACAAAATGCCTGGACAAAATTTAAAAGCATAGAAGAATAGTGTAATAATGAAATAATAGCTTCAAGAAGCACAATGTGGACTAGGGAATTTGGGAATTAGGAGTGGCCAGATGTTGATGTGCAGAAAGTTAAATTATTGAGAACTTACTGTTTGGGTCATAAGGAATAAAAATATCAAAAGGGGAACCATGATCAGCGAGTTAAAATTGCACATTTGTATAGTTGGTATGTAAAGGAAATATGAAGAAAAATACTAGAAGCTTCCCGTTCAGCTTTTTGATATGTAAATATGTTGCAGGGTTGCAGGGTTCTTGTCTCATGGAGTCTAAGAATGAATCTCGCAGACAAAAGGGTGAAGTGAGGTGAATGTTTATTAAGCGAAGGTGAGAACAGAAAGGAAAGAAAAGGAACTCTCTAGAGCGAAGAGATCCCAAATGGGTTGCCACTGAGGGCTACTTAGTCCGTCTTTCATAGAAAACTGACCAGGGAACTTGGTAAATATCTTATCTATAGCATTTAAGAGAAACAAGGTGGATTTGTAAATATTATGAAAATATCTCACCTATATTTAGAACAAACAGGATGGATGTTTATGTTCCTTTCTCTCTGGTTAATATCATGTCTATAACATTTCTCCACATCTCAGATTTCTGTGAGCCTGGTTATGGAGACCCCTGCATGGCCCCGGTCACGTCACCCCCTGTGCCCTCTCCCTACCTAGCCTTGCCTGTCCCTTATTACACAATTGGAGGGAAAAATATTCGGTTATTGGAAAAGAAAAGGCATCTTAAGGAATATATGACAGGTTATACTGATGGGACTGTACTTTAAGGTTACAAATCCGAACACAGAAAACGGTCAGAATCAGCCCTGGTAAAATAGTCGTTTTCTTACTAAGAAGGTGATCATTGGCTTTTCAGATAAATGATGTTTCATATGGATTATATTGTTGGCTTGCCTTAATTACAACTCTCAAATACAGGAATTTGGATTTTCATGGATTTTATGTAGAAAAAGTTTTTCAGAAAAAAGCAAGAGTGAAAGGAAGAGAAGGAGAGAAGAATCTAAAGTAGAATTTCAGGCACTAACATGCTCAGAAAAAAAAAAAAAAAGAATCAAGTGCTCCAATATAGGTAGCCATATCTCATAACTAAGAAAACCACTGAGGAAAAATAGGGACTCATTTTTCTAAACTCTGGGTTATTTACTAGTTTAATATGCCTTGGATTAGTAACTATTTTCTTGCCTGTGTTCCCAAACAATCTTACATAATTTTAATGCAATTCACCAGGTTGTGGGAACTGGGTATATATATATATATATATATATATATATATATATATATATATATTTCTGGAGTGGAAATGATAGCATGGCATGAAAATCACACTGTAAAATATTTTAACATGAACAGTAAACTTTTATATATTCCCTAAACTCAACATACCTGTCCTCTCCTCCCTGAAGATTTCCCTAGCATCTTTCAAATCAAATTGATTCCCTAGTTTTCTCTGATGTAGGAATGAGTTAGGGGCAGATGGGGCTGGGCAGAGAAAGGTAAGGGAAAGGCCCAGAGTCTGGCCCCCAGGAACCTGTGGGCTCCCATAAACCCCAAGGACACTGAAAGGCCCGGAGTCAGGCTCCTACCCATCTCAAGGAAACAGAGATAAGACAGTAAAAACATAGAAAAATAATAAATAGAGATAAGACAGTAAAAACAGAGAAAAATAATAAAGACAGAGAAAAATAATAATTTTCCCTGGCTCCAAAATATTAGGGAGGATTTCCCTTTAATGGCTTCTAAGTAATCACAAAAACTCACCAGACTACAAAGAAATATGTCATTAAGGTGTTATCATAGTCCCTGCTCAAACCAAGATGGCAAGAGAGCCTCAAGGCCGTGGGCTCCCTGGCTGGGCTCTCCAATAAAAGACCAACTCTACAAGCCCTCAGTGGCAACCCTGTGGGGACCCCTCTCACTCCTGAGAGCTTTCTCTGCATCTCTGGTTAATAAACATCTATGGCTTTGTTCACTCTCCATGGTCTGTGAGATTCAATCTTCGACTCCATGAGACAAGAACCCAGCTCTCCCGGGACATTCTCTACTCCCATGCTTTGTTTCTGAGGTTAACAAAATAAAGTTTAGAGCTGGAATTAAGTCATGGATGGAAAATATTGGGACATCAAAAATTATTATTTTCCCTTTGTTTCGACACTTGCTGGTTGATAAAACTTAAGTAACAAATTCTGTGTCCACTCCAGGATAAAGTCTACAGTTCAACGTAAACAGAAATGGGTTTTGTTTTCTCTTTCTGACATTGTGGGGACCGAGCTGATAACATAACCCAAGACTATTCTTCTACCAACCTAGGATTTTACCAACAACTAACTGCTCCACTTTACCAACTTTGATCAGTTCTGCTACTTGGCTATTTTATGATCAGCCTTGCTTGCTGAAGACAGTATTGTCCTTGAGGACCATTCAGATCATCTATGTGCCTCATTTCCAACCTAAATGTAATGTTTGTGAATATCCACACCACGTCCTACAGATGATCCACTGTGCCCCCCTTTCTTGCAGTTAATGAATGAGGATAACCACACCACAAAACAGATGAAAATAAGCATTTACTAATCTGAAGAAACACACATCTATTTTCTGAAGGCTGCAAAATAAGACTGAAAAAATACAGTTGCTTGGGTGTCACAGGTTTTCCAATGCTAATTTTGCAACAGGAGCCCTGACTTTTCTATGAAAGTGAAAGTGACCTCATAGGATCTACCTGCATATGTTTAAACTGTAACCAGTAGAGTTAAATCTAACCTTTAGATTGAGTTTTGTTATTCTCAATCTACCCAGAGAGGAAAAAAAAGTGGATTCTCTGTGCCTTAGGGATAATTACTTTGCAAATAAACATTAATAACACACTGTACATTGTTGGGGAAACATAATTAAAACCAAAATGTCCTGCCAACCAAGAAAATTTCTCCACAAAGGCAGAAAAGAAAGAAAAAAAACACCTTATTATGGAATAAACGTTAAAGCAGAGTGTGATGTGCATCACGGGTAACATACTAGAGATTTGCAAAATCGGGAGGAAATCTCACCTTTTCAGATGAGCAAGCAGATACAGTCCACTGCATGCAGGTTTTCGAGATATAAACCACACCTAGTTCTCAAGGAGACTATCTGACAGCATGATTTGTCACATAGAATTCATCCCAAATACATTTGTTAATTGGGTGACTGTCTGTGTTAGTTAATTGGCTTTCTCCAAAGGAAAAGCAAACGTCTCATACATAGTTTTATAACTTGGGAGCAAGGCACCCCACGGATGTTAGACTTACCCTCCCACAGACATTTGGGAGTTAGAAGCATTACATCCTTGATATTTACATTTCAAAGAGAGGGCTCCCAAGTATTTGAGAAAGACATTTCTGGGTTTTGAAGTTGGCAAGAGGCTTATTTAGCCTTTAAAAATTTACTTGCATTTCAAAGAGAGATCGGTGATAATTACACATTTTTCTAAAGTAAATGCTCCAAGAAAAGGGAAGGAATCACTCCTTCATTTTTAACAGGGAGAATTAAGCCTATGAGTTTTATTATGTATTTGCTTTCACAACATATATGTTCTTTACCCATGTAAACAAACCTTCAAATTTCACAGGCAAACTGTTCATTTATCTATGTGTTTCCTCTGAGTAGCAAAAAAGCAAGGCTTATAGTAGAGTTTAACAGTAATTGTTGAGTCAAAGGTAGGTAAGGGGAGATAATACTTAAATTCCGTATGGCATAAAAGCAATAAAATCCAGATACTCAGAAAATTTCAGATTTTGAAGGGATTAGAAAACACCTCCCTTCCAAGCCAGGAGGGATACATGGCTTGTAATTTAGGCAAAATAATATCAAAGGGTCCTACGTGTAAAAAGTGTCAGAAGACTTGTTGACCACCCTGATCTTAGCAATTGACTAATAACTACAGACTTTGCACCGCAAATTATGAACATCACGCAGTAGCTAAAACATCACCTAGGACTTTTGAGGAAAATATATAGAAATCCGATCACATTATACAACCTGAAGTTTCTCATATCCATTAAAGTTTTATATCAGGAATTATGCTCAGGATAAAGAAAAGTAGACTTTGAGGAGGGAAAAATGTAAAGGGGTTGATGGAAGTGAGATTGTATGAAAATAAAAATTACTTTGCAAATAGCCAGTCCCTTTATGGGGAGATTGTACGTTAGTTATTCTGAAACATTCCCCATTCCTACTCTGTGTCGGGCTCTGGAAAACAGAAAATATAAGTCGTCATCAAATTGTACGTGGCAGGATCTTGTCTTCTTCCTGACATTATTCCCCAAAGCTCTCTCATCTTGGGAATATCTGGTCCGCAAATCATCTAGCAGTTTTACCTTCAAACATGTTGAAATCAGATATTAAATGAAGGGAATATGATTTTTATATTTGTTATGTTTTCCTGCCTTGTGAATTGAGAAATGTGAAAAAAAAAAAAGAAGTTTTTCAAAAAAAAAAAAAAAAAAAAGAAGTTTTTCATGTGGAAATAGATTTGATCATCAGACAATCACGGAGCTATAGCCATTCCCTCCTACTTAATGCTGTATTGAGTTTAGGACTGAACACAGTCGTGGCCACCACTGCCCCTGAAGATGGCTGTGCCACCGCTGAATTTTACACTTCTTACGGAATCATGCTTCCATTTTAAATCTCATAAAATTGTGCATTTCTACTGGATTCTCAAGTCTACACTTAGATATTTATTTATTTATTTATTTACTTACTTACTTACTTACTTTTGGAGAAATCGTTTCAATTTGTGAACATTCAAATGTCTATTTAGGGAACTGCAGCCACACAAGACTCACAGAATAACACAGCACTTTTCTTGCCCTAAAAGTGACGGTCCTGCAACCGTTAACTAGAGAGCAGTATTTCAGTTAAGGTCTCCCCAGACTAACTCTCTTCCTCCTTTGGAGCGGTGACCTTTGGATGATGAATGCATCAGTAACACAAATATTTAACCAGCTTTTAAAAGAATAGTCTTCGTCAAAGCTTGGGATGAGGGATTGTTTTCAGGCACTATCTGAAATAGATTTATAATATTAAAATATGATGAATGAGAATGCTGAAAAATAATAAATTTTAATGAGACTGAGCTTTCAATAACCTGGAAACTCGTGCCCATCAGGGAACTGCAGCTTAAAAGTTTAAACCTCATAAATCAGAGGTTTAATACCTTGCAGTCAGCAGAATCACATGATAAATTTTTTAAACTGTAGATTATCAAATTTTGCACTCAAATATTCAAGGAGAGTAATCAAAAATTTGTGTGTTTAACATTTTACCCCACATGGGTTTGCTGATAGAGAACAGAGGCTAATAATTAGGAGTTCTGTCTCTGCAGAATATTAGCATTTAAATCTCGACTCCAGGGACACCTGGGTGACTCAGTTGGTTACATGTCTGACTCTTGGTTTGGGCTCAGGTCATGATCTCGGGGTTGTGAAATCACCCCAAGTCTGGCTCCATGCTCAGCTCAGAGTTTGGTTGGGATTCTTTCCCCCTCATCTGCCTTAGGATGTTCTCTCTCTTTCTGTCTTTGAAATGAATAAATAAGATCTTTAATTAATGAATCAGTCTCAACTCCACCTCTTAATAACTAAATTTGACAAATTTTAAAATTATAAGCATTAGTTTCCATAGCTGTGGAATAAGGGAAATTATGTATGTCATAGGATCAAATAAGGTAATATGTGCAAAAAGACATATAATCAGTCTTTATAAACATTATGGAATGTCATTGTTTGCTGACTGCAGAATTAAAGTAAATAAGCCAGTCCTTTCAAAACACTCCATCCATACAGACGCAGCTAGTTCCAAATAGATCTTTGCTAAACATCAGGTTTGGGGTGCCTGGGTGACTCAGTCGGTTAACATCGGAGTCCTGATGTTGGCTCAGGTCAAGATCTCAGGGTCCTGAGACAGCCCCGCCTGGGGCCTCGAGCTGGGGAGTCTGCTTCTCCCTCTCCCTCTGTTCCTTCCCCCACTGATGCACACCTGCTCTCTCTCTTTCTCTTCCTCTCTCTCAAATCAATAAGTGAAAGATTGAAATATCTTAAAAAATCAATATAAATAAATAAATGAAAGCTTTTAAAAGTTAAATAAATAAAAATAAGTAAATAAATAAATATTAAGTTAGATTTCCTAAAGCATTATAAGAGGTTTTCATGTAGTACCTTGTATGTATTCAACAGGAACACAGTCATCGTATAACAACAGTTTAATTGTAACAATAATCTCTGTGACTCGTGGAAACCCATAGAGGATAATGTATTCATTTTATAAAACAAATGACAAAATGAACTCACCTTTTTGGTCAATTAATGCTTTCAAAAAGTGCTAACCCTTAATTCGATTCCTTTCCTGACATCAAACAAGTCTGAGACATAGAGAAAAAGAAACTGTCACTTCTCTCATCATTTCTGAGTTTTTATTCTAGGCTTGGAAGGGATATATTGGTGATAAAAATCCATATTGAACTTCTGGCACTCTGTATCTGAGGCTATGGGGTTCATATTATTAGGACAGTCTGAGAAGTCAGGTCAATCATGAAGAGAAGCCCACGTAGAAAAAAAGTATATATGATTGTGTGTGTGTGTGTGTGTGTGTGTGTGTGTGTGCCACAGAGAAGGGTTTAGCAGCTACAGAGCCCTCATTCCGGGCACTTAGATCTCCTAAACTACTTAAATGACAAAGCAAAATAGCCAGAGGCTTTCTAACTACCAAATTATATGATGATTTGTAGAACAGAGGCCAAGACCCAGCACTAGCCCCAGGAGCTTCAAACTCAATGATAAAGTCAAAGCCCCAAGAACAGAAGCAGAATGAAGAGGTAGTGCCGTCTTCTTATTTAATATTGTTCAACAATGAATCTCTATTCCTCTCGGATGGGAAAGATATTTCACAAATAAACTATTAAGATGTGCTTAGATCAAGATTTTAATGCATTAAGTGCCAGGTCATTTGATAAACTCGAGAGAAAAATCCGGTCCATGATGATACATGTCTTAGCCTCAAAGGAACAGAAGTTGGAGCAGATGGCTGAGTTCTAGGTAAGTTACTAAAAGGAATAGTGACTTCTAAGCGTGGACTAGAAGAACGAGGTCTGAGGATTCCTTTAGAGCACAGTGTGTGTCTTCCACTTGTGAGGAAGTGACCTACATTATTACCTTGAATCTGTGGCTCCCGGAGAGGGCACTTCTGAGCCCTTGGTGAGCAACTGGAGAGCCATGAGTGGAATATCCTGTTTATAAAACTGGCAAAGGTGAGCAAACTGCCTAGCTGAGCTTCAAGTGCCCAATCATAACCTGATGGCCAAGCACCCCAAGCTGCATGAGGCTTGTTGACTGCTGTGGACTGAATTATGTCCCCAGGGAACTCATCTGTTGAAGCCCCATCCCCTATAATATTATGATTCTTTTTTAATTTTTTTTAATTTAAATTCAGCTTGCCAACATAGAGTATCACAACCAGTGCTCATCCCATCAAGTGCCCAACTCAGTGCCCATCACCCAGTTACCCCATCCTCCTACCCACCTCCCCTTCTGCAACCTTCCATTTTTTTCCTAGTTAAGAGTATCTCATGTTTTGTCTCCCTCTCTATTTTTTCCCATTCAGTTGCCTTCCTTTCCTTTATGGTCCCTTTCACTATTTCTTATATTCCCCATATGAGTGACACTATGTGATGATTGTCCTTCTCCAATGGACTTACTACATGCAGCATAATACCCTCCAGTTGATGATCCTTACAGTTGGGATCTTTTGGAGTTAATTTCAGGTGACTAGGACATTGGGAATCAAAACCAAGCATTAGCATTTGCTTGCAGTTTCACACAGTTACAGACCATTGGAGATTTCTGTGAATAACGTGTAAATACAGCTTTCAATTTCAAATTTCAAAATTTTTTTATTGTAGGTTTTTAAAAAATTGCGTGTTATTTATTATGGTATGGATTCTACTTATAGTTAATTAAATTATGTTAAATGATGATTTAGCCTAGGATTGAGTTATATTATGGTGAAAAATAAGACGAGAAATGACCAGGTTTATATTTCACACACTACACAAATTTACTGTGAGTCAGCTGAGTCTTTGTTTTCCACCATCCTCACTCAGGGATCCCTCGCTGAGCAACTACTGTCTGGTCTGAAATCCTTCTAGTCCTCAGAAGTCAGGAAAGAGAAATGAAGCAAATAGAGAATTGGCTTTTAAAGCTCTGACCCAGAAATGACACTCCGGCACATGTCAGTTTGATTCAGATTTCATTGATCAAAGCAAATCAATGGCCACACAACTTTTCAATAGGCAGTAGACAAGCAAAGTCATTCTTCTAGAATATCTGGCAGGAAAAATGAAATGCTTGCCAAAGACAGCAATACAAATATAATCATAGTTACTTGGCAAATATTTTTCTCCCTGTTGCTTGTATCACTTTGTGGGTGAGATGATTTCTGGACCAAAGACACTAGTGATGAATTTATCAAGATTATTACACTTTCTTGTTTGTTCTTTCTTGACCGTCTGATTAAATAAATATTTTCTTTCCCTGTGTTCACATAAGCATCTTATTACATATTTAAAATGCTTATGAAGTGTGGCTTTTCATATCTACACTTTTAACTGTCCAGGATTTTGGGCCATCATACAATTATGAAAATGATAATTCTTTTTGCATTTATATAATATTTTTATTGAAACATATTTTACATACAACATTATGTGAATTTAAGGTGTACAGCATGTTGATTTCATGCATTTATATATTGTCCTATGGTTGCAACTGTAGCAATAGCTAGCACCTCTATTATGTCACAAAATTATTTCTTTTCTGTGGTGAGAATAACTAAGATCTAATTTTGTAGCAAATTTGATGTTTATAATACAATATCGTTGTGTATAATAACTGTACTATGCATTACATCTCCAAGATTTATTTATCTACTATTTATAAGTTTGTACCCTTAAACCACATTTCTCCTATCCTCCTCTCCCCAATGATCTGTAACCACAATTTTAACCTATTTTTATAAGTTCAGCTTTTCGTAGGTTCCCTGTATGAGCAGTATCATATGGCGTTTGTATATCACTGTTTGACATCTCACTCAATATAATGTCCTTAAGTTTCACCCATGACACAAATGGCAGGATTTCCTACATTCTCATGGCTGAATAATATTTCATTGCAACTATATAAATAAGTGAACAATCTTAGTTTTCTTGAGAAGTCTTCATATTGTTTTCCATAGTGGGTGAACCAATTTTCCTTCCCACCAGAGGTGTACAAGGGTCCTTTTTTCTCCACATCCTTGCCAACACGTCTTGTCTTTTTGATGATAGCCATTTTAATAGACATGACTGATGGGAGAAAGCTCAGTCTTTGTTATACTGTTGGAGTTAACTTCTCCATTATCATTGATAAGCCCAGTCACCATGGTTGACACATATGCATAGGTCTGCGCATGTGTGTGTATGTATCAGAGTTTCTTTCTTTCATTATGTGATTCCAATTTTCTAATTTTACATTTTTCTAAAACTAGCATTATGTTTTTAATTTCTTTTAAGACTTTTATTTATTTATTCATGAGAGACAGAGAGAGAGGCAGAGACATAGGCAAAGGAAGAAGCAGCCCCCCTGCGGGGAGCCTGATGCTTCACTCAATTCCAGGACCCCGGGATCACGATCTGAGCCAAAGGCAGATGCTCAACCACTGAGTCACCTAGGCATCCCTAAAACTACAGTCAATTTATAGCTGAAGTTATATGTAAACTCTGATCATGTTCCAACATCTTAATAGAAAAATATAATTTATTTTATTTATTAGGAGTAAACCAGACTTCAGAACATTTCACATCTCAGGGCTAGACCAAACATCAATTATTTAATCATAATTGAACAAAAGTGGAAGACTAAGTGACAGAGGCTAATTAGAGCTTTTTCTCCTAATTCTTTATTAATTTCGGATTCCCTACTAATCACAGAGCCAAGTGAGATCTGGTCACTATCCACAGTACTGTCAAGAGTTGCCAGAGGTAGGATTCTTTGATGTTATAAACAATTGTGCACAATGATCCTCAAGCTGCTTTCTATTTTAGTGGAGCCAAGCCCCTTCAAGAATAAAGAAAAGCTAAGGAATTTCTCAGATCTTAGAGTGTTTTAAGCAAAGAGGATTTCTTAGATCACACAGCTGATGTACAAAAATAATTGTCAAAAATGCCATCTTTTTCCCTAAAAGTAATGATACTCTTCAAATAAAAAACATAAGATGAATATTGATAAATGAGAGTCAAGGTCCAAAATATATAAAACACTGTTTATAAAGGGCTGAGATTGCTCAGAAGTGTTAAGTGTGCCAATAGTTTTGACTAATAAAACATCCTAGGGGTAGAAAAACATGAAAAAAAAGTATGGTAGGATAAGATAGATTAGATGAGTCATGGGCCCTATAAAACAATTATATTTTTGAACCAATCACTCCACTTCTCTTTATTTTCCACAATTTCTTTCAAGATCCTGAGCTTGATCTTTCTGCAGGTCAGCTATGACAGCATAAAAACAAACAACAAATGAGATGTTTGTTGTATGTGCCGCGTCCGTACTATACACTATACAGTGTCTGCACTTTGGGACTTGAGTTGGAACCAACAGTTCTCCTCCTTAGATGCACCGTTTTGCAACAAGATCCCTCATTGTGTTCTCGACTCTCTCATATTTCAAGAGGAAACCTGGTTACCGGAAAGAACAACTTTTAAGTTATGGAAGATATAAGGAGAAATTTAGGTTACATTGAAGAAGCAGCATCTAAAACTATGATATATATCTAAAGGTTACAGAGGCTAATTTTAGACATACTGAGTTTCCTGCTGCTAAGGAAGTCAAGCCATGGTGGAGAAAAGAAGGAAAACTGGTCATAGAAGACATTCAAACATAAGATGCGTTCTTTTTAAAAGCTTTTTCTGGCATCAAAAATTTTAATATGCTCAGAGTAATTTATACTACAATTTAATATTCCTATTTCAAAGGTGGAATGACGAGAAACATGGGATTAAAATTGTCCGGTTGAGTTGCTTTTGCTAATTACTAAATGGTATATTCCAGAAAATGTTATTAGTTCAAAGAATCCACAGGATAAGCTTCAAACAGGAAAGAAATCCTTGAAACTTTTTATAATAGTGTGAGTCATACATTAGAACTATTTTTTCCCTTTTCCATTATGTCTCTTAACAACTTAAATGACCTTAAAGTAAACCCAAGTTAGTAATAGAATCTTCTTCAACTATTCCAATATCATAAAAAAAAAAAAACCTATGTAAAGGAATAGTTATCTCACCTTAGCTGACCCATCAGCGATTGATAAAGCACAGGATTTTAGCAATCTCCTGTTATCAGAGAAAAAAA
Organism: Canis lupus dingo; assembly: GCF_003254725.2. NCBI lineage: Eukaryota > Metazoa > Chordata > Mammalia > Carnivora > Canidae > Canis > Canis lupus. The sequence goes on along the minus strand of NC_064246.1, from coordinate 83,800,501 downwards.
AATGGGCCTCTCTTCAACTTTAGCATTACTAAAATAAACAAGCCATTAATTTTAGTCTTTTCAATTCAAAAGTATGGATTATGAGCTGCTACAGACAGTCATCTGGCACACTTTATAATTTGAATCAGGTTTTTGTTTTTTGTTTTTTTTCTAAAAATAGAGATTGTACCCAAATGACATCATTCTGGATGATGTTTCTTTGTCCCTGAATTACTTCTCTCAGGTTTGCCTGTCTTCCTCCCACCCCACCCCCCATCCTCTTTCTCTTCTTTCTTCTCTCCTTTCTGTGTTGGTGACTGGAACCTGCCTAAGCGTGTGGCACTGTTCCTACCCATCACACTCACGCGCACACAACCCAGGCACCCACCTTCAGTTTAGTAGGACACTGATCATCAAATAGCTAATTGCAGCATAATGTGAATATCATTGTTTTCACCTTTCATACTTTACTTTTTTTCACCCATTAGCTGCATTGACTAGTAAAGTTTGTGATGCCATCTTGGGAAATTGTACTGCTAAATGAGCATTTCTCCATAGAAATGAATGAAACGTTTGTCATTAGTTCTGTAGATTGCTTCATTATGAAACCTGAAGTAAAGTCTAATATATTTTTTTTTTCCTTACTCGAATTTCTTCCATCTTTCACGGGCAAAATAAATTAGGCTGTGTCTATATCTTTATTGTGTGCGACCCATAATGCACAAATAAAAGCTTGCTGCTGTAGGCAATAATTATGTCAAAGTACATTTGGTTTCGTCTTAGGATGGGATGCCAGCTTCCCATTGAAAGGCAAATCCTGTATTTCAAAAGGTTAAATAGGCTGATATTTAAATAGGCTTCTAGCAGGTTAAATTTAGAATACAGAATATGTTCAATAGAAGACCAATCTCTGGCCCTGTTCAATTGTACTTAATGAGAAATTGGACACATTTTCAGTCGCTTGAAATTTCTACATTGCTATGCCGTCGCAATTTCTGGTTTTGCACAAAACTTTTTCATGAAAATTTGTTTTTACAGAGGCATAGTGATAACGGAATTCTATGGAGGCATTAAATATGAAACAATGGGGTGGAATATAGTGGCCTGGAAAATCATAAATAAAAGAGTGTTCTAAAACAGTAACTAGGCATGAAGCATCTATGCAGATGGTTATAGAAGAATGCGTAGTCCCCAGCTTGCAGATTGAAATAAAATTACAGTAAAAGAAATATTTACATTTCATTGGCTTGTTGTGCCACCTGTGTGTTTAATGTGTAAACTCACTTTCTACCCTCTTTGAAAGTGACTCAGGTGACTGTTTTCTTGTGTCTTCTGTTATCGGCACCCACGCTGGTGCCGGCTGCTTGCTGCCCTCGTCCATGTGGACTTCACAGTCAAGTTCATCAGTCCAGGAGGAAAATGACAACGGATCACCTGTGTTGTAACTGTTCTCAGATCTCTCTCTCTCTCTCTCTCTCTCATAACATGTTATAAAGCACCTCATGGAAATACTCATATTCCTGACATATCAACTCATCTTTTATGCAAATAAATGTTTAAAATTTTATTATTTTTTAATAATAAATTTGTTTTTTATTGGTGTTCAATTTGCCAACATACAGAATAACACCCAGTGCTCATCCCATCAAGTGCCCCCCTCAGTGCCCGTCACCCAGTCACCCCCACCCCCCGCCCTCCTCCCCTTCCACCACCCCTAGTTCGTTTCCCAGAGGTAGGAGTCTTCATTTTCTGTCTCCCTTTCTGATATTTCCCACCCACTTCTTCTCCCTTCCCTTCTATTCCCTTTCACTATTATCTATATTCCCCAAATGAATGAGAGCATATAATGTTTGTCCTTCTCCGATTGACTTACTTCACTCAGCATAATACCCTCCAGTTCCATCGACATTGAAGCAAATGGTGGGTATTTGTCATTTCTAATGGCTGAGTAATATTCCATTGTATACATAAACCACAGCTTCTTTATCCATTCATCTTTCGATGGACACCGAGGCTCCTTCCACAGCTAAAGGAACTCTGCTATTTACAGTTTATGAATAGGAAAACACTTAAAGGAATATACCCAAGGGAAATGAACAGCAGTCATTTATGAGCACTAATATTATAATGTACTGTTTTATAATCCATCCGGTTATTTTTTTTTCTTTCTTTCTTTCTTTCTTTCTTTCTTTCTTTCTTTCTTTCTTTCTTTCTTTCTTTCTCTTTCTTTCTTTCTTTCTTTCTTTCTTTCTTTCTTTCTTTTTCTCTTTCTTTCTTCTTTCCTTTTTTTTTTTTTTTTTTTAGAAATAGAAAATGTTATTGGGTGTAAATAACAGGTTGATTTAATTGTGTTCAGAAGGGCCTGCTGCCTCCCAGGTTTCCTTGATGGTAACCTGGGACATCCTATCAACATCCTCCTCAGAAGAAGGTCTATCCATTGCCCCAACCACTGGCTCCATCCCTTGAGCATCTGGATCACCCAGGGCAGCCCACAGCCTGCTCCCTAGGCAGCCAAGGAGATGACATAGCTGGAGAGCCTTGGCCACCTGTTTGTTTTTCTGTTTCTTGCAGTGAAAGCACATTCCTTTTTTTTTTTTTTTTTTTTTTTTTAAGAAAAGCATAACAATAAAAATCAACTTTAGAACTTAAGATACAGGGGCACCTGGGTGGCTCAGTGGTTGAGAATCCACCTTGGGCTCAGGGCAAGATCCCAAGGTCCTGGGATGGAGCCCCTCATCCACTGTCCAGCTCAGTGGAGTCTGTTTCTCCATCTGCCTCTCTTGCTCTTCCTGCTTGTGCTCTCTCATGCACATTCTCTATCTCTCTTTCTCTCTCAAATAAATAAATGAAATCTTTGAATAAAAAGCTAAAAAAAAATAATGTAAAAGTAGGTAATGTAGATTAAAGAGAAAGCGAGGATTTAGAAAGGAAAGTCATATGATCAGGAAAACATGCTAGAAGTGGAGACTATTCTTTCCCTCAATAAATGAATATAAAAAAGTGCACACAGCTGAAACACGGTTGGAAGAATTTCTTGGAAAGAATATGTTATTTATAAATCAGGATATCTTACTAATTTTATTCAACCAATATTCAAGAATTTATATACACCATATGCTTTTGCAGGATAGTATGATGGCCCTACCATTTATAGTAAGTGATTGCATATTATATTTCTGGTTCTTCCCTAATTGCCATAAAGTCTGTACCGTATGTTTTTGACTCTATTTAAGGAGGTACTCGTATCTGCACTTGTGGAATATGTTGCAATTAGGAACGCTTTCTTACTTATTTGTTCACTCCTTATTTCTTAAGGCCCTTTTTTGTGTGAATAAATATTTCTTACCAGAAAAAGTATGTGTTAACTGTAACTAATGCGTCTTGTGTTTCCTCATGTATGTGACAGTGTTAAACAGCATAACATTTAAGACATACTGATACTAATTGCTACATTTCTGTTTTCTAATAGAGCCAAATCATAGAAATGTAAGGGGGGAAAAAGGTTATTTTCTAGTACCCATCTGCTCCCACTAATGGACAAAGTGTTTACAAATAGAAACTGTCGGGGGTGGGGGAAAGATTGAAAGAGACTAACCATTCACTAGAGGCCCTGTGCTCAGAGGAAACAAATGAAATTTAGTCTTGTTTTGACCTGATCCTATAGCTGCAGGAGGCAACACTATCCCGGTAACAGCAAAGGTGGGAAGAGAGAAGGGGATGGTGATCTTGAAACAACTTTTCTGTGAGTGACAGAACAAAAACAAGTGATCTATTTCACTTGCCTCAAAATACCAATATTTATTTAAAGAGCCCTATAAATTTAAAGAAATGAGACTATATATAAGTAAAGACACTATTATTGGAATGGGGAAAATGGCATGTTGTTAATTTTGTTTTTCGTTCGTATGGTACTTTTCGGTTGCAGGATGTATTAACTCTTTAAAACACTAGGGGAGCATTTAATGTACTGAAGAACTTAATTTAATAGGACCCTAGGAGCCTGAAAGCAACTTACTCAGTGGGAGAATCTGGCTCATTAAGTTCAGTGATGCAGCACCCAAAGGTATTGAATTTTAAATGAATTCACGAACCTAATAAATCATCCTAGCTGTCAAGTGAAATATAATTTGTGAAAAATTTATTACCCATGATTATCATGTATTAAACATAAGGTTTAAAATCTAAGCAAATGTTATACTCCTAGTTGGATAAATACAGTAGATTGCAAGGAGTCTTTAATGCAGTTTGACATAGAGCTGGTCACAGCAGAGTTTATATTCCTAATGAACATCATGTCAGTCTTTGAGAGCTCTTCCTTTTCTTGTCAGAGTACTGAACCCATCTGGAATCGTGTCACATGCATCCTTGTGCTTTGACTTCTAAATCCATTCATTCATCTCCTCCTGAATGCCCATTTGTCTCCTGTGCTTGATCTGATGTCCTCAGTGCCATTTTGGAGGTGATGACAAACAACACAGATTGTGCAGGAATGGGTTTGTGGGCACAAAAAGCACCTTGAAATCTCTAACATTAGCTGAGTGGTTTATAGCTGCCTTTCATTGCAGCAATATAATTCCATGAAACATGTTTTTGACTGCTGTCTTGACCAAGTTGGGTTGTCCCCATGTATGAGAGCAGACATTACCTATATCTGTATCTATTTTGATGTCCAGTGAAGGATGTCAAAATTCACAAATATGTAACCTGAACTTCTTGGACTTCTTATTCAATTGAATGGTCTGATGGAGCTCAACAATCATTTTTTTCTATTGAAATTTGTATTCAACTTATACAAAAGTTGATGAGCACTTATCCTGCAGCAAGTTAGACTGCCTTAATAAATATAATTTCTATCTATGGTATATCACACTGTAGGGATTCATACCCAAATATCAAATACCAGGAGGTAAAAATTCTTGGACATTTTTATCTGTCCAGGTTGTAATTTGTAATAATCTTCATATAATTGTTTAAAACTATGTAAGGGGTTCAAGCATAATTTTTTTAAGCAATTGAATGAATCTATTTTTAAGATTTATTATGGAGAAATAGCTTGCCATTATTTGGAGGAAATATGAAACCCCTTTATATTATAAATGATAAATGATATATAAATACATAGTAGGTATACAAATATGTGAATAATTGTATACTTTAGAAAGCATACACATATAATATGTAAAGATTTTTTGGTTCTATATTTTACTTGAATGCTAAATTAATATTGCACAAACTCATCTATTTATATATATATTCAATATGTAATAGCAGTGAATACCAGTCTTTTTCCTTAGGATCCTTCAATCCAGTTGGAGGACTATAGAAAAAAAAAAGAGGTAAATATTTATATGTAAGGTGACAATAAGTTCCATGACATAAGAAGCATGATTATGGATTAGGAGGTGTGAAAATATGTGGAAAGAGAGCTTTTTAAACAGGGGAAAGAACATGTATAAGGCCAAGAGGTGTCTTTGGGATGTTCAAGAACAGCAGAAAAATTAGTATTTAGAAGAGGGGTGAGTGAACAGTCTGAGGAGATATGATCCAAGTGAGATGTGGTTGGGGGTCAGGAGTCATTGGGTAATATAAGGGGTTACTGAAGGGCTTTGTCTTTTCTATTTTTACTGAAATGTGAAGCCATCTAAGGAATTTTAATAAGTTTTAGTTTTTTAAAGGCTTAAGTATAGAAAATATGCAAATGGGAGAAGAGATCCCTTGTAATCTATTTTGGTGGCGATTTTAGTAATCACAGTCAAGATTACAATTATATGACTGTAAGACCCAAGAGGGCAGGAATTTTTTTGTCATTTTTCAACTGTTGTAAATCCACAGCAGAACAGTATTAGAGATGTTTTAGTCACTCAATAAATATTGCCTAATGAATCAATAGAGGATTGAATCAGGGTTAAAATGGACGTCCTGACCTGGTGGAGGCCTCAATATAGATTTGAACATAGAGCTAACAGATTTGCTGATGGAATACACACAAAGTGTGAGAGAAAATTAATTGAAGATGAATCTTTCAGATTAAGTAAGTGAAAGAATGTAGTTGCCATTTACTGAGATAGGAAAACGTGTAGGAATTGAGTTTAGGAGCATAGCGGAACTAATGGCTTTGGAACAAGTAAATTTGACATGTTTCATGGATTTCCAGATGGAAACTAAGCAGCTGGATATATGAAAATAATTATATGCAAGAATTCTCTGTTTGTTATTTCATTGAACACAATATAACTTTCATGGGCCTCAGTTCTTACAATGGCTTCCAGTGAAGGTTTAATTTCGATGGTAAATCTAGCAGAAAGAGAAGACTAATACATGCTTCAACGTCAGGAGGGTCTCAGTATAATGTTTTATCATCTGTACCTACTGCAAGGCTCAAGCAGCTTATGGGGGAAAAGTACATTTTATGACCACTGGGGAAAAGAAACCTAGAAGCTACAGAGACAAACTGAGCACAGGTGAGTGTGTGATCAAGAAAGTCTCTCTTCAGGGAAGGTTCATGTGTTTCTGCAGTGTTTTAAGTGTGATCAAAACCTCTCAAACTTTTAGGAAAATAGAGCAAGTTCATGATTGACAGTGAATTAGTCAAATAACTTTTCTAATTTATTTTCAATAGTTAGGAAAATAAAAGTAATAAAGTGAGGGAAGAAATGTGTACACAAGACTAGACAGATGTATTCTTGGTGATTTAAAAAAAAATATGTGGGGGATCCCTGGGTGGCGCAGCGGTTTGGCACCTGCCTTTGGCCCAGGGCGTGATCCTGGAGACCCAGGATCGAATCCCACATCGGGCTCCCAGTGCATGGAGCCTGCTTCTCCCTCTGCCTGTGTCTCTGCCTCTCTCCCTCTCTCTCTGTGACTATCATAAATAAATAAAAAATTTAAAAAAAAATATGTGACATGAAAGTCAAGCAGTAAGAGTTCAGTTCAACCTTTGTGAATCATCCAATATATTAATACTCCTACACAAATTATGGTTAGTTCTGTTTACTGAGCCCTTCAATTAGTCCAGAAAGATCTCCTTTCTACAGAATCTAAAGAAATTCTGGTGAGAGGAGGCAAGGTGCATCATTACTCAACCCAAATATACTGAAAAAAATCACTGTTTGGAGCTGGATCTTAATGGAAACCTGCTATCTGGTAGATTTTAAGATCTAAAACTATCTCAGTGACCTAGAACAATTATTAGTAGTTACAAGTAAACCTCTATTTGTAAATCTTAAGTTCCCAGAGGGACACAGTAGTAATGGTTGCAGAAGGAGAAGAAGAAGAAGAAGAAGAAGGAGAAGGAGAAGGAGGAGGAGGAGGAGGAGAAGGAGAAGGAGAAGGAGAAGGAGAAGGAGAAGGAGAAGGAGAAGGAGAAGGAGAAGAAAATAAAAGAAAGAAAAGATAAGTGAAAAAAAGAAAAAAGAAAAGAAAAAGAAAAAAGAAAAGAAAAAAGGATAAGAAAGAAAGAAAAGAAAGAAAGAAAAGAAAAGAAAAGAAAAGAAAAGAAAAGAAGAAAAGAAAAGAAAAGAAAAGAAAGGAAAAAAAGAAAGAAAAGAAAAAAAAAAAGGTGAACTTCCATACCAAGGTAAAGTCTTCAGCTTCCAACACTTGCTTGTTGCTAAAGTGTATTGCAGATTATGCCTGAATTCCCCAGTCTAGCAAAATATGCGGGTGAAACCTTGACTCGCAGTCTTGTGTCATTGTTGTTCAGTTACATCCCTGCTTTCAAAGCAAATGTAAACTGATAAAGTAATAGATGAAGAATGGGAAAGACCCCCTAATTGGCTCAATCATGACCTCTATTAACAATTTGATATATTAATTCTAGCAGAACCACGCCATAGGTTTAAAACCATGCTTCATATGACTTGAGATAATTATAATTGGCACCACTCATGACACGCTTGACATTTCAAGGTCCTTTGAAAGTCGCATACATAAAAAGCTGCTCCATAAATGTTCCTAGCTTCCTTTTTCATCAACACAGATATTTGTAACTCATAGCTATTTGCATAGGGTACTATAAAATGGAACTAAAACTACTTTAAACACTCTGCCTATAATAACATGTTAATATAGGACAAATCATTTATTTAATAAATCAACATTAAAATTACCCTTCTAGTTTTTCTTATAGTAAGAAATATTAGTTATTTTGCAGCTTATAGAAGCTTCCACAGTACATATTATAAAGGCTTGAGTTAATATAGTACTACTTTGATGTGGTCATTTCATAAAAAGTTAGGTATATATGGTATGCTTTATATTAGATTTTTATAGTGCATATTTAAAGTGCTACCATTTGCCTATTTAAGAACAACAGATCAGATGCCATCTCTGACCATCTGAAAGCCAGACAAATTTTAATAATAAGGAGCAGTTTGGTAATAATAATTAATTCAGTTCATCTGCTTAGCATATAAATTAAATAATAAGGATCAAAGTGATTACTGTAAATTGATTAGCTCTCTACAGAGCATAAATGCTACTTTGCTAGGCTAACATTAGCATCTGTTACACAAAAAATATTTCATAAAATCTACCTGATTTTATTTAGAATAATTTTTTAGCTGAGATCATATTGAACTTTATTTTCAATATATTCTTAATTTTTTCCATCAATAATAAAAACAGAAGTGAAATGCTTTCAAAGATATTTTTTGAAGGAGATATACTTACTTCATATAATTTAACTTAAAACATATTTGAAATTTACATTCTTACTACAGTTCACCTCAGAAATAAGGAATCAATTAGTTAACCTCAAAAGCCAGGAATTCTGTTATTAAATACATCACTCATTTGTAAATATTTTCTAATTTATATAACTATTAACCATCATAATATAATTTATAATTTAAAAAATTTCTGCCTTAGAAGTTAAGGAAACTATGCCTTACCATAAAATGCATTATAAAAGAGAACTGACTACCCATGCACCTTTCATCTAGAATTTTTATTCAGAAAACTGAAGCTAGTCATAATTTTTGTGAGCTTTCATTATTCAGAATGTGCAGTTAATTTGCAACTATATTTTTAACATCACCAAGTTTCCAGATTTTCTTGTCACTTTGAAATTTCCATTTGCTTTGCCTAGTTCCTCTAATTCGACCCACCATCGCTTTAAGGAAATCATCCCCAGTGTCTGGGTGACTCGGGGTGGGGAACCCGCTGCAGGGCCTACCTGAGAACTAGTCCTGGGTGCACTGGGTACGTGAGGTCCTGAGGGGGCACAATGACTCTTGACCACATGGTTCTCCAGACACAGCTCCTCCCCTGGCCCCCACCCTTGAGTCAATAACCTATTCTTTTACCTCTTGAAGTAAACATGATTTTCTCTGCTTCCCAGAGCTAATCATTCCTCTAGCCAATCTGCTAGCTCTCTTAATAAAAACTAGAAGACACAAAGCCTCGGGGTACAGTGAGTCTGATTTGAGTCCAAGTCTGAGTCTCAGCCCCCTGTCCTTCCCCAGGTTAAAATTCAGTGAGACTCTGAATGTTTCTTCATATCATTGCCTCTGACTTTCCTGGATCTGTGGCAACTCAGTCTTTTAAGCCTCAGGTTCTTTTTTTTTTTTTTTTTTTTTATGATAGTCACACAGAGAGAGAGAGAGAGAGAGAGAGAGAGGAAAAGACATAGGCAGAAGGAGAAGCAGGCTCCATGCACCGGGAGCCCGACGTGGGATTCGATCCCGGGTCTCCAGGATCGCGCCCTGGGCCAAAGGCAGGCGCCAAACCGCTGCGCCACCCAGGGATCCCCAAGCCTCAGGTTCTTGGTTTCAGCTCAGGTCATGATTTCAGAGTCAGGAGTTGGAGCCCCTGCATCGCCCTCTGCACTCATAGTGGAGTCGGCTTGAGATTCTCTCTTTCCCTCTCTCTCTATTCCTCTCCCCACTTGCTCTCTTTCTCTCTAAAATAAGTAGAGAAAATCATCCCAATTCTGTTGTAATATGTGCCTCAAGACACACATTATTGAGCTATTCTGGGGAAAATGTCCCCCACCACCACTCATGTCAATGCCAGAAGCCCATCTAAGTACCTCAGCCCCACTCCAACTCTCTTCTACCCTCTGAAATGATCAATTTGCTTGACTTTTATAGTAACTTCTTTGCAGTTCTTTATAGTTTGTTTCCCAAATGGTCATCTCCACACATTCATGTTCAGTCTAGTCCGTTTAATTTTTTTAAAATTTTAATTTATTTGTAAATATATTTTTAGAGTAGTTTTAGGTTCACAGCACAAGTGAAAGGAGGGTACAGAGATTTCCCATATGCCACCTGCACCTACCCAGGCCGAGCCCCTCCTCAAGTTCCTTCTCCACTTATACATTTGTTGTAACACATGCACCTCCATTAACACATCAAAGTCACCCAACAGCCATAGTTTACATTAGGGTTCATTCTTGGTGTTGCACAATCTATACTTTTGGACAAATGCAGGAAGATAGGTATCTATTAGTATGGTGTCAGACAGTATTTTTTACTGCCCTAAAATCCTCTGTGCTTCACCTATGCATAACCGCTTCTCCCCAATCCCTTGGTAACTACTGATCTTTTTACTGTCTCTGTAGTTTTGACATTCCCATGGGGTCTTTTAGTTGAAATCAGGCTTCTTTCAACTGAGTGACAATATACATTTAAGGTTCCTTCATGACTTTTTATGGCTTGATAACCCATTTTTCTTCAGTTGTGAAAGAGATTTCATTGTTTGGGTGGACCATGGCGTATTTATCCATCAACCTATGGAAGGCCAATTTGGTTGCTTCCACATGATGGCAATTATGAATAAGTTGCTATAGACATCCATGTGTAGGGTTTTCTGTGGGCATACAAATGATTGCTGGATCCTATAATATGAATACAAGTATGTTTAGCTTTGAAAGAAACTGATAGACTTTTCCAACATACATAATCTTTATTTCCATGAGGAATGAATAATAATAATAAAGATGTGAATCCTTATTATTCTTTGGTGCTGTCAATGTTCTGGATTTTGGCCATTTTAATAGGTGTGTAGTGGTATGTCATTGTTTTAATTTGCATTTATCTGATGACATATGATGTGGAGCATCTTTTCAGATGATTATTTATCATCTCTATACCTTCTTTGGTGAGGTGTCAAAGTATTTGGCTCATTTTTAAATTGGGTTGTTTTATTACTGAGGTGTTTTAATTATATTTTGGAACTATATTTTGGATAAATCTTTTAACTGACACGTCTTTTGAAAATATTTTCTCCCAGGGATGCCTAGGTGGCTCATTTAGTTAAGTATCTGACCCAATTTCAGCTCAGGTCATGATCTCAGGGTCATGAGATTGAATCCTGCATCAGGGTCCATACTCCATGGGGAGACTTCTTCTCTCCCTCTTCCTCTCTCTCTGCCCTTTCCCCTGTTCATGTGCTCCCAATCTCTCTCAAAATAAATAAATAAATAAATAAATAAAATCTTATATATATACATATATATATATATATATATATATATATATATATATATATATATTCTCCCAGTCTATGGCTTGTCCTCTCACTCTCTTGATATTATCTTTTCTTTAGCAGAACTGTATTTTATTTTATTTTATTTTATTTTATTTTATTTTATTTTATTAAGTCCAGTCTATCAACTATTTCTCTCATGGATCATGCTTCTGATGTTGTATCTAAAAAGTCATTGCCTTGGGCAGCCCACGTGGTTCAGTGGTTTAGTGCCACCTTCAGCCCAGGGCTTGATCCTGGAGAACTGGGATTGAGTTGCACATCAGAGTTCCTGTATGGAGCCTGCTTCTCCCTCTGCCTGTGTCTCTGCCTCTCTCTCTCTCTCTCTCTCTCTGTGTCTCTCATGAATAAATAAAATCTTTTTTTTTAAATAAATAAATTAAATTAAAATTTTAAAAAGTCATTGCCATACCCAAAACCTAAGTTTTCTTCTATGTTACCCTCCAGGAGTTTTATGGTTTTGCACTTTACATTTAGATGTACAATGCATTTTGAAATAATTTTTGTGGAAAATTTGTGGCTAGATTCATTTGTCTGTATGTGGATGTCCAATTGTTCCAGCACCATTTTTTGGAGATACTTCCTTTGCTCTACTCTATTGCCTTTGCTCCTCTGTTAAAAATCACTTGACTATATTTATGTGGGTGTATTTCTGGGCTGCCTGTTCTCTTTCATTGATATATTGGTCTGTTCTTTTGCCAATAGCACACTGTCTTGATTACTACAGTTTTATAGTAAGTTTTTTTTTGAGTCTGAGTAGTGTGAATTCTCACTCTGTTCTCCTTCAATATTATATTGGTTATTCTGGGTCATTTGTTGCTCCATACAAACTTTTCAGTCAATTATTGCAATCCACAAAATAACTTGCTAGGATGGTCAATTTTAAAAATCTATTTCAATTATATAGATTATATCCCCATTTTTTTCATATATATATTTTTTTCCTGTAGAAGAATCTAGGATATTTAATTTGTAGATTTTTCTGTAGGTTCAATTTTATTGATTGAATATTAACAGTAAAATTCAATTATGTTTCTCTGTCCTAAATATTTTCCTGCAATTTGGTAGCTGGAGCTTAAATGTTAATCAGGCTTATATTCATTTTATTTTCCTAACATTATACACAGTGCTGTGTTGTTTCATTAGGAAGAATATAATATGTTTTTTCCTTCTTTCCTTTTTTTGGGTAAGTTTATCATTTCCTCCATCCACTTACTGATTGAAAAATGCAAACTATTGATGTTTTAAATCTCTTCATTTAAATTTATTAGTTGGATTTTTTTCTGAAAAAAAAAAAAACACTTCTTTACTTTACTTTACTTCTTTACTTGGACATTCAGTGATATACCTCATACAGGAAATTCAGAATAAATGGTTGTTTCATTCACCGTCTTATCCCAGTTTTTAAGATAAGGGATTGGTTCTTTATCATTTTCCAAAGTTCAACCATTGTTTCCTTTATATGATTTAATTATGAATTTATGGATTTACTTTTATTTACTGAATTAATTATTACTATATTTATAATAAAAATTGTCTCAATTTGGCCAAATTGTTTGGCTCATAAGAATTTTGACATTACCCCAGTGCTTTTTCTTAAATGTCTTCTCTATCATTTTGATAGCAGTATGTTCCAGTTTTATCTTGCATTATTTTCACATTCCAAACTCCATTTGCTTTTTTTTTTTCCAGAAGATCTTCTTTCTTTTATAAGGATATGGCAATTTAAAAATATAATTTAATTACAGGAGATGCTCATTGCTACTAAGCTGGTCACTAATTTTAGGCTTCTTTAGCAGATAGAATTAAAAATATGTGTCTGTAAGGTATTTCATATCTATATATAATTTTTAAGTTTTTTTAGAGATAAAATTTCTCATGCATTCATATTGAAAATTCCTATTTAAATTCAGTAAGGCTTTAGTTAATATTATCTAGATTACATCTGTATTTTCTTTCTTTCACACTGAGATAACTGGTTTTCAAGGACACAGGAGATGACAGAAATAGAATGCATCATAATTAATACTTTATCCACATTACACACATAATCATTTAGGAATAACATTAATAAAACCAAGAACACTACCTGCATAACCTCTGAGAAAATAATTGTAAAAATGCATATATTCTCTCTTTCCTGATGTATTTTGCAATGTTCCTCTATCTACACTGTGTATATACCATTGTGCTCCATACTTTTTCCGTTTTAAATCCCATTTAGTCCTAGTTCTGTAAGTTGTTATATGTTTAAAACTTACCATTAGTATTTATGCTCATATCTGAAGTCTACTCTTAAGTGGATACTTCAAGAAAAGTTCATGTTATAAATATTCTCAGAATTGGTTGTTGTTAATAGTTTGATTCTTCATTTTTTTTCCTGAGTATTAGTTTTGGTGGATATGAACTTATTTGCTTAAATGTTCTTTTCTTGATACTCTAATTGCATTATTCTATTTTATCATTTCTAAAGTGCTGCTCTAAAAAATCGAGGAATAATTTATTTTCCCCTTTAGTACTATTGCTTATTATGTCCAGAGGATTTTTTTTTTTAAGTATAGTGATTTCATGGTTTGCCTGGGTGGTTCAATCACTTAAATGGTAGACTCTTGATTTCAGTTTGTGACCTTAGAGTCCTGGGATCAAGCCCTCCATTGGGCTCTGTGGTCAGTGGGGAGTCTCCTTGAGGATTCCTCTCCATCTCCCCTCTGCTCCCCCTTCCACTCATGTGCTCTCACTTTTTCATAAATAAATAAATAAATAAATAAATAAATAAATAAATAAATAAATATTTAAAGTATAGTAATTTCATTAGAAGATGTACCAGAATTGTTCATGTTGGTTTTGTATTCTCAGGTATATGGTGCATATTTTCAATAATTGAATCCATGTGTTATAATTTATAATCTTTTTTAAAAATCATGAACTTTTTTGAGGTAGAAACTTTAGTCCATATTCTGCAAACTCATATTCATTTCTTTTCTTTAAGGATGCATACCAACTGTACGTCGAAACTTTGCCTATTGACAATAGCTATTATATTTCAATTTTCTTAATTTTTCTTTGTTTCTTTGGGTTTTTAAACTTTTCCTCTTATAGCCTGCTTTTGCTAAAGCACTGTCTGTTGCATTTATTCACTCTTGTGTTTAGAGTTCTTTGTTGAAATTATTATTTTTATATATTTCTAAAATAATTTCTTGAATTTTATCAATTCATTTCTGAGTTTTTAAAATTCTTATGCTGTTATCTTGTGTTTCATAATAATTTATTAACATCTTCTCTTGCATTTTAATATAATGCACACTTTGTTCTGTGGACATAACTATGACAAGTTTTCATTGTGTGTAGGCATGTTTTTCTGCATCTTATTGTCTTCTTTTCTTATACTCTCTATGGATCATTCTTATATAAGATCAGTTTACTTGAACTTTTTGAGGTATGTGAGACTTACAGTGTTTTCAAAGCTTGCAGAGCTTCCACTTCTTTTTTTTATGTGTGATCGAGTGTGTGTGTATGGGTTTGTCTGTGTGTGTATTTGGTGTTTAAAATATGACAGCTAAATTTTTGGGATTTCCTGGTAATGGTTGCTTCAATCACTTTTATGTGGACCATCTCTTTTTTTTTTTTTTCTCAATTATGCTTCATATTTTTACTCCACTACCTGGTATATTTCCCCTCAGTTTGAGGTCCTGTTTTGAAGAAATCTCTGAAGACTCACTGTGTGAAAGGGTTCATATGTGGTAGTCGCTATCAGTCCGTTGAGATGTACTATTGTCCTCATGCATTCAACCCCTTTTAACTGGTATAAAACCCCTTCCAGTGTCAACTGCTATTTTTCAATTTGGCCTAAGGCAGTCTTCAAATTCCGGACAGCTATTTTAGAGATCTCCTGTTTTTAAGTGTATCAGCTATTCCATCATCTCCCATAGCTTTTCCTCACATAGAGTCCTGTACCATGCAGATTATTATTTTTTTTTCTTTCAGTGATTTCCCCCTACTCTTCTATTTTTGAACTTTGTATCTAATTTTGTTGAAAAATGTACCCATCAGATTTTGCTTTTATCTTATACTTGCTCTGTTTTTAGGAAGAACTCAGAAAATTAATAACCGTGCTGTTGTTGAACTTACAGGCTCAATGTCATTCATTTAATATATGTTACAATAATAAGAAACTAGGAAATTAGGATACTTTTTCTACATAGATGTATAAAAGCATAAACTAAACAATAAGTAATGCTGAATGGTAAAATTTTTGTATTTCAACCCAGTAAAATAGTGATTTCTTCTTGTCTTTGAGACAAATAAGATAGTTTAAAGATTGTTATTAGATTTACTTCAACTCGTGATGAAAGGACGTGTGGAGTTTCTAGAATTATCCCAGCAACGTCATTGACATTAGGTAGTTTAGAAGGGGAGAAATGGGGAGCTGCTCACGGATACAAGGTACAATAACAATATATGTGCTAAAGGGTTATACATGGGCTTATTCTTTTGCCTCTTTCAGTTATTTTTAAAATAAAGTTTTAATATTTTATTCACCATCATCATATGAATTTAGTTTCACTCTTAAAATACATTCTTGCTTTAAAAATATTGTCCACTTATTCTGATGCTGTTATTTCTAGAAGTTTTCTCACGATGTGCACCAAATATGAAATATTGATTTCCCTTATTCAACTTTTCCCTCTGTCAGAACAGCTAACAGTATCAGGGTTTACTCTGTAAATAATTTCAGGCAGTTCCTCCTCTCTTCACTTGACTATGAAAATAACCACATTTTTACTATACATATTAATGATACCCAAAAAAGCCAGCTAAAATAAAGGTTTGTGAACTATCAGACTAAGTTTATTCAGATGCCATTTATATTCCTGGTTTTGCACGGACCTTCTGCCTCACAAATGAGAAAGTATCAGGCTACTGAACTTGAAGATAATGGTAATGGTTTAAACTGATATCATGAAAGAAAATAGAATTTAGTTATTAAAATGTGTTAAAGGAAAATAGAAAAATACTGTAAAGCAGTAAACACACCATTATGGGTATCAGTGAATTATTCAGTGACAGAAATGAAGAGTTTATCTGTATGTATTTTAATCCATTGTCTAAGTATATATATTTAAAAATTCCATTTATTTACTTGACAGAGAGAAAGCACAAGCAGTGGGGAGGGGCAGAAGGAGAGGGAGAAGCAGGCGTCTCATTAAGCAGGGAGCCTGATGCGGGACTCAATACCAGGACCCCAAGATCATGACCCCAGCCAAAGGCAGATGCTCAACTGACTGAGCTACTCAGGAGCCCCTGTATAAATATTTAAGGGATAGTTTCTATGCATTATGCTCTCCACTTAGTACAGGGAATTCCAAATAATTGAAAATCCTTATACTCAGAGAACTCAGAATCTAGTTGCAGAGACCGAAAAGTAACTAAACAATAATATGATATGGAAGATGCAAAAATTGTAGACGTACACAGCATAGAAGAGAAACCACCAATCCTTCCTATGAATATGAGGAAATATGGTTAAATATCTGAAGGATGTGAAAAGTTAAGTAAAACTTTATTCATTGATTAATGGGCCACCAGACCTGAGGGACAGTTCATTTTGCAGCTCAGTCTCTGGCTCTAAAGAAAAATGCCCAAACCATTGTCAGTCTGGCTGGAACAGGAGCAAGAAATCATTTTGTGGGTCCACTTTGTGGATTTGCTATTGACGGGACACAAATTTGTTGGGAGAGCTTGAGATTAGATGCAGCTGGAGCATTAGAGACCAATCACATGATGAGTTTTTCTTATGACCCCACAAAGAATTATAATTTTGCCCAGCAAGCTAAGATCTACACTAGCCATTCAGTTAACAATAATTTATGGAATATCTGCTCTGTGTTCTTCTAGGCATTTGGTTTAAACAAAATAAAGAAAGAGAAGACAAACATCTGCATTCTCTTATGGCTTCCCTATAGGGGCAAATATGCAATAATTTTAAAGATAGTAAGTAAATATTCTGTGTGCTAGGACATGATAGGCGCTATGGAAAAGAGAAAATACTCAGCAAAGATCAGGAGTGTATGAATTAGATGGTGGAAGGTTGGTGGCTGTATTAAACATGGTGGCTAAGATTGACCCACTTTAGAAGGTGACACTTAAGCCAAGATTTAAAAAAGATGAGTTTGCTGAGCAGATATTCCATCATTCTAGGCCAGCAGACAGCTGGGAGAGTAGGGCTAGGGTGAGCTTTTGGGATAATTGTGACAGAGCAATCTATTGAAATATTAGGGAGGATATTGTATTATGGTTCAAATGTGTATATAAATACTTTATTAGCTTATTCCTCTCCTGTGTTCTATGTTTAGAGATAAACACATTTTTCTCACAAAGAATATGCATCTAATGATAATATCCTGAAAGTTTGCTTATAAGCATTTACTATCAAGTTTAAACTCCACTTATTATACTGTGCATCATGATATATTTAGAACATATCTGTGTAAGATAATCACTTTAAAACAATTGTCTGAAAGATATCTATGCCTTTACACAGGGTAGAAAGTTATAGTATCTCCTTTTCATATCTGAATGTTTACATAAAATATAACTTCTTCACATCTTTGATCTAGTAATATACTTAAGTTATCTTACATGGCATATGCTGTATGGATTGTTTTTGCTTTACAAATGTGACAAGATTAAATAGTTATTTGAAATAAAATGAGGGGCACCTGGGTGGCTCAGTGGTTGAGCGTCTGCCTTCAGCTCAGGTCGTGATCCCGGAGTCCTGGGATCCAGTTCCTCATCAAGCTTTCTATGGGGCCCTGCTTCTCCCTCTGTCTATGTCTCTGCCTCTCTCTCGGTGTCTCCCATGATTAGCGAGAAAAGGCATTGTAGCAATCAGAAATCTCCTATCGCCCTGTGAAGTTCAAGGTACCAAACTGGCCACAGTAGCAGTGAGCAAGTGAATGGGCCTTTCTTATTAAGAAAATGTATGTGAGGGGTCACCTGGGTAGCTCAGGTGGTTAAGCCTCCGACTCTTGATTTTAGCTCAGATCATGATCTCAAAGTCATGACATCCAGCCCAGGGTGGGGCTCCACGTGGAGAGCCGGCTTAAGATTCTAGATCTTTCCTTCTCCCTCTGCTCACTTCACCTACCAACACCCTGTGCACTCACACACTCTCTCTTTATTAAAAGAAAAAAAAAAAAAAAATATATATATATATGTGAAAATGGCATACTTGCTTCAGGCTCAAGTATTTTCCAGGGACTTTCTACAGACGTTTTAGAAACACCTCTCTCTAAAACTTCATGAATTTGTGACATTATGTGCTATGTGCCATAACACAGTAGAATGAGTTTGTCCAAACTTAAGGATATAGATATACAGTTTTAAAGGTGAATCAAAGGGTGTCCAATACTATATATTTTAACAAATTTTGTAGGAAAGACACAGAGAGCAATTACCAGGCAGCTACAGGTTTAAGGTTATATGAATGTCATTTAATCTACAAGTTGAGTGTATTAATGTGGAACAGAAAATAGTCATTCAAACAATGAGGTCAATGAGGTAACAAAATAATTTAAATTGCTCACCCATATCTTGTTCCTCTCTTGATGGGTGGGGTCTTTGGCTAGTTCTCATACATAAGTTCCAACTAAGCATTAACTTATTAGGGAAAACCGTCCAAGTTTCTCTTGCCATGCTTGGTAACTGAAACAGATTCTCTTTGTTGAAATGATGAGCAAAAAATCAAACATCAAGGGTCACTGAGTCAATGCCTGAAAGATATTGTTCTCATAGGCAACCTATAATCTTTTTGCATAAAATATGCTTTTTATTGTGTGAGGCCAGTAAGATTTGGAGGTAGTTTCTTTTTATTTTTTTTTAACAATTTCCAGAGTGCTTTTAGCTTCACAGCAAAATTGAGCAGGAGCATAACTTTCCACAGACCCCTGCCCCCTACCCTGTGTGCTTAGCCTCCCCCATTTTTTTTTTTTTAGCCTCCCCCATTATCAGCATCCTCCACCAGAGTAGTACACTTGTTACAAAGTAACAGACTTAAAAAATAAACTTACACTGACATACCCTAAACCACCCAAAGCCCATAGTTTACCTAGTGAGTTAGTTTTTTTTTAAAGAAGAGGTAGTTTTTTTAAAGAAGATTGAAATAGCCTACAGGTGCAAGTCACGGTGGACCCCTCAGCCTAGCAAATCTTGTTCACTTGCTTTCTAAAACCATGGAACTCTAAGGAGCCTCACATCACCGAAGTCTAAGGCAGTAACACACACACACACACACGCACACATTTTCAAAGTTGATTTTATCAGAGGTAGGGGATATAGTAGTTTTTGGTCAATAAAAGCTTGACACATTTTTGTTAATAAGGTATAAATACTGTGTTTTTATATAGTTCATTTTTAATGCTTTGGATGGAAAATCTGAGAATTCTCTACAATTATCTTATCAGTTAGCATTTGTACAGCCCATTGTTAAAGTCTTTGAAGGAACACAATAACACATCGGTAGTTACATTAGTTTGCTTGAGCTGACATAATAGAATCCCACAGCCTGGGTGGCTTAAATAGCATAAATTTATTTTCTCATGGTTCTGGAGGCCAGAAGTTAAAGATTTAAGCATCATTCAGTTTAGTTTCGGATGAGTTCTCTCTACTTGGCACTTCTTATTGTGTCCTAACATGGTCTTTTCTCTATGTTGTTTTTTTTTTTTTTTTTTTTTTTGGGGGGGGGTGGTAAAGGGGATGGTATTTTTGTGACATTTCTTCCTTTTTTTTCATCTCTTTCTATTCTTATCAGGATATCAAGCCTATCAAATCAGAGCTCCCCTTTATGACTCGGTTTAACCTTGTTGCATCCCTAAAGAATTTATCTTCAAATACAGTAAGGGTGAGGATTAGAGCTTCAACATGAATTAGGGTTGGCTATTTATGATTCAATCCATAACAGGAGTATAATACCAATAGATTTTCCCTCCTTCCCTCCTCCCTTCTCTCCTACTAGGCAAACAAAAACCATACTTTTTGCTGCTATTTGCAGCTCAAAGTTTGTAAATTTTAAATTATGGGCAAATGGACTATGACTATCCCTTGAAGGAATGAACATTTTAGCTAAAGAGTTTTGCTCTCACCTTGTGATTTTGTTCCTTTAATGATAATCACTCCTCCTTTGGGAGCCTCTTAGCACCAAGAAAGTTCTGAATGGAATCAGAAAAGTATCATGCTTAAATTAATTCCAATGTTATTCTTTAATCAAGTTTAAATATTTTCCAGAGTATCCTCATTACGAATTATTCTGAGCCCTATTGTCCAACGTAGCTTAGAGAAGTTCTACAATGGGATCTAATATTAATATCTAAATAGTTTAGTAATAAAGGATCAGCATTCAGATGTACTGAGTTTGATTATGACTTCCATCCTGCTATCAGATTGCAAAGCTGAAATTAAATATCTTTGGGAGTTAAAACAACAACAACAACAAAAACAAAAACAAAAACAAAACATAAAAAATCAGAAGTCTTGAATTGAAATATATAGAAGTTAAACAACAAAGTAAAATTATTTGCCTTGTGAAGTAAAGACCAAAGGAACCAGTGTCCAAAAGTAATCCTCCTCAGAGTTTTAATGTTGTAAGAACAAACTAGAGGGTTTCTCAGTGTCTAGGTAGGATTTTTAATTTCAGGTGGCTCAGATTGGCTTGCACTGAAATAACTATCATGTACCCAGGGCTCCAGAAGTTCTATTATTTCAATAACAATACTCTTCAACATCTCATGTTTTTTAAGAGCTTGAAGTATTAATAGCACATGCATAACATGAAAAGGTGCCTACATCCACCATATTTAGAAACCAGCCAGGACCAAGTGAAAGCAGTCATTTCAAGTCCTCTCAAGGTTAAGTACCTAGAGGTTCAGCTGTAGCCTAAGGGAAAAAGGACTGATGGAGGAAATCATGATCACACACTTGCCAAGGAGACATCCTGCCTCTACTGCTGTCATACTGCAGTCCATTACTTTGAACTTAATCTTAGTTGAGAGAAAATTTCCATTGCGTCCTGGAACTATGATTACCATATATAGAAGTTTCATTTCAAAGGACTAATGTTAAGAAATGAGATCTGAAAAATGTCTGCCTTCCTGCAAAGCTGAGAAATCAGAAATAATAAACTTAAGGGGGCTTTTCTATTTATGAATTTCAATCCTCTTCATTCTCAATTTCCTTTTGTGTTTCTTGTTTAAAACATGCCAGTATTATATTAAGTACACATGCTCCTGGTAATAGCATCAGAACTCACTGGTAAGTATCCATTTTCAGGTCTGTAACTCAATTCTGTTTCTGTTGTGAGAAGAGTCTTCCCAGGACATTGTCTCCATCACCTCAACCGAATTACTGCTGGAGAAAGATCTTCAGCATTCCCATGAACTGATGTTCCCTATGACACTTCTGAATCAGTAGTTGAAGGCCATTTCCAGGGCTGAGACCATGTTTCTTCCCAGATTTTATTACTACATGCTTTCAGTAATATTTTATTTTATTTTATTTTATTTTATTTTATTTTATTCCATTTTATTTTCTTTGCTACAGCTTTGCTGGTGTGTTACATCACTCCTCCTCCCTCTCTGTCTAGTTCTCTCACCCTTGAGGACTAAACCCATGCATATAATACAATTTAACCTGAATTATTCACTCCCCATCATTCTCTAACATGTGAGTTGGACATTCATTCTTCTAAATATTCTTTAATTAGTGATTTCTGGGATTGCAAAACTATCCATTCTTCAAACAAATTTAATGCACACATGTTTTCTTGAACTGGAGAAAGCCATTCAGGAGGTATTCCCTCATCAAACCAGTTTCTCAAGCAGATTGAGACAGCATTTGTTCTCACTCTGCCAGATGCCCTTTACTATGTAGATAGGATCATTCCTCAATGCCACTTGACAATGGATAAAATAGATGCAGCTACGTACAAATATATCTACATTTATATGTTCATGAGCCCAGGCAAATATAGCCAAAATACTCAGTTTTAAGGGCTGACTCATTTACTTCAGTGCATGAAATATTAAATGTCTGAATCATTTCATTTTCACCAAAACCTTTCCTGCCTGTTCTGTCAACTAACACATTATTGCTCTGTATCATTCTAAAACATTCTAATTATTTGACAAGAATATTTACTTTGAACTCACCATTTCTCAATAATCTTGAAAATCCAGATTGTGACAAATGATAACTGAAGAGACTAAAAGGTGTTTTGAAACAGAGAAAAACCAGGAGGAAATACAATTAAAGCAAAAGAAAGCTATGCCAGCCAAGCAGGCCCTGGTAACCCTCTCCTGGTGCTGCCTTTCCCAGGGGGGTGAAGAGGGATATAGTTTTCTCATGTTACAACTTTTGCTTTTATTTTTGTTTTTTATCTGTATGGTATGATGGAGAATGGAAAGGCCCGGTATGAGAATGGAGTGGCTCTAGGAAGCGAAGGAAATTAAAAGAAAAGGCGAAACCATAGTTACAGAAGTAGATTGTACATTATGAACCAAGTGACTTTTAATGCGTTTAAGAGATGTCAGTAAAAGCTGCAAACCTTATTATTGGACTGGACTATTCATTTTATGAAAGTTTGTATGCAACTCATTTTGTAGCCCAACCTATAAGATTTAAGTGTAAGTTGCACCTTACAAATACCTCATTGTGCCTTTAATATATAAAAAAAAAGTCACTCTTGACCTAAACAAAAAATTAATTTCCACTAAAACAGCCTGACGATTGGATTCAAATTTTAAAGACATGAGGGGAGATTTGCAGCTGAGATACTGGGATTCTTGAAATCAATTATAAAGTCAGTATAACACTGCAGCAAAGCATTGACACAGAACCTGCGTTTTTGAGAGATAATATACACTTAATAATTGATATTTCAGGTGGAGAATCAGACCTATATATGGTATTAGATAAGGCCAATAAATTAGGAAGTCTGAAAACTGTCATGACTTTTCAAATTGGAAATATACATTGAACTATGTGTGGGCTTTTCAAACCAGCCTAAAGTCTGTGTGTGCATTTGTATGTGTGTGTGTCTGTGCGTGTACGTGTTTGTGTGTTTGTATTGAGGGTCCATGCCTTTATTCATCAGTACAAGTCTCACAAGGTGCCATATGAGTTGAATGCCGTTGACGTATGACCATAACATTTCCCTTTTCCATAGGTCAGCACACATTTCACTTGTTCATCGCTGTAACAATCACTTCGGTAAGGCGAGTGGCTTACAGTTATAGACTTAGCCAACTGGGACCTAGCTCCGAGAGGCACAGTCCTCTTGAAGAATCCTGTCTTTCTATTACAACCAGTCTGAGGATGTGACTTATTAGCAAATGGCGGCTGTCCCCTCAAATGGTGGGAAAAAGCCACAGTTGCTGACTTACCCAGGAGATGGAAAGTAGATTTTCTTGGAAATGAATTTTGTAATGGGGCTTTTGATTATACAGAGTTTTGGACGCTCTCTGTGTGGGTACAGGCTGATTATTACTGGTATCCTGAAAAAAAATTGCAGACCAAGGACTATCAAGGATTGAGATAAACAACATTGCCATAGTTATGTTACAGAAATGCGTTGGTGTTTAGCCATTTCAACACTGGGCTTGGGGATTGCAAGGTCTTGCAGATACTATTACTGGCGATGTATATGATCGAGAGAAGGTAGATGATGAAATTGTGAGGAATGGAAACCAGGAATTTCTAGAATACGGTAGTTTAGCATGCATCTAGGTGAAAAGGGAGACTTTAA
Source organism: Canis lupus dingo (assembly GCF_003254725.2). Classification (NCBI taxonomy): domain Eukaryota; kingdom Metazoa; phylum Chordata; class Mammalia; order Carnivora; family Canidae; genus Canis; species Canis lupus. The sequence goes on along the minus strand of NC_064246.1, from coordinate 83,776,239 downwards.
AAAGTAGGACTGTTATAATTTGCATTCATTTTAATTTTTCTTCAAGAGAATTTAGTATTTTTTTCAGCTCCTATGGTTTTTGGATTGATTTCTCTATAAATGTAACGCCATGGTGATATGAGCTCCATGTGAACTCAGGTTTAATTTAAACTATAGATGATTTATTGAAGAATTTGCCATGTATCCATTTAATTAGATATTCAAAATATATACTTGGGTTTATCCAGGTAATCAGAAAACTATCAATTTCAACCACATTGTTTGATCCAACATAGAAATGTTTCTATTGAACTATATAATTAGTGTCATGTGGCAGATTTGAGAGATTTTTTAAAAGAACAGCTCTGTGATGCTTGTATTTATTCATGAGATGGTGTTGACCTTATTGTTAACTAATTCATTGTTAAATTAATTATTCTTTAATAATTAACTAATTTGCACCATCTATTTTTTTGAGAATTTATCGGAGACATTGTTCAATGACTCTTCAAATGTAATCGAGCCTCCTATTCAGCCAAAATGGTTTTCTTGAATTTTAAGTGTCAGAAATCACATTCCTAATCTTTTCCTATTTTTCACAAACAACCAGGAATCCCAGAGTCAAATAAGTGGTCTACCTACCTAATGTCTATATCAACTGCCTTAGGTCAACCTACAAAGTCACACCTGAAACTATCATTATCATTATTTTATTATTTACTATTTATTACATTATTTGGTTATGCTATTTTCATACCACCACTCATATCATTATTTTATAAGTAATGAGAGTTTCTAAAAGGCAAAACAAAAGAAATTGGGTACACATTTTGTCATTATATAAATACTAATACTGATTTTTTTTTAAATCATCCTTACTAATCAAAAAGAATCAAATTTTCTACATGCAGGCATTGTTATTACTTATTGTGCCCAGCTGCTAATTATCTCAAGGATTAGTTCTAAATAAAGATTTTATATTACTGCATATGTGTTTACTTTAAAAGCTATAAACCCCTCAAAGGCAGTTTATTTTTGTCTCCACTGTGGCCATCATGTTGATTTGCACACGGGGCTGGTAATCTTTTTATAAATGAATGAATGGCATTTTCATTATATTTCTGAGCATCGGTAGAAATGGTTGAATGAGAGGGTAAAAAGCTAGCAAAAATGAAAATTATATTAATAAGGTTGGAGCTCTGATTAAATGCAGAAATGAGAAACCCGGACAACAAAAATGAATTTGCTCACAACGAAAGCTCAAAGTCCATACAAAACCATGGTTTTGGGCAGCCCGGGTGGCTCAGGTGTTTAATGCTGCCTTCAGCCCAGGTTGTGAACCTGGAGACCGGGGATCGAGTCCCACGTCCGGCTCCCTGCATGGAGCCTGCTTCTCCCTCTGACTCTCTCTCTCTCTCTCTCTCTCTCTCTCTCTCTCTCAGGCTCTCATGAAAAAATAAAATCTTTATAAAAAAACCAAAAACATGGTCTTATTAGTTCAACCAAAAGTCTTTTGTAGACAGAAATAATTTCAATTTGGCATGGTTGGCAGTTATTTAAGTGCCTCCAAGAAAGTTCTTTGGATCAAAACCCGAATGCCTGAGATCTTCAGCAGCTCAGACCTCCGTGCTGGTCCCAAAAGGGTCACCAAAATGACCTTGCGAACCCCTGCTGACTACTTCAGTCTGCTGTCATCAACATCTCACTTGTAGTTGAAGAAGGTAATTAAAAGGTTTCTATGACGAGAATGTGCGTGCTTGGAGATGAGGTCCTAGGCTGTCCTGCTGTAGGATTTATGAATTAAATTTGCTTGCTGAGCTGCAGCAAAGGTGACAGCATCTCGAGTTTACAACCGTGTTTTTAATTTAGACATGTTATGCATGGCCAGAAACAACAACAGTCATTTCCTTTTACAAGCCTTATTACTTATAAATCAGGACAGTGGCAGAGCTGCATTCATGCAAAGGGATGAAGAGATAACAGTACCAAAAAACTGCCTGATTTTTAAAATCCCTTGTTTTCCAAAGAAGCAAAAATAAACCAAACAGCATTTTCTATCTTTTTTTTTCCCCACATCAAACATATCATGTGTTGAAGTACGTGGGTGACGTATACCCATGCTGCAATTTACTTTGAGTGGCACCCAGAATTAGGACGTGATGACTGGCAGGTAGAGGAGTAGAGAGACCAAGAAACCAAGTACAGGACAGTGGGAATGTCAGCATGCAGGTGGCAGGTGTGTGGATGTCCTCTGTAAAATTCTATCACATCTTCTGTATGTTTGTAAGTTTTCATAATAAAATGTTGGCAAATATGGGTTGGGAATGGAGAAACACAGCCTGAAGAGGTATTTAAAAAGCCTCCAAAGTTGTATTTCAATTATCTTTTGAGAACTGACAGCAAATTGGGTTAATTGTCAATGCGCTTGCTCCCAGTATGTCATTAAGAATCTGGAAATTGGAGCTTTTTATGCATTTGAGGGTTGCGCTGTTACTCTTTGTAGCACGAGCCAATTCTATCCATGGTAGGTAAGTTGAACTTCATGGCCTCATCCATTTATTTAATGACCTTCTGAGTTGATGACTGAATCTCAGTTGAATCGATTACATGCTGATCCAGCCCAGAGATGATTAGTGTGAGTGCTCTCCTCCGGGTACTAACTGGTCACTAAAAGCCACTGATGGCCATATACTCCTTTGCATGTTGCTCTTAACATTGTCGTTCTTGTGATTGTACACATTAGTTTCTATTAAAGGGCATCGCCAGAGGCTTTTCAACACAGTCTAGTTAGTTTAACATATCAAAATATATCACGTATCAACTATAATATATCAAAAGAAATGACTCACATGTCTGCAGATGGTCTGAGGTCCCCTTAACAGATAATACATGGAAACTGCTAAGATGATATTCTGTTTTTAGGACTGAGAAATATTGAATAATAATGTTCTAGAAGCCCGAAGCTCTGCACAAGCACATGCTTCAGGCAGGGTTGACACTTTTATTAAGACAAAATGGGGATTTAAAAAGAAAAATTTTACCAAGTTTTTCAGAAAACAAGGTGAGATTGCTGCGTTGGAGACAAATAGGGTGATATTTAAGCTTTGGGGACCTTGGATCACAAGGCCTGGACTTATAGCCTCCCGTCAGGCGCAGGAGCTCTCTGACCATGAGCAGGTCCTGCAATTCTCCGAACCTGAGCTTTCTTCACTGATATTGAGATGAGAATAGGGTTTGTTTGTTTGTTTGTTTTTAATATCTCACACTTCTTGTGAATTATCAGATAAAATGATACACAGTTACTCGCATTCTATAATGCCTGGAGAATCGTACGTAATCAATGAAAGATGATCCGTGTTATTAAAACTATCTTTCAATAACTAGTAAAGTGAGTGTTCAAAATGAGATGTTTTCTTAAACGTAAGGACAGCAAGTATCACTTTGAATTTGAAGTGCAATAGAAACAGTATATACATCCAAATTATTTAGTAAGCAATATAGATTTGTAGCTGAAAGACTGGAAAATCTAATGAATTTGTGCAGAGAACTGTTTTAAAAATAATAGATACTGCAGAGAATGGGCATCTCATTTGTCTGGGAGGGAACATTCTCTGAGAAAAGGGGTTGATTGGAAAGACACAGGTTGCTGAATTTATATTTTAAAATGTTTCTCCTTAGAAACTTTATTATTTACATTAAAAAGAAGATATTTTTATAAACAAAGTAACAGAACAATAAACCCATATATTTCCAAGAGTCACCTGTATAGAAATGCAAACACATTTTTAAAAAGCAATGATGATTCACATTAAAATTACAGATAATTACTTCTGGGGGTGGGGATGGAATAAATAAAGTGTTATAAAGTTAGTGTGGCCTGATATCTGACATTTTAAAGAGGGAAAGATATTTAACCAAGATACTTACTGCTCCTGGAGGCGGCACCTACAAACCATGGGACTAAATCTTTTAAGTAGCAAATATGTATCTTCTCACATGGTTGCAATCGATTGGTTTGTAATAACATATTCATTTACAGCATTAGTAAATAGGCAATAAAGTGTCTAGAATTTCATATCACCTGTTAAAGCACCAGAATTGATAGAATGTTTATTAATCTTGGATCATTCCTAAGGACATTTTTAATGATTAATGATATGTCATCATTCCTTAAGCCAAAAAAATAAATGCCAGGGAAATATTTTTCAACACAAATATATAGATATTGAAAAAAAACAAATATAGATATTGGAATACATTACATATTTTTAAAGTTGGCACATGGTGGATACTGGAAAGTTATACTTTTATTCTTAAACGTAGGAAGGAAAAGGATTATTATAAAACTGAACAGAACATTGTGCTACTGTGTTCTTTCCCTCACAATTAGAATCTATGTGAACAAATGGAGTAAATAACAAAAACTGATTGAGAGTAGGGACTTGAAAGAAGTGAACTGTATTGTAAAATTAATTGAGGAAAACAATTTTAAAGATACTTTTGTCTGAAGGCTATTAACTTAAAAGAAATGTCTTCTGTTCTACAAGCCCTGCTTCTTTAGTTATTTTTCTTTGGTTAGTCTATGCATTCTTTATGAACTAATTCCACGAGCGCATCCTGAGTGTTTGCGGGATGTCTGCCATTCTGTCTTGACCCAAGGAACTTACGTGAGAGACATACCGAGAGACACTAAAGCCAATCTACATTTCTGGGTTTCGGTAATTTTCATTTTTTTTTTTTTTTTTAGAAAAATCATCTGTTTCACCTGTCCGGTCAAAAATTTCAACGCAGAGTTGTGTGATATGATGAATTATGTCTCTCTCCAATGTTTAATAACCCTGTGTTTCCAAAACAAGCTAAATTGATCACATTTTAGCATTCTTAATAAACACTAAAATCTTACAGATTTTATTCAGAAATCTTGCATCTATATTTATGATGAAAGTTAATCTGAAGTACGCCTTATTGCATTAGTTTTACTAGGTGTAGGTCATGTTGTTATTCTAGATTATTAAATAGTATAAAAAACATTTTATCAGCTTTATTTTCAAAGTATTTTAGGGATAATAATATGATAATTATAATATCTTAATATATAAAAATTTATAACATTTAATGATACGTAAAATGTAAATATGCATCCATATAATATATAAATACATAAATAATATATAAGTATATATAAATTGCAGGTCTAGACTGTAAAGTCCTTTGATTCTGATGACATTTCTAAAGTTACTTTTTTACTTTTAAAACTTTCCTTAACATTTACCCTTTTTTTGTTAAAAGAAACTTACATTTTCCTAAATAATATTTCACTTAACCTACATTTTTGAAACATTTATGTAAAGCAGTGCATATTATTCTTTATTATCTCTTAAAAATTTACACAGGATTATGTTGGCAATCTGCTTTCTTTTTTGTGTTCTAGATTTCTCTTTCTTTTTTAGTCTTTAAAATATGACATCTAAAATGAATTATTATATTTGTTTATTTTAAACTTTCACTTTTAAAAAAATTTTAGGCATTTATTTTATAGTATTTTTTTCCCCTAAGTTTGGCTCTATGTGCTGAATCTTCTAGACTTATTTAATCATTTTTCCCTGATGCTACTTATATTTTTTCCACACTTCAAATGTTTATTCCAATTTAAAGGCCATGTTTTACTTCATATTTACATGAGATAGTTATTTAGTATTATTGAAGAAATGCAAAATCTTTTTTTCTAGCTCTACTGAGATATAATTGGCATATAGCTTGTGTAAGGTCATGATTTGATACACTATAAATATATCATGAAATGATTACCAAAGTGGGTTTAGTTCACACCATCGTCATCTTACATAATTTGTAGTGAGAATACTTAATATCTACTATCTTAGCAACTTGAAAGTTGCTCAGATAACTTACAATATTGTTATCTATAGTCATCATGCTGTACACTTAGATCACTGGAATTTAACTTACTCATCTTATAACTGGAAGTTTGTACACCTTGATGAACATCTCCCCATTTCTTCTAACCCCTGCACCCTGGCAATCACCATTATACTCTCTGTGTTTATAGGCTATAATTTTGGGTGTTTCCACATATAAGTGAAATCATACAAGATTTGTCTTTCCTGTGTGATTTACTCATTTAATGCAATGACTTCAATGTCCATCCATGCTATCACAAATGTCAGGAGTTCCTTCTTTCTCACAGCTAATATAATGTAATTATATATGTATATATATATATACACACACACACACATCACACACACACACACACACACACACACACACTACATCTTCTTTATCCATTCATCTATAGACAGACACTTAGGTATTCCTCTATCTTGGCTATTATGAATAATCCTGCAATAAACATGGGAATGCAGATAATTCTTCAAGATCTTTATTTCATTACCATTGGACAAATATCCAGAAGTGGCATTGCTGGATCATATGGTAGCTCTATTTTGATATTCAGTTTTAACTTTTTGAGGAAACAGCAACTATTTTCCATGGTGGCTGCATCCATCTACATCCCCACCATTAATGCACAAGGGTCCCCTTCCCTCCATGGCCTTGCCTATGTTTTTTTGTCCCTTTTCGTTTTGCTAATAGCCATCTTAACAGTTGTGAGGCAATATCTCATTGTATTTTTTATTTGCATGTTCCTGGTGATTAGTGATGCTGAGCACCTCTATATGTAACTGTTGATACTTTGAGCCACTCATTTCTCACTCTTGCGAATAAACGTATTTCTCTCCAATAAATTATTAGCTCAAAAGCCCTCCGCCTTGGGGTTTGCTTTGTAGAGGCTCCAAGTTATAATAATCCCCAATTTTAGAACAAGAAAATTAAGCCATTTAAACCCAAAAGGGTGGAAATTTTACAAAACAGTTACTAACTGAAGTCATTATAAGAAGACACTGCCTTGGGTGTCTGATCCTTAACAAGACCATTTCCTGAGGTTAATCTTTACATTCAGACTCATTAAATTGATTTTATTTAAACCTTCTAAAATAAATAAATGAATAAATAAATAAATAAATAAATAAATAAATAATAAATAGATAAAAATAAAGCTTCTATTTCTCTTATAGTCATCTAATATTGAACTAACTCAGTATTAGGAGTTTGAGCAGTAGTTTCAGTATGTCTGAATGGTTGTGTTGTACTTCCAGGGAAGCATATTCAAGGTATAATCAAGGATGAATAGGGCCTCACTCCACAAATTTTGTAGCAGCATTTAACAAAGCATACTTACATCATATAAATTGCATTGCTAAATAATATCTGTCTCAGACACACTCAGATTAAGAAGGGAAAATTTAACATCTATGCATTTGCACATCGAACAGTTATAGTAAAAAGAATTAACATTATAATATTTTAATTCAGAAATAGAAATATTTTTAACTTAAAGTGATGGTTCTCTAGATAGAGATAAGAAGTATTAAGTTCTAACATTTTTAGGCTACAAAAGTGAAAATAAAAAATAAACATGTTAAGCTAAAACATTTTTAAACTGCAATGAATTTGACTCAGTAGAGATATTTAAATGTGTTGCACATAACTTCCAGTTCATTAGAACTAACTGTTAAGAGGTTGAAGTGTAAGACTGGCCATTACTAAAAATGAACTCCCCTATCTATTTCAATATTTGAAGTATAAAGCATTGCTGGCTTGGCATGTTTATTGGCTGCACTTGGAGTATGTCTTATTATTCTGTGGATGCCCAATAAACTTTGATAGAAAAACAGATCATTCTACCATCACACTTAAATCAATCTTAAAAGACCTTTCATCTGGTCGCTAGAGTCTGATGGAGCTATAAACAAGGTTTTTCACCTGATATCTATCTATTAAAATCTAGTATTTGGAAAAAAATTATCTTTAGTTGAGAATATCAGATAAACCTATTAGAAAAATCCAAATTTTTATTTATTAGATTAATTAGATTTTGACTCAATACAATAATACTAACAGGTAGTTTTCTCTTTTATGATGGGGTGTTTCTATCCAATCAGAGATGTTAAGTGCTAATTTTCTTTAAAACCCAGATAGGCATTTAAGAGTAATATTTTAAAAGTTCATTGTCAATTACTAATACTGCCAACAAAATTCATTTTCTTCAATTGCATATTGCAGACGTGTTTTATAGATGAACCTAGATAAAAAGCACACATTTTTATTGAATGTTGATATTCTTTGAGTTTTAGGTCATAAGCCACGTAAGCCATTGGTCTAGCTTGCCCAGTTGATTTAATGATTTCAAATAACATTTTTGATATAAATGTATATATACTTATATTTATGGTTTAGGTAATAGAAAAGCATTGAATGATGGTGAAATCTTTAAAAAGCAAGAATATATTCTGTTTGGTTTTTGATATGTGATTTATAAGTTTCAAGGATCAAATAACCTGATATGCATTCTGCATTATAATATAGATACAACTGAAATCGAAAATATATGCAAATCTGTGTATGTTTATAGGAGTGTAATTGCAGTGCAATATCTTTTACAGTGTTCATGCAAAAACTAACTAACTGTTAAAATTTGCCATTGGCATGAATGACACCAAATATGTAACCTATTCTACTAATTTACAATTATTTATTTAGACTGGATAAGATTTAATTTAAAATACCCAACCGGATTGTAAACATATATTATCCTCTAGTTATGTTTTATTGCAAATAACTGGGGAAGTATTTGATATCCCAGAAACATCATGTGGAATGATGATGATAATCTCATCTGCTTTTATTAGGCTCCATAAGTTCTAAAACGTCATTAATTGCGTGCTTATTTCATAATTGTACTTTTAAACATATAACACCTAAAGTTCTACATGATTAATATATTTAACTTTTGGAGTGCCTTTCATTCCCATTACATTGGGTGGGATTGTTCTGCTTAAAGTTATAGCAACGTCACATCATGCCTATTTTCAGAATATTCCGAGCTCTTGGAAAATGCAATGTGGACATTTCAGAATACACTATGCTGATATAACTTTGAGAGAAGTGAGATATGTTTATTTTAGAGGATATCCAACTAACATATTACATAAACAAGGGATCTCTGCCCTCTCTTGAGGGCTCAGGCTCTCAGATCCATCTCCTCCAAAATCACCTTCACTCTTAACGCCTTCATGTTGTTACAGGCTTTTTTCTCCAATGGGGCCCATGGTCTTGGTCACATTCCTTTGAAAAATGAAGATGTAGACCAGACAGGATGATGGGCAGCCAAGCATGGCTTATTGAGCGATAGCAAAGTGGCAGTACAAAGCCCCCAAGGAAGGAGGGGGACCCGAGAAGGTTGCCACCAGAATTTCTAAGTCTAGGGGTTTTTATGGGCTCTATGGTGGGCTGTTTTAATCTGATTAGCTCTCCCTGCACCTGTCATCCAATTAGGATTTTGTCCTCTATCTCTCGCATGTGGAAAGGTGGAGGGCTCCTTCAGGGTGATGTAAAGTCCTTTCAAGCGTGGTTTCCTCTTAGGTGCAGGGGTCCTGTCCCTGCCTACCTGCGTTCCAACTATCCTTAATCTATGTCATTGCACAACCTTTTGTTAATCTATACACAATTGTCATCCTGTGAGCGTGTTTGATTGCCTGTTCGCAATCCACTTCCTAGTCCTCACTTTCACAGATATTGTTAGTGTTCAAGTATTCTCTCTTCCACATAACTGGCTCTGAGCTGTGCAGACTTAAGCTCATTGCCATGGAGCAGTAAGCTGGGGGCTTCTGGGAAAAAGAGTAACTTATTTTTAACCAAGTCACAAGAAACTCAATTTTCTTCAGTGGAGGGTAAATCTCCCGCTGTGAATAGGGAGCGGTGAAACAAAACATATTAAAAACCAGATTGAGGAAAATAGGGAAGAGCGTGACCAGCCAAATCTTATGCTTAATTACCTCTGGACTTCTTTTTTTTCAAGAGCTATCATTTCTCATGCTTGTTTGAACCCAGATGATTTTAGTGACCTAAAACACAAAACAAAGCAAACCTAGTAAGTATATCTACCATTTAATATTTAGTATTAGTTAACTGATCTAGAGCTTATTATCTTTCAATGTTTCACAGAAAAGATAAATCAGTCTCACAGTATGCATTGTGCTGTCTTTTCTGAGAAATATTTCTCTCAATTCTACTTCCTTTTAGTATCACTAGAAGTGGAATGTGTTTCTTCTACAAATATCTTAGTCAGTTATTTGGAAACAGAAATTAAAACAATAACATAGGTAAAAATACCAATTTTCTTTTTTTTTTTTTTTACAGCAGGAAAAAAAAAATCCCTTTTACCCCTACGTCCACATCTACATTCCAAATGCAGATTTTATATGAGCTTTATGCCACAATCTGTGTATCATCAATATGATCATCTTTGGGTACAGTAAGAATAGGGTCAATAAATGTTAAAGATGAGAGTCTATTTTATTGGTAGCAAATTAGCACCTATGAACATGTTGCAAACATATATAATACTATATTCTGTAAGAGAAATTATACCTAAAATAAAGGAAGGACTATCCTCAAGATAACCTTAAGTTATTTACAATTAATTCAGAAGAAATATCAGCGGGTTACAAAATGCTTTGCTAGGCACTGAAATTGCACCATGGAAAAAATTGCTTTTGCACATTTTCTAAAGGTACAAAATATTAATATAATTAAGTTTGCACTCTATTAAATCAAGATGATTAGAATACCAAATGAATTCTAATACACTGTGATAGAACACTACTTTCTAATGAAAAGAACAAAGATAAGAGTCAAAAACAACAGGAAAGTATACTAAAAAGGACGTTAGGTAAAATATAGTTATGCTTTCTTTTTTAGCTCTTCTGAGGAACATGTTGTATTTATGATTAATTACCAAAGTTCTTCTCATTCCTACTTCATACTTTAAAGACCATTCACATAAGCTCATTCACATAAGTTACTCTACTTATACACTACAATTTTAAGCTACTTAACTTATTGACATCTGTAACATTTTTCTAAAACATTCAAAAATCAACTACATCTTTAAGATTCTTTCACAACCAGACTGGTCTTATGGGAATTCCCACAAAATTATGGATAATTTTGTCAAGCCAGGTACTGATTACAACGATAAAAAGATCTGCTCGGATATAGCAAAATAAATATCATGAAGTTATTCCTACTGACATTTAATATTGAAACACATAGCAAAATATAATCTGAGCAATATATCTAGCCAATGTCAAAATCACCTAGAATTTGACTCTGGAATTACACATCGAGTTACTCATCTGAAAATAGAATTCCCCACTTTCGAAAATGCATTCCTTCAAGTTACTTTTAATTCAAAGGTAAATGTTAAAGTGGAGTAAGAGCTGAATTGGCTATTTTAGGATTGTAAATAAAAATATATATCATGAGAAATCCCCTAAGCTATTTATTATTTATTCAGATGCAATATATCCTGCCTGAGTTCTACTTGTTAGTTAATTATCAAACATCAAAACAATATTAAGATTTTAATTTTCCTCTCTTTTTTGTTGGATCAAGAGAGTATAAGTTGCAAATGTGTTTTTAATGCATTCCATACCCAGAAAGAAAAAGCTTACACACATTGTATAAATAAAATAAACATGCCATAGTTACTCTTAAAATCATATAATAAATTATTATTTAGTAAAGATTACATTTAGCTATTTTTGAGACATGTTGGTTCAATGTGGGTCTTTTTTTTTCTTTGAAGGAAAAATAAAACTCTCATTAGTATAAGAATGTTATAGTCTTCTTTTGTCAAAAAGTATCATAGAAAACTATTCTAATGTGTATATATGCTCAGATATGAATAACCAGCAAGTTGCAGAAATTCTTCAAAGATTTTTCATGAATTTTGAAAACAGAAATACAACATATTCACAATGTAATGCTTTCTATAATATTAAATAATGTTTTATGATGAGATTCTACTGGTCCAACTGAGGAATAATTTCTGTAATTGTGTTTGTATGACCATGAGTAAACTTCTCAACTTTTCTGAGTGTGTGCCTTGATTTTTTTTTAACCCAAGGCAAATGTAGAATTCAGCACATAATAAATGCTAAAAGACTAATAAATGTGCATTGTCAAACTAAATAAATTTGATTGCCATGCAATCAGTGTAACTGCATGAATCAAGGAGAAAATACCTAAAATAGTCTATGCTACCTTTAGACATTTTAAATTTTAACATAAATTTTAGTTCTTTGTTTTAGCATGTGCCCTTTTAATGTCAGGGATCATGAATAAATAGATTACACTTTTCTAATATCAACATAGCTCATGGCAAATCATTCCTTCACTTAATCACTATCACTTTCTGATGAATTGTATTTAATTAGCAAGGATAACTATTGCATTTGACTTGCTTTTATTACTACATTAGGTTATTTAATGTTGCTGATTGTAACTCATCATTTTCCTAGATAATAAACTCTCCTGATGACAATAACTGTGTGTTCACTATATTACCTCAAATGGAGAAAAGTATATGAGACATTAGTTACTTCATTGAATGGATCTCACTAAAGACATCAAAACTCTGACTTAAGAGGTGGAAATTAATACTTTGACATGGTTAATTGGGTAATTACTTTAATTACTGAGCCCCATGAATGAAATGAATAATAAGAGTTATTCACATGTTATATTTGGTAAGAAAAACTTTAAAAATCACCAGGTGAAATTTGTCTAAACTTCCTTTTCTGGTGATAACAGGCATGGTGAACTTAATTTAATTTTCTCAAGTTGTTATTTACAGAGATAAGAGAATTCTAACTGAAGAGTTGTTTTGAAAGTGTACCAGCATGCCCCTGGGCCTGACAGACAGAAGTGCCTATAGTGACCTCATAAAAATGAAGGGATTTTAAGGAAAATAATCTATATGTTCAAGTAAGACTATTTTCTCTTCATTATTTATTTATTGCTTGACTAGTCATTGAATATGAAGAGCCTTACATTCAAAACCTAGAAAGAAAAATACATTCAGGCATGAACAATGTGAAAGTATCACTGACAAACTAAATTTTGAAAATACAAGTCAAGCAACTCTGTATCTCATCTATATTCCGTCTATTATTTTCATCTCTTTGTTGGGTCACTTATGTCCTCAGAGTTATTTATTCCTCATAAATTTATGACCAGCTTATTAAAATATATGCATATGTGTTACATGTCAGATGAAGAATCAGGGAAGGGCTTATTATTATTAAAAACTACAATTAAATAAAATATCTAGGTCACAGGTACTTATATGTCTTAAATCTATGTATATCTAAGGTAGTCCCCAAATTTCCTTTAAAGTTATCTTATGAATTTAAAAACTGAGTTCTATATATTATATATATATATTTTTTTCTATTTGTAGAAAAATAAGTTAGATAATGTATAAAGATCTTACCCCCAAATATTCCAAGTGTTCTTAAATTATCAAAATTAACTAAAATAAGCCCTCCAATTTTAGCATCTATTGATGGCTCTTCAGGTCAACTTTAAAGAAATATTGTTTTTAAAAGATACTTTTAGTATCTGTTAAAATCAACATGATCTACATATAATATTGAATTTTCATATTTTAGAACATTAGAAAGGTACAGAAACTGTGTTAGATATATCACAATTAATTTACACCATACTGATGAGGGAGTAAAGGCAAGCTGAGGGCAAAGCACAAGCCGAACCCAGCAATAAGTCCTCTCCCCAGGTAGGATGTGTGTGATATTCCTCAGTCACTCCTGTTCCCTTAGAACAAAGGAAAGGGAAAAACAAAGATTAACTGATAGAGATCGCAGTCCTGCAGGATGTGAGTCTTCATCAGTTTGTAATATCTTAAAGATTTTCAAGAAAAAATCAATCTCTAGAAATAGACTCAATTTCCTGGGACCCTAATGTCATCCTCCCCACCATAGGATGGAAAATCCTATATAATGTGTCACTGCTCACAATTCCAGTACAACTCTTTTTGTCTACAAGTCCTGCCTCTGCACCATAATAAAAAAACACCTTTTTCCACCAAAAGCATCTCAAGAATTCTTTCTTGACCATCAGCTCTGAACCCCACCACTCCAAACCACATCTATATCATTATATTCCTCTTTTTTTTTTGAGGGGGGGGGAACAGTTGTTTTTTTTCTGTACTAAAGAGTCCTGTATTTGGGGTCTTAAAGAAATCCTTGAGACCAGATTTATCTAGTCTCTTTTTGGTTTCTTTACATTAGCGAGATTGTTTAACATAATCTAATTATTAACATAAAATTTCCTTGTATGTATCCAAATGTTTGTGGACAAACATTTCCCTAGTTATTGAATAATATTTTACTGAGTAAACTAGAAATATTTGCCCAACTATAAACAGAAAATAGTCTCTAATAACAGCATGTTTCAGTCTATTAGTGGAGCCGAAAACATCTTTGATCATCAACCATTAGGTCATATAGAGTCATAGCACATTCCCTGTTACACACTAGTTAGCTTATAGAATGGTTGAGCTGAGATTCCTGGGCTTATTTTTCATGCAAACACTAAAACATTAACAAAGTAGACTTGGAAGTCAAGGTAGCATGCTGAAGTTAGTGTCTACTCAAAGAAGACACCAAGGAAAATTTTTCACAAACATTTGAGAAACCTATAACAGACATTGATTAGAAATATAATAAAGAAATAGAAAGGCAAATAAAAATTCCCATTGTTTTAAAAATTGCTTTAAATTTGAATTTATTAGAAACTGGTTATGAAGTATAGGCTTGTGTTGGAGTGCTGGCTTCATAACTCTGTGTAGCTTAGATTCCAGTTTTGTGCCCCCTTATCTTTTCTGGTGATTGATTTGGGGAGAACAGAACTAAGATATGTCAGTTAGTACCCTCTTCTCATTTCTTTGGAGATCTATTACCTGCAGAGAGAATGTGTTCTAGTAAGCTCTTGTATAGATTAATTTTCCATATTTTATCATCCAAACATTCTTGAAATAAATTTACCATAAACATGAAGAGGTGTCATTTTTATGTATCTATGTTTCAGCATGCTATTATTTTTATATCCACGTTCATTAGAGAGAATGATGTGTGGTTATGATTTTTGTAATATCTTTGTTAAATTTAGAAAATAAGTACCAAACAACTAATCAGAAAGTGTTTCCTTTTTCTATTTTGTTTTCATCATCTTAGGTAATTACTTCCTTAGTAGTTTGGAAGAATTTATCTGGAAAACTCTCTAGGTTATAAAGTTTTTTTTATAAGTGTGTTTTGAATTAAAGATTCAATTTCCTTAATACATATAGGATTTTCTAGATGATTTATTTTCCTTCTAACAGAAAATTGTATTTCTCTAGCAATTCATCCATTTCATTTAAATTCTATAATTTATATGCAAAAAGTTTCATAGAAGTTTTCAAAAGTTTCATTTTCATATCTGTAATGTCTGTTGTGATGTCTTTTCAAAGTTATAACTTATGTTTTTAATACACAAATTACCAAATATATAATCCTACTGTTTATCTTGTCTGCTGACTCTAAGTCATGTGTATTAAGAAATATATTCTGCCAAAATCTGATAGCATTAGGATTGAAAGTTGTTCTTTCAGAGGAGTTTGATGTAGTGTGCTCCCCTGCAGTGGGTATTGAAAGGATCTCACTATTCTAAAACCATTTCATCTGCTATTAGTTTCTTGACTTTGAATTTTGAGATCTCATGACTGTCAATTTGATCCTTACATCAGGGACACCTGGGTGGCCCAGGAGTTGGGCTCCTACCTTCAGCTCAGATCGTGGTCCCAGAGACCCGAGATCGAGTCCCACGTCGGGCTCCCTGCATGGAGCCTGCTTCTCTCTCTGCCTGTGTCTCTGCCTCTCTCCCTGTGTCTCTCATGAATAAATAAATATATTTTTAAAAGATCTTTACATCAATTTATAGATTAGATGCCTGGTTTCAGTTTTCAATAGAAACCATTTTCTCTCACTTAAACCTCAGGTTAATTGAGCAAAATATCCTCATGTTTTTACTGAGCTGGTAGCAATATTTTTGCTTCTGATTTTTCTAAGTTTGTGTAAGTTCATGAGTCCTAACTTTATTTTCAGCTTCCAGGTCTATGTTTTCAATTCATACAAACACAGGTTCTCATCTCGTGTACCTTCATAGGCATGAAAACCATCTTCCCGATTACCTAGAGAAGTAAAATATAGCACTGTGCCATTTATAACTGCAGCATCAGCTCATAGCCCCACCCTCTATCCATTCCTTTTTGTATTTATAACTCCAGGGAGTTTCCATTACATTTGAGTTTACTTATTAGAATTAATTAAACATTTTAAAACATTTTACCCAAAATTCTTTGTGCTTTAAAAAGAGACATATTTCCTCATATTATTTCGTCTTTCATAATTTTGGGTGTTATTAAGATGTATAAATAATATAAAAATTTTAGCTGATGATAAGAGTTTGGTCATAGTATGAGTGATAAAATGGCTAATAGCTGCTCCTCATTTAGGAAATTGTATACTTTCTTTATATAATGATTATTAAAGCCTTTGGCATTATGAAATAAATATCAATTATATTTTAAACATAATGACACTCTTTTTTAACTTAGAAATAAAGAGAATGCACTTTCTTTCAAATACTGATAATTTTTCTGTCCTTTTAGTCGTCAACATAATGGGTTTTATAGAAATTACACATAGACTTTTTAAAAATAACAGGCAAGAAGATTGTTTTTTCTAAATGGTGAAGATAAGTAACGCGCATTATTGAATGTATTTCTTCTGTTGATGCTTTATTTAATAGATTAAGTCTGAACAATAAAAATAGAGACTCTATATAATTTTGAGTGTCATTCATTAAAATCCCATTCAAGGAAGCTTGCTCTATTTCAGGGACTTGAAAAGTAAAGAAATAATGCACCTACCTAGTTTCTTCTTTAATAAAAAGATCTACCAATATATTTTGCTGTTAAATAATTGTTATTTTACTTAATTACAAAGATAACACATACTTCGAGTTAGAAATTAACTTAGGGAAAAACACTAGATCTCAGACTTATTTCAAACACTTAATGACAACAGTACATCAAAATACCTGGGTATTTCACAGACTCAGTAAATATTTTAATGAAAGAATATATTTTAGTGCAATCCCTTTTGAATATGTAAAGAAAAGAAGACTGAGTTTTGCTCATGAATTTATACCTGGTCATTAGGTTAATTACATTTTTTGAAATAAATACTTTCTTTGAATCTGGAGCCTATTAAAACATGTACATTCATATTTTCTGCCAAATGCATATTGAATATAACATTGTTCACTTTGAAGTCATTTCAGTGTTTCTAAATTCAGATGTCCTTTAGTTCTTTAAATATCATACCAAAAAGGTATTTTTAGGAAGAAGACTTTCAAGACATTTAGCAGGTTTATCGTTAAAATTTAAAAAGAAACCACTTAAATTTTACAAAAGGTAATTGCAGGAACAAGGACCAGTCACTATGGGTAAGGGATCCAGGCTGTGAGCAAGCTAGACTCCAACAAATCAGTTTGTAATATCACTTGTCTCTACTTTTAAAACTTCTTTTTCTCCTTTCAAACAGGTTCTACTACATCAAAAGTGCAAGTTCTGGGAGTCCTTGAGTATGAAACCCGAGTCAATAAAATTGGTAATTTTCACTCATGCAATCTTTGAACACTTAAGGATAGAGAAATATTTCATTTTATTTTTAGTTCTACCTGTATAAACCACCCAATTGACCTGCTCTGCTTTTCCCAATGGTGATATCTTATAGTGTCATCAAACTCTCCTAGGATTGAAACTTCAAAAGACTCACAAAAATGAAAGAATATATACCATCAGGTCAGCAACAAACTTTTTTTTTATTATTACTTTTTATTTCTAACTGCACAGATTCAGGTTGATGACTATCATATGAGAACTTTTAAGGACTGCTAAGGTGAATTTTTGGAACAGAATGCACACGATTTCAAAGTACTTTTATTTTTTTTATATCGAGCACTACTAGCTTCAGAATATGCTTGGTCAACATATATTAATTAAATATCCTATATATACATTTAATAGACATTAAATGAATGAATTCCTTTAAAAGTTTAACAGACATAATAACAAATTACATAAAAGAAGTCTATTTTTTTCATAAATCACTAGCAATAATCTCTAATTATGTATTTTTACACATATTTATGTTTTACATAATTTGGTTGTTTTCAAGTTTAACAATTCTAAATATATATATATATATATATATTATGTCAGAAGTATAAAAATAATTTTTTTTCTGGTATTCTCTCTTCTCCAACCAGATTTAAGTGGGACTCACTGAAACTGATAAGCTTCAAGTCACTGGTGGCCACAAAGTTAAGTTATGTGAAGGTGAAATACACCTTTATTTTAAAGGATCGTTAGGGGAACTCATTATGATTCTTTTTTAAATTTTTTAAAATATTTTTTTTATTTACTCATGAGACACAGAAAAGAGAGAGAGAGAGAGGCAGAGACACAGGCAGAGGGAGAAGCAGGCTCCATGCAGGGAGCCCAATGTGGGACTCCATCCTAGGTCTCCAGGATCATGCCCTGGGCTGAAGGTAAGTGCTAAACTGCTGAGCCACCCAGGGATCCCCTTTTTAAAGTGTTTTAAAAATATATTTTTTTATTTACTTATTATGATTGTGATACAGAAATGCCTCTAACTGATTTTGCCCTCACTATCACACTTCCAGGGCATATGCTATACTTAATATGAGATGATAGATTGTTTGGTTATACATAATCTATCTGGTCAAAAATTTTCATCTATTCTAGAAATTATATCATAATAATATGGGATGTTTTTAGCTAACAATAAGCTTATCTCTTTCTTATTGTACCACAAAGAAGAAAATTGGTAAAATAAAATAAAGATTGTGATTATATTAACCAGATGGCTTCCAAATACTGAGTAGAAGGGCTGTAGATCCTTGGGGAAGAGATGTCAAGGTGAATATACTATTTAAGGATATAGAGCTTGGAAGAGCTTTCTGCAGTGTGGTGTAGGTTTGGACATTATTGGATTTTAGTGTCAGGTTGTAAAATCAGTTTTGTGCAAGAATCCAGGGAAGAATACTTAATGCAAGAAGAAATGAATCTCAAGATTAGAATTTTGGTGAAATTCTACTTATACAGGCAGAAACAAGAAAGAAAACTAGAAAAAAAATTGCTAGAAACTTAGAAGAAAAATAGAGTGTGAGGTCAGACAACTCCAAGGAGCAGAAAGCTTCCAGAAAGAAACGTAAAGTTCAAAAGAATAGAGGCATTTGGTAAGTAAAACGGATTTATATATACTAGACTGGGCAATTAAAATGTAATAGTTGCCAGAGTATTTACAATGAGGTAGGGCTACTGATATAGGTAGAGAACTAAGAACCTGGAGGAAATATTTCTTGATGGTCATAATTTTCTCCGTGAATTGTAAACAAGCTCTTGTTAGAGAATGAGAATAATGCTGGAGAGGGAGGGAGACTCGTGATAAAGGTTCAGATTAGCCCTAAGGGTCATTAGAAAGGGTCTTGTCAAGGGCTTGTCAACCTTTAACCTCATATGAATGTGGATACCAATTTGTATTACATACAGGTTTTTTGTTTTCACATCTCTTATTCCCATTATTGTCATTGTTTCTTATATCTGTAATTCACTTTCACTTATTTCCAACTATTGAATCTTAGCTACAGATACGTAATTGACTTCCTTCACAAAACATTTCTGATTGTCTCCCAACAGGATAAGATATCACCTCCCTGTGAATTATAATAACAAGAATGTCTATACTATTTTACACTCTGTTTATACCCCTGGGAAATCTCAAGTATCAAAATAGAAATATGATTGATTTCTTATCTTTGTATTCTCTTGGAATTGGGAGCAACTAAAACTTGCTTTTAGTAATGCCACCCCCCATCCTAGGATGCAAACGTAAATTTTTTTTTTTTTTGAAATTTTGTCATTCCTCAACTATTACCATGGATAAAATGTAGGAGTCTCATCATGGCTAAAATGTAAAAGCAAAAATTATCAAAGGGTATGTATTCTCAAGCTCAAAGAAATAAAAGGAGTAAAGATGTCAAAGAAATGCAATAGAGAAATACAAAGGAGAATATTATTGAGCTCTGGGCATTTTCCATTTCATTTTTAGCACTTTCCTATAGGTTTTGCTGTTATTTTTTAAAAAAGAAAAGAATATAGAGCTCAAAACTTGAGAATATTCTCTGTAAAGTATATGTATACATTTATATATAATATTATCATGTAATTATATACTATATATAATTATTATATTGATATATATAATATTTCAATGCTCTGATTTAGAAGGACTCCTTCAATAATTTGTGTGAAATTTAAGTACAGGCTACAAGAAGAGAACTTAATGGCTTTCTCTCGAATGCATACGTAAGGAAAGTTGAGATTTGGGTTTGGTACATGAGGAAAAAGACAAAAATATTAATCTAATACATATTTCAAGCTGTAGAATGGCTGAAGGGTTTTCAGAAAAGGTGATATCTAATATTGTCTCTTAGGTACTCCTGGTCTACAGACCATTGCTTTCTCAATACTTCTTTCAAAATCTTAAGTGGAAGTCACCAATACATAGTCTTCTGCAGTATTATGAGAACTTGGAAATGACAGAGCTGTAAAGATAAAAATATCATCAGACTATGTACTTCTACTGGGGCTTACATGGGGCAGGGAGATTACCTGGAAAATTGGATGAATTCTTGAGTCCCCAAAAGCAAGCAATGATACAGTGGCCAAGGTCATGGTCTAGCCTACAGAGATACATGAGAGGCAGCTGTGGAATATCAGCTCCAGGAAGCTTCTCCTAAATTCAAAGGGATTCTTGAAAGATGAGATGGACTCTGGGTTTTACAAAGGCCAAAAAAAAACAAAAAACAAAAAAAAAAAAAAGCAAAAAACAAAAAACAAAAAACAAAACAACAAAAAAGCAAAAAAACAAACCAGGCCTTCAAGTAGTTATATTAGTTTTGTTGTTGTTGTTGTTGTTGTTGTTTTATTATTTTTTAATTTTTTTATGGTGGCTGGCATACATTACCACTAAATTAGTAGTTTAACACAACATAAATTTCTGATCTTACAATTATTGTTGTCAGAAGTCTGAGTAGTTCTCACTGGTTAAAATACCCATAAAATAAATCTACAAAAAAATAAAAATAAAATTAAAGTGTGGGCACAGGTGCATTCTTTTCTGAAGAATCAGTTGCTTTTGTTTTTTTCAGCTTCTAGAGATTGCTTGAATGCCTTGACTCATGGACAGCTTTCTCCTCCCTCAAAGCCATCGATGTAGCAATACAATGTCTCTCTGACCACGCTTCCATTGTCCTCTAGCTTTCTCTGAACAGCGCTGGGAAAGGTTTTCTGCTTTCCAAGGAGTCAAATGGTTACTTTAGATTCAGTTGGATAATCCAGCATAATCTTCATCTCAAATTTCACGACTTTAATCACATCTGCAAAGTATCTTTTAGTCAAGCAAGGAAGAAGTCATAGGTTGGGAACAATAAGATGTGAACAACTTTGGGACCCTTATTCTGCCTACCACAGTGATTGATATATAATGTTGGGGCTTGGATAGGAGAGTTTACATTATGGGTTATAAAATCAAGGTTCAGGGAAGCCTGAGTGGCTCAGCAGTAGACCATCTGCCTTCAGCCCAGGACGTGATCCTGGAGTCCCATGATCCAAGTCCCGAATCGGGCTCCCTACATGGAGCCTGCTTCTCCTTCTGCCTGTGTCTCTGCCTCTCTCTGTGTGTCTCTCATGAGTAAATGATAAAATCTTTAAAAAAAAAAGGTTCAGATTTATTGACCCGAACTTGTAAATTTATGAAACAAATTATATATCCTAATGCTTATGCAAGCTGAGAAAATTTTGAATATTATTCTATTATTCTGATTTAGACAGACTTGTGGAATTCACAGTTTAATGACAAAGAGTTGAATATGGAGACAAATGATAATTAAAAATACATAAAAGTTAAATAATAGTAATTGTTATTAGGAAAAGCTTGATACTTGCCCCTATAGAATCAGAGGTAAAGTAAAAACAGATAGTAAAGATAGAAATACATCTTTGCTCTCTGATTTCCAAATACATCAAAGACTCACTGGTTTATACCAGTGTATTTCTCAAACTTTAATTTGTAAAATTTTCTTTGATACACTCCATGCAAAACTTTCCATGAAAGTAAATCTAGACTATTTTAAGAAGAGAAATTCAGTTTATGTTGCACTTATATTGTACCTGTGAAAAAGAATTGCATCTTCCACAGGGATCAGGATCTTTTCTTTCCTGTGTGTTATATTAGACACAGCGGGCTTTTCAGCCAAACAGAACTAGATTGGAATTCCAGTTGTACAATTTCCCAGCTGAGTGAATCCATAGAAATTATTTAGCATCTATGAGATTATTTACTTAAATTAAAATGGGAATAATGCCATCAACTTGTGCAATTATTAGAATTAGATACTGTAGTTAAGTTTTGATCATAATAGGCTCTCCCCGATAATGGTAAGCATTAATATTATCCCATTTACCTCAGATTTATTTTTAATCAATCTCTCACATGCTACTCTATCATAGACATAATTATATTCCTAAGCCTTTTGACCATCAGAGTTATAACCTTTTGAATAAACATTAGCACATTTAGAATGAAGTTGTTTTCACCAGTGTTTATTTCTGTCCTACTTTATTAAAAATCAGAATTAATTCACTTTAATTAAATACCAGTCCATCACTATTAGGAAGCTTGGCTTATTGCCCATATTTGAAGGCAGTCTCATGGAGCGCTTGCTGCTTTGACTTGGGTAAAACCAAGGACACGTACAACTTTCGTGAAAAAATCAAACATCTTTGACAATCTTCTATCTCCCCCCATCTCATAACTTGAAAACTCTACTTTTTTGCAAACTTGTGGCACAGGCTTCCATTGTCATGGTATTTGTGCTATGCAATACATTCCATTTTTCTTCTTCTTTTTCAAAAGCAAACTCACTGAAAAACAGTATATGTTTCCGACTCCCCTTTTTTCTTGAAATTCACCCCTTTCTTGGTATTCTTAAAGTTGTTTGCTTTGGAGGGTTTCCTTTCTACATTTTTAATGTGGATGTTTCCCAGAGCTCTATTTTGGCCGCTCCATTTCTCCTCGCCAATGAATGTAAACAGTACATCTCAAGGAACCCTAACAGAATTTGCAGGAGAGGGACCTGGACTAGAATTGAAGATTTGCCTTTTACTACTTCATTTTCTAATTCTGCAGGAAAATTCCAGAAGCAGTCTTTATATTCATGTCTCTCTGAGAACTCATTTCTTAAACAGGATATTAGGGGGCACGTGGCTGGCTCAGTTGATAGACCATGGGACTCTTGATTGTGGGGTTGTAAATTCGAGCCCCAAGTTGGATATAGAGTTTACTTTAAAATAAAATCTTAGGGACACCTGGATGGCTCAGGGGTTTAGCACCTGCCTTTGGCCCAGGGCATGATTGTGGAGTCCCAGGATCGAGCCCCACATTGGGCTCCCTGCGTGGAGCCTGCTTCTCCCTCTGCCTATGTCTCTGCCTCACTCTTTCTGTCTCTCATAAATAAATAAATATTTAAAAAAAATAAAAATATTAAATGGGACTTTAGAATTTAACAAGAGATTTTTGGGAAGATTAAGAAAAATAATGCATGTAAAGCCATTAGCACAGCAAGGCACCTAGACAACCGTGAATGCTAATGTCCACCCTAATTCCCATTCTCTATTTCAGGCCTGATTTCTGACACATTTGTCAGCTATAATGTGTTCCATAGAATCTCTAATTCAACAAATTCAAAGCCAAACAATCATTTCTCTAGCTCTAGGTCTCTCCACTTCCTTACCTTCTGCAATGATATTGGTTACTCTTTAAACATCCCTAATGGGGATCCCTGGGTGGCTCAGCGGTTTGGCTCCTGCCTTCACCTCAGGGCATGTTCCTGGAGTCCTGAGATTGAGTCCCATGTCAGGCTTCCTGCATGGAGCCTGTGTCTCTGCCTCTCTCTCTCTCTCTCTCTCTCTCTCTCTGTCTCTCATGAATAAATAAATAAATAAAATCTTTAAAAAAATAAAATAAATAAAATAAAATAAATAAAAAATAAACATCCCTAATGGTGAAGTATTTCGGTGAATGAGAACATGAGTTCAGTTAAATGAAAAGTTTGAGAGTCATCCTAGAATTTGCCCTAAACCTACATCTAGCCATCGCTGTAATATTAAGGATCCTATCTTTTTAAGGAATTATATACTAAGCCATTGTTTTCTAAACTCCCTGTAACTGCAGTATTTCCATTCAGGCTCATATTATGTCTGGACTCAAAAATTATGTTTCTGGTCTCCTAGAAACTCACTCACATATGTACTAGGGTTGAGAGATTTTTCTAATATGTAAATTTTTAAAACATTCAGTATCATAGTTTCACTTACAGCAAAACTGCAATTATTTGTTGTTACATATTAGTATATATTCATAAAATATCTTACACATTTTTAAAATTATTTTTAAAGTAGAGTTACGATATGATGTCATAATAGTTTCAGATCTACAGCCTAGTGATTCACCAATTCTATACATTACTTGTTGCTCACCATAGTAAGTGTAGTTACCATCTATTAACATACCACATTATTACGATGCTATTGATCATATCCTCATGCTATATTTTTCATCTCTGTAATTTATTTATTTCATTACTGGAATTTTTTAAAGATTTCTTCACCATTTTTACATGAAATGTGATATAAAGTTATTTTATTTTACTATTTTATTTATTTATTCATGAGAGACACAGAGAGAGAGAGGCAGAGACAGAGGGAGACAGAAAAGCAGGCTTCCTGTGGGGACCCCAATGTGGGACTCAATCCCAGAACCGTGGATCATGACCTGACCATAGGGCAGATCTGCTCAACCACTGAGCAGGTGCCCCGATATAAAGTTATTTTAGAATAACATTTTATATTAACATATTATAAAATGCAATTATATCTTTTATTATAAAATGTAATGATGTATTTTTTCAATACTATAATGTAATAGCATTATAATATATAAGAATATTAAACTTTTTCCAAGTAATATTTATTTCATATTATTTAATTTACTTTAAATATTTTAGCAAGTAAAAGCAAACTTTTTATACTTAATACATAGACCAAATAAAAATTAAAATTTGGATCATGCTTCAGATATATAGCTTAGAAAAATAGATTATAAAAACTGCTTTCCTGAACCAAAGTTAAAAATTGCAGTTCTCAAATAAAAACCAGTAACTTTATTAAAATATCAAATTAAGAGAGAAATGGAAAGGCTATTCTCTTAAAGCATGGTTCCTACAAACAGCATCTGAAAATACTTACTACTGAATGTCAAATATCCCAATAAATGAAAGTTAAATATTTTATAATGTCATTATACCCCTCTTACGAACATGTTTTAAACATTAAAGGAATTCATTGCATATTACTTTTTCCACAAACAAAATGCAAATTTTAAATCTAGTGAAACATATTCAGATGAATTTGAGAATTTATTTTATTTGTCCTTTTTAGATATTTGGAATCAGGATTAATGGCATAAAAATCCACTATACTTGTCAAAAGGGCAATTAAGAGAGATAATATTGGACCTCTGGACAGTGGTCAGATTAAAAATAAAGTTTAAGATGTTCCTGCCAAGAAGATGGGAAGTTAAGAGAAAATAAAACAAAACAATGCACTGCATTAGGGAAGAGTTGACTCTGGATGCATTTATTTATGAACTAAATGCTTTTTATTTGTCACTCCTTAAAATTGGCAAAAGAGGCCATGTTCTCCATGATCTAACTAATGAATTGGGTATATGTTAGTGATTTTTTTCCAGATGTGAAAGACAAATCCATTATAAACTAGTTGGCCATAATCTCCATATAAGCAAAAATGCTAAATGTCAGGCATTGTCCATAATCTTCACAGAAATAACAACACACCCAGGTGTACACAAATGCAAGCTCCTTGTTAGTAGATGATCCTTCTGGTACCTTCCGATGGAAGTTGGAAAAAAATTGTACTGCTCTTCTCCAACTCATTTTTTTCTCTCATAATGGAGTGAGACTGAACTGGGCTGAGTGTGGTGGGGGGCTGCTTGCTCAAATTCTTCCTCATTCAAATTTCTTTTGCATTCAAAATGCAATTACACATAGATAAAACCATTGCGATAATAATGTTTTACTTCTAACTTGTGAACAATTTAGTCATCACATATTTTTTTTTCACTAAAATAGTCCCATCAAAGACCCTCTATTATTATAACTCAAGCTAATTGCAGTGCCACCTGAATCCTCCCAACCAAGAAGTTCACTGTATTCTCTTGCACTTGTTTTGCTTTTTGGCATTTAGCCACCACTCGTTTACTACAACATGTATAACCCCAACATCTCTTTCATCGTCTTTTAAACTTCTATTCCTAATATTGAAATGGTATGTGAAATATTTATCCTTATATTCTCATTTTTGTTTAGCAATATTTGCTTAATAAGAAGTTTAGGTCACTGTGCCCATTCCTCCCTGTACTCCATCCTTTCCTCTTGTCACTAAACACCATACCATACATTGTGCTATCACTAGATATCATTTACATTTTATTTAATCAAGGATTAATTGACACACTGTTGGAACAAATAGAGGAGCAAATACATTTGTGTGATTGTCTGATACAATTAATAACTAAATATTACAGTGAATTTAACCTAGAAGCACATTCAAAGGTGCCACAACCACATTAACAAGAAATTTCTTTTACAAAGTAGCTTAAAATTATACAAGATTGATAGTAAATATCTGTTAGCTAAAACTTCCTATTCCAGTTCTAAATACTTGATTATTAGCTTTTAAATTATTATTTTTCAGTTTCTTAATATCAAGTACCCCAGAGCCTCTGTTCCTAACATCTATTGACCAATGGGATAGAGACTGGAAGGACAGATAAATTTGGATGGTGTAACTGCTTTGTTATATCACCTGGGTATGCACTTATACTTGCCACATTATTCATCTCTGTCCACAAATAATTTAACTTTTCTTTCAAGTTTCTTTAAAATTCATTTACATGTTTTATTTTTATTTTCTTTAATCCATATAAACACAGTGGGTAAAATACTTCATTTAACAGAGAAATCTTATTTTGTTTAGACTGTAAGTTAAATTACTTTCTTAAGCAATGTATATTGAGAAGAAATGCAAAGGCCCGTTTAATCAATGTGCCTTTAAAATGTCTAGTAATCAAGAGGGAGTGACTACCATTTGACCCCTGAGCCAGTTGGACTTGGATGATCCGAGGCTCCTCACCCTCACCCTGTCCTTCAAAGGTAAGTTTTCTACCTGTTGTTCCCATAATGGGAACCATTTGAAAGACAAAGCCTAAGAGAGTAAGGTGTTGAGATCCTATGGGTGGTAAATGTAACCAAACCCAGCTAAGACTTCTCTGTAAACTTTTAAGATTCTGGTAGTAGGTGTGCAGATCTACCCATCTTGTGACCACTCCAGATAAGCTTGGTATGTGAGTTTCCTTGCTTTCTGAGCCTGCCATCTACCAAGCTGGAGTGGTCTGCCTCATTCTAACATCTATTCTTTCCCTGTGTGGACAGGGGCTAATTTGAGAACCAACAATTACTAGTGAAAGTATCAATCCCGACTTTTATTGAAGAAAATAGAATTATTGCACATTAATATTCAAAACTCCTCAAAGCCAAAATGGGAGTGAAAGTTTCCTAGAACGTCATTTCCCTGCAATCATTTCCATATTTTAGAAACAGATGGATGATGAGCTTTGGCACAGGACATCCTTTGTATGTTCAAAGAAATATAAGATTATACCTATTATTTGTATTTGCATATTTCTAATTATACTCCAAAATTGAATCTACTAATTTAATTTTTAGTAAGAGATCTATTAAGTGTTTTCTGGGTTCATGGTTACCTAGCTACAGGTGAATGTTATCAGTAAGCATTTAATTTGGTCCAAAGTAAGATAAAATATAAAATAAAAGTAGATCCAGGACTATAGTTATATATATGTGTATATATATATATATATGTATATATGTGTATATATATGTATATATATGTATATATATATATATGCAAATCTATAGTTTATAATCTTAATCTTAAGAACTGGCAGTAATCTATGTGATACACCAGATCTAAATTGGGAAAAGAAAGAACAACTAGAGCCTCCTAAATATTTATGTAAGATTAATTATTTCCCTAAAAATTTAGGTCTCTATAAAGGTGTGGCCAACTCAACTCAGGCAATTCAACAATTCATCTGTACAAAATGATTTCAGCTCTGTAGCTATTTTCTATGGCTCCATAAAACTATGTTCATTAGGTTCATTGCTAAATCTAAAATTTCCAAATTGGATTTTTTTTTTAAAGATTTTATTTATTTAATCATGAGAGACAGAGAGAGAGAGAGAGAGACAGAGACCTAGGCAGTGGGAGAAGCAGGCTCCATACAAGAAGCCCAATGTGGAACTCGATCCCAGAACTCCAGGATCATGCCCTAAGCTGAAGGCAGGTGCTTAACCACTGAGCCACTCAGGTGTCCCCTAAATTGGATTTTAAAGATACTGGACAGCAATTCTTCCTCCAAACATAGACTATTGGGTTTGAGTTTTCAGCTGCTCAAAAAAACTTTTGCTTTTGTCAGAGTACCAACAAATATTGATTTAATATGAAGCTTTAACAAAGGTTACATGAGAATCTATATAGGAAACAAAGGTTTCAAATTTGTCATAACCTCAACCAAGTCAGCCTAGAACGGGTTGTTCACATAAATTTGTCTCTATCAATCATCATGATTACTAAAAGGCCAAAGGCCTGAACAATTGGACAGTCTGTTACCATAGTCTAGAAATAATATATAAGAACAAATATTAGTAAGAAGTACAATTGAATGTACACACATGCTATGAGAACTATTTTTAAATCTAACCTCCCTAACAAAGCTGATTCATCATCGCCTAAGATCTGAGAAGCAATACTAGTATAACAGCCATAAGCTTGACAACATTTTTAAAGAAAGCCAGCAAAGTTTTTAGACTATGAAGAAACAGTAACTCATGACTGATGCTAGTGTTATCCTGGGAGACTAGCCAATGTCAGAAGTAATGACAGATAGGGGACCCAGACTTTGTCCTATCCTGTATGTACCATATCCATTAATATTAGAAATTTCATTTTTTGGTCACCCCCATTCTCTTCAATCTAGCCTCTCTGACCACTGCAGTATCTCCCTTAAGTATTACATTGACAGAAAGCCCAGGTGGTTCAGCAGTTGAACATCTGCCTTTAGCTCAGGGCGTGATCACAGGGTCCTGAGATTGAGGCCCACATTGGGCTCCCCGCAGGGAGCCTGCTTCTCCCTCTGCCTGTGTCTCTGCCTCTCTCTCTGTGTCTCTCATGAATAAATAAAAATTAAAAAAAAAAAGTATTACCTTGACAGTGAAGCCATTCTTGACCACCTTATATTTAAAAGACGGGCACTGAGGGGGGACACTTGACGGGATGAGCACTGGGTGTTATTCTGTATGTTGGTAAATTGAACACCAATAAAAAGTAAATTTATTAAAAAATAAAAAATAAAAAAAATAAGTGTCTCTCTCCTATCTCTCTCTCTAATTCACTACCACACTCAATTTTTCCCTATAGTATTTATTAACATCTTCCAATGATGTATTTATACTTTTTAAAAAATATGTTTCTGCCTTCACTTAGAATATAATCTCCTTATGGATATTTTAATTGTTTGTGATTATTGCATTAGTTTCTAGAACAGTGGTTTATGTATAGTACATGATTTATACCTGTTGAATGAGTGAATAAGTGAGGCCAGAAGGTAGAAGGCACGCTTGGACTCTGACACCACATTGTTCAAGACTTCTGTTTCTTTTGACGCATTATATTAATATGTTGAAAGGGAACAATTACATTAGGAGTGAGAAATGCCATTTCCAGAAATGAAATAAGCAAAATGGTTTTTAAACATTATTTATGATGTTTAAGAGACTAAAGAATAAAAGTTTTTATCTGGCTGTGACACATCTGGCTTGGATTGCTGGGGCTATATTGTCTGGTAGACAATTGTCTAATTTATTTTCTGCTTAATATCCCATCCATTTCTGCAACAAAATCAGTAAAGAAAGGCAGAGCTTCAAACACAATTATTTCACAATTACTTTCTGTTAATATGGCCTCAATACAATGAGTAACTCTAGCATTTGAATTAGGTTTAGGCCACCTGTTTAAAGCCCACCTTACTCAATTATGACATCATGCCAGATAATTTAAATACCCAGGTGGTTGAACAAACAGTAAATCAGAATGCTGGCCCTGCAAGAAAAAAACAAATTGCTCTTGATATCCAGCATTATCAGAGACTGGTAAGATCACCTAAGCCAAATCAATGACTGCATTCCAATCAGCAGTAATTATGAATCATCCTTCAATGTAAAAATATGGTCACAATTCTTACCAAATTACTACCATTTTTTAAAACAAATTATGAATCTAATTTTATTCTATAAATAATGGCCACAACTCATCTGATTTTTGTACTAGACAAAATGAGATCATCATTGGAATAATGTTACCATTGGGCATAACCCACCTCTATGATTTCCATGTTGGAATCAAAACATTACTCTCTCTAAAATATGGCAATAATGACTTAATATGTATGATTTTATTGTGAGAGGAGGACTTCAAGGATTGACATTTAATATGTACAAGGAAGTCCCTACACTGTTTCTCCTCATCCTTTCAAATAAGAACTCTTCCCAATAGAATCACAATAAACTGATTTCAGTATCAGTTGAAAGAATGGGAAAGCCTCCACAGAAAATCACCTTGGTTCTCTAAGTCCAATCAGGACATTTGGCAAAGTTCTGCCTTCCCGGATTCTTTCTCTTCAGTATCCCTGCTCATTAATATAATCCATTTCCCAAAACTCCCCAAATATTTTTGAAAGTCAGTATTCATCAGAAATATTTGAATTTAGGGATCCCTGGGTGGCTCAGTGGTTGAGTGCCTGCCTTCAGCCCAGGGTGTGATCCTGGAGTCCAGGGATCAAGTCCCACATCGGGCTCCCTGCATGGATCTGCCTGTGTCTCTGGCTCTCTCTGTGTGTCTCTCATGAATAAATAAATAAAATTAAAAAACAAAAAACAAAGAAATATTTGAATTTAGGCATAGAATTTGTGGTCTCCACTAAGAGATTTTAAGTTGTTGATGTTGTTGGCAGGCAGCAACTGAACTTTATTATTAGTTTCCTAGGGCTGCAGTAACAAAATACCACAAATAGCATGGCTTCAAACAAGAGATATTTATTGTTTCACAGCTCTGGATACTAGAGGTCTGAAATCATGGTGTCAGCAGGGCCATGCTCCATTAGAAATCTGTACAAAAGTCCTTCCCTGCCTCTTCATGGCTCCTGCTGATTTGGCAGCAATCTCTGATGTTCCTTGGTTTTTAGATATAACACCCCAATATTCAGACTTCATTCATGACGTCATTCAAACATCATTCATGGCACTTCTCTGAGTTTTAGCCTTATAGGATCATCTCCTCATAAAGATATCCATTTTACAGAATTAGGAGCCCACTCTACCATAATATGATCTGATTTTACTTTTACTAATTATGTCAGCAATGACGGTATTTCCAAATAAGGTCACATTCAATGGTATTGGGAACTTCAAAATATCTTTTTGGGAGGTAACATGATTCAACCTATCACAACCCCTTTCCTTTGTTTTTTACAATTTGGCCTCTTGCTTTTGGAAGGCATCCTCGCCAATGTTTCTGTGGCTGCGACTGTGAGCAACTCCACTCCAGCAGCTGCATCAAGCAGAAGTGATCACATACACTAATCAAGACCTTGGACTTCTGGAGTTCCAAAATTAATGAGCCCTGAGATGACACTTGTCTGCATCTAGAGTAGGTAATTGTCACTGTGGCTGAGCAAATTCTTCATTACCCGGTTCTATGAACTTTAGCTTTTGCCTGTCTTTGGTTAAAAGTTTCCAGCAAGGTAGAGTTCATTAAAAAAACCAAAACGAAACAAATTTATTTAAATTTCAATGGGAGGTGAGTCATCTTGTCAAGTGTTTAATCTGATCAAAATGATTAATATAAGCATGGAGATGCTCTTCACTGATTTCCTGGACTTTCATTTTAAATGTTTTCCACAGGCAGGGCATCATTACTTACACTTTCACAAATTGGAGCATAGTAATCTGCCTATTTTTCTACCTGCTATTATCATTCTTGGTTATCTAACCTCTTAACAAGTTATATTGTGTGATTGGAGCATTTCCACCAAAGTCCTCCAAAGCATCTAATTTATCTTTGTGCAGCTTGTCTCTGTATTTTGTTTAATTTCTGCAATCACTAGGTTATCATGACACCTGCCATGGCTACAAGAAATTGGCAACATATTTCAACTAATTACGGGTATTATCAGGTGAGTGATAAGAATTACTGTAGGATCCTGAGAGTTTATGTAGGATTTTTAAACAATGTTTGCCTTAGATAAAAGTGTTTTGAAGAAGAGAGAAAAATAAATGTCAGAGCTGTGAGAAGCCTGACTGATACAACCCGGCTGACTCAGGCCTCTGACAATATAATATCCAAATTTAGCCACGGTTCCTAAACTGCTGATTTAGATCTTTGTTTCCACTTAACAAACCAATCCAACATCACAGTTTATTATTTCTCATGATTCTGTGAGTTTTCCTAGGCTTAGCTATGCCGTTCTTTGGCTGGTCTCACTTGGGGGTCTCTACAAAGTTTCATTCAGCTGAAAGACTGGGAGATGATGGTCTTTTATTTTCCAAAGGACTTTCCACCTGGTCTTTACTAATACAATAATCTAGCATGGCGCTGCCATACAACATGCCTGGTGGGTTCCACGATAGTACACCTCTTCTGTCACAATTTATCCATCAAAACAAGTCACAAGCTGGTCCAAGGTCAAGTGGAATATGGATAGACTCATCTTGTGTGTGAGCAGTAGCATGTGCATGCAGATTGGCTGGTATTCTTAGCAGCCATACATGGGGATGACTTATCTCTGTAACAAATGCCCACCATTCAATATTGCCACTGATTCTAGTTCTTACTTTTTTTTTTTTTTAGGTTTTTTTTTAGTTCTTACTTTCAATAAATCATGATGTTCTACTGTATCAATAAAGGTCCAATCAGGAGAGTGAAACCCCAAGATAATTTTCCCAGGGAGAGCTTTATGTAAAAAGTTTAATGGTCACAGGGGAATGGAATAGTAAGGGGAACAGTTAGGAAAAAGAGAACTCTAAAACATATAGGACACATAGATTCGAGGAACATCATATACCCATAGATCCTAGTCATCGTAGACAAGTGAAAAAACACCCTCCAACCAGGGAAGCCAAATATGATAATAGATTCAAAAGAAAGAGGTGTCCTATTTTTAATCACTTCCACTTGGGCAGAAATTACAGACAGCGATGGTATATTACTACAACATATTTTTCCTTATTCAAGTCACAGAAGCATTTTTTTTCCTAATAAAAACTAGAAATGTGAAGAGAAATAACAAATGAGATTGATAAGTTCTGGGGACCTAATACACAGTAATGATCATTACGGTAAACATAAACATACTGTATCATGTACTTGAAAGTTGCTAAGACAGCAGGTCTTAAAAATTCTCAACACAAAAAAAATTAAAATGGTAATTATGTGACTCGATGAAGATATTAGCTACTGCTGTGGTGTTGATCATTTTGCAATATATAAATGTGTCAAATAAACAGGTTGTACACCTGAAACTTACACAATGTTATATGCCAATTACATCTTCATAAAGCTGGGGAGAAAAGAATTTTAAAAATAGCAACTATAATAAAGATACTATAAGAATGTTACCGAGCAGTACAGATTTTTATTTATTCTGCTTTATTGAAACATGTGAAAGTTACCTCTAGGGTTTAAATATCCAAACATACTTGCAGCAACTTGTGTTAGGAAAATTAGTGACAAGTTTGATTCCATTTTTCCTTGGAGAAGGAAGAATTAGCACATGGCAATTCTCTGAGGTCCTCTGGCTAAAAGACAATATTTTCTAAGCATGTTCTGAAAATATTTAGGCCATGTTAACTCATAGTTGTCTTGGAAAGTTGTTACATGAAGATCAATGAGCAGCTTCTCACACAGATTTAAGTGATTTAAAGATAGTATCCTTAGCAAATCTAAAAAAATGACAGTGTTTCTTGAGACATACCTTTTGCTTAAAATTATCCTTACTGAAACATGAATCAATAATCTATGGCTTTAGATTATAAAATATCTTAACTTCTATATTTTGACCCAAAGACATTTAGACATTATTATTTGATGACATTATTATTTGACTAACAATTTTACGTTTACTCTGGTAATTATATATACCATTAAACCAAAATATTTAAAATAAAACTATAGTGAACATCTTGATAACGACTGAAATAAGTAAACAAAAATAAATAAGTAAACTAGTTATAGATTATGTTATGAAAAAAAAAGTTAAAATATTTCTTATGGGCAGGCCGGGTGGCTCAGCAGTTTAGCGCTGCCTTCAGCCAGGTTGTGATCCTGGAGACCCGGGATCGAGTCCCATGTCAGGCTCCCTGCATGGAGCCTGCTTCTCCCTCTGCCTGTGTCTCCGTCCCTGTCTCTCTCTCTCTCTAATGTGTGTGTCTCTCATGAATATAAAAAATCTTAAAAAATATATATTTCTTATGCAATAGTTAAGAACTAATAACTAATTATTATCATTTATCTACTTCATAGCACAAAATACTCATAGACCGTATCACCAGAAATAGCATAATCAATTATTATAATATATACACAGTAATAATTAGCAACCATAACAGTACCAAAGTGTTTGAGAGGGCATAATAAACTTAAAAATACTAACAAGAAATAATATGAATGTTACATAGCATCATAGAAGAAAAATACATTTTAAAAACTCAGGTGATATAAATAAATAAATAAAAATAAAAACGTAGATGATTGTGTTTCATATACAGCAATGTAGCGAAGGTAAAGGGGATGGTGGTTATCTGGGAAAACAGAGTACGCCAAAATAAATAAAAATACAAATACTTAGAGTCATATTTGAAAAAAGAATTATTATGCAAAACTGATGATAGAATAAAATGTATTTTGAAAATATAAACCTGCACGTGTTTTTACCTGTAACAATTAGCCTCGATATGAGTAACACCCAGAATAGCAAACCCACAATAACTTAAATATAATTGCCAAAAATTTCACATGGAATAAAAATAAAAAATGAATCAAATAATAGTTGTAAATGTTTCAATATCTTGATGAAAATACTTATAAACACAATAAAAATTATATTGAGAAAGTAAATAGAAATATTTTAAATACAACTTACCAAAAACTGATGTAGCCATCAAACCCTTAATGGAAAATTTAGCTTCAGAAAATACATTTTCTCTGAAGATTCATTAGTTCTGTAGAAAATGATAGAAATAATTGATTTCATAAGCAGAGAGTCAAAACCATCATGCTTAAAACATCAAAAAAAAAAAACATCAAAATTAAATACCCATGCAGACCAATCCTGGAAGGATGGGGTCAAAATGGCAGAGTGGACATTTTCTAAATCCACCCAGAAAGCCACTGCTCCAGAAATGGTTAATTTAAACCAGGATGGTTTAAATTTGGCTATGCTCGCAAAGAAACATTCAGGAAAATAAAGAAGCAGTTATCAGTGAGCTAAGTTTCCAGCTTTTGCTCCCTGTTTTTGTATTCATATAATGAATGAACAGCATTGTCAAGAGCACTTTAAAGCGTCTGAGGATAGGACTGGCAACCAGCCAAGAAATTCTGCAAATGCAATTCCAAGGGGAATGAAAAAGAAATATAGAAACATAGAGGGAGAGTTGTATTTTGTATTGCCTTTGTCTCTTTGTACCGTCTCCAAATACTTCTACAAATCAGTTCCTGCAGCAACGGGACCCAACGTCTGGGTTTTCTCTTGAAAAGAATCTAAGCTACTGAGGCTACTGTTGGAGAAGGACGTCCAGTGGCTGGTATAAAACGCACAGAACAGCCCATAAATGACAAACGTCCCAGATTGGACAGCCCCACACAATGACACTGGAATAGGATGAAGTAGTCAAATGCTCATTTCCAAGATGTTTGCTATTCTCCCCATAAAGGAACCAGATTACGGTCATATCCATGACCACTGTAGATGACCACGTACCGATGTATTTCTGGTGGGTCTCACAAAGTACATTCTTTGAGAACAGATGCCTGCAGCCTCATAATTGAACACACAGAGCAAAACAATGTGATGGTGAAGAAACAAAACATAGAGGAAACTCCAAGATGTGTAGAGATTAGGAGGCTGTAGACAGAGAGAAGTTCAGGTAAAGAAGAAGGGCAGGTGAGGACCTTCTTTGGGTCAAAGCTGAAGGAATGATCTAGTGCTGGAAGAGTCAGATAAGTTTTTTTTTTTTTTTTCTAAATCCACAATGCATTTTATAAGGTTAAGAAGTTGAATCAAGAGACAAAGGGTCCTTGAATGAAAGTCAGCAATTCTGTTGGGTTACCTGGCAATGTTCAAGTGTGGCGCAGCGCTTAGGGTAAGCCGAAACTTGGTAGGACTTATGTAAGTAGTACTGTTGCACATGTTACAGTGTGTATTTCTCTGAATAGTGGGGCTGTGGAGTCTGGCTGCCTGATGCTAGGGCCATCGCTAAGTAGCTCAGGTCCTTGGCAAAGAATGGATAATTATACTAAATATACTATCTGTTGTTTATTGCGAGGCTGAAATAATAAATCAATATTTAGTGTTATTGGAAGATATATGTTCATCAGATTGTAATAATAATTGACTATTAATATTGTTGTTGTTTTCTGGATATTATTAATATCATGTAGTGATTAGAAAGCGCCTAAGGTATATCTCTAGAACAAAGATTTAAACAAATAGCACATGCAAATTAAACATAAAATTCAATTTTCTTGACAGATATCCAAAATTCTTAAGCTGAATTTACTTAAAAAAATCATTATCAACATATTAGCATATATTTTCTGATTTTTTCTATGAATTTCTATGTGTAAATTTACTCATGTAACATATATTAAGTATTAGTGACTGAAAAATTGATCCCTTTTTCAGCTCTAAAATATTTATGTTCATAGCTATTTTCATTCATATGGAATTTCATAGCAGTATTCTAATGTAAAATATAATTTTAATTAAATCTCAGCAAACACTTAAAAAATTCTGCATTTGTTTGAGTTTCTGACATTCATTCTTAATAAAAAAAAAAGTTTCCTCACTTTAAATAAGTCTCTAAAAATACTTTCAAGATTTATATTCTTTCTACAAAGTAACCGCAAAAATTCAACATGATTTAAATTTAAAAAATAAAACAAGAATCACTCCAATCTACTGAAATTCAAATTCAATCCAGCAAAGTGGTTTTTGAAATAGCCCTCACTTCTGTACTACGTTACACAGGCAAGATTTATGTTTTGTTGATACTATGACATCTGTATTACCATCTCTTCTTACTGTGTAAAGATAATTGATAAACATCAGAACTGAAAAAAAGTGTTTTTTTAGAGATAACAATGTAAATCTTAAAGATAAATTGATGGATTTAGTTGAACAGAAGATGCATAAACCATGAGACTTTGATTGCAATTTACTTATCTCAATATTTGGAAATACTGTTATGAATTTGCTATTCTAGCTAAGCAGAGAAATATTTTGTTTCATATCCATCTGCTCTGATTTTGCAGTGAAGTAAAAGGAAAATCAGCCTATATATATTCACCTACTGATGAACATGAAACTGAGTTTATGAAGAGTGTGTTGTCCACAAATTGGGTACAGATTGTCATTAATGGAAATAAATGGATGTGGGGGAGGCAGGACCCTGTGGAGATTTTCTTTAGCACACATTTTAGCAAATATATACCTGCAAAAATTCACTTTGCGAATGTATGCTGACATATAATGAATCATCTGGAATGTTGGCGTGCTGCTACTCCTACATGGCTATTGGATGGACAGGTTCAAAAGCACATTTTTGCTTCCAAAAGTTTTATAATTAGAAATAAAAAATATTCCGTTTGCCTAATTTAGATTTATTGTCAGATTCCAAAAAGAGTTATCAGTGTTAGAAGTAATTTCGTTGACTATTCCTACCCATTACCAATCTCTTCATTATGGCCTAGGGTATTAATGTCCAAAGTCACGTAAAGAAAACAGAAATCCCTTGATGGTATTTCACTCTACTTTTTAGGAAATCTTATCCCTCAAAATATCACTAAATAATCTTTACAATTCAAAGAAGTAATAAAACACTGTATCATGTAAACTAGTTGTCTTGACTGAAAAGGGCCAATCTCCACCTCCTTGGGAAATTTGCCATTTCCATGTTTCAATATGCTCCCAAAAAATCAAGAGTAAGAAGTACTCATTTCCTGTCTCATTTTTGCATATTATCTTAAGCAAGTTTGCCAATGCTTCAGAACCTAACACAGAAACCTTAACAAAATTGTCTAGTAGATTTTGTTCATCAAAATTTGCTGTTTTCTCTCTGAGAGAGTTACTCATGGGCCCATTGGTCACAAATGGTGGGAAAATTTGAATTATAAACAATGTTGAACTAAAAATGATTCATTATCAGCTCCATCTCTAACCCATTTTGTTTAGAATACACTAACTTCATTCAAATCTTAATAGCTTTAGGAAAAGTTATTAACCAGGACATGTCTTATTCTTTACAAGTAAAATTTTTCAATGGGTCTGTTCCATAAATTATTCAGATGTGACTGTTTTGTCTTTTTTTGTTTTTAAACAAGCTAAACATAGCATGAGATTAATGCTAGCATTAAGCCAATGTCCTGCCTCGTTTTTTTATCTCGTGCATTTTAAAGTTATTTGTAATTTCCACCTCAATCTCATTTTATGTTTTTATTTTCCCCATGGGGTAGCTGTCTTTGTAATACATGCTTTGTTCCAGACCTTCTGACAAGGACACTTCATTATTTTCCTATTTGGATCTCTTCAATCTTACTGTCCATGTCTTCTTCTCTAGTAATTTGCAATAACTATCAATGGCTTAATTTTTAGAAATAATCTTTAAGTATACTTTACATATGACTTTAAAACAGTCTATCTTTTTATTTTATATTTGTATATGAAGTTTTTGCATATTTAAAAGTTTAAATTTTTTTTCCGGAAGTTTTATAATCGTAATATCTACATTTTGTCCTATGAACCATTTGCAGGAATTTTGTTTACGCATGGGTTGAGTTTCAAAGTTTTTTTTTTTTTTTCCTTATACAGTTGTCCCAGCATTATTTTTTGAAAAGACTTTCCTTTTGCCCATTGGCCTTCCTTGACATCTTCAAAAAATTCAAATGATTGGGGTGCCTGGCTGGCTCAGTTAGTGAAGTGTACAACTCTTGATCTTGGAGCTATGGGTTTGAGCCCCATGTCCTGCCTAGAGCCTACTTAAAAAAAAAAAAAATCAAACGATCAAATATCTGTGGACCTATTCCTGTCTATCTATACTGCTCCACTTTTTTCTATATCTTTCCTAACAGATACCACCTTACCTTTTTGTTGTAATTTTATTGTAAGACTTGTTGTCAAATGCTAAGGCCTCCAATCCCATTCTTCCTCAATTGGTATGGCTCTTCTAGGTCCTTTGAATTTCTATATAAATTTTAGAATCATCTTGGCAATCTGCCTAAAAAATTCCTCGAACTTTGGTCCAGATTTCATAAATCAACAGATTAATAATATTAAGTCTTAAAGTCAATGAAAATGACTAAGCCTTCTTTTATTTCTCTCAGAATTATATTGGAGATTTCAGTTTTGAAGTATTACACATGCTAGATTGTTTCTCTAAATATATTATGTTTTGGATATTGTAAATTATATTTTATTCCATATTCTAGTCTTTCTACTAGATAGAAATGCAATTAGTTTTTGTATGTTGAATTTTTTTCTGGTGAACTTATGGAATTTTCTAGTTATTAATATATTTTTTTTACAGATTCCTTAGGATTTTCTCCACAAACAATCATATCAAATGAAGATTGTATTTTATTGCTTCGTTTTTATTCTACATGTTTTTCAATTTCTCTTTATCACACATGCTAGGACTTCTAGTAGAGTGGTGAATTACATTTATTGCTATTCCAAAATCAAACGAATATTACATTACAGAGACCTACAACTTATTTATAATAACCTAATTCTTTATATGTTTTTTGTTAGCTAATATTTTGCTAAAGATTTTTGTTTTTATGTTTTTGCATCTATTTAAATATCAATGTTTATACCTTTCTACTGTGTAAATAGATACATACTTAACTTTAAAAACAATATTTTTAGTACTTTTTATAACTTTGGTGTCATGGTAATTTTTGCCTCATTAAATGAAATAAGAAAACATTTACTATGCTTTCTCAGATAAGATTTATATTATTTACTCCTTAATATTTAATTGAACTTACCAAGATATTCATGTAGGCTTGGACTTTTCTTTATAGAAAAGTTTTTAATGAATAATTGTGTCCCTTTTCAAGAAGACGGACTATTCAGATTTTCTATTTTTTCTTGAATCATTTTTGATCATTTGTGCCTTTTATGATATTGCCAATTTTATTGAAATGTTTTAGTTTTGGAAGCATAAAGTTGTTCAACAATATTATCTTAATATCTACTATTTCTTATATATGTAGTAGGAGCTACACTTTCTCTTTTTTTGTTTTTGGATCTACACTTTCATTACATTTGCTTACAGTCCAGTTATTTATACCAAATAACTGGTTATACCAAATAACCAAATAAATTTGGTTATTAAACCAAATTTAATAATTTATTTAAAATTAAAATTTTGGTTTTATTTATTCCCTTTATTGTTGATTAATTTTTTTCATAAATATCTGCTCTTGTCTTTAGTTTCTTTCTTCATCTTACTTATGTAAATTTGTTTTCTAGTTTCTAATGGTAGACATTGATATGACTGATTTTCAATTCCTTTCCTATTTTCTATTATTGGCAATTATAGTTTTGAATTTTTATCTAACCATTCTTTTGCCTGCACCCCACACATTTCAAAGATTTTACTTGCATTCAGCTAAAATATTTTTCTATTTTTTCTTTAGATTATATTAAATACTGGGCTGAGATCCTAGCCAATAAAGAAATGAAAGAATTATGATGGAGGAGGAAAGAGAGGAGAAAGAAATAAAAAAAGAAGAAAAAAGAGAGAGAGAAAGAAGAGTAAAAAAAGAAAGAAGAAAGAAAGAAAAAGAAAGAAAGAAAGAAAGAAAGAAAGAAAGAAAGAAGAAAGAAAAGAAAAAGGAAAGAAAAAGAAAAGAAAAGGGAAGAAAGAAAAGAAAGAAAAAAAGAAAAGAAAAGAAAAGAAAAGAAAAGAAAAGAAAAGAAAAGAAAAGAAAAGAAAAGAAAAGAGAAAAAGAAAGAAGGATGCCTGGTTGGCTCCCTGGTTTAGCGCCTACCTTCATTCAGGGTGCGATCCTGATGTCCTGGGATCGAGTATCACTCTGGGCTCCCTGCATGGAGCTTACTTCTCCCGCTGCCTATGTCTCTGCCTCTCTCTCTGTGTGTCTCTTATGAATAAATAAATAGAATTTTTTAAACAAAAAGAAAAAAGAAAAAAAGAAAGAAAGAAAGAAAGAAAGAAAGACTGAAAAAACGAGAAAATGTGGATACTTAGAGATGCATAAGTAAATGTGCACAAAATCTAAAATAATCTAAGTATTAACTATTAGTATTATTAAGTGACTATAGTAAACTGCTAAGGCCAGCAGTTTCTAAATTCATAAAAATGAATTTAAAAGATTTCTAGTTTTATCTCCATTATATAAAAAGTTTGGAAGTCATTACTCCCATCATAACAACAAGAAAGAGTTGAATAAATTGAAAATCATCAACTTTTCTTGCCCCATCAGAAAAGCAAACATTCACAGTATACCAAGTAATCTGAAATCTAGATACAGGTGCATCCACAGAGATAAAGCTTCTTAGGTCTGCTTGCTTGGCTCTACATAAATAATGGAGGAGAAGCTGACCAAAAAAATAAATGAGGTAAAATACATTGTTTTCTTTTTATTTTTAATTGATCTAAGTAATGATATTTAAATAATATTGTTAATTAATTATAGCAGATAAATAAAATTATCTTAACAACAAGGTCACATGGTGTAGGAGGAAGAAATTAATTATACTAATTATAAGATATTTGTACTACAAGGGAAGAGTTATTTTGAAAAGTTGTTTACATAAAGCGTTATTTTAAAATGTGTTTTGTAGAAACAAGGGAAAGCACTAAACTTTTTACCAAAAAAGTTTAGCTAATATGCTAGTAGAGGAGGACAATGGAGTCAAATAAAAACCACAATTAAAATGAGGGCCAAACAAAAAAATTAAGAACAAGGGCAACAAATAGAAAACAGGAATCAAGCCACCTGGGTGCCTCAGCGGTTGAGCGTTTGTCTTAGGCTCAGAGTGTGATTCTGGGGTCCTGGGATCGAGTCCCACATCAGGCTCCCCAGAGGGAGCCTGCTTATTTCTCTGCCTATGTCTCTGCCTCTCTCCCTGTGTCTCACATGAATAAATAAATAAAATATTGGGGGAAAAAAAAGGAAAGAAAACAGAAACCAACATGGTAGATATTAACCCAACTATAGTGATAGTCAATTTAAATTGAATTACATAAATAAGGTACTAAAATAGACTTTATTATTTCTATTATAATTTGTAAAGGCCGTTTTATGGCCCAGGATATGGTCTGTCTTGTTATATGCTCTGTAGGAACTTCTCAAATTATTGGAAATGTAGTAATTACATAGCAGTCAAAAGGTTAGAATTAAAAAGACTATCAATACTATTGTTCAGCAAGGATTTGTAGGAAAGACGACTATTACACA
The DNA here is from genome assembly GCF_003254725.2 of Canis lupus dingo. Classification (NCBI taxonomy): domain Eukaryota; kingdom Metazoa; phylum Chordata; class Mammalia; order Carnivora; family Canidae; genus Canis; species Canis lupus. The sequence continues at coordinate 83,733,149 of NC_064246.1, read as the reverse complement.
CTTGTGATCAGACTGCAAATTGGTATGACTACATTGGCCAAACATTTTGGCATTTTCTACATGATTTACACATAAACATTCTTTATGCCTCAACGATTTTACTCCTTGGTATATAATCAAAGGCATAATTATTGATCAAAAAGATTTTTATTAAAATGTTTGTAACTACATTAGACATAATAACTAAATAATATAAGAAATCCATCACTAATTTGTGGAATCCTTTATATGATAATTTGTTTTACAATTGTATAACTCCTGAACTAAAGCTATACACTTGAACACACACACACAAACAACGAACAAACAAAAAACATTCCTGTCATATCCAATGAATTTCACTAACATAATTTTGAGCAAATTATGCAAAGCATAAAATAATACATGCTGCATACATAACATTAATTCATAGCTTTAGAAGTCATGATGGTCATTTTCTTTTGGGAGGAGAGAGATTAATGATCAGGAGGGAACACAAAAAAGCTTTCCTGGTGATATTCTATGTCTTGACCTGGGTGGTAGTCACCAGGGTGTCATCATTTTGTGTCGTACACTTGAAATGTGTGAATTTTTCTTAATACGTGCTACAGTTAAATTTTGATGAGGTTTCTCCTATAATTTCCTGAATATACTAAGTGATTCACTTTACAATTATCCTAGATGAACTTGAGTAGCAGTACGATGAGTATTTTCCTAAGCATGGTTGACATGAATTTGCATTCTGACATTTTCATTAATGGTTTTTCTCCATAAGTAATGCAGCCTCTATTTTCTTCATTGATAATATGAAATCCTTTAAAGTTCCTTTCATATCTAAAATTTCAAAATAACATATGCCTAAATATTCTCAAGTAAAACGCTTTGTTAAATTTTTTATCGCATTCTTAAAAATCAGTATAGGCATTGCTCTAAAAAGTATTTTTTTTAAATCATTAATTCTAACAAAAACAAAGAGAATTGTTGAGGAATCAAGCCACTGGACAGTATTAGGATCCGATGTTATCCTCACAGTATCAAATCTCACAGTATAAAAGACCTCTTCTACTGTATAAAGTGCTTTTTAGCATTTACAATATGGTATCAGGTAGGTTGAGCAGAAAGTTTCCTACATGGTCATGGTTATATGATGATGTCTTAACAAGGCAACTAGTTCCCCATGGGGCTAATCCAGCTTCTCCTCATACTCAGTGGATAATTAACACATTTTTAATATTTTAAAAATATTCATTATTATGGCAACCAGTTGCATTTGATTATCTAGCATCACTGAGGCTCTATTATCTGTCATCTCTAAATGACAGGCATGGCTCAGTTTAGCCAACAAAGTACTTTACTTCCAAGATTTTGACTTGTGATTAATCCAATTATCTCCTCTGCTATAAGGAGAAAAGATTATATTGGATGGTTTTGTTTCCTGCAGCAAAGTAATTTTCTGCATGACCAGCAATAATGTAATGTGGGGGATTTTAATAAGAGGCAATTATTTTTAAAATTAAACCTTAAACAGAATGCAGATTGTAATAATATGGCAGAGATGTGCACAAAATTATGAGTTACTTTAAAACCTGTTAACCCTGCAATGTGTTCTAGAATGAAACAGTACAATAAAAGAAACATAACTGAAACAGAAAAGATTTCTGGGTCTTCTAAACGCATACACAATAGCGAGACTGACAAGGTTATACTCCCTTTCAATGGTATTCCAGAATTTAATGGGCTATGTTATTTTTATGTTTGAATTTAACAACTTCTTTTTTAAGATAGGAAAACATTTATACAAAGGGTACATGATAATATTTTTTTTCTCTCCAAAAGAAAATATTTATATCTGACATCGAAAAATGATCAATGATGAAAGGTGAGTGTTAGCAAAATCATCCAAGTCATCATGTGTGCTGTGGGAAAATGGAGCCTCACAGACCTCACTGCCATGGCGTGTAGGCTCAAGATTATAGTGATCTCTGAAGAATCTTTATCTCCATCGGTTCCACTCTAAGGACAGAAAGCTATCACCAAATCAAGGAGTGTCTGTTCTTCTTTTACACATTAATCCTCTTTTGAAATTACTTGTCACATTTGAGGATAGTTGAGGGGAGATTTTGAAAACAGAGCAAACATCTAGAAAGATCTGAGGTAACGGAGGAACACACGTACACAAGTACTTGGTTTGAAAGGAAACCTTGTCCATTAACACATGGCCTATCTCTCATGGGTTTCATGGTAGTTTGGTTTATTTTGTGTGGCCCTATGCCACAATTCTTTCTTACCTCTATTGTCTTCAAAGAGTCCCTCAAGAAAGTTTAAATAAAAATGAAATTCTGTTGTTTTAAAATGCTTCATTTCTCACCTTAAATATACATAGTGCATCAATTTTTAAAACCCTTTAAATTATTTCCCAGTTGAATATAATCCCTTAAATAGTAATAAAAAGTTGACTTTTAAAAAATTCTATAATGTAGTGGATCTTCTGGACTAAGTATTTCATAATTACATAATTGAACACAGTCATGACTATCTGGGCCAGCTTATTTGAAATTGCTGCATTCCACTAACCCTCCAAAGCCTGCTTACTGGGATCTTTTTTTCTTTTCTTTCTTTTTTTTTAAATTTTTTATTTTTATAGGACTTGCTAACATTTCTGGTCATTTCCTCTAAAATTAAAATGTTCCAACTGATCAATGAAGACTTACATTCAACGATGAGAATATCACTGATCATAGAAACTGGCAAAGACTTCACTACGAGCCATTTGATTTTGATTTCTAGTTCTCATCCCCATTCATTTAGAAAGACAAGAACAGTTGAGAAGGATCATGGTTGACAAACAGACCCATCGTATTTGTTTCCTGCCTCAACTTCATGATCATTAAAATGTTCAAACTTACTATTAGCCCTAGTGACAGGGGAATGTTGCTTCTAAATTAATCTTGTATTTTATGTTATTGAGGTGTGGTGAAGGTTGTGCAGAGCTCAGCTACAACAGCTGTCTATCTCTTTTTCTCCACTGATAAAAAAATACTTCAACCTATAAAACGGCGACAGAAGGAAATTCTAAAGATCTGTGTCCCAGCCCAGCACAGGGTTTTAGCATTTGGCTCTTGACAACATAGTGAGCTTTGCATTTCTGCTTTTTGTGCTGAAGCTGTCTCCTCAGTGATTGAAAGAGAAGTGTTGTGCCAGGCTGACCTGGGCAAGAAAGAGAAAGATGAAGTTAGAGGTAAGAGAATCAGGAAGACAAAGGAAAGGAAGTGGAGAGAAGGAAGGAGGGAAAGAGGAGAGAAAGGAATGGCCTAGAAGCATTTTTCTGTTGGCCCCAGGATTGGCGTGGTGATCTAGAAAAAGCTTGAACCGTGTTCATATAGCCCATATGGGGTTTATTTAAGACAAATAAACATAAGCAAATGCATGTGCATTTTCCATAAAATAAACTGTAGAGTGTGTTAGATGTTGATAACGCTATGGAGTAAATTTATCTTTTTAAATTAAGTGTGGATAGTGGCCAAGGGAAGGTTTTTGCAATTTTTAATGGGGTTAGAGTTTATTATGTGTTATCAAATTTTCCAGTAGTTGTCATCACTTAGTTCTTGAACTGTATCATGTTAGTTTTCATTTGCATCTATTTTACGAGAAGTGATCATAAGCACGTGGCTGTATACTGACGATTCATCTGTGTTTCTTTTTCCAAAAGTCCACATGAGCTTCACCAATGTTGTAGTTGCACTGTTCACTTTTTTCTCAATAATATGGAGAATTTTTATATATATTACAGAAATCTTTTTTTTTTCCTGATATGATCTCAATTATTTTTTTCCAAACCATCATTTGCACTTTGATCTTACTGGGGACTGCTTCTCCCTCATGGACTCCTTTCCAGCCTTCCAGAAAAGATGACCCTTCACCTTCAACTCTGTTTGGCTGGCTTTTTGTTCTTTTCTACTTGATGCCAGTGAAATCCTTGATCCGAAAGGATTTTCTTTATCGATTATTAAGCTTCAATGTCTAAAAAATAATTATCTTTTTTTTTTCCTATTTTCCAAAATTCTGGACTGATTTTCCTCTCAGGCTTAAAAGTCTGGGGGAAAAATAAAATCAATTTCCCAGAAATGCCAAGCAGGTATTCCCCTCACATAAATGCTATGTGAAGTTCTAACAAGTTCATGTACTTTAATAGTAAGAAAATATTTTAAGACTATTTGGAGGCAGAATGTTGGAGGACACAGAATCAAAAAACCGCAAACTGTGCGTCGAATCACAAGTAGATATGGCCCTAAAAGTAGGCACATGAACATACTCACTTTCGTGTGGTCTGGTTCTTGTCATAGCATTTGCTGCACTTTAGAGTGCAATAACTGGTTCATTCACTGAAATAAAGTTGGGGTTTGTCTTCCTACAGTTTGTGACACATATTCTAAAAGAAACACAGGAAATTATTTCATATATGCATGGACTTATTCATGTATTAAGTTAACTTTTTAAAATTGTATGTATATAAAATATACATGCATTTATAAATATATATAATGTAAACATGTATAGACATGTAGATATAAAATATACATCACATGAATATATAAATATAAAACTTATTAATGCACATATAAAATATACATGATATACATAAAATGTTTTTTAGGTTTTAATTTTTTACAATCTAAGTAAAACTAGCTAAATTGTATATTAAAATCATATGTATTTTTGTTATCTTTATGACTTAAAACTAACCTAGCAGATCGAATCATCATCACATCAGCAAAGAAATGGTCACATACTTTGGTTTCCTTTATTTATATGGAATTCATTTTCTTCAATCCATGTTACATCTACCTTTGAAATATCTGCCAACTGAATAATCATGATCACTTATTTAATATTCTTCTTATATTTGAGGTCAGGCTCATGAAATATCATGAGGAAGAATGCATGATGATGGGTAAAAGTTATAAAAGAAAAATAAAGTTTAAAAAGCATGAAGTCAGGGGGGTCATGCCCCTTTTACAACCTTTTAATATCATATAAAGGTCATCCCACTAATTGTTAAAATGATTCTAAAATGTGGCAAAGTTAAAGAACAATAAGATATCCCATGCAGAGGCTACTGGCTCTCTGCCCTGTGGCCTTTTCCATTATCCCACATCTCTAGTTTTTCACCGACATCAAAGCCAACTGAAATAGAAGATACAATTCTCATCCTACTTTGAATTGAGGAACAGCATGTGACCAAAGGAACAAAAGTTGGAATATTACATAACAACCCATCTTGAAAAATGTACGAAAGGGCTTCTGAGACCTATATTTGCATAATTCGAAATTAGCCACCTGAGGGCTACAGTTTCATATTGAACTGTGAGGATATAAAGCTATAATGGGCATGGTAAGAAAGGAAGTGGGAAATAGCCCGGTCATGGCCAACTTAAATACTAGGTGGGACTACTACTGTCACAGCAAACTAAACTTCTATGTTTTAAGCCATTTTTAAAATATATCTGTAATTCGCAGACAAATATTGTCCACCCAGATACAGAATATGGTACTAGGAATGCTACTCTGCAAAAACCAAAATATAAATTATGGATTTGGTGTATGGAATTAGCAGAGTGGTTAGGGGTAAAAACATAGTTATTACAGGCTAGGAAGCTGGTAACCCTGTCATGTTTCAGCGAGTAAGTCATCTGCTTTATCTTTAAATACAATAACATGTTAATTTCAGGCATATTAGGGAAATGTTGAGATTACTTTTTTTTTAATTAATGACAGAGAGAGGTAGAGACAGAGGTAGAGGGAGAAGCAGGCTCCCCACAGGAAGCCTAATGCAGAACTCGATCCCAGGACCCCGGGATCACACCCTGAGCCCAAGGCAGACCCTCAACCACTGAGCCACCCAAGTGCCCCTGAGATTACTTTTTAAATTTGCATTATGTTCACTGCTTTTACACTTTTTCAGAAGAGTCCTACAAATGATAGATTAATTTATGTTTGAGGTAAAAGGAAAACAGATAAAGAAAGGAAACAAAGCTTATTAAAGGAGATTTTCTCTGCCCGGAATCTACAAACAGGAGATAGGCAAACTTTGAAGTTGGAAATATCTAGCTTTACCTTTATCTCAAACTGAAACAGGCAAGAGTCTACATAACTACAGCCTTAGCAGTCTTGTCCTCTTCTCTACAAAGACATGGCTACTATATCACAAGAAGGATGAACAGAACCCAGAAGCTAGAAAAGAAACAAGAAATCTCATTCACATTTTAAAAATTTTATCTGGACAAAGGCTTTGACTGTGATTACGTGAATATACAATTGGGTAGAAGCAACTAAGATTTTTCCAATATTTTTCAGGGAATTTTGTTTAAAGAAACCTACTTTGACTTGTAACTAAAAGCCTTAAACACTCTCCATGGCCAAATGACACCAATAGGAAATGGGCTACAAGATTTTTATAACCCCCAAGAATGGCAATCTCCACAACGCGTATCTGAGACATGGCAGCCAGAGAAAGCTATTGAATAAGCGTACACCCGTCTCCTCTCTCCAATGTTCCCAAAGACAAATCCAGGGTCACAATGGACAATGGGGAAAAACGTGTCCCCAAGGAAGAATCAAGTTCTTACACTGTGAGCTAGCTAGGATACTTATTCTGGCCAGAGCAGTCTTTATTTTTCATGTTTTGTTTTTATTATTATTTTTATTTTGGTTTTGGCTTTGAACACTCAGTTTAAATTTAAAACAGTCACAAGTGCAAACAATTCACAAAAGTTTATAGAGAAGATGCTTTTGTTTTTCAAACTCTGAACCGTAAAAAAGTCCTTGAAATTGTTTTGGGGGGGATCCCAAGTGGGCCACTAGGAAGCAGGGGAACCGGCTATCCGCTAGTGTGTTTCTCTGACTCTTCTTCTCTCAATGGAATATCTGTGGGTGTACATGGGGCCTGTATCTAGAATTTCAGTTTGTAGATTTCAAGATAGGTCCAGGTCTTATTTGGATCTGTTGGGGGGAATTCCATGTCACTCAGAGATCTTGAAGGTTTAGCTATTAATGGATAGAAGTAAATGAATGACATTAGTGTTGCTTCCATTAGGGGAAGGATGGATGTGTTATATACTCAGAAAAGCAAATATCTAGACATTAGTAGCCAAAAGGACTACTAGAGACTTCTGCCAGCCTATCACAAAAGCCACTCTCCCTACCTTCAGATGACTGATTTCTCCCCAGGTGCATAGGCACATGGAATAATGACATGACATTAATAGATTTTAAAATTTTTATTTTTTTTAAATATGATTTTTATTTATTCATAAGAAACACATAGAGAGAGAGGCAAAGACACAGGCAGAGGGAGAAGCAGGCTGCATGCAGGGAGCCCGATATGGGACTCGATCCCAGGACCCCAGGATCACGCCCTGAGCCAAAGGCAGACGCTCAACCACTGAGCCATCCAGGTGCTCCTTAAAATTTTTAATTAATATAATGTATATAATTTTCAATTGTGTTGTCTTTATGTTATAAAATTGCAAGCATTCTTTGTATGTTTTTGATGCCAGACCCTTATTAGATATATGGTTTACATTTTCTCTCCTTCTATAGGATGTCTCTTAACTTTGCTCAGTGTGTCCTGTTACAGACTCAATCGTGTTGCCTCAAATACATACACTGAAGCCCTAACCCGCCATGAGACTGCATTTGGAGTCAAGTTCTCAGTCTATATTCACAGATTAGGCCTTTGTGTACATGGCTTACTGGTGAGTATGTATTTGTGGCCATTAGGCAAGTTTAGTGCATTCTTCAGCTTCCAACTTTTTTCTAGTATCTTTTTCTAACACAGCATCTCCTTATGTGAGGGCACAGACTACATTGGTGCCGAAAGGTTTTAACCAAAGCCAATAAACTCCAGGTTCTTAGTTTCTATTTTTAGGATGGCAAGTAATAATTAATGATACAGTCATAATTACTGGCTTTTCCATCACATAAACCACTTGAGATGATAGAATTCAATAATAGGATTATGAGGAGGCTCAGAAAATTACAGTAATTTTATTCTGTGTCTGCAAATGTTGAAAACAGGCAAATAAATATGACCATCACAATATTTAATGGAATAGTAGGAAAAAAACACCAAAGAAATATTTTGTTGCGTTCCAATACAATACAATAAGTACCTTACAGTTTCTTCAGTTTAGAATAACTATCTCAGAAAGAATTCTGAGAAAATTACTTTTTTGATGTTTATTTTGTTTTTTTCTCAGAGCAAATGATTTTTTAACAATTTAAAAAAAAAAAGACCTCTACTTCAAATTTGCAAAGTTTTTTACAAAGATTTCACATTACAAATGTAAGTGACCAAGGAAACAGATCTTTAAAAATTAAATTTAATTGCTTGAAAATGTATGAGCTTTGAAGGATTAATTAAATTGACACTGAAATTACTCTTTAAAATTTCATATCTTTATAGGAACTTATATAATATAATTCATGCCATTAAGACTTAATCTTCCGAAACTCTACTGGAGAAAGATGAAGCTTTTAGATAGCAAGCAATATCAGAAAATTGGAAGTTCTCAGCTGTGTAAATCTCTGACTGAGCTCCAGCAGAATTTGGTGAAGGCACTCACTATCATCGTGGGGAAATTCATAGAAAATACCTGACCTCCTACAGAACTGAAATTTCTCAGTATTAGCTATCTTTTGCTAAATGGGCTGATACATGTAGCCTCATCAAAGGAACGGCGAATATAATTTTATGACATCTTAGAATATGTACATCAGTGATTTGCATCATTTATTCACTTTTTTTTTTTTATTAGGCTGGGGGAGGGCAGGGAGAGAGGGAGAGAGAGAATCTTAAGCAGGCTTCACACCCAGCTCAGAACTTAAGGCAGAGCTCAATCTTACAGCCCTGCGATCATGACCTGAGCCAAAATCAAGAGTCAGATGCTTAACCAATTCAGCCGCCCAGGTGCCTCTTTATTCATTTCTTAAGAACATTCTATCACCAGCCTGAAGGTCTTACAAAGAGATGCTTGGTGATGTTACAGCATCCTCATCAGTCCTATGTGCTTCTGATTCAGGTTATCGCCTAGAAATCACCAACTCTTAGTGTAAGAACCGATAGTGGAAACAATTCTAAACGAAAGTAATGGTGGAAAGGTTCAAAGTGACTCAAAAAAAAAAACAAAAAACAAAAAACAAAAAACAAAAAACAAAAAAAAACCAAAGTGACTTTAAAAGGTCATATAAAATATATAAATAAATAAAAATAAAAATAAAAGGTCATATAGCAGCAGAGATGAGGTTAGATATCAGAACTTGTGATCACAGTCTGAGAAAATTTTCATAATACCCTAAAAACTTCCACTTTCTCCAGGCTCATGAGTGTTAATAAGAATCGAAACAAAACAGTACGCAAATACAATAAATTATTTTTTTTTTCCCGAGGACAAAATTTCCTTTTATTATAAAGAAGTTCAGGCTTGAAGGATACAGAATTTTGCCCAGATCATAACAGCATTTGACAGCACAGCTCGGAAAGGACTCTGCTTTCTGACTCTACATTTAGTCCTCAATCATTATTTCTGTCACTGGCTTAGAAATCATTGATAGAACACCTACTTTGCTTCAGTCCTTTTGTATATCTTCAGGTCACAGATCATTGGACAGAGACTCTGCCTTCAAAGATTTTTTTTTCCCACCAAGCATATTTTATTTTCATCATTAGAGGTAAAGTATAGTTACTGAACCATTATATAGTGGTTTTCTTTTATCTATATTGATACAATTTTTCAATCTCCAGAAAGTTCACATTTAAGCATAGATTTTTTTTTTTCCTGCATGTATCAAAAAATACAATACCTTTGAATTGGCTATATTTTCATGTTTTATTTTTAAAGCCAAGAAATGTAACTCTAGATAAAAATATTCCCTGATGTCTATAATTCCATGAATAATTGTTATAGTTAAATCAAATTTGTTTTTTTTAAATCACATAATTCTAGGAATTGCTTAGTCATAAATCATGTTTTTACTTTACTCTCATTTTGACTCCTTAAAATATTTTAATGACCACTTTTCCTTTTCCATACTCAACATATGAGGTCAGAAATCAAACAAGCCTTTTTCATTTTGCCTCCAGTAGGACATTAATACCAAGAACTAATCTGAGTTTGAATTGCATGTCTTTCTAAAATAGCATTGTGTTTATTTCTAGCATAAGGAATCAAGATGCTTTTTCACCCATCTTTCTGTCAACAAGGAATTTAAGCACCAAAGCTGCCAACTGTATCTCATGCCAAAGTAGAGCTTCTGGAATGAGTGAGCCGATTCATGCAAAGTAAGCCTAGCAGCTGAAGTATCAAGCTCTAATAATCATTATAATTCTAGATACTTTTTTATAAATAAGAAGATTTAAGATAAAAGTAAAATGTATTGTATAGGAAGATATTTTTGCTGTTGTTGAGGTGGGTTTGAGACGAGAGATTAAAATGCCCTTACATGCATGACTGAGGAAATCACCCCAGTGACCCCTGAGTGGGCATCTTCGTACTCCCTGTCAAAGTCAGCAGAGACAAAGCTGAGTAAGAATTCCATTTCCAGCCAGTTAAAATCTGAAGCACCTTGAGTCAAGAAGGGTAAGAATTAAAACCTTTTTTTCTAAGAAAGGAAAGGACTTAAAAAATGGAAATAAAAGTGATGTCAGACACTAGAAGATTAAAGAACACGGAAAGAGGTGGTTAGACACACTGAGGAAAGAGAAATGTCAGGTCATCTTCAGCTTGGAAGCTGGTGTATGTCGCCAGTAGAGATTTTGTTAATAGCCTGAGTGAAATAGCTCGAGCCACACTGTCTCATACGGAGCCACTAGACACATGTGACTATTCTAACTTATCTTTATATTAACTAAAATTTTAAAAATTAAAATTTCACTCTCTGAGATATATTACCTACACCCCAAGGACCCAACAGCCACCATGGTAGCTCACATCTACCATGTTGAATTGTGCTGCTATAAAACATTCTTTGCTTGCAGAAAGTTCAATTTAGAGAGCATTAAGCCAGTTTAATAAGAAAAAAAGAGGCAGAAGAAGGGGAGATAAGAGATTTTCCAGTCTAGAGTTCACAAAACAGGATTTTTTCGCAGATTATTAAATACATTTTTCATTAATAACACATAAATCATGAGGTTATGAGCAAAGGGAAATGTAATTGGATTTTTAGCCAAAGGCAAGATTATGGCCTTTTATACCATTCTAAGTAACTTTGAATTTATACTTAAGGCACAGGGCATATTTCTACAGTGTTCATGTAAGTAGGATTCTATGGGATATTAATTGAGGGTGAAACAGAAAAGGGAAGAAGGTGTTTAATGGACAAAGTAATCATGGAAAATAATTTCTTCCAAATCTATCTTTTCTACAAACAGACCATTCACATGAGCATATTACATCTCCTAAGACACAATCTAAAAACTTTCTTAAATTTATTTTAAAATCCAAATTGAAAAGAACCATCTGGGCAGCCTGGGTGGCTAAGCGATTTAGCACTGCCTTCAGCCCAGGGCATGATCCTGAGACCCAGGATGGAGTCCCACGTCGGGCTCCCTGCATGGAGCCTGCTTCTCCCTCTGCCTGTGTCTCTGCCTCTCTCTCTCTCTCTGTGTCTCTCATGAATAAATAAATAAATAAAAATGTTAAAAAAATGAAATGAACCATCTACCTGGATAGATCCCATCGCCCCTTTTACTCAACTAGTAGTTGGCCCCAGAGCAGTACTTAAAAAGTAGAGCTGCAAATGATGAGGCCCTAAAAGACTGTAACCAAAAGAGTGTGTTAGATAGCTAGCTATTCAAGAATGCTCACTTCCCAGTCATGTGAAGGAAGAATTTAAGTCTGTATGGAAGCCAACAGTGATCAAAGTCATTCAATTAATCCATCCATGAATGACAAAATAGTTCATTAAACCAGGACATTACAGCAGAAGCACTGGGTTTTGAAATTTCAGAAAATGTTAGAAAACAAACTTGTAGAATATGACTTAGAGAAAATGTAAGGAAAGAAAAGTCTAACATGCATCCCCTTTTTGGCACTGGAGGATGCCATGCAATTTCCTGAAATAGAGCATTTTAGAAAAAAAATATTGTGGTAAAATGCAGTCTTTCATTTTAAAAAGAAGATTATTCTTAAATCACTCTACATTTCCAGTACAACCAGGTAGTTATACCCCCACTCCACTTCTCCTCTTCTGCCCCAAGCTGGCCCAGATAAGATAAAGTTTTCCTCATTTCTTTATTATTACTATTACGTTATCACTATTAGAGACAGTGATGTATGTGCCAGATCAGAATGGAAATCTGTGGCAGTGCAAGGGCTTTGCATCACAGCAGTGCAAAATATGTAAGAGAATGTCTGATCTTCCTTTGGTGATCTGCCTGGCAATAATTTCTCACCAGTTCTCTTAAGGTCAGTTGCGTTACCCGATATAGGTCTCCCATTTCTCTCTGTCCTCCACACTCCCAAATTTCTGTCAATTGATTACAAAAAAAAATAGTGTAACTTCCTCTTTGGTCCTATTGGCTTCCAGCTATGGTCTCAGAGCTTGATGTTTTATCTTACAAAAGATTCATCTAGTTAGTTTTTAACCACAGGTTGTTCCCTTTCCATTATGAAACAAAAGGGGGAGTTTTTTTGGCTCCCTCCACCCCAATTTTAGTTTTAAAGTTCCTGATATGTTTACTTTAGATTCCAGTGTTAATATATTGCCTTTTTAAACATATACAATTTCTTAAACATGAAACCTGTTTCGATTTACCAGGTTTATTTCCAGGTCAATTGTGATGCGTCAGTTTATTGTGCAGTCGAAACTCTAGGTCCCCCACTACCAAGTGAACTCTGGGTGACTGCCAGCTGTTCTAGAACTTCTGGGACTAATCAGCTGGCATCACCCAGTTTGATACTATAGCCCACAGATTTAACAGCTCTAATCGTTCCCTGAGGAGAATAGAATGACAGATATTTGTTTTTTCCTTTATGATCTAACTGATCATACTTCATCAGGCCTGAATTTGTCTGGATATATCAGTGTTTCCTTAGCTGGTGATCTTTATTTTTTTCCAGATAACTAATTATATACAGTGTTGTGACTCCTCACAACCAATGAATATTAAGCCACTTGATTTATTTGTAGCTATGATCTGCCTATTTATATTTACTGGTATTTTAAGTCAGTTGTTTCCCTAACAAGGTTTTAAACTTTTCTTTTAACACCAGTTTGTTGAATGTGAATTGCTTTCTGGCTTTTTTTTTTTTTTTTTTTTTTTTTTGCGTACATTATTTGGGTGTCAATTGAATGTATGCAAATATGCTCTTATAAAGTCCAGATTTCTTTATTCTTATAAACTAGTAAATTACCACTCATTATGACATGAAATACCTATGCTATTGTTGCATTTTCTCACTTGAAGATGAACTGCTTTCTTGCACTTTTCTTTGTGAGTGAGGTGTATAGATGCAAGAAATAGCTTGGGAGAATTTAGCTTCTATCTCCCCTTTACAATTCCTTTCTATCCAAGAGGCTTATTCTGAGGAACAAGGGAGTAGGTACTAATGGGAACACTGAATGTTATAAAGCACACATGCAAGGTGTGTACACGTATATGTTTGAATGAGATTGTGTGTGTGTGTGTGTGTGTGGTGCAAAAAACCTGAAACCTACAAAGATACTTAAAACGATGTTTGTGGGCTCAATTTACTATATCAGACTCATTAAAACCAAACAAAAAACAAGATTATGGATGAATTCCTATCAAAGTAATTCCATAAGAGAGGAAATTATTCTTTCTAACTGAAAATCATAAAGTATCAACTCCATTTAAAAGAATTTTGGGGAGATCTCTGGGTGGCTTAGCAGTTTAGTGCTGCCTTCAGCCCAGGCCCTGATCCTGGAGACTCGGGATCGAGTCCCACGTCGGGCTCCCTGCATGGAGCCTACTTCTCCCACTGCCTGTGTCTCTGCCTCTCTCTCTGTGTCTCTCATGAATAAATAAATAAAATATTTAAAAATAATAATAATAAATAAATAAATAAATAAATAAATAAATAAATTATATTTTTTTTAATCTGGAAAACACACTTGTTCTTTTATTCTCATAATGCCTTCTGCAGTTTCTTTAAACTATACCTGGCCATTACCTTGTCTCTCCATCTAGGTTTGCATGTAAATAAAGCCATAGACTAGACTTAATTTACCAGTCTGTGAAATTGTGGACAACACATAATTGCCACTAAGTAAATATTCATAGAAAAGCATGCATCCCAACCACAGAAATATTTTGGTGATTGAATGAAATTTGGTCATAGGGGATTTAACTCCTTGATATTAAGGTATATTGAAAATAGGTACGTCAACCAAATTTATAACTTTGTGCCACTTGTGTAGAAAGATTTAAGCAATACAGTATGTTATATAAACATTCAAATTAATATAATGATTTCTCTGTCTGTGGTAAAGTGGTAAGTTTCCAGCTTATATCCCATAACTATTCTAACATCGCTGTAGTTAGGTTATCTGGCTAATTATATTTGTGTTTCCATATCCTAAAATTAACTACTTGGTGACTCGTATTTGTGCTAGAGATTCCTAAACTTTGAATTTTGTGGAAAACTTTCTGAGAATCCAACAAAATTAGTTGTCAATCCCATTGATCCCATTCCTGTATTGGTTGATATAGGAGAAGAATGAAGAAAGAGATACGGTTCTCCTCAACGTTTTTCCTTTCATCTTGTCCAACATAACCACTAGGCACATCAGCAAAATGGATGTCGACATCAATAACATGGACATTAACTATCTATAGCTAAACCTATCTTAATTTTGCATATATATTTAGATTTTTGCCTTCTGATTTTTATAGGCCACAGTTTTATACATTGTTACTTTGATTTATATTCTCCATTTATCTCCTTGGATTAATAAGCCTATTATAGACTGGCTTTGATTTACTTGTCCTCTTATGTCTTCTCAACTCTGATTGGAGCCAACTGTAGAATCCACTGCATTAATCAAGCCTCAAATCTTCTCCCCAACTATGCCTATGACCGCCTACTCCAGACACTCATCCAATGGTGAAAATGGATCATAAGATATTTTGAGAGATCTCATTAATACTTTATCATTACTAACAATCTTATTAAATCCTGTGGAACTAGTTTTGATACTTTTATTTGTGATCTATTTTAATGTTCATATTTATTTTTCTATTGTGTTCCATAGCAATTTCTGATTCATTTTGCTTCACTACATCTCATCTGGTTGTGGCTAACTACTTGAAAAATTAATATTTTCAAGTAAATTGATAATGAATCTATATATCATTGGTTTAACGAATTGTACCGATCTTTAACGTCCATCTCCTATTTCTAAAACACTATACTAAGTGCTTTGAGAAAGACTAAGGTGAATAAATCATGTTACACTTCAAAAAATATATCCACCTTGGTATATATCCAAAAGCAATGAAATAAGGGTCTAGAATAAATATCTGAACTGTCATGTTTATTGCAGCATTATTAACAATAGCCAAGAATGGAAACAATATAAGTGTTTATCAGTAGATTAATAGAAAAGATGATGTAGTAAATATATACAATGGAATATTATTCAACCACAAGAAAAAAATCCTGCCCTTTGCAACATGAATGAAGCTTGAAGGCATTATGCTAAGCTAAATAGGTCAGACAGAGAAAGAAAAATACTGTATCCTCTCACTTATATGTGGAATCTAAAACAAAAAAAAAAAAGAAAGAAAGAAAGAAAGAAAGAAGAAAGAAAGAAAGAAAGAAAGAAAGAAAGAAAGAAAGAAGAAAGAAAGAAGAAAGAAGAAAGAAAAAGAAAGAAAGAAAGAAAGAAAGAAAGAAAGAAAGAAAGAAAGAAAAAAGAAAGAAAGAAAGAAAGAAAGAAGAAAGAAAGAAAGAAAGAAAGAAAGAAAGAAAGAAAGAAAGAAGAAAGAAAAAGAGGTTAAAAGGAACAGAGAGTAGAGGGATGGTTACCAGGAGTTGGGGAGTTGGGGACTTGGGAAGAAAACGGTCAAAGGGTGCAAAATTTCAGTTATAGAACAGTTAGGTTGTGGGGATTTAATGTCCGGCATAGTGATTACAGTGAATAGTACTATAATAAATACTTGAAAGTCGCTAGGAGGGTAGATCTCAAGTGTTCTCACCACATACAAAAAAAGAAATGGTAATTTCATGAACTGATGGAGGTGTTAGCTCATGCTATCATGGTAATTATTTTGCAATATATAAATGAGTCAAATCCACACCCTGTACACTTTCCATTTACACATTGTTATATGCCAATTATATCTCAATAAACCTGGGGGGGGATAATATATACAATGTAAAGGGATAGAAAATAGATGTAAATTACAATAATATAAAGAAGAGAGTACATTAAGATTCCCATCTTAATGGGAATCCCACGTAAAAAACTCACAAAAGGTAAAGAGGGCCTTCAAGTTGGAGGATTAACAAACCAATGAACAATTTTTAAAAACCCACTAATCTGATAAGATACGTGCATCCTTACATTTACCATAACCAAGATACGGAAGCAACTTAAATGTCCATTGATAGATAAGTGAATAAAGAATATGTGGGGTATGCACATACACACACACACAGGAATATTACTCATTCATAGAAAAAAAATGAAATCTTGCCATTGGCAATAACATGGATGGACCTAGAAGGTATCGTGGTAAGTGAAATAAGTTAGAGTAAGACAAATACTGTATGACTTCACTTACATGTGACAGTGAAATCATGCTAACTTGCTAGTTAGCCACTTGGATTATCCAAATGGGTCTAATATAATCACAATGTCCTTTATAAGATTCAGAAGATGAATTACGAGTCAGTGGAGATAGCAATAGGAAGCCAGGACTGAATGATACATTTTGAGAAAGAATCCACAAGCCAAAGAATCCGGGTAGCCATTGAAAACTGAAAAAAAAAGGCAAGGACATAGATTTCCTTTCAGTGCCTTCCAGAGGAGCCAGCCTTTCCAGCACCTTTCCTCTAACCTAATAAAGCTGATTTTAGACTTCTGACTCCTGGAACTGTAAGAGAATAAATTTGTGTCCTTTTAAAGTCACTATGTTTGTGGTGATTTTTTTTATAGTGGCATCAGTTAGTTCCCCCATCTTTCACTGTACTTTAAGCTCCATGAAAAGTGGAACAAGGTAATCCCTCTCTCTTTTCCATTAAAAAAAAAAAAAAAGACACTAGACACTATATCCAGAGTCTGGCAATGTGCCTACTACAAGGTATATACTCAGTACTCAATTCATGTTTTATTAATTAAATGATCAAATTTATTAAGAATAATGGGACACAGGTGAGAATCCAGAACATTGGATTCAAGAAGCCTAGGTACTATCTTAATTTTACCACTAGTGAGTTAGGTAATACACACACATTATTGAACAACACTGGGGTCAGTTCTTTTCTTATATACAGCTAGATATTGTTATGTCTTGCTGTTTCTTTTTCCAGGTGAATCATTGAAGAGTGTCTTCAAAAAACTAGCTTTGGGAAATATGTCTTATCACATTTTCTGTACTGGGGAATCACAATATATTTAAGCATTTTAAAGAATCAAAAGCTCATAGAATATTTTAAAGTACATATTTTTCATTACTTATCATAGTTATTGAGATATATTCAACTATATCTCAAGTAAGAAAAACTTATTTCCTTGTATCTTCGAGTAATAATATATTCCTAAGAAAATGTTGAACCTTACCAAAAATTACTCCCATATCTAAAATACTATGATCGTTTAATCAAAGCAGCTTCCTCCGTTTCAATTATTCTTTAGTTTAGATTTTCATTAGATTTATGGAAGAGGTAAGAAACACTTTTAAAGATTCTCTATATACACACATTCCATAGAATCCCAGAAGAATGAGTGAACAATGAAGTTCTTTCAAGTGGACCTCAGCTAAAAAAAAATGTTAGAACTGTGGTAACTGGAACTATACAAATACTAAGAAATAAATAATGGTTTTCAAATACCAATTATTTCAAATAGAAAAAATAAAAAAGTTAATTGCAATCTTGCAAATGTATGAAATTAATTAGTAAATTAAAAGTCTGGGGCACCTGGATATCTCAGTTGGTTAAGCATCTGCTTTCAGCTCAAGTCATGATCCCAGAGTCCCAGGATCCAGCTCCAGTCAGGGGGGGTCCCTGCTCAGTGGGGAGTATGCTTCTGCTCGTGCTCTCTCCCTCTCTCTCTCTCACTCACTCTCTCAAATAAATAAATAAATAAATAAATAAATAAATAAATTAAATATTTTAAAATATAAAATAAATAAATTCAAAGTCCTATATTTTTTAAAGAGTTTATTTATTTATTCATGAGAGACACACACAGAGAGAGAGAGGCAGAGACACAGGCAGAGAGAGAAGCAGGCTCCATGTGGGGAGCCCTATGTGGGACTCAATCCCAGATCCTGGGATCACTCCCTGAGCCAAAGACAGATACTCAACCACTGAGCCACCCAGGTGTCCCAAAGTCTTATAATTCTTAAAACTGAAAGTATTCCAACAGATTATAAAAGTTCTAAAGCAATTGGAATCTCTGCTAAACAGAATAATACACATGTGAAATTCATTATTCCAGATATGGTAAATCTGGAAATGTCAATGATATCCACATACAACTTGGATGACTAATCATAATATTTAAGGCAAATTAGACAGGGATGAATGTGACCCTAAACAATAAGGCTGCTCCAAGGAGGTTATTAATGGGACAGAAAAGATTCTCTGAAATTACCTTCAGAGGAAAGATATGGAGATGAATTGGCCACTGGCTATTTCTTATTCCTCTTTTCAACATTCAGATGAGGCTTCAGACATGGAACAGAATAGAATCCACACACAGCAATGCTGTTGTGTATGCATAATGTGATTTATAAAACTTTCTTCAAATAACAGTGAAAGGGCTCAGCATAAGGGTAATTACAAGCAGGATCATCTAAAGAATTTACAAAGACAGGAAGCCTACAACCGAGAATGAATGGGTCCATCAATAACACAAATAACACCACGTGAGACAATGATGTACAAATTACAAGGCAGAATGGACATATTTAACAGCACCTGGGAACTAATCCAGGAATATTTTATGTTTTCTCTGAAAGAACATTTAATGTGCATAGAAAATAGGGCAATTTTCATGACAAAGTCCTAAATAGAGGGAACATTCAAATGTCATCAAATTATGCTTCCTCTAAAGCTAAAATATAAAATGCCCTTCCAATTTTTTGACTAATAAAGTGTATGTGATCTTTTTCTTATTTTCTTTGATTGGTTCTTATAATAAAGGCACCCATCTAAACGTGCTATCATAAATTATAGTGATTGTATTATAGCGGAGGAATATTATATTCATTCAATTACAATATACAATTACTAAACTTGTTCAATATTAAAGCAAATGTCACAAATATTAAAGGTTAAAGAATTGCCTTTCATTTCATTTTGGGTTACCAATGTGCAGATCAAGTATAGAAACAATTTTGTGTCAAATTTAGAAAGAACCACTTCTGTTTCTTCTGTATATATCGTAAAATATTTACTTGTACTTCATACATCTTGATGAATGTTTATTAATTAGTAAGTATGGATACAAGTAGGTCACCTGTCCATTTTGTGAGACTTTTGTGAGCTATGCTTATATTTTCAAAAAATTCCTTCAATCTTTTGGGTAGGACTTGATAGCCAGTACAACTTCAAGCAGTCCAGGTGGCACACACAAAAATGAGGGAAAAATCATCACATAAAATGAACTAGTTACCCAATTCCTACCCAGCTATTAGGCCTATAACTTGTAGCCCCGTCTGAAAACTAGAGATGGAGACGTCTATATGCAGGATATGGGTAGGTGCCGGGTGGATTGTAAGACTTTATAACACGGCAATTACCTGAGGCCATGTCATAAACACTTCGTGCTTACGAGGGAAAGGTGAAGGGGGTAAGTACAGAGGGAAATAATAGAGCTATGAGAACTACACAGAGGAGAATAAAAATATAAAAAGTGGCAAATAACTGTTCCCACAATTGTGAACATATAAAAAGATTTTAGACCAGAGTGAATATATGTCAAACCTGTCTGCTTATTGACTTGTGTCACTTAGGAACTGGTGTTCCTGCTATAAAAAAGGGGGAATTTCTTTTCTCCAGAGAAACATAAAAAAATATTTTTAAATATTTATTTATTTATTCATGAGAGATGCATAGAGAGGCAGAGACACAGGCAGAGGGAGAAGCAGGCTCCCTGCAGGGAGCCCAATGAGGGACTCGATCCTGGACCCCAGGATCATGGACCCCAAGGCAGATGCTCAACCTCTGACCATCCAGGATCCCTAAAAAATAGTTTTTGCTATGAATTATTTCCTTAAATTCAAAATTATTTATCCTATACATTTACATTTCCTAAGTCTTCACTTTTCCTGCTGAAATTCCATTTCTCAGTTTACATCCGGATTTCCATCCCATTGATAATGCACATAGGCAGAGGCTACTTTATAATTAGGATTTTTTTAATTTAACTCTTTCCTCAATTTCCTATATCAAAAAAAAATTAATAAAGCCAAGGAATTATCAGAGGCACACACTTTCACTGCTCTTTTTCTGCCATATTCACTGAGTTACTACATTATCTCCAAATTATAGCTCAAGTTTACCTTCTCTGTATCTGAAGCATCATGGCTAAGGTTACAACCCTCTTGCTTCCCATCTAGATCACCGATCCAATGTTGAATGGGTATCCTTGCCTCTAGAGCTATAGTAATCCAATAAAACCTTTCAACATATTGACAGTATTTTTTGAAACTGCGGTATGACTATGTCATTCCTCTGCTCAATATCCTTCAATAACTTTCAACCACCTACCAAATAAAGTTTTTATAGAAGGAAGATGTTAAACCACAATATTTTTGTTCCAGAGAATTTCTAGAGCCTACCATATTTAAGGCTTCATTAGCCATAAAATAAAAGGTATTCCACGGTCTATGATAAGGGCAGGACTTGATTGATAATAGGGGGATCATTGTTTTTCTTTGAATATCAAGATAGCATTGGGGTGGTAAACTAAAAGCTCAGGCAAGAAAAATACCCTAAAAGCAATTTAGATGCTTCAGATATTTTTTGAATAGAGAGAAGGAAGATTTCTCAGAATTCCCAAAGTGGAATTTTTTATGTGTTAGTATGAGTCTCATAGTCTCAGACCATAGAGTTTCGTTGTTGATGATTATTTTGTTTTGTTTTGTTTCATTGCTGTTTTATTCTATAAGGCAGCTGGAAAAGTATAGCTCTTCAGACAGTATTCAGATAAAAGAGAAGAGATAAATGGGTACCATTTTTGTTTCTAAAAGATGGGACAAGGAGAGAAAAAGAAAAAAAAAAAAAAAAAAAAAAAAAAAAAAAAAGATCTGTCTCTATTCCCAGATCTAGCTAAGGGTTTGGCTGAAAATAAATTGGTTATAGGCTTAGGAGGCTGATTTCATTCCTCCACTCCTCCAGTGCTGAAAGACTACTCTTCTTAAAGAATCTTACAGGTGCCCTAACAATGAATCTTTTTTTTTTAAGATTTCATTTATTTATTCATGAATGATATAGAGAGAGACAGAGATACAGGCAGAGGAAGAAGCAGGCTTCCCTCAGAGAGCCCGATGTGGGACTCAATCCCAGATCTGGGATCACAACCTGAGCTGCAGCAGATGCCATCAACTACTGAGCTGCCAAGGTGTCCCCCAATAATTAATCTAATATGATGTCTGAGCATAAGAATGTTGATGCCAAGGAAAGTACTTATATAGATGGCCCTGAAATACTTCCCCTCTTTCTTCTTAGACAACACACAACAAATAGGTCAGTAAACCTATTTGCTCCTGTGGGGCAAAGATAATAGAGCTGAGAATGCTCAATGGGAGATCATTGGGAAAAGTCCACATTAGGAGGAGTGAGATGAGTAGATAGATACATGGACAAGAAAAGGCCACCACAACAGTGACACTCATGACAACTACAGTGAGTCACAAGAAGGGAATCATTAGGCATTGGTCATGATGAGCAAGCAAACTTTTGTGATGAAAACCCAACACTGCTTCTACGACCATAGGGAGGTCCTGAGGCCAGTGTGAGATGGTGTAGCACATCCCAGTGATATGAAAAAAAAAAAAAAAACACAAGATACTGATGCCATTTTGGAAAGGTAGATCACAAGGGAAGGACACCTGAAATGTAAGAAATCATGAAGCATCAAGTAATTTACAACCAACTAAGAAATATTTCATTGGCAAGATCAAATATACTCACTGTCACTGAGAAAATATATCTATTATAGGAAATAGCACATTTATAGTACTTCTGACATTCAATATAAGTATTTTGACCCTTTTCCAAGATCAAACTGGAATACATTATTTCAGTTATTTCAGTCACTAAAAAATATCTTGATAGTGGTTTAGTGGTGCTAGGGGTATAACAGCAATTAAAACAGCACTGATCATCCATCAGAGAGTATAAAAAAATAACCAGTTAAATAAAATAAGGTATAAAAATTGTATGTGAGAACCCAAAACAGAGTCAAGAAATGTACACAGGAAGGCTAATAACTTGTCATTTTTCTGCATGCATCCAACACACTAGCCATAGTGAATTTCTTAACATGTCCTAGATTCACCAAGTTCTCAAACTTTCATGCACTAGCTCCATATACAGATCTGTATTCATTTCTTATTACTGCTATCACAAATCAACATAAATTTTATAGCTTAAAACAACATAAATTTATTATACTATAATTCTTGATGTCAGAAATCCTGGAATCAAGGTGTCAGTGCAACTGAGTTCCTCCCAAAAGCTCTAGAAGACAATCTGCATCCTTGACTTTCCTAACCTCTGGAGACCAACTATGTGTTTTGGTTTATGGGGCTTCCACCTGCTGTTCTAATTTCTGCTTCTGTCTTCACATCTCTTTTTTTCTGACTTGATCTCATGCTTTCTTCTTATATGAATCCTATGACTACATTGGGCCTTCAATTGTATTCCAGGATACTGGTGGTCCCATCTCATGATCCTTACCTTAATCACATCTGCAAAGTTCCTTCTGGCATGTAATATAAATGTATTACCATGTTTCAGAGATGGTCATTTTTGAGGGGATGAGGGATAGCTATGCAGCCTAGCATAGCCTGTAGAAATTTCCACCTGGATATTTTTAGAATTATTTTTTAACTACAAAAGGAAAATGAAGTGGGTAGGTAGGGAATGAGAAAAGGAAAGATAATTAGAAAAGGAAAGAAAAAAAGAAGGAAGGAAAGAAGGAAGCAAGTCAAGCTCAGATTATTATAGTATACCTAAATAATATTCACCAATATTTACTAAGCCTACAGAATACTATGGTTTTTGTTGCAATTGTAAGTAGGATCAATTCCTTAATTTCTCATTCTTCTGTCTCATTGTCAGTGGATAGAAATGCAACTGATTTCTGTGCACTGCTTTGCTGAATTCCTGTATGAGTTCTGGCAATTTTGGGGTGGAGTCAATTACACCAAAACCCATAAGATACCTAGGAATAAACCTAACTAAAGAGGCAAAGAATCTGTGCTCAGAAAACTATAGAACACTCATGAAAGAAATCGAGGAAGACACAAAGAAATGGAAAAAATTTTCATGCTCATGGATTGGAAGAACAAATATTGTTAAAATGTCTAGGCTATGTAGAACAATCTACATATTCAATGAAATCCCTACCAAAATACCAACAACTTTTTTCTCAGAGCTGGAACAAAGAATCCTACAATTTGTACGAAGCCAGAAAAGACCTCCAGATAGCCAAAGGAATGTTGAAAAAGAAAACCAAAACTTGTGGTATCACAATTCCAGATTTCAAGCTCTGTTACAAAGCTGTAATCATCAGGACAGGATGATACTGGTATGAAACCAGACACAGAGATCAATGGAACAGGGTAGAGAACCCAGAAATGGATCCTCAACTCTATGGTCAATTAATCTTTGATGAAGCCAGAAAGAATATGCAATGGAAAAAGGACAGTCTCTTCAACAAATGGTGTTGGGAAAATTGGACAACCACATGCAGAGGAATAGAACTGGATTATTTCCAGTTTCACAAAAATAGACTAAAAATGGATGAAAAATCTAAATGTGAGACAGGAATCCATCAAAATCCTGGAGGAGAACACAGGAAGCAACCTCTATGACCTCTGCCACAGCACTTTCTTGCTAGACATGTTTCCAAGACAAAGGAGATAAAAGCAAAAATGAACTACTGGGATTTCACCAAGATATAAAGCTTTTGCACAGGAAAGGAAACCATCAACAAAACCAAAAGACGATCAACGGAATGGGAGAAGATATTTGCAAATGTCTTATCAGATAAAGGGCAAGTCTCCGAAATCTATAAGGAACTTATCAAACTCAACACCCAAAGAACAAATAATCCAATCAAGATATGGACAGCACATTAGCAGATATTTCTTCAAAGAACACATACAAATGGCCAACAGACACATGAAAAATACTTAACATCACTCAGCATCAGGGAAACACAAATCAAAACCATAGTGAGATGACACCACACACCATTCAGAATGCCTAATATGGACCAAGCCAGGAAATGACAGTGGTTGGCCAGGATGTGGAGAAAGGGGAACCCTCTTACACTGTTGGTGGGAATGCAAGCCACTCTGGAAAACAGCATGGAGGTGCCTCAAAAAGTTGAAAATAGAGCTACCCTGTGACCTAGCAATTGCACTACTGGGTATTTCCCCAAAAGATACAGATGTAGTGATCTGAAGGGGCACCTGCACCCCAATGTTTATAGCAACAATGGCCCCAATAACCAAACTACAGAATAAGTCCAGATGTCCATTGACCAATGAATGGGAAAAGAATACAATACACACAATGGAATACTACTCAGCCATTAAAAAATATGAAATCTTATTCTTTGCAACAATGTGGATGGACCTAGAGGGTATTATGCTAAGCAAAATAAGTCAATCAGAGAAATACAATTATCATATGATCTCATTATATGTAGAATTTAAGAAACAAAGCAGAGGATCATAGGGGAAGAAAGGAAAATAAAACAAGATGAAATAAGAGAGGGAAACAAATCATAAGAGACTCTTAATCATAAGAAACAAACCGAGGGTCACTGGAGGGGATGGAGGTGAGGGGACGGGGTAACTGGGTGATGGACATTAAGGATGGCCTGTGATGTGATGAGCACTGGGTGTTATAGGAGACTGATGAATCACTGACATCTTCCTCTGAAACTAATAATACTCTCTATGTTAATTCATTGAATAAAAAATAAAAATAATAAAAATAAATAAATAAATAAAAATAGATTAGAGATAAATAGAATCACCCTAAACAAAAAAAATCCCTGGAAACGGAAACTGAATAACTTGGGCAGAACATAAACACATTTTAAATTTTGACAGGTACTGCCATTGCCCCCATAGAGGATTAATATATACATGATATTTAAAAAATTACATTAAAAACCAAAAAATAAATAAATAAAATTAAAATAAGTCTTCAGAACACCAAAAATTGTATTTATTTTGAAAGGGAAATTTCCAGCGGTTGCTCCAAAATATACTCATCAACACGTCCAAGGAATGATCCAGAGTGGTCCTGTGTCATCTTTAAGAACACAGCCAAAAGATACTTTTACTTTTTTCCGGCACAGAAGCTAATACCAACACCAGCTGGATATAAGAAAATGAGAAATGTAGGATGTTCCATAGAATATTCTTAGCTCTGCAATATTATCCCTCCATTTGTCCTACTGAGTCAGAATTACTGACCCTCAGGGCATGGTGCTAGATCTATTATTTTAACATTTTGCATAGCTTGGTCTAATAAGTAAAACCCGTCAGGCTAACATAAAAGACGTTCCTCGTTAAACTCAGATATAAGATCTACTTATAGGATATTATCCAAAGCACGAGTCTTGTTAAATAAAAAGTCATTTATATCTATTTATATATATAGTCATTTATATATTTATATTTCACCTACAAAATGTACAGATAGTCCCTAGCACTAACCAGGAAAGTACCTATTCCTTACTGCATACAATATTTGTTCAATACATCTTTCTTTTTAAAAATTCATGCTGTCTAGGTACTCAATCACTCGTTATATGTATACAATTTTCTCCTAAAATACAATTTTTATTGAAGAAGTCATTTACTGTTGAGATTATATATGCCTCTGATATATCTTTCTTTGAGTGCCTCATAAAAAAAGTAACTCTTCATTTCTTTCCTTATTGAAGGAGAATCCAGCAAATACCTTCAGCTGATTCATCTTAGAAATACCTGTACTCTCACGGGAATATAGCAAATCACCCACACAGGCTAATTTGTCCTAATGTCTCTTCCCTTCAAAGTTGCAGCAATACTTCCAATTACTTTTACAGCAGTATTTGCTGAGAAAGAATTGCACTGGACTTTATTGCCGTATAGTTTTCTAGATACTTCTGCTTTTCACCACGAGAGGAAGATCGAGTGCATCTCCAGTGATAGGTGATGTTTAGTACTTTGCTATTCTATATTAAAGGTGAAGTCTAAATCTTTTCATTACGTTGCCTGTAAGATCACCAGTAAACCTCGTCGGGGGAGGTGTACGAAGGCTTTCAGGGTCACTGTTCAACTCCTTCCAAAGCATTGTCAAGGCTTTTGCATATTTTGTGAATTTTTTAATGTACAATTAACCACATGAGTGTCATCTTTTTCAGGCCCCTACTCCAACCATCAGTGGCTTCTCACTCAGATTTAATTTAAATCCCATCAAATCAGAAGACACAAGGCTCACAACAGTCTGAGTCTCCACTCCCAGGTCACTGAACTAACCTCCCCCTACCTCCTCAGTGCCATTTTGCCATCTTGCTTTCCAGACATCTGTCCCTTGCTCTTACCTCTGAGCATTTGCACTCCCCTCTCCCTGAACATTACTCCTCCCCACCAGGTGTGAGAGTGCTCACTCTCTTACCTCCCTCCAAGCTCACTCTCTTTGACTACTCTCTTGAGTATTGCATCCCTCCTCCCCACATTCTCTTTTCCCCTCCAGCGCTCATTATCTCCTAAGGTGTTGTGAACTCATCACGTGTTTTGTCCATCAACTTCTACCCGAAAGTAAGGGGTTTGAAAATAGCTATTGCTTTTCTTATGCTTTCTGTTTGTATTTGACGTGGGGATCCTCAAAGTGTCAGTCCAATAGTACTTAGCCTCTAGGTAGTGGATCAGTGTTTGTTGAACTAATTTCTACTGCTGTACTTAAGAGAGGTGTTGGCCATCTCTTGTCTGGATTATCACAATTACCTTCTAGTTGGTTGTAGTACCTCCATTTTGTATTCCTTTCTGACATGCTCAGTAAAATGAAGGCTTCTGTAAAATGTTGGCACAAGACCTTTTGACAAATGGGAGAAGCAGAGACTGCAAGAAACAGGATATACTTGCAGAGAAAAAGCTTCTTAGGAAAATGATACCACCACAAGGGCATTCCATAAGGCATAGCACTGCCCACATTGAGGTTAAATCTGTGCATCAGGTACATCAATATTAAGACAAATAAAGTACACCACAGGCACACGTATTATTTCCAAACTTATTTTGTTTATGCACTTACGAAGGAAACTGGTAAAGTGGGAGAGAAATTTCAGCCACAAAACCATCCCCACTGGATGAGCACTGGGTGTTATACTACATGTTGGCAAATCGAACTTCAATAAAAAATATGCATATAATTTTTTAATGTGAAAAATAAAACATCCCCACTACTGGAAAAGCCATTAAAATAAGAAAAGCTTTTTTTTAAAAATAAGTTGGGAATATTATCTCTATGAAAGCAAAATATTACCTTTATGTTGAATGAATGCCATCTCTTAACTATCTCTAATTCGTCAGCAAGGCAGGGCCAAACCACTGACCAAGAAAAATTTTAAGCTGTCAATAAAAAAGGAAAAACAAACCAAAATGCTGAACTAGAATGAAGTGCCTTTTTAAAATCATAAACCACTAAGTGATTGGCATTAAGGCTGAGATTACTCTGAGGTCATATAAATGTTTCTCGGTCGATTTGGTTGTTTTCAGGCAGAAGGAAGTTTTCAAAAAGGTTGAAAACTTCTGTCCAAGAAGTATGTATCCTAAAATGTGTTTAGCTACATTGAGGCCAAGATTACTTAAAAATATCAAATGCTGGTGATAAAGAATTCAATATCATGTTAGAACTGAAATGCTTCTCTTTGGGAAGATCATGATACGTGTCAATTACGTAAAACACAAGCAATTATTTCCTAGATAATAAACCGAGAACTGCTAGTTCAAAGATAAAAATACCAAACATGGAACATTAAATTCTGTTATGTTGTATATGATGATAGCTTAGGAAACAAATAAAGGTTTATATAATTTGATTGCCCAGTAAATATATTTATATGGGTATATACACATCTATACGTATGTGTATTTATATCTATATCTAGCTATCTAGCGATCATCTATCTATCTTTGATGTGACACTTTTGAATAGTTTCAATACTGTCTGTTGCCTTTGTGGCCTCTCAGGGCCTTAAACACAGAGACTGCTTCATTTACTCCTTTTTCTCACATCATGCATATGATAGGAACTGTGCAAGGTTTTATTACCCTGAATGCATTATTTAATAACATTTTGTCAATATTCTATATGGTATATATCATTGTATTTTAGAAATTAGATGCACAGTCTTTAGAAAAGTTTACTTTTTTAACATATCATTTTATCACACTTATATAAATTTTTCCCATAAAGCATTAATTAGGAAGTGTGCATAATTCTTTTTTTTTAATTTTTTAAAAATATTTTGTTTATTTATTCATGAGAGACACAGAGAGAGAAGGGGGCAGAGACACAGGCAGAGGGAAAAGCAGGCTCCATGCAGGGAGCCTGACATGGGACGCGATCCCGGTTCTCCAGGATCAGGCCCTGGGCTGAAGGTGGCGCTGAACCACTGCCCTCATGATTCTTTTTTAATTGACCTGGGTTAAATATGTGTTTGGGTCACAAATTTTAGCCATACACCCTTCAACTAATAAACACATTGCTTATACATTTTCCCATGGAACAAGGTACATGTGCTAATTTATCTACCATCTGCCAGATGCTAAATTGCACACGAGATGCTATCAATAATATTCTTATTTCAAAGTTAATTAGAGTTAGTAGATACGTAAGATCTATAAAGTAAATGCTCACAGGAATTAGCAGACATGCTAAGGAAGCTGCCAAAGTTCATAATGCAAGGCATTTACACACAACATGAGCTTTAAAAGTAAAAAGAAAATTGCATGTGTGTACGTGTAATCCTCTATGGTGATCGTACACACCTTTATTCTGTGAACATTTGATTATTTAACAGCCTCTAGACCATGTCTAATCATGGTGGCTAACATATCCCACAGGTCTTCACACCTTCACTTAAAAGAGTTCTCCGTTAGGGCTAACTGAATGCCTTATGTTTCCTCCCCCAAAAGCCTCAAGGGTTTACAAAGGTGACAAAAATGTGTTTCAAGTAATGTAAATGTAATGCAAAGAGTGTTTGAGAGTGTATCTGCAAGAAAGACAAAACCAGTTCTCAGGTGATAAAACACATTGCAGCTTAAACAACATGAGACTTCAGGGTTTTACTTTGTCCTTCTGTCTTCAATGTCTTTTCCTCTACCTATAATCCTTTATTGCTCAAAAAATGATAGCAACAGATCCTATGAGAAAGTGACTAGAAAGGACATAGGGCAACTTTCTTTCTCTACGTCTGCTCACTTTTCTTCTAATCAGAACTGTTCTCAGGACGCCTCAGTGGCTCAGTGGTTGAGTGTCTGCCTTTGATTCAGGATGTTGATCCTGAGGTCCTGGGATCAAGTCCCTCATTGGGCTCCCTGCATGGAGCCTGCTTCTCCCTCTGCCTGTGTGTCTGCCTCTCTCTCTCTCTCTCTCTCTCTCTGTGTGTGTGTATTTCATTAATAAATAAATAAAATCCTTTAAAAAAAAAGAATTGTTCTCATGTTTCATCCTCTTACCATCTATTATTTCTTTAAGCCCCCTCCTCAGTCCAAAGCTGGCGTATTTCTCTTCGGCCAATGAAGACAGACTGCCTGAAGATAGCCTGACTGTCTTGTGATTAGGAACCCCAGAGAGAGTTGAAAGACTTTTGTTGGATCCTGTAGGTCCTGGGATAACCACAGAAACTCCTCAGCCTTGTGGGTTTAGACTTAAATGATGAAAACAAGGTCAGACAACATAATACAGGTCATTTTCTTTTTTCAGATTTTCGTGACATTGTATTTAAATTAAAACTGTTAAACCCCAAAAAGAAGGATTCTGATTTTCCATTCTTATCAAATTTTTACTTAAACCAACAAATCCTAGCTGTGCCCGTTTTATAAGAGCCACATCAACATTCCAGAAAAGTATGTTCTGTGCTCTAACTAGCTGGACATTTTACTATGTTATTTAAGAATTTGACGCTGCTCTAGGTACGTGTGAAACCATTAGCTTCTTTTGACTTATACTCTCTGGGTCATGGGGATTCCCATGTCCCCAAAACATGCTTTACCTAGAACACTCATGCTCAACTAGAATTTCCTTTTTTTTTTTTTTTTTTTAGGATTTTATTTATTTGGTCATGAGACACACACACACAGAGAGAGAGAGAGAGAGAGAGAGGAAGAGACACAGGCAGAGGGAGAAGCAGGCTCCATGCAGGAAGCCCAACATGGGACTAAAGCCCAGGACCCTGGGATCACTCTCTGAGCTAAAGGCAGATGCTAGATAGCAGAGCCACCCAGGTGTCCCTCGAGTATAATTTCTTATTCAGAATTTTACTCAACTCAAACATGATTTTTTTTCATGTCTATGTAGTTTCCCTTGGGATTGACATCCCACTAGAATCATGCACATGAGAAAATGCTCTGCATCACTTGCCATCAGGGAAATACAAATCCAAACCACAATGAGATCCCACCTCACACCAGTGAGAATGGAGAAAATTAACAAGGCAGGAAACCACAAATGTTGGAGAGGATGCGGAGAAAAGGGAACCCTCTTACACTGTTGGTGGGAATGTGAACTGGCGCAGCCACTCTGGAAAACTATGTGGAGGTTCCTCAAAGAGTTAAAAATAGACCTGCCCTACGACCCAGCAATTGCACTGCTGGGGATTTACCCCAAAGATACAGATGCAGTGAAACACCGGGACACCTGCACCCCAATGTTTCTAGCAGCAATGGCCACAATAGCCAAACTGTGGAAGGAGCCTCGGTGTCCATCGAAAGATGATGGATAAAGAAGATGTGGTTTATGTATACAATGGAATATTCCTCAGCCATTAGAAATGACAAATACCCACCATTAGCTTCAATGTGGATGGAACAGGAAGGATTATGCTGAGTGAAGTAAGTCAATCAGAGAAGGACAAACATTATATGTTCCCATTCATTTGGGGAATATAAATAATAGTGAAAGGGAATATAAGGGAAGGGAGAAGAAGTGTGTGGGAAATATCAGAAAGGGAGACAGAACATGAAAGACTCCTAACTCTATGAAACGAACTAGGGATGGTGGAAGGGGAGGAGGGCAGGGGGTGGGGGTGAATGGGTGATGAGCACTGAGGGGGCCACTTGACGGGATGAGCACTGGGTGTTATTCTGTAAGTTGGCAAGTTGAACACCAATAAAAAATAAATTTATTATAAAAAAATAAAATAAAATAAAAGTCATCTAGCCCAATGAAAAAAATAAAATAAAATAAAACACAACAGTACCCCGAAAGCCCAGATGTCAGATTTAATTGAGGAGGTATTGTAGGCAAGACTCTCTGGTGCTGTCCATTTAATAGGAAATTTGGCTCCAGCATGAGCAGTATACGTGTCTCCGTCATCAATCAACTTAAGCCAAAGTCAGCCACTTTTACCACGTGGTTTTCTCCCACTAGGCAGTTACGGGCTGCAAGATCTCTATGGATGAAATTCTTCTCTAGATATTCCATTGCAGAAGAGATCTGTGTGGCCATGTACAGCAGGACAACTGCAGTCACTTCCTCTGGGCTGCATTCGTGGAGATAATCGAGCAAGTTGCCGTCCGGCATGTACTCAGTCACACTTCATATTTTTTCAGCATGATGGGTATCATCTTGCCTCAAAGACTTTTCCTGAATTGCTCTTCTCTAATAACTTGTGTAGTAACTGACCACCACCCTTCTCCAGAACCTTGGTACATATGAGCTCCAATGCAATACTGTAAGATGGTCAGATGTCCCATCCGACAGGTTCCACATGTGGCCTACATGTAGGAATTATAACAACTCTCCTTCCCTAGAGTGCTGGTGAGGTCCCTAAGGAGTGGCTACCCTTGGCAAATATCAATTTACTCTGAATAGGCCCTGTGTTAGTCAGCTTGGGCTGTTCCAACAGAAAACCACTGACTAGGAGGCTTGTAAACAACAGAAATTTATTTCTCATAGTTATGGATTCCGGATGTCTGAGATTAGGGTGCCAGTATGGCCAGATTTTTAGTAAAAGCTTTCTTCTGGGTTGTAGACTCCTGATCTCCACTTGTGTCCTCAATAAGGTGGAAAGAAAGTGAGAGGGTACTCTGGCATTCCTTCATTCTGGGAATTAATCCCACTCATGAGGACTCTACCCTCAAGACCTAATGACCTCCCAAAGGCCTCATTTCCTCATACCATCACATCAGAGGGGAGGATTTCAACATATGAATTTTTAGAGAGACTCAAATCTTCAGTCTATCAGATTCCCTCCTTTTAGAGGCCCGGGATATTCAGGAGGAAGCAGGAAGTGAAGAAAGTAATCCCATAAGGCATGTGTTTATCACATTACAAAGATATAGGAGAAAAGAGTAGAAATATTTGAGAAAAGAAGTGTGCACGAGGGGATCCTGTGAATACTTAGATCACAAGAGCAGTGAGGAGTTTTTAATACCCTATG
Source organism: Canis lupus dingo (assembly GCF_003254725.2). Taxonomy (NCBI): domain Eukaryota; kingdom Metazoa; phylum Chordata; class Mammalia; order Carnivora; family Canidae; genus Canis; species Canis lupus. Next base: position 83,700,077 of record NC_064246.1, on the reverse strand, counting down.
TGAGGTCATAAAGAATTCCTGGAGAAGTAAAATCTGTAATAAGATAAGATTCCAGAGAGTCACAAGTATGTTTCTAGGTAGAGAAGAAACTTAACGAGCTTAGCATTGTGGGGCATAATTATCAGACTTTAGGCTTTCCAAAAATGTCTAGTGTAACCTTGGTAACCATTTGAACTGTCTTTGGTGCTGAACTACACAGTTTGGGGAAGACGGTATTTTGTTCTCCCCCTGAAACAATGGGACTTTCATTTATTTGGAAGGTCTCCCTCTTCCCAGGATACAGTAGTTCTCAATATTCTTGGTAAGTAAGAATCACCTGTAGAACATGTAAAAAAAAAAAAAAATTCATGAACAAGCCCAAACACAGAACTACTGAATCCACATCCCCGTTGTTCCATCAAGATAGCATCACCTGTCTTTGCACATAGAAATCTAGTGTTTGGAAGTGTGAAGTTGTTTGTTTAGGGAGGGGGAGAGAGAGAGAGAGAGAGGGGGGGGGAGAGGCAGAGAAGGAGAGAGAGGGACAGAGAGAGAGAGAGAGCAGATATTAAGTAGGTTCCCTGCCCAGCACAGAGCACAACATGGGGCTTGATCTCACAACCCTGAGATCATGACCTGAGCAGAAACCAAGAGTTGGATGCTTCACTGACTGAGGCACCAGGTGCCTCAACGTATGAAGTTTTTAACTTGTGAAAGGATTTCAATCTAAAATGGAGCCAGAGAAAAAGAAATGGAGACGTTCACACATACAACCCTCAAAAGAATAGAACTTAAGAACTGAGAAACTGATTTCCTGTAAATGCCTCATTCACAGAAGACAGAGTCTTACCTCCTGACCCATGAACATTAAGAATTTCTCCCCCTCCTCAAGCCAGTGAATTTCCTGCTTGGACTCCAGCTGGACTTCCCCAACTTTGTGGTATTTGCCCACAAATACAGCTTGCCTCAAACCCTCAACGGCTTTGCCTGTGGCTTGCTAGAGCATACTTGTCCTGAATTGCAATTCTGCTATTCCCAAACATACTCAATTTCTGGCAATACTAGATTGCTTCAGTTTACTTCCTTATTTAAGTTAACAAACTCTTTATTTCACATAATAGACTTACTTTAATTGCACATTTTCCTAAATACTTACTAAATGAGTTTCTTACAAAGAAAATGCAATGTTTTATATAAATTATTTAAGTAATGACATTTGGATATGGTCTCTTTATATTTTCTCCTTAAAATTTTTCCTTAAAGTAGTAGGCATACTGGACCAGGAGATTACCTTTAATTGGGTAATGTTTCCTAACATCTGAGCTCATTCTCATAGATCCTAATATTGTTCTCCATAGAGTCACAAAGTGGAGTAGGAAGGTAATGTCCTGGGAGTTAGGGAAACTGGCTCTGCGGGTAATTCATCTGGCTGGGTCTCAATTTCCTTAACTTCCCATCTGTAAAATGAGATTATTTTCTCAGTTTTGTTTGTATAGTGTCCCCGTGTCTATCATGAGGCTTCAACCAATATGGTGAAAGTAACCTGACACAATGAAAACACATCTCTAACGTAAATTGGCAGATATGCTGACATTTAGATGTCATCTCAAACATAAAATATATCAAACTAAAATCATTGCCTTTCTGCCCAAACTGCTCTTCATTATGATTTCGTCTGTTCTGTCAAAGGTCTTTCCCTTCAGTCATTCTCATTCTAAATTTTGGAGTCAGCCCTGACTCTAAATTCCCATCACATTCCATATGCAGGTGCGTGGCCCTATGCAGTTTTAGTCACCAGTATTGCTCAACTATTTTATTTTATTTTATTTATTTATTTTATTTTATTTTATTTTATTTATTTTATTTTATTTTATTTTATTTTAATTTTTTTATTTTAATTTATTTTATTATTTATTTTATTTTATTTTTTGCTTCTTATTTTCTTTACCTATTCTGCTATAATCACTTTTAATGACTAATATATGGTGACACAAAATAAAATTTCCAATTAAACATTTTTTAAAAAATTTCAGGGTGTCTGGGTGGCCTAGTTGGTTAAGCATGTGCCTTCAGCTCAAGTTGTGATCCCAGGGTCCTGGAATCAAGATGTTGGGCTCCCTGCTGAGTAGAGAGCCTGCTTCTCCCTCTCCCTCTGCCCCCTCCCTAACCCTGCTAGTGCTCTCTCTCTGTCTAAAATAAATAAATAAAATCTTAAAAAAAAAAAAAATAAAGTTTCATTTTCTAGGCAATCTTGATGAAATACCCAAACCCTTGAGCCTAGTATTTCAACATTGTCACAAGCAAATGTCTTTGAGGTTGCTTCATTAAATGGTTATGATGGTTATTAGCAATTATTTTTTAGTTAAAGTCAGACACTATCCAATCACCTTGATTCTATACAATGATTGAATTTATTTGTCACACTATTATCACCAAATGAGATAAACTTAGGAATGAGGAAGCTGAAGTTTACCCCCTTAATGTCATACCATTTTGATCAGAGTGAGGATTTGAACCAACTACCTGAGTCCAGGCTGTACTGGTAACATTGCCACTCCTATAGGTTTTGTTTCGTTTTGTTTTGGGGTTGTTTTGGTGTTGTTTGTTTGCTTTTCTCTGAATGCTTATTTGTCTCGGTGCATCCTACATTTAACATACACTCCTTGCTCATTATTCTCTATTTGGGCCTATATATCTGGAAATGAGCCCAAGTTCAGGAATGTTATGCAAATCCAGTCGTGTCAGGTTTGCCTCTGGTGGTGTTCTCTTTTCTTCTGTACATTCTATTTAGTGTCTCTAGTAGTCCCTTGGTATCATGCCAATGATACATTTTATTGGAATGCACCGTTTCCTGTGTTTCTTATTATCACATAGGAATAGAGCACATGTCCTATCACCAAAATGTCCAGTGCAGAGAGTCTTAGACATAGGGCTTTTCAGTAAAAATGTATGGATTCATGAAATCACATGTACTAAAACAAGTTACAAAATCTACACAAAATGTGTTTGACAACTATACTCGGTCTGTGTTGTAAACAGAAAATAAATAGCTAGATAAAGTAAATAAAAGCCGTAATACACATTTGAGAATTCAGCACTGTTCTCTACCTGAATTTACAAAGAACATTATTTTCTAATATTGGATTGATTTAGGAACCATAAACGTCAGCCTGTTATTTTGTGGAGCAACAAATAATCCGCATTACAGACAGTAACTTTCAAGATGAATTTACGCTGATTATTTTCTTTCTTGATGTGCTATTAATATTGGGTTTTTCTGAGAAAGCCAACATGTTACTCTTGAGAACAGTCAATGGAAAATAATAGAAAAAGTACCTTATTTAGTATTGCTAGAGTTTCCTAACAAATTTATGTCAATAAAAAATATGCTTGATCAAAATAACAACAGGGAGTAATTTAAAATGGCTTTGCTTATATAGCATAGAATAATAGTCAAACTTTATGAACTGTTAAGGGAGTCTTGAATTTTTGACCTATTAACTTTAAATATGAGAAATCCAATAACAGAGTGGTTAAGTAATATGCTGGAATTTACCAACAGAAACCAATATAAGCAGAACAATTCTAGTTTAGAAATGATACCCTCTATTCTGTTATTATGACTTACTGTTTTTCCCAATTCTAAATCAAATTTGAAATTATTTAAAATCTCTTTATGTAAGTTAACATTTTTTTTCTTTTATTTACACTTAGTCATAACATGGAATAGTTTGAAAATATTATCACATACTTTATGTTTTTTCTGCATTCTATTGAAAACATGAAATAATTAGACCTATTTTTAAGATTTTCTATTTATTCATTATTCATTTAGAGATTTGACTCCTTGCTTATTTAAAACATTACCATTTATATGCATCCTCCTCTTCAAATGTGAAAAAAAAAAAACCATTGATCTATTTGTCCAATCTACCCTCCATATCATGGCCCTCACCATCACCCTCTGTGTCAATTCCAAAGGGTGCTGTAAAATGAACTACAGGATTAATAATGATTCTTAAAGTTTTATTTCAAATCTCTAAGTTCACATTTTTAAGTAAATATATGGCAATTTGATTCTTTTTGTAAATTTTTACTTTGTTTGAAAAGTAGACTTCATACCTCTTTTGTTTTGAATATAAGAAACCCCAGAGTTCAAGAATTTGCAGGTGAAATTTGTCAGTGAAACAATAAGAGTAAAAACGTGGCTGTGAAGGCAGACATCACGAGACCAGGCTGCTGGAGAGTTGTTTTCCAATGACTCTAGAGGGCTGCAGATAAGAGGAGTAAGAGCCAGTGTACCGGGTGCTGAATCAAAGGAATCTGGAGAATACTTGAAATTCAATGTCCTAGTCAGCAGAATTGGGTTGGTGAGAGGAGCTGCTTACAACTTCTTTGAAAGAACACTTACTATAAAATGATTTTTGCCAAGGCATGTACTGAGATGTCTTCCTTATAGAATTAAATCTTAGGTGATTTAGATAGGTCTTTAAGTATTTCCATCATTCTCAAAATCAGTTCTCCCCCATGATGTGCTGAATCACACAGAATTGCTGATAATTGACAATTTTTGACCCAAAAGAGCAATTTTATGTGGTTCAATCTGTAGACATAAACTAGTTCATAGTTCCATGTCTATTATCATATAAAAATCCATCTTCATGATCTGTTTAGTTCCCTAGTTCTCATTAACAGGTAATCATATTCCTGTGGCAAATAACTGGTAGGTCAATTTGAAGATACAACTGAAAAATGATAGGACTAATTTTTAGAAGAAACAGAAAAGGCAAGCTTGTTAACATATCGTAGTAATAAGTGAACCAGTAAACTCAGTTAAATCAGATCAAGGTTATGCTGACATATGGATTAACTGAGACCATCAAAGTGCTTCTACGTCAACGTTGTGTGTACGTGTGCGTGTTTAATTAGTACATCAACAATTGCTGTCAGTGATGCTTTGGAATCTGTGTTCAACATTCATATTCAATTGCCTTCCATAATCATTCTATTTCCACTGTTTAGGTTTCTGATACTCATTCTGCAAATTTCCTGTCCTCTTTCCCCTTAAATAATTTCTAGGCCTTTCATATTTCTTTCCTCCCACTCCCAGTGGAATTTCTTTCATTAAAAATACTCGATTGACATTGCTAGTGAGATACACTTCTAATTTTTCCTCCCTATGCCCAGCAGTCTGAGACTATTCAAATTGTGATAGCACCAGTTGCACCAAAAGAGATACATTTGGGCCTAATTAACTTTTGTTCATTAAAAATGACCTTGTTGCAGTGAAAGGGGCATTAGACAGCCCCAGCCTTCCGAGAGATACATTTAGAAACAGCAAAAAAGGAAAGGATCTTTTGGACACTTCTGAGTCTTCCAGCCATGGAGTGTAGATAACATTAGATTCTGGTGGTGTTGTTAACATGATCATCATTAATAAGATGATCCATTTGTTTAACAGTGTAAATTGCTGCTTTTCCCCAGGGAGCACTTACTAGGGAGATTCACTATCCTGAGATATTAATGTCTGTATTCCTGGTAACTAAGTGTATTAATAGGATATGTGGAAAACAAAAAGTTCCATGATAATACCATATACTGAATTAGGCAATATTAAATTACAGTACATTCTTTAGAAAGAGGGGAATTTTGAAAATATAAGTTAATTGTGAATACTTGTATTTAATTCTCTTTGTTTTCTTATTTTTTCATAGGTCAAATATACGTCATTTTCAGTTTTTTTGCTTTACTTTTATTGTGACTCTATGAAGAGAAGCGGGACCACAGCAGGATTTGGTAAAATCTACTTAAAAATTACTTTAATTCACCACTAGTTATAGCTCTCTTAATCTGAAAGAGGTTAGCTTATGAAGACAATATGTATTCTTACAGACTCCCTTTCCATATTTACTTAGATTTATTTTTTACAGTCGTGTGTGTGTATATACATATATATCATACATATATACACACATATATAATATTCAAAATCATACAATTTTGAGGGTTATTTCATATTTGTAAGCAACCCCCCTCACCTTTTTTGCTTTCTGCTTTTTACTTTTTTCCTCCCTAGTCTTCATCATATGTAAAACAAATGCAACAGACCTGCTTATGAGTTCTCTCAGTTATTATGTGGGGATGCCATGTGACCAAGTAAATATGAGTCAAATTGTGGTTTATACTAGTGTAAAAAGGACTACATGGTACGTCATTAAAAATCTTCACATTATATTTATACATGAAATAGTTTTAATTTTGAACTTGACATTTTTGAAATACATTTACTGACTCAAATTATAGGTGTGTATATACATACCTTATATGTGTATATAAAATAAAATAAGATTGTATGTTTAACAGTAATATAAGCTTGAATTCAGACTTTGAGCTAATATTTGCTGAGATGGATGGAAAAAGTCATAGAAAAAATAATGCTAAAAAAAAGAAAAAATAATGCTGATTAAGAGGACGCACTTACATTACAAGAAATATTATGTTGTGGAACTTGATGGGTCTCACTAACGTTTACAGTGATTTCCTTAGTCATCTTGAATAAACCAAACTACTTCTCTGGGCCTTAGTTTCCGTTCAATGAAATAAAGGGATTAGACTAGAATCAAGTCTCTCAAACCCGGATGCATATTAAAATTAACCTGAGAGCTTCAATAAACCTATATTCCTGCCCAAGTCCAATGATCCAAGTTTGTCTGGAATGGGTTTGAGCATCAATATATTTTAAAGCCCCCACACATCTTATAAAAGTGGGTTAAATGACGTTTATGTCTCTTGCAGTTCAAAGAAGTCTGAAAGGAGACTAATAAATTAGATGTTGATATGATGCAGCATTTAGAAACCAGTGAACCTAAAATATACCCTTATGGAAAACTTGAAATGTGTATGCTAGCGAAAAAAAAGATAATTCTTATTCATTTCTTACTATTATGCACCACTGCCTGTGAGCATCAGCATGCGTTTCTAGGAATAGATTCCGCCCGGAGTTTTTAATGACTGAGGCATCCCACACTTGCCATTCATCAGAAACACATGCCCTGTGGGTAACCGCTGTACAGTCTGCCTTCTTATGAAAAGTAATAGCAATCCGCTAAAGCAGTACAGTGAGAGCTACAGAACATAAGCTTATTGTTCCAATTACTCTTCAATTCTTGGAAGAGGACAAGGGAAAATAAAATCTAGCCTTGGTTTATGTTTCAAAGATATTTCTCCGCCAAACAGAGGTATATGGTTGAGAAGATGAAAGCAAGAATTTCAAGGAATCCACAAGATTCAACTTCTTCCAATGCATATATTTAGCTACAAAGAATGAAACAGTACTCTAAGTTTAATATGGCTGTAACTTGAAAGAAATGTAGGGAGTTAAAATAAGGAAAATAATCTTCTTGACAACTGTAAAGGAATTCAACACATTTTTTGTAAGTTTTAATTAAGCTTTTAGAATGAGTGTCAGAATGGTTTTCTTACTTAGATAGCAATAGGTAATTTATTTACATATTACATATTATCACAGGTATTTATGTTTACATGGTATAATTATATATACATATTATAGATATAATTAAGATATGTTAATATTATACTATCTAATTTCAATAGATGGCCTTGTTTCCCACTATAAATTATTATTAAAATTATAAATTATTCAGCTATCACTGAAAACAGCCTGAACACTGAGTAGCTTATACAAAGGATTTGTTTCTCACTTATGTACTTGTGTGTCAGCTCTGGGTCAGCTGAGCTCAATTCAGATCAACTACTTGACTCTAAGCTGTGGTTGGGGTACAAGTCCTCACCATATGTATCCACATTCTGGGATCCCGAGTACCTGAGCTATGCTTTCTCATGGCAGGAGATAAAGCTCAAAAGAGGAAGCTGAGACATCATGCCTCCTGAGGTCTCACCCTGCAACAGGCATGATGTTATATCAACACAGATTTTCTTAGCCACCGGAAGTCTAATGCATAAGGTGGATTAATAATTTGCAAATAGCACTTCATTGTATTTTATTAGTTTATTCACCCATGCTTTCAATTATCCATGCAATCATCCCATTAAAAATATATGCATGTATACTAAGAGCTGGTTATGGTTTTGGCACAATACAAAGCACTAAAGATACAATAGTGAGAAAAATAAAATTTGAGAGAAATGAAAGACTATCTGCAAATATTTTGTAGTGACAGGGATCATGTTTGAAGGAAATTTCAGAAAGAGAGAAAAGAGAGATAAAAGAGAAGTGTATGAGCTAGAGTTGAGAGGTGGTGTCAGATTATTCAAGACCTCGTAGACCATGATAAAATTTCTGAACTTTTACCTAAGGCCACTGGGAAACTGATGAATTTTCCTGATGAATGAATGAAGCTGATATATATTTTTTTGCCTTTTGAGCAAAAGTATGATATGAAATATTCATATTTCCATTTAAAAATATCACTTTGGATTCCTTTAAGATAGTAGAAGAAGAAAAAAGTCGATTTGGAATTTGTTCACCCAAGAGACATTTTAGCCTGTTCCGGTTTTATACTATAGAAACAGATGCACTGGAGAGAGATTTTGAAGATAAAACTCGACGTACTTAGTGAAAATTTAGTTGTGCTGTGTGAGGGTGAGAGAGATTCAAGTCTCATTCTTACAAGTCAGGCTTACACAACTGGGTATATAGAACCTTTAGAAGTTTCTTTTGGCACATTATCCTCTTTTGTTCCCTAATTATTTCAGTTTGCATGGCTGCTTGTTCATGCAGCTCCATATTCAATTATGTTACTATAAGGTACTTTCTTGTCCATGTATCAGAAACGAAGTACAATATTTTTTAAGCAGAAACTAATCTAAAAATATCATATATGATCATTAAAATCACTTCAAAATAAGCAACTCTTACAATAAATCAAAACTTATTGCTAATATATTAAAGTTATCACAAATTTAATTGCTAAAAAATCACTATAAATTATAAAAAGAATCAGTCCATATGAATTATTTGATGTTCCTCATGTTGGAATACAGCCACATTAAAGCTATTTTTGAGGGGGAGTAAGGACAGTTATTAACCTTCAATTTTAGGTCACAGAGCTAGAAGGGCGTAACATGATTTTCCAGTTCATGCTGATCACTACTTGAACAAAAAATTACATATTTATCTCTTCACATACACCTTTTTTTTTTTGAAATTGGGTTGTCCAAGTACATGGGGAAAAAGCTTCTTATTATTAATTTGGATAGTTATCTATGTCATACATTCTCCTGAAAATCTTTTGCTTCAGTAATTTTTAGAGCTCAAATAATTCATTTAAGTATAACTCAAAGTTAATAGTATTATTATATTAGAGAGCAGGTAATTAATCAATTATAGCTTGATACTGATCTTGTTAATGTTCATTGTCAATCTCATGGTGTAGCAACACACAGAAATCATTAGATTACCAACATTAATGTATTTTCTGAGGGAAAATCTATTTTGCGGTATTTATTGAATTCTTAATATACTACATCATGGCCTGTATTGGCATCGATGATACATTAGCACCTACTCAAGGACTTTAAAATCCAACACATATAGAAGTCTAAATATTTTTCATGTTTATAGCATGGGTTCCACATTTTAATTCAAAATGTTAGGGTTACAAACATGGATTAATTCTACTCAGGATTATAAGATTGTATTATGTCCTGTTGACTATTATTATTTATGAAAATTTAAAAACATAAATCATAGTTTGAGAAGAATGATAAAAAAAAAAGATGTGAGCTTCTCTGAGCTAAGGAATATAGAAGAAAAGCTTTGAAGGTAAATTTGAAATCAAAAGAATGACATTGAAACCCAACTGGACTGTGATGCTGTTTTTGTAACTTTTTGGTAAATGTCTTCATTCCTCCAGCCTTCATTTTCACTTTACAATAATACTTCCAAAACCAAGATTTTTGAGTGTCGATATGCTCAGGCTAGGAACTAGAGCCTTCAATGAAAATCCTGAAAATCCTGCATTATAGTTGGCACTATTAATATCCATCATATTTTTTAGAAGAGGAAACAAACAAAATCCACAAACTTAGTAGAGAGCAGAGAGAAAAGTAACTCACGCTAAATTCGGAGTCCATCATCTAAACATCATAACAAGATATGAGTATAAGATATTGATCTCAGAGGCCTCTTTTGAGTTCCCAAAGAGATTGAATAAAAGGGCAGATGAGGGTCAAAACATCCTGACATTTGCTCTTTCTTATATTAGAAATAGAATAAAATGTCCCTGAGACCAACGTGTCCTAACTAAAAGAGAGAGAGAGAGAGAGCAACACATTTGTTATCCATTAATCTAAAATTAAAATGTCCAACAAAACATTCTCAAAAGTTTTCCTGATACCAATTCTGACACGTGAGATTCCCATGCGTAGCACACTTTGGCCAGCTGGCACCAGCCAGGATGAGTTGGCGCAGGCACCATTGCTCGAACTATGTCAGCAAACGCTGCAGCTTTCCCCCTACTGATCCCTATTAATCCCTTCCCTAGCAAAGTTTGCCTTAAAAATACTTAAGTTCCAAAAGCATTCATCTCACCCAGGCTTTTAAATATAAATCAAAGAAAGACTGAAAAATGAGGTACCAAGGAAGTGAATACCTAAAGAAGGAAGGGGGGAAAAAAAGGTGAGCATAGGTTTTGAAATATTTCAGAGACTAACTCAAGCTGGTTTGTACAGTTTCTCTTTCTTTGGGTATTTTTTATGTTGGAAGAGAGTTTCCTGTTCTCACAGAGAGAACTACTGAGCAAAGTAAGCGGAAAACAAGGAAGAGAGAGAACAGTCCTTTTGAGACTAATACTTTTTTTCATGTATTTATACTTATTTTTAAAGTCAGTCTTTTCGGAATGGAGTCTAACACTATGCAGGAGTTCTAAAAATTCTCAAGAAATATATTGGCATTTTCTAATGTGTAGGATTTTTTTTTCCAGATTTGTTGAAATATAATTGACAAGTAACATCATGTAAGTTCAAGGCTATGACCTGATGACCTGATACGTATGTACATGCCAGGAAATAGTCGGTGAACACATGCATCACCTTGCATAGTTCTCATTCTTCAAGTTCCTGGTGAGGATATCTAAGACCTCCTCTCGCTGAATTTTGAGTATACAGCACCGTATTATTAGTTAACCAGTCACCATGTTGCACGTTAAAACATCAAATATTATTCATCTTATATAACTGACATTGGCACTTCTTTAACATTTCTCTGCATTTCTACACTTAACCACATTAAGTCAATAATTGTGATTAAGTATTCATGGTAGACCTCATTCTGCACGAGGGCATGAGATAGTTACACAAGAATCGTTCTTTTCCACTAAGATTTTACTAAATTTGAGAAAGACAGCCCTTGTAGACACTGGAAAATCAAGTGACAATACCAGTATAAGTTGAACCACTGAATGGCAGAGGATAATGAGTGTGTGTCCCCCTAGGCCCAGACCCACTATCTTCCAAAGCTCATCCTACCACAGTCCCTTCAGAAGTCAAGGACTTCTGTGCTTTGGTGAGGCTCACGAGGGTCTTTGGTCGAGGCAAAGAGGCATTTCCTCGTGCTAAGCAGAACAAAATCACAGCATGGGTGCGCATCTTTCTGTTGAAAGAGTCTCTGGTGACATATGGGAAATGGTTGATGGAAACCTTTTTCTTTTTTTTTTTTCTTTTTCTTTTTTTTTTTCCTGTATGAAGGTGAAGCCCTGCCAGTCTCTGTTTAGGGGAGGTAAGCTGCTACCTTGACGGGGGAGTTAACACTGTCAAGCCATTACTTTATCTCCCACCCGTCTGGCTCCATAAGGTCCTACTGTCTTTTGATGCTCTCATCCAAAGCCCTACAGCCCCCAGTTTTGACCCTCAACTTCCTTCATGGCCTCCATGACCCATCATCTTCTCCACCCCATTCAGATCCCATATGACTCCTCTTCACTCTTACATGGGCCTCTGATGTTTCTTTCTTTTCCTCTCCATGCTCTTTCTAAAGTTTCCTAGGGGATTAATTGGATCTTCGCATCCCCTCTGTCTGCACTACTTTGACTTCAGGACCTGGTTACAATTCTTTTTTTAAATACAAGTTGTGTCCTTTTCTTGCCATTCCTGCTATGATAACTCCAGGCATTTTTCAAGGTACTTCAACCCCTTCAAATGAAAAGGGAAGGAGTAGGACATATACAAACACCATGATTAATATTTCAAGATTGTTTTCTCTTTAAACGAACACAATAGGATCTGCGGTTTAATTATTTCCCACACATCATGCTCACAGTTCCGGTGGCCTGCTGAGCCTATTTTAGCATCTGTTCTACGTGCATCTAAACCAAAAAGTGTTTACACCGATCCTTCAAACCTGCTACTCTGACTGACCCACTATCTCCTCTCGCCTTCCTCCTATAGTGTCAGATGCCTGACCTTGGTGTCTGACCTTGAGAAATGACAGTGGTACTTTCTATTCCCATTGTCATCATAATTACCTGGCTGAACTTCTAGTGACTTCTTAAGTCTTTAATCTACTTGCGTCCTTTCCACACTCAAGTGTTCTAAATGTATCAGTCGTGGCTGTTGTATCAGTATGTCCCTTATTTTAAATATTGTCATACAAATGCAGGCACATAAAAAAATAATATAAAATAGTTTCGAGGAGCTTATGCTAAAGGAGAGAGGATCTTTCCTTCGTGTTCTGGTCCCAGTCCATTTCTGACTCAGCAATATTTGTTTGGACATAGGCCTATATTGGGGGATTACACACTTAAATGATATTTTCTAAATTAGTAATTTAATAGATCATCTTGAGGCCCTTTTATGAAAGAGGAGGATTTAGTTCACAGATTGAAAACCACATCTCTCTCCTCATTCAATGAAAATGATTATTTTAATCATTCTAACGCGTATCACTTTACATTTAAAATATACATTGCATTTGAAGAATTTCTGCCTCCTGTTTTCGCGATATCTGCCTTCTTTCCCATTGTGTCCCCTTCCTCTCTTATCTTGGAATACTTCTTTATTTTATTTTTATTTTTATTTCTTTTTTTACTGTGGTCTTTTTCATAGTGCTGGTTCTCACAGATTTTCTGTTTAGCTGAAGTTTATAGAAATATCTTTTTGAAAATGAGGGTCCCCTTTTAGTTCTTTTTTCTATTATGACATTATTCCTTTGATATCATTTTATTAGTGCTTTGGGGGAAAAAAAGAAGCATAGTAAAAGCTTAAACTCAATGAGCCATCTCGAAAGATAAACAATCGTACTAAACTCTTCAATGTACTTTTTGTTCTTAAACATTCTATGACGCCCTGGGTTCTAGTGCCGGGGCCCATTAGGGAGCCCTCCCAGATAACCAGCTGTGAGAGAAGTAATCAGGACCCGGCAAAGTAAGTAAGGCTGTGATGATTCACAGCAGCTAAGTTAACTCATCAGCATTTTCCTGACCTGTGGTAAAGGAGCCAAAACTTTATAGCCAGATAACCAGGCATTGGACACAGGCTGCCCCAGGAGGGAGCTTGATGGGTGCGTGAAGTCTGCCACCAACACCCCCCAGCAGAAGGACACTTGATTCTCATTCCTAAGGGTGGGTCTCAGCTGCTCAGCACGGTATCAACTCCAACCACAAAATCCAAAATCTAGACACGGAATTCAAATCTGTGCCCAGAGTCTCCTTAATATGTTTATCAAGTTTCATTCCCCAGAACTCCGCAGTATGAATCCAAGTTATTCTAGGGAAACTATAATACACCTTATCATTTCACAATCCTTCTTTGTCCTTCCTGTCTATCACCCCTTCTGATCTCAGCTCGGATGTCATTTTAGGTAAGAAGCTACTTCCAACCAGGCAAGTCACAGTGGCCTTTGCTGCCTCTGAATTCTCCTGGAATACTTGAACCTAGCTAACTGCATTTATGTCATTTCCTTGTGTTATAATCACTAGAATATAACTCTTACCATTAGATTGTGACTTAAAGTCACAATCCATAATAGTTATTTAAATATTTATTAAATGATCATTAAAATGAGAAAATAATGGAAGGAGAGTAAAAAACTTAGACTATGTAAATAAGGCTGCAGACAAGGAGACTGGGTTTGATCTGGGTTTTCAAGCCCTTAATGAATAGGCATGACTTTCTTCATGTCCTGGGAATCCTAAGGTTACATGAGGACTTGCTACTCTGTACTGCTTGCAAGGTTGAGGTCCTGGGCTCCAATTTTTAACTGTCATGTGACCTTGAATATGTTACTTTCCAAATATCAATTTCCTTGTCTGGAAAACATAACATTTCTTGGTATAAGGAGGATTAAATGAGAAAACATTTCAAAAATCATCACTTTCTGAACAATTACTGGTGGAATCCTCACACCTGCACCAAAAATGCACCGTTGAGGCACCTGAGTGGCGAAGCCTGTTAAGAATCTAACTCGGTTTTGGGCTCAAGTCGTGACTCAACCTCGTGATCTCAGAATCCAGAGATCCAACCCTGGGTGGAGCCTCACAGCAGGCTCTGTGCTCAGTACGGAGTCTGCTTCACTCTTCCCCTCACCCTCTCTCCCACCCTCGATTCTTCCCCTGGCTCCCACTCTCTTTATCTCAAATACATACCGACATACATAAAACCTTCAAAAATATGTATCTTTAAGATTAAAGAAATTTTGAATGTTTTGAGCATTGATTTTTTTTTCAAATTTGGTGATTTATTTAGCGTGTTTATGACTATTCAGATCAATTAACATATACCTTTTTATTGTAGCAAGAACACAACAGGAGACATACTTCCTCGATTTCTAAGTGCAAAATACAGTGTTGTTAACTACAGGCACAACGCTGGACAGCAGATCTCTAGAACTTATTTATCTGGCATATACTCACTGAACAGCTCTTCCCCATTCCCCTCCCCCCAGCCATGGCACCTGCCATTCTACTCTCTGTTTCTGAGAGTTCGACCATTTTAGACAGCTCATGTATAAGTGGAATCAAAACAGTCTTTGTCTTTCTGTGACCGTCTTATTTTACCTAGTATAACGTCTTCCAAGTTCATCTATTTCATTGCGTAGGGTAGCATTTTCTTCTTTTTGAAGCGTGAATAATGTGCCACATTTGCTTTATCCACTCATCTGTTGTGAACATTTCAGTTGTTTCCATGTTTTGATCATTATGACTAATACTACAACAAACATGAGGGTCCAAATGTCTTTCTGAGACCCCAATTTCCATTCTTCGAGGTATATACCTAGATGTAAGAATGATGGATCCACTGATATTTTTATTTTTGTTTTTTGGGAAACCTCCATATTGTTTTCCATGGTGGCTACACCCATGTTGTATTCCCAATGATAGTGTACAAGGGATCCCATTTCTCCACATCTTCACCAACACTTGAATCTTTTCTTTCTTTGTTTTAGCCCCTCTAAGAGGTATGAGGTGATACCTCATTGTGGTCTTGAATTGCATTTTCCCAATGATTTCTGATGTTAAATTCTTTTCATGTACCTGTTGGCCATTCATATGCTTTTTGGAGAAATGTAAATATATTAAGATTTCTGCCTGCTTTGTAATCAAGTTTTTTTTTTTTTGGTTGGTTTTTATTTTATGTTATTTCCTGTGAAGTTGTAGAAGTTCCTTATATATTTTAGGATATTAACTCCTTGTCAGATATATAGTTTGAAAATGTATTTTCCCATATTATAAATTGCCTTTTCATTTTTTTGATTGCTTTCTTTGCTGTGTAGAAGCTTTTTATTTTATTTTTTTTGAAGCTTTTTAGTTTGATGTAATTCCACCTGTCTGTTTCTGCTTTTGTTGCCTGTGCTTATTGAATCACATCCAAGAAATTATGGCCCTGACCAATGTTATGAAATTTTCACCAATGTTTTCTAGGAGTCATAAAGTTTTGCATCTTACATTTAGGTCATTAGTCCATTGTGTTTTTATTTTTATATATAGTGGAAGATAAGAAATCAATCTCATTCTTGTGCATGTGGCTATACACTTTTCCCATCACCATGTACTGAAAGGTTATCCTTTCCTCATTGTGTGGTCTTGACACACTTGTTGAAGATGATTTGATAATTATGTGTGGGGTGTTTTTTTGGTTTTTGTTGTTGTTGTTGTTTTTAGTTTTCCATTTTGCTCCATTGGTCTGTCTTTATGGCAATTGGCATGCTATTTTGATTGCTATAGCTTTGTAACATGTTTGGAAATCAGGAAGTATGAGGAGCCTCCATCTTTATTCTTCTTTCTCAAAATTGTTTTGACTAGTCAAGGTTTTCCATGATTTCATATGAATTTTAGTTTTTTTTTTTAATTTATATTAAAAAATGTCTATTTATAGGTATTGCTGTGAATCTGTAGATTACTTTGGGTAGTATAAACATTTTAATTATATTGTCTTCCAATCGATAAACATAGGATGTATTTGCATTTATTTATGTCTTCTTTAACTTCTTTCATAAATATTTTATAGATTTCAGTGTACAAACCTTTCACTTCCTCGGGCATTTTATTCTTTTTAAGCTATTTTAAGTGGGATTCTTTCCCAATTTCCATTTTGGATAGTTTGTGTTAGTGTACAGAAACACACTGATTTTTGTATATTTATTTTAGTGCCCTGCAATTTTACTGAATTTTTTAAAGTGTTTATGTATGTGTGTGTAATATTTAGAGTTTTCTACATATAACCTTATATCATTGGTGAACAGAGAGAATTTCACTTCTTTCTTGGGATGCCTGGGTGACTCAGCAGTTGAGCATCTGCCTTCTGCTCAGGGCATGATCCTGGGGTCCTGAGATTGAGTCCCACATTGGGCTCCTTGCATGAAGCCTGCTAATCCCTCTGCCTGTGTCTCTGCCTCTCTCTCTCTTTCATGAATAAATAAATGAAGTCTTTTTTTTTTTTTTTACTTCTTTCTGTTTAGGGTGACTTTTTTTAAAGATTTTATTTATTTATTCATGAGAGACAGAGAGAGATAGAGAGAGAGAGAGAGAGAGAGAGAGAAGCAGGGACACAGGCAGAGGGAGAAGCAGGCTCCATGCAAGGAGCCCAATGTGGGACTCGATCCCAGGACTCCAGGATCACACCCTGAGCTGAAGGCAGGCACTAAACCACTGAGCTACCCAGGGATCCCCTCTGTTTAGAGTGAATTTTATTTCTTTTTCCTACCTTGGTCTATCCAGGACTTCCAGAACTATATTGAATATAAGTAGTAAGAAAGGCATCCTTTCTTGTTCCTGATGTTAGAGGAAAGGTTTCAATTTTTACTGTTTAATATGACATTGACTCTGAACTTTTCATATATGGATTTAATTATGTTGAGGTAATTTTTTTCTAATCTTTTTGTGTTTTGGAGTGTTTTTATCATGACAGTGTGTAGAATATTGTCAAATGCTATTTCAGCATCTTATTGAGATGATCATGAGATTTTAAAACTTTATATTTTTAATATGTTGTATCACATTAATTGATTTTCTTATGTTGAAATATTCTTGCATCCCAGTGTTAAATCCCACTTGGTCACATGTTTGATCCTTTTAATGTGCTGCTGAATTTAATGTACTGCTATTTTTTTTTTTTTTTGAGGATTTTTGCATCATTGCTCATCTGGGATATGGACCTGTAATTTCCTTTTCTTATACTGCCTTCTTCTGACTTTGGTATCTGAGTAATGTTGTCTGTATAAAATGTGGTTGACAGTGTTCCCTCTTCTTAATTTTTTGCAAGAGTTTGAAAAAGAGAGAACAATTAGTGTTAATTCTTCTTTAAGATTTTGGTAGAAAGAGATGCCTGGGTGGCTCAGTGGTTGAGCACCTGCCTTCTGTCCAGGGTGTGATCCCCAGGTCTCAGGATCGAGTCCCACATGGGGATCCTGGCATGGAGCCTGCTTCTCCCTCTGCCTGTGTCTCTGCCTCTCTCTGTGTCTCTCATGAGTAAATAAATAAATAAAATATTAAAAAATATCTTGGTAGAAATAGTGACATCCTCTGGTGTTGGATTTGTTCATTGTTGTTTTTCTTGAGACATTTTTGTTCACTGATTCAATATTTTTATTAATTACAGGTCTGTTCCAATTTTCTATTTTTGCATAATTAAGTATTAATAGGTTGTATATTTTTAGGAATTTATCCCTTTCTTTCTATAGAATCAGTTGTAATATTTCTTCCTTCATTTCTAATTTTTTATATCTGAGTCTTCTCTTTTTTTTCTTGTTTAGTCTAGCTACAGGTTTGTCATTTTGTCCATCTTTTCAAATATCCAACTCTTAATTTCATTGATTTTTAAATATTTTTTATTTTTTTTTAAGATTCTATTTATTTATTTATGAGAGACACAGAGTGAGAGAGAGAGGCAGAGACACAGGCAGAGGGAGAAGCAGGCTCCATGAAGGGAGCCTGACAGTGGGATTTGATCCCAGGACCCCAGGATCACGCCCTGAGCCAAAGTCAGACACTCAACTGCTGAGCCACCCAGGCATCCTTTAAATTATCTATTATCTATTTTATTTATCCTTTGATATTTATTTCCTTCCATTTGCTAATTTTGATTTTTTTCCTTCCTATTTTTTAGTCCCTTAAGGTGTGAAGTTAGGTTGTTTATTTGAGATATTGCTGCTTTTTAAATGTAGACATTTATTGCTATAATCTTTCCTCTTAGTACTGCTTTTGCTGCATCCTTTAAGTTCTGGTATGCCATGTTTGGTTTTCATTTGTCTCAATATATTTCTAATATTTCTTTGGGTTTCAGGTTTTACCCATTGATTGTTCAAGAATGTGTTGTTTAATTTCCACATATTCATACATTTTCCAGCTTTTCTACTATTACTTATTTCAAGTTTCATTCCGTTATGGCCTGAGAGGATATGACTACAGTCTATTTAAATGTGTAAAGACTAGTTTTGTGACCTAATATGTGCTCTCTTCTGGAGACTATCCTATGCATAAGTGAGATGAAAATGTATTCCCCTGCTACTGGGTGGAATGTTCTGCAATAGCTCCAGTTGGTCTATAGGATTTTTCAAGTCTACTGTTTCCTTATTAATTTACTGTCTGCGTATTTTCTCCATTCTTGAACATGTGGTACTGAAGTCTTCTATTATTATTGTATTCCTATCAATTAGTTCTTTCAGTTCTGTCAATGTTCACTTCA
This sequence comes from Canis lupus dingo, assembly GCF_003254725.2. NCBI lineage: Eukaryota > Metazoa > Chordata > Mammalia > Carnivora > Canidae > Canis > Canis lupus. The sequence goes on along the minus strand of NC_064246.1, from coordinate 83,680,940 downwards.
TGTATTTGAGTACTCTAATGTTGGGTGCATATATACTTATAATTGTTATATTTATCTGATGAATTAGAACTTTTGTCATAAAGTCACCTTCTTTTTCCCTTGTGACATTTTTTGGCTTAAAATCTATTTTGTGTAACATAAATATTGCCATCACTTTGTACTCTCTGGTCTTATGCCGGTGGAATACTAACTAGACAGATTTTTTTTTTTTTTAAGAATCTATAATTACTTTCCCTATCTGTTTTCTGACTTACCGCAAGGTTGGATGTTGGAGGATACTCCATTCCTTTCCCTCTCTTGGGAGAGCAGCTTGAGGTTCTATACCTTTTCCCAGTTTCCCAGAGCAATGCCAGCTGCAGCAAGCTGTCCTTTACTTTCTTTTGTTCTTAGCTGCCCCCAGGCATACAAACTATGCCAGTCCTGTCAGCAGTCTGGATAAGGTAAAACAGAAACTACAGCCTTGGGCATTGGAGTCAAGCTCCACTCTTTCTCCTCAAGGAAGAAGTCACAGGCAAGCTGATTTCTCTCAGTACAAAGTTGTTTGGGCTTGTGATAGGGAAATAGGTAAAATCAAATTACTCTTTTTATCTCTTATGTGAGACTATTCACAGTCAACTTTGTGCTACCTGAGGGTACTGTGACCTATTAATAGGAATCTGAATTTCTCCAAAAGTTATTTTGGCCTGTAGATTGTTGTTACATTAGTACTTCGGGGGGTGGGGATGGGAAGAGGACTAAGACTTTCCATGCCATCATCTTGGATTACTTTTTGCCTAAAAAATTGCATTTGGATCATTCATTATCTTCATTTTCCATATTTAGTACAGTCCATGAAAATAATCTTATGGGAGAAAGATGGCAAATAACTTATATCCCATGTACCATTCCAGTCAGTAGTTGTTGTCCACCAGAGCAGGAAAAGGAAGATCACAGTGAGTGAGCAACGGCTGCCATGGTCATAGGATAGGGAGATCTTAGCATGCATGTCAGACACATGCTATTGCTCTAAAGAAATGCGGCCTACCAATGTCTCTTACTAAGCAACAATAAGGATTACAAACAACAATATTTTGATCATAACATCTGGCTGATACTGAACACCCACTGTGTTGATTAGCACCCCAGTGAGGATTAAGAAAGCTACGTCACATATGCTATCTGCCTCATTCAGTTTTCAGTACAAATTAGAAACTGTTACAGTCATTACTCTTGAGTTATCCGAAGTTTAGAAAGGTTAGGTAATTATCAAAGTCGCAAGCCTAGCAAGATTCAAATCCAGGTTTGTTTTAAGACACACACCATATCACCTGCCAAATAACAGCATACACTGAAAACGGTGTTTCACAATTTTTAAAGGACTTTCTCATAACCCACCTCATTTGTCATGTAAGAGATCTGTAATAGGGTTGTGGTTGACAGGATAGATGATACCACTCATCTGACTTGTCAAAGGAGATCAAAGGCTTTTCTTCAATTGATATACACACTGCCTGAACCAGAAGCAACCTGATATAATGGAAAGAGTCAGAACTCAGACATGTTATTAACTTACTTACCCATTCATCTTCCATGCAAATATACTTTCACTGTCTTCCGTGTCACAAGCACTGAGCTTTAATTCTCATTTTGCCTCTTCATGTCTTTAGAATATTGTGTAGTTTACTGCCTCATGATTTCCTAATATCAGAGCAAGGGATACCCTACCTACTCAAACAGATCCTGATGCAAATTCTCACTAATGCATGATTCACTCATGAGAAAAATATCCCATATACACAGTTGCCATTATCACTCTAATAATCTTTTAATTTTAAAATTGTGGACCAAAGAAACCCACACTATGTAGTTCTCATTATTTGCCCAATAATAATGTAAGTATTTTAGAAACAAAGAATACATTTAATCCCCATAATAACACTGCAATGTAGTTACTATCATCGTCACCATTTTTCTCTTTTTTGCAGTTTTACAACTGAAACACAGAGAAGTTAAGTGACTTTCTCAAGATTACATACTCTAGAAGTGATAGAGTCTGGATTCTAACCCAGAGATTATTTCCAAACCATGCTCGGACCCATGATTTATGGTGCATCATAATGTTCAGAAGGTCAGATTAAACGGAATAATAAATGCACACACCTAAGAAGGAGTTTAAGACATAGTCTATATTCAATATGTTAGTATCCTTCCCTTGTGAGCCTAGGTTTTATAACTGCAAAGCTGTGGTGCTGTCACTGTGCCACACTGCCTCTTTAAATAGTGACAGAAAGGAATGCTGTGTCAGAGGAATTCTAAACAAAGGATTCTGTAATTCATATCACAAAAATAGTCAAGGAGAGAATATGGTTTCCTGCAAGAAAAAATTCCCTGGAGCTTTTTCTCCCTCTCCAGTCTGCATTTTTATAATATCAGGTCATTGAGTATGATTTTAGTGACTCATGTTCATACACAATTTCAAACCTAGGTAGTTAATGAGACAATAAATTATTTAGCTGAAAAGAAAAAGCAATATAGATTCCCATTCTGCAGGGAAGCATCTTGGAAATAAGAAAAACTTCGCTATAAGAATTTGTCTTTTCCTTCCAGTTAATTGACTATTTATTCAGAAGGTTTTTGAATTCAGAATGCATAAAAATGTATGTATGTGTATAATAATTGGCCTCACTCTTTGAGGACTAAGGTAATTCACACTTTCTTTACTCCTCCATCCATCCATCCATCCATCCATCCATTCATTGAATAATGTATTGGGTCAGGGTAGGCTTCCTTCACTATCATTTGCCTAAACTCTATTTCCTTAGGAAACAAAAAGCTGACAATTGTAACATAATTCCAAGAGCTCTAGAATATTCTGACTGCTCCAGGATATAAGCCACATTTAGTAATTCAAGAATAAGACCAGATCACATCAGTAAGGTCAGTAAGAAGCAATACTTCTTTTTCTATTGTGTTCCTTAAATGGGTAACAAATTGAAAGCTACCGTGTCATTCATGAAAATGGAATCAGAGACTGCCTAATTCTTCTAAAACATATCTTGAAAGAACCATAATGTTTCATTTTTCTGATTTTCCCTACCAAGAAAATCAATTAGAAATACTATTCTCTTCCATGTAAGCTAAAAGCTCCCCCTACTGTTGAAGAAACTCTTAAAAAAATAACCTTCAATTTTTCTTGTTGATCAAATCAAATAACCAAGGCTTTGTTCCACAAATAGGACGAAAATAGAAGGGAAAGTAGAGTGATGGTGGTGGCGAGAGGGAGGGGGGAGGCAAAGGTCAACCTCCATGTCAGTCAAAGATCATATAGTTTGAATATGAGAAAGATGCTGTAATATTTTGTTCCCTCAGTCAGTCTCATTTCATATATGTCACAAACAGTGTGACCATTTTATCATCCTACATAGGATCTCAGGTTTCAAGATAGCTTCTTTCTATAATATATCTCTCCAGTGAAAGTCAATTAGTTCCTCAGATGTTGCACACAAGAATTAAATGATTTGTTCTAAATGCTACAGGAAAAAAACTAACATATTTTGGACTTAATGAGCAGAGGAACATCTCACGTTCAGTCAGATTATGAGTCCTGGAAGACAGATAGCATTAGTAGAACCCAGGGAACCCCTTACGAAGGAGTTACATTTCTTAGCCCGGGTCTGTGACAATGACTGGAGTGCAACTGGTTTATTGGGTAAGAATCCAGTAGCAAGAGAAGAGAGGGGGATAAGGAAGGAAGAAAGCCAGTGAAGCTTGCCTTATGAAAGATTATTGCTGTTGGTGAATGAGATATGGTCATGCTAGCGAGCTCCGACGGATGTAGCACACGCCTCAGAGTTACCCTCTTGGGGGCAAGGAAGCCAACTCTCTCTGCAATGGGTTGGTGGCTCCTACATGACTCAGGCCCTTAATTGTATGACACTCCAAACATGAATGGAGCAGGTGATGCATGTGCACCTGGCCAGAAATAAAGCCCCCGGAGAGCCACAGGTGTCTGCTGTAGGTGGCCCTGTGGTACACAGACGTGAGTTTGATGGAGTGTCAGCCACCTCTGGGTTAAATGACACAGCAGATTATTGAAAAAAACCTTTTACTCTTTCTACATTAAATCATACTTATGGCAAATCGAGAATGTCTTTGGAGCTCTTAACGATTTGTTCACCTGAACCTGGAGGTTTATAGTCCGTATCACATAGGCAGTGAGGCTTACCAGGAAGCTTTGCAGACTATGGACTGGGGCACGTGGAGGTTCAGTAACTCAGAGCAGAAATATTTTGAATAGTAACAGCCAGAAGGCCCTTTGGTTGTCATTACACTGTTGTTTTTGTTTTTTGTTTTTTTCTTTTTTTGCATCTGGGAGGTAATTGTTTACATTCCTCTGGCCATTGCTACACCGATCAGATTGAGCCTTTGGACATTTTAGCTACACAAACAACTCCAGCAAAGGTACAATTTCCACTTGAACTTATCTATAGCCTTTAACAATGTTACATTCTAATTGGAATTAAAGGGAAGAAAACAGCTCATACCAACCAGGCATATCTGCTTCTCAAAATTATCCTTGAAGGAGAGTTTATCATTGAAAGTAAGAGAGGTTACTGACATTGTCTATTATGAATTTTAATTAGGTCATCTCTCCTTTATCCAAAAGTCAATCTTACTAACGTTTTATTTAACATGTAATGGGAAGCTTTTTATTAACAGTGTCTGCTAGAGAACAAATAACTCAAAGTGGTGATAGTAAGTTATTTTAAACCATGTGACTTGTACCATAATAGACTATTTTAAATACAATAAGCAATGCAATTTTGTCTAGAACTGAAATATTAGCAGTTGTTGTGTAGGTGGTATGCTGTATATATTTGACAATATAAGGGAAATTCAAAAATTCTTTATGGATTCTTAAATAAAACATTCCAATCCCAGACATAGGACTTACTTGAATATGTTGATTCAAGAATGTACAAGAAGTATTTGTGGTTATATATTTTATTCAAATATCATGAGTTCAAACATTAGCAAAAATGATGCTTTTTTTTTTTTTTTTTAAGAAAAACATCATTGGAATGATTCCACTTCCATATCTTGTTCCAATGTATGTATTTGGTGGGGGAGGAGGGTGGATTCCTGATTGCACCAAGCAATTCTCTGATACCAGCTTGGTTCCTAGGATTCAACTCAATTCTGATATCTACCAGGATATAGCATCAGATTCCACATGTCAAGGTCTGAGTCCCACAAGAGTGCCCCCAGCCACACACACACACACACACACACACACACACACACACACACTTCAGATTATCACTTCCAAGCCCAGGTTGTTACTTGTGCTTCTGACCAACTGCCTATAGATCAGAAGTTCCATTGACCTCTCCTTGGTTGGATTAATTTGTCAGAGTGGCTCACAAAACTCACAGGAACATTTTACTTACTAAATCACCAGTTCATTATAAAAAGATGTAACTCAGTAACAGCCAGGGGGAAGAAACGCTTAGGACAGGGTACAGGAAAGGGTTACACGTTTCCATGCTCATATCCATTTGTTCAACAACCCAGATACTCTCCACCTTCTGTCCTTTTGGGTTTTTATGAGACTTCATTACATAGGCATGACTGATCAAAACATTGGCCGTTGGTGATGGATTCAATCCAGAGCCCCTCTTTCCTGCTAGGTCAGGAGACTGGAACTGAGAGCTCCAATCCTCCAGTTCTGATGGCAACTAGTTTCCATCCTTGAGTGAGGTGATGTAGGCCCCTTGTCTCTGTACTCCTAAGTATAAAATTAAAATCCATTTGCTACAGATTTCGTTCCTTAGAGAATTCAGCCTGTGAAAAAAAAGTGAACATTTAAAATTTTTATAAGCAGCAATTTATAAATATTGCCCATATTTTCCTTTGCACATGTTAATAATAGTTATGTGACCTAGTCATAGAGGGTGAGGAGCTTAAACACAAGCATTTGGGGGTATGATGTGGAGCGAAGAGAGTTTAAATTTTCAATCACAATACTACCGTATCCTAGTTCTTTAATATTGCAGAAAATAATGTTTTGAGGCACAGTTTTTAGCTATTAGAGTTGATAATCTGAATGTTTCAGATAAAGATGGTTATTCAACTAAGATTTGTGATTTCCCGTCCATAGCATGTAGTTGTTGATGAGTGGCCACTCACTAAGGCCTACATTTCTTAGAATTCCTTGAATCTAGGTACAACCACATGACTCATTCTCTTTATTTTAGAATGGAGAGAAATGCATGTCATTTTCAGATCAGTTTGCTGAAGCAGGACAACTGCACTATCACTTTCACCTACCATTAGTTGGATGCTGTGGGCCCAGTGAACAGCAGAACAATAGAATAGAAGGAACCTAGGTACCTCCGTCACTTTGTAGAGGGAAGACTCACTCAGATTATCTGCATGAGGCACCTGGGTGGCTCATTGGGTTGGGCAGCCAACTCTTGATTTCAGCTCATGTCATGATCTCAGGGTCTTGAGATAGAGCCCCACATCCAGCTCTCAGCGAAGAGTCTACTTGAGTATTCTCTCCCTCCCTCTCTTTCTGCCCCTTCCCCCACTCAAGCCACCCTCCTCGAGATAAGTAAATATATTTATTTTTTTAAAAAGATTACCTGCAAGAAAGGACTACGTGAACTAGGAAATTTCTATGCAAAACTCCTGAATTGGCATTTCATCCACACAGCTTCTAATATTTGATAATCTTAATTTTATTTCATCTAAAATAAATTGCACATTTTATTTTGTGAAATTCTGAAGGAGTAAGTTGTTGAAATCACAGTAGTACAAAATGACATCGGTGAAGCTAATATAGATAATGAGGACGCGTAAATAAATAGGTAGATAGATAGATAGATAATGCCAGAATAAGGCACCAGAGGTTTTTTTTTTTTTTAATTTTTTTAAAAAATGAAAGCATGTATGTCTTACTGTGATTTGCCTCAGATGTCTCTTCTAAAGATATTTTTTCACAGGTTAATTTTTTTAAAGAGTATGACAAAAAAACGGGGAAACTGGGTGGCTCAGCCAGTGGTTTAATGTCTGCCTTTGGTTCAGATTATGATCCCGGGGTCTTAGGATCAAGGCCCGCACTAGGCTCCCCCTGGGGAGCCTGCTTCTCTCTCTCCTGATATCTCTGCCTTTCTCTCTGTGTCTCTCATGAACAAATTAATTAAATCTTTTAAAAATAATATGACAAAAAAAACATAATTCCTTCAATGAGAGTTTGAAAAATAGAGTAACATATATTAAGGGAGTGATAAGTATTTTTTAAAAGCTTAGGAAAATAATAAATTATTTAAAAAGTGATAAAATGAATAAAAGTTGTTTTATGGTATTTTGTTACTTCTATTTAGAATTGGAAATAGTTTTTTTTTTCTATTTTCCTCCACATTTATTGATTTAGGGCAATATTAACATAATCAACTGTGGGCTTTTCTGCACACATTACGCATATAAATGGCATATTATTTAGTGTGTTGCATGGTTAGTATTCTACATCTTTTATTCAGGTAAAAAAGAACTATTAGCTCTGCTTCCCTTATCAATTTAGTGTGAGATGTTTTAAATTGTAACACAGACCCAATTTGAATCCAAATCATGGAGTAGTCTAAAATGATATCATACAGTAAGAATAATAAAGGTAAAAACAATTATTAATAATATGATGTTATTCTATTAATGTGGTTAAGAATATTTACAGGTTCAGATCACCATCCTTTGAAATATATTAAACCATGGAACAATTGTATTGAAATTTTTCTGATATTTTACCTCCATTTTCTTGTTAAAGATTTTATTTACTTATTTGAGAGAGAGAGAGAGAGAGAGAGAAAGAGCAGAGAGGAGAGGCAGAGGAAGAGGGAGAAGCAGACTCCTTGTTGAGCATGGAGCCCAGTGAAGGACTGGATCCCAGGACCCTGAGATCATGACCTGAGCTGAAGACAAATGCTTAACCAACTGAGCCACCTGGGCATCCCTCATCTTTTTTTAAAGAATAATATAGAGTAAGATTTTTTACTATTTAAGTAGCAAATACATATGGAACTGGAGGATCAAAAAGTAAGTCTTGACTAAAATATTAAGTTGAATGATGTTAGATACCAAAAGTGAGCTAGAATCACTGCAAAGAAATTTCAAATTAAGTGAATTTTATTTAGATGACTAACCCACTTTAGGAGGATAAAAAGCTCAAGCTTTTGGAAATAAATGGAGTAGTTATTTGTGAAACATATTACTTTGGGGGAACAATGAGTGTCACTATAGTACTCCACAGTAGGGGAACCCAAAAGTGAGAAGGGAGGAAGATAGAATTGAAATTGGAATTGGAGATACAAGTGTAAACTCATGGTTTTCAATAGATAGCCAAATGATAGATAGATAGATAGATAGATAGATAGATAGATAGATAGATATAGGAAAAACACATAATGTAAATCTGTGTGTGTGCACATGCGTGTGTGCGTGTCCTAGTGATGTCTTTTGAAAAAATGAGAACTGGGAGCATGACAAAAACTGAGAATTTGGATACTAATTCCATTCTTCCATAAAGGAATCAAAGTTTCTTAAGAAAGATGGAAAGACGGTTATAAGTAGTTGTAGTGACAAATAAATATATATATTTATGTATATATGTCAAGGAAAAACATGTTCTTTCTTTTAGTAAGAGAGGATATATAAATGTAAAAAAGTTGGAATTAGAAAATCACTATATAGCAATTATGAAAAAATGATTAATTTTGTCATAGAATACCAATGGATGTATAGACTCCAATTCCAATTTCAATGTAAAAAATGATTAATTTTGTCATAGAATACCAATGGATGTATAGACCATGGGTGGAAATTCCATTGAAAGTGCAAACTGTATAATCTCAAAATAGCTCTCCCCCAAACACTTATTAGTTACAAAGAGGCAGTTACCTTACAGTGGAAAAACTTGTCTGACTTAACCAAATCAAGTGATCAAAATTAGTTCTGCACTAATGTAACAAATCAAAGTTGTATACCACTTGAAAGGATGAAGTGATATTCTTGAAAAAAAGCATACTTGAAATATATTATGACAAATAACAGGTAAAACAAAACTTGCCAATAACTTATAAAGCCATGTTACAAAAATTAAACAGTCTTAGGGATTTTTTTTCAAACAGGAGCAACACAGAGGAAACATGACAAATAAATGGAATTCATTATCCTTGATTGGATTTTTTATATGGAGAACATTATTGGTGCAATTGGAGACATTTGAATGTGGTTGGTGGAATAGATGATAGTAATATGTCAAAGTTAATTTCCTAATATGATGGTTATAGTGTAGTTATGAAGATGGTTACACTGCAGTTATGAAGGCGAATGACATTATTTTTAACAAACAGCACTGAAGTATTACAGAAGATGGGACATCCAAATTATAAATTACTCTCAAATATTTTATCAAAATTTATTGGGAATTTATGGCCTACAGGCTTTTCAATATGCATGACCATCCAATGAATGCTTTTTAACAAATATTTCATTTATTTTTATGTCAAAATCATACCTAGGTCTATATAATCAAGCTTGTTAATAGCATTACTCAATATTATATGTTTTTATGTTACTAGAATATATTAATATTTAAAATATAGATTTTGATAATTTTCCATGTATTATGTTACTTTATATTTCAGGACTCTGTTCTTATGGATACAAATGTTCTAAGGGGTTATATCAACTGTTTAATCTTCTGTTCGTGTCAGAAATTATGCTTTGCTCCTTTTGGTGTTTTATCATCATTATTTTGTCTTAAATTCTGTGTTTTCTTTTCAGGCTTTCTTTTGGTTCATCATTTGAAATAATTTGAAATGGCTTTTCAAATCTTTCAACAACATTTAACTGTTTCCTTCTTAATTTTTAGTTCTAAACGTTCTTAACAAATTCTGCATTACCTTATATTATTTCCTAAAATTTTAAACATAACTTTAAATAGATCAATAATCACCTTAAATATAAAAGGCCTAAACATCACAAATAATATAGATTTTCACATTGGATAAAAGCAAAACCCAACTATATGCTACCTACAAAAAGCCCACATTAAATATAAAGACAGACAGTATGTAAAAATAAAAGGTACAAAATGTTTATAATAATCAAAATAAAACTGCTAATGTCAGAAAAGAAACCAGATTTATAACAAAGAATATAACCAGGGATAAAAATGGTCATTTATAAGAAAAAAAGGGATTGACTTCTCAAAAATACATAGCAATCTTTATGCACCTTATAATTAAAACTTTAAAATACATGAACAGCAACAAGAACAATAACAAAAAAGAGACAAACCAATAGAGACTTAACTGTAGAAAACAAACAGATGGCTACCAGAGGGGACATGGGTGATGGATGGGTGAGATAGGTGATGGAGATTAAGAGTAGATTTATCATGATGAATACTGAGTACTATATGGAACTGTTGAATCACTGTATTTTAACACTTAAAAATAATATAACACTGTATGTTAACTACACAAGAATTAAAATAATTCTTAAAAAGAAAGGAAAAGCTAACCCCAAAACTCCATGCAACATCAAAAATAAATATATAAATAAAAATAAAACATATGAACAAAATTGACGGAATGTCGAGGAGAAATAGATCCACAATTATAGTGTAATATTTCAACACTCTTTCTCAATATTTTATAGAACAATAAAATAGAAAACATGTAAATATATGAAAGAATTAAACATCATTATGAATCGACTTTAGTTAATTGACTTTTATAGAATACTCCAAAAAAGAAGAGCATTATACACATTGTTTCCAGATATACTCCAAAAAAGAAGAGCATTATACACATTGTTTCCAGATATACATGGAGCATTTATAAGATCAACTATATATGGGTCAAATCGTAAGCCTCAAAAAATGCTAGAAGATTCAAACAACATAGTTTTTACCTGACCACATACAATTACATTAGAAATAAGTACCAGAAACATATCTGGGAAATCCCTGATATTTGGGGAAAAAATGATGAGATTCCAACTCTCCCATAAACCGAGTAATACATTAAAAGAGAAACTAAAACGTATTTTGAGCTTAATGAAAATGAAAACCAGCATATACAAATTCAACTATATGCAACTATAGTTCTGCTTAGATATTATCAGCACTGAATGCTCATAGTAGAAAAGAAGAAATGCTTCTTAGTTTCCACCATAATAAACCAAAACAGAAAAGCAAATGAAACCCAAAGTAAAAAGAAGAAAGGAAAGAACAAAGGTCTCTGGGGAAAAAAAAAATCACACAACTACAAAATAGAAAATCAATAGAAAAACCATAAGCTGGTTCTTTGTGAAGATTTTAACAACAACAACAACAGCAAAAAAAAAGATAACTTTCTAGACAGACTAAGAAAAAGAAAAAAAAAAGAGTTGAAAAACCATAAATTAAAGAAAAAAAAATAAGAATGAGAGAGGCGATATCCCTAATAGATTCTTCCAACATTAAAAAGATAGTAAAGAAATAACATGAACACCTTATGGCAATAAATTTCACATGTTAGATGAAATGGATAGACAAAAGCTAAATAAATAGGAGAAATAAATAATTTAAATAATCTGATACCTATTCAAGAAATTTAATGTTTTTTTTTAAATCTTCCCACAAAAGAAGTTTGTCCAGAAGAAAGTATGATTCTTAAAAAGCAAGAAGAAATGAAAATAGTCTCCAGTGCATTTTTTTTTTCAGCAGCCAGGTAGCTAGAGAATATATGCGCAAGCTCACCATACTCAGTACGCTGGTTATGCTATAGCAGTGAGATGATAAATGATGCACATAGCATTCATCAATGTGGAGGAACCTCACAGCAGATATTGTGCAAAAGAAAACAGATTTTCTTCCTAAATTCGTGCAAACCACACCCAAGAGCAAACACAACGAATCCTGCAGATTGAAAGTCAGGATAATTGTTACCCATGGTTAATTAAGCTGATTGTGACACTGAAGCACAGGTATTGTGCATTTCAGTGTCAGTGTTCATTACATAGGGGTGTTCAATTTATCAAAATTAGCTGCCTAGTATATTTACGCCAAGTGCTTCTCCCTACATGAAGGTTACATTTTACTAAAAATATTTGAAAATGAAAAATGTTAGCCACTATATTAAAAAGCGACTTCAAAAACGCACTTGTTCTCCACCCTTCTGATTCATTTCCAAACATACTTATGTGTTTATCGGTAACACTTGCTCCATTGCATTGAACCATAAATCAACAAAAACTTTCTAAACAAATTAGGATTGTATTTTTCTAAAGCATAAACACACTCATATCTTTGCAAATGGGCAAAAGCATTATTAAGTTTAATCTTTTCCACAATGTGAATCATTCTTGCCTATGTCACAATTGATTAAATGATGCTCCTACTGTTACAAAAGGGTTAACTTGTTCTAAGTTTTCCTTGACTAATATGGCACACCACTACTTTTAGTCTTAGAAGAAAATAAAAACAAAAACAGAAAAAACAAAGGAGTTAAGCCGAAAAACTTACATGAATTGCAAAAATTAAGTGCAGTTAAATTTCTGATGATCTCATGCAATTGGCTTTCTTTTTGCCATGATTTTATAAAATGGTCTTAAGGAAACCATATTAATATTTTTAATTTAAATAAAAGGTGACACTGATCACCTCAAAGTTGCTAATACTCCATCAGAAGGGTAAGCTCAAAATTATTATAAAACAGTGTTTTTTCTTTCTTTTCTAATGGAAATTAACACATATGCTTTTATTTAAAATTTTATTTATTCTTCCCTTAGAACTTCATGATTCGTAATTCTAGGTTAATAATTCACTTGAAACTAAATTAAAAAGTAGATGAGGTTGGTCAAATGCTAGTTGATAAGTTACAAATATATTGAAGGAAAATAGTTAACGATGAACTGTAGGGCCACAATTTCAAGACTCCTGTCAGGTGAGAGAAATTTATAATATGCCAAAACAATGATATGCGGTTACATGCCATAAAATATATTTGTTCAATCACAACCTGGAATGAAAAAAAAAAGTGAAATTAATTATCCCCACCTTGGCGGAAATAAATAATGGAAAAACATATTGCTGAAAGACAGTAGATGTTTTTAAATCATTAATGAATGTGGGAGAGTTTGCAAATACAGCACTTCAATGTGGATGAACCACAACTCTGAAACACCAAATCTCTTTTATCCAAACATCAAATGTATTATTTTAGGAATTCCTTCCTTGTGGATATTTTGGTCCAGGGTAGAACACTTAAATTATTGATTAGGTTACTTGTAGGCTGTCATTTGCAATAGTATCATCTACAGAGAAACTATAGTGCTGTAGTCGGAGAGCCTCAAATCTCATCTTTAATGCTATCAGAACAAAGTGTACTTAGGAATCTCTACACCCAACCTCAAAGATTTATGAGCTTCCAACCCAAATACGGCATTGCACTTCAAGTATCATGGGGAATGAATCAGACAGTCGACATTATTTATTTGGGATGGCATTGGCATTGATCCACAGGTAAATAACTGGACCCCCTGAGTAAAACAGTGTTAAGTTAATACTCACATTTTAACTTTTTAAAATGTGAGTATTAGTCCAAGCTCTGGAGGAAAAAAAGTAATTTCTGAAAGGCTTCTAGAATTAAATGTTCAACTTTTGAAATAAACACGTTTGTGGTCTACTGATGTTTGTATCAATCCCGTGAATCCCTGCCATCCGAAATAGCAATCTCCATTTTACATCCATCATTTGTTGTTTCATTTAATCAGATCTTTTCGGGTGTCTTGAACCACCTGAACTCAGCTTGCCCAGAATGAGAAGGATTTCGATGAGTAACCGTAGCGAAGAATAGATTTCATTGCAATATTGATTTTCGACAGGGCCCAAGCTGAGTGAAAATATTATATGAATATAAAGCTGGTAATAATTTCAAGCAAATTGGATCCCACTAACCACTTTACAGACATTTGGCCTTCAGCATTAGCCCTGAGAGGCAGCTCGCTTGCTTACTCGCTTGTTTTCTAATACAAGTTAAGATCAGAAATCAAAAAGACCAATAAACAAAGTGTTTTGGTACTGAAAAAGCGCCCCTTATTTTTTTTATTAATTATTTTTTAAGATTTTATTTATTTATTTATTTGAGAGAGAGATGAGAGACAGAGATAACAGAGAGAGGGGAGAGCAGGTGTGGGGAGGAGAGGGACAGGCACACGCCTGGCTGAGCAGGGAGCCCAGGCCGGATCTGGGCTAGATCCCCAGACCCTGGGATCACAACCTGAGCCCAAGACAGACACATAAGCAACTGAACCACCCACGTGCCCCAAAACTGCCACTCTCAATATACGTAAAGCATTGGAAAGTAGAATTTAAAAATAAAAGATAGGGACTCCTGGGTGGCTCAGAGGTTGAGCAGCTACCTTTGGCCCAGGGCATGATCCTGGAGTCCCCGGATCGAGTCCCACATCGGGCTCCCTGCATGGAGCCTGCTTCTCCCTCTGCTTATGTCTCTGCCTCTCTCTCTCTGTCTCTCACAAATAAATAAGTAAAATCTTAAAAAAATAAAAATAAAATAAAAAATAAAAATAAAAGATAATTATAAAGTAATATGATTTTAGAAGATAAACAATTGAAATAAATTGATAAATTACAATTACAGAACATTAGTCAAGAAAGGCTTAATCATGGCATGCGAGTTTTTAGCATACTAATTAGATTTACTGCAGTACTTATGGTTCTGTATTTTGTATTGATGTGAAACAGTAAATTCTGAGCACACAAGCATAGGTGTTTGCATCTATAATTGTGAGCCTGAGAGCAATTTCATCGACAAAAAAAACAAAAACAAAAACAAAAACTCTAAATCTACCACTTGCTTGCATCAAAGTAAATCCCAGGACAAACAGAATCTCAAAAATCAGATTACATGCCTGTAAGAATATAAGGACATTTTTAAAATGAGTAATCTTAAGTAATTTTTTTAGTGAAAATTACAAAACTCTACGCCTCAATGTACACATTGATGAATTTTATTATACGTCTTTAACCCCTGGACAATAACAGCACCATTTTAAAATCAACCAGAACAACTCTCACAATAACAATAATAATTTTTCAAAAACAAATTATTGGGGTGCCTAGGTGGCACAGTTTGGTAAGCATCCAACTCTTGATTTTGGTTCAGGTCCTGATCTCAGGGTAGATGAGATCAGGCCCTGCCAGGGGCTCTGCATTCAGCAGGGAGTCTGGGCGCTCTCTCTCCCTTTGCCGCCACTCCCCTCCACCACCATGCGCACACTCTCTCTTGAAAGTATAAATAAATCTGGCAGTTTCTGTCTTGGAGGTGTGCACCCCTCGGAGGTCCTGTGAAATGCCTGACTACCTGAAGGACAGGTGCATGGGAGCTCGGGGCCCCGGGTGAGTGGGGCCCTGCAAAGGCCCTGGGCTTCCGTGCGATGTCTCTCCATGACCTTGGACTTCCCATGACCAGACACGCTGTCAGTGAAACACTGCTTAGAATTCTAGTTTACCCCACACAGAGCTCAGCGATCACCCAGGTGCGATCCTGACCCAGAAAATCTTCAAATGTAGCAAAAAGGTATTGTTTCAATCCACCGATTCCTATGAGAGATGTTTTTTTTTTAATTATTTATTTATTTTTTATTTATCTTTTTAACATAGCGAAAAACAACTGAAGTCCTGCTTCACTTAGAAATGGAATTTCCTACACAGTATTCCGTTCAGTTACATTTTGACCGTGCAGTGCAAAACATGTTAAAATTTATGTAACTGTGAAAATTTGCAAGCTTGAGGAAAAACAAAAGCCCAAACACTTTCACAAAGTAAAAAAAAAAAAAAAAAAGAAAAGAAAAGAAAAAAAGAAAAAGGTTCAGTATCGACCCCTATAAACGCATCAGTCTAGTTACCAAGCGCTTTTGTGGCCAAGAGAGGGGAAAGTCCTTATTATCCAACCAAACACTTCTTTAAACGCAGCCCGAAAGAATTCTCTAAGAGCCCAGCTAACTGCACTATAACACAGTCACTTCAAAAGTCCATTTTTCTCCTCCTTTGTTGAAGGAAAGTGTCTGGCAGATGCTCAGCTAACAATCAAATGCTGCTCCTAGACAACCCGTGGACAAGATGAAATTTTCTTTTTTAGCCAGAGACAAAATAAATATTGCAAAAATCAAAGCTCATCCTGTGATGTATGATATACTGGAACCAAAAACTTGCCTGTTCTGTCTTTATAAAATAGATCTCATCGGTCGGCTTCAGGAGCCTTCATTATCAATGAGTAAAAGAAGTTTCTCCTCGGACTGGAGAGTTAGAAAATCTCTTTTTATGGATGTGCCAATGCACCATGGCCATTTCTGCTCTGATGACAGATGGCTCCCTGGGCCTCGCGACACATGTTGCATTTGCTGATTCTCTCTAAAACACAAATGGAGTCATCTTGGGCATCCTTGGTCCATCTAGGGGGTTATTAGGATCCTGATTCAGACCTTGGCATCCAAAGTCAAATGGCTTGAGATAGGTCCTCAGCCACGAGTCCTGGCTTTGTGTCCTTGGATAAGTTATTTGATTTTCCCATGCCTCAGTTTTCTTCTTTATAAAATACTTGCTCACTTGGGAGTGGGGGGCAGGTGGAGAGAATTGTGTGATCCCATACATGTTACCTACGTGCAAAACCACCGTTTGACATGTCAGTGCTCAGCAGCTGCCAGCTGGCATCATCATCATGATGTTCAGATTTTTCTCTACTCACAAATACCATCTTTTTATTGGAATTCATATGATAATGCCTCACCTGAACGGCTGTACACCCTATCATTAATACAGCCAATGGATATATAGATCTGAGGGTGTTTTTTTTTTTAATTTTTAAACATAGACCCAATCTCACTTTTCTAACAATTTTCTTAATTTAAATTCTTATAATTTGGATTTCAGAACCGAAAGGCATGCATGATTTGAAGGATTTGGGTACATGTGAAAAATACGCCCTCCAAAAAAATTTGTATTATTTATGCCTCTTGCCATTTATGAGAGCATCTATTTTCCAAAACAGTTTCAAATCTGCATAATATCAGGCTTGGAATTCTTTTAATAGGAAGACTTAGAAACAGATACATCATTTTTGCAGCACAAGCTGGAATTTTAAACAGAAATTTGTACTAAGATCAATGCATGTTTATTCGAGATTTGAATTTGTTAATTTTTGAACCAACATATCATGCATTCGCCCCCCCCCAACACCCTGCCAATTGTTCTACTTGGATGTTAGTACTTTTCCAACTGTTTTTAAGTTAACAAATTGAATTTGCCTTCAAACTTTTACACATTGGCTCTAAATGGAGCAGCAATTAGTTGCATATTAAGAATCACACCATTTTTTATTTGTACCGATTTACGTGAAGACCAATTTACATGAAAGAGTCTGTAAGAAAAATAAAATGTCAATGTTACGGATACAAATTAAGCATCTTACTCTACCAAGCCATTTGCTATTTGTTATAAGAGTTGCCAGGAATAAGAATGTTTCTTAAATAACTGAGAATTTCCGTCTCACATTTCAGAGTCTTGAGAACCAGAAGGGGGCCGTGATCCCCACCTTGCAGTGCCTCTTCTATTCCCCAGCCATCCCTCTTCTTCATCTCTTGGTGTTTCTCAAGGCCTCTGCCCTGCCTCTACAACTAACTCCCCACCGCGGTCCACCCACACACTCTTCTGAAAATGGTGTTTACCTGGACCGTTACAAGGTGGGCTCATAGTCATCACATAGTCATAGTCATCACCTGTGTGATGCAAAGGAACCTACGAAGAATGACACCCGATGGAATGCTCCACATTCTTTTCCGGACAGTCTCATTTACTTTATGCTTAAATGAACTTCTCACTGTAGAACAATTTTAGATTTACAGAATGATGAGCAAAACGGTGCGGGAGTTTCCGTGTATCACACCCAATGTCTTGAATTGTCATTCTACATCAATATGGTATACGTGTTACTATTAACTATTACGGATACAGCCAACTGATCGATATTGACACATTATTATTAATCAAAGTCCCCATTTTATTCAAATGTCTTTAGTTGTTACCTGTTGTCTTTTTCTGCTCCAAGACACCATGTTATGCTCAGTCATCCTGTCAGCCAAGTTCCTCCTGGCTGTGACCTTTCTCAGATTTTCATTGTTTTTTGTCACCTAACAGGTTTGAGGAGCATAGATCAGATATTTTGCACAGTGTCCCTCAATCAGGATTTGCATGATGATCTTTTTTCTCATGAATAGACTGAGCTTATGAGGTTTTTTGTTTTGTTTTGTTTTGTTTTTATTTTTTTTTCACAACCTTACTTATGTTGTGACAACCTGAAGAAGCAGGATGGATCCCATAAACAAACAAAAAAAATTGCTCCAATATCTAGACAGATGATTTCACACACATCAAAGGTAATAAGCAATTATCTTGGGGCACCTGGGTGGCTCAGTCGATTAAGCGTCTGACTGTTGGCTTTGGTGAGGTCATGATCTCAAGGTCCTGAGATGGAGCCCCAAATCAGGGTGAGATCCATGCTCAGCAGGGAGTGTGCCTTAGACTCTCTCTCTCTCTCTCTCTCTCTCTCTCTTTTTTTTTTCTTTTCTTTTTTTTTTTTTTTAGTATTCATCCAGCTTGGTGTTTCCTAAAGTTTCTGGATCTGTGACTTAATGCATGTCATTAATTTTACAAGTTTCTCAGCCATCAAAATTTCAAATATATTTTTTCTAGTTTCTCTTTCTTCTCCTTCTGGTCATCTACTACATATATGTTAGACCTTTTGAAAAGCATCCCACAGTTCTTGGGTTTTGTATTATCTTTTAAAAGATTATTTTTTTTTTCTCTTTGTATTTCAGTTTGGGAAATTTTGATCAACCTACCTTTAAGCTCACTGGTTCTTTTGTAGGCCTTGTCCAGTCCATGGACTTGTATCAGACAGCTGCTGTGTTAGTACTTGTTGAGATTACTTGGCAAGTAATATTTTTTTAAGGTTCAGTATACTACCTCTAGATCCATACAGAATACTAAATGTAGATTAAACTTTTGGGGGCCATGGACTTTGTATGGTTTTCCCCTTTTTCCTGTGCACCTAAAAGAAATTTTGGTGTGTCGGAAGTGAAAAATAAGAATTCATTTATTGGCTGACTTAAAGTAGATGTAAGTATGTTGTGATTTATTTATTTGTTTATTTTTTACTTACAGATTTTCCTTGTTTATTTTATTTTATTCTTATTTTTTAAAAGATTTATTTATTCAGAGAGAGTGAGAGAGGCAGGGACACAGGCAGAGGGAGAAACGGGCTCCATGCAGGAAGCCCAACGTGGGACTCGATCCTGGGTCTCCAGGATCACACCCCAGGCTGCAGGCGGCGCTAAACCACTGCGCCACCGGGGCTGCCCCCCTTGTTTATTTTAGAGCATGAGCAGAGGGAGGAGCAGAAGGAGAGGGAAAAGTAGGCTCCCTGCTGAGTCTACTTGGATCCCAGGACCCAAGATCATGACCTGAGCCAAAGGCAGACATTTAACTAACTGGGACACCCAGACGCCCCAAGTAGGTTGTGATTTAAAAATTTTTTTAAATTATATAAGAAAAATAAAATTTGACAGCAGAATAACTATTGCAAGGTCAATGTTGGCATAATGAAATGTGTGAGCAATTCTTAGGACAAACTGAACTTTGGTTTATTTTCCAAATGAGCATAAAATCCTTAAATTCCTCATCTCCCTCCATCCTTCATAACAACACTCACTTAACACTTTTGTGATGTTGAATCATTTAATTAAAATCTGAGATAATGGATTTTGTGTGTGTGCATGTGTGTTTTATTTTACTTAATAAAAAGTAATAATACTTACTTTTAAAAAGTAAGTATTATACTTACTTACTTATACTTACTTAATAAAAAGAAATAATAAAACCACTCTAGCATGATCCTTTGCCATTCCCAATTTTCTCTACAGCAGAGCTACTAATATTTTTTAGGGGGTGGAGGGCCAAAGGGAGAGGGAGAGAGAGAATCTTAAGCAGGCTCCACACCCAGAGTGAGCCAAATGCAGGGCTCAATCTCATGACCCTGAGATCATGACCTGGGGTGAAATCAATATTTGGACACTTAACTGAGTCCCCCAGGCACCCCATCACTTATTCTGTGCACTTTTTCCACATATTTATAAACTAAAATTTTCTACTCGACCTGATTACAGGTACCCTTATGTATTCATACATGCTAAGTGTCCTTTGAAGTTCTAGGGAACGTTTCTTCCACACCAGTTCATGAAAATGTAAAGTTAGCTTTTCATAAACACTCCTGTCTCAGTGTATTTTATCAGCAAATTAACTAAATGCTGTTCTTGTAGGAAAGTTGTTTCTTACGCTGTGTCTAGAAAAGTTTGGTAAGTGACAGGCATGATATTCTTAAATGTCTGAAATTTAATCAGGTGTAAAACTGGGAATTCTGTTCTATGAACAAACATTTTCAAACACTAGACAAGAAAAAGGCAGAAGGTAAAAATGCAGAGTAGAGATGCACCAAATCCCTTCTGGCTTATTTAAGCACAACTATTAATAAATTTTGTTTAAAAAAATAAAGGAGAATGATAAAGCAGATGTAACCAGGACTGCTACACAAAAATAGTAAACTGTGGCTATTTTAATTATAACATAATGACTAGTTTGAGCAGATGGGTGACATAGATGATTTTATTTTAAGGATCACGGGCACCTAGGTAGCTCAGTCAGTTGAGCATCTGACTCGGTTTCGGCTCAGATTATGATCTCATGGGTGGTGGGATGAAGCCCCCATCAGGCTTCCCACTCAGCAGGGGGTCTGCTTGAAGACTCTCTTCCTCTGCCCCTCTCCCAGCTCATGCACGTGTTCTCTCTCTCTCTCTCTAAAATAGATAAATTAATTTTTAATCTTAAAAAAATGAAAGTAAGGATCACCCTAACTGTTATTTGAGGGTAAGCTTGAGAGAAGTGAAGGGTACTGTATATGGAAGGAAGACCAACTGAGAGGGTATTAAATAATCCAGATGAAGGATAATGATGGCAGTAGGGAAGATGAGAAGGTAAGTTATTGGATTCCCATTATATTTTGGTATTCTCCATAGAGATCTTAATAGATAATATTACGGAGATAAAAGAGAAGTATTAAAGATAACTCTAAAGTTTTTGGTTTTAGAAATCAAAATGATGAAATTATCGTTAAATGAGATGGTCAAGAACGGGTGGATCACTTTTGAAGGGTAGAGAACATCATGATTTCAGTATGTGATAGCTTCCTTTTGAAATGTTTACTGGCTATCCAAGGAGAAATATTGAGTAGATAGTTGGAATTGCAGACTTCTACTTCATGAAAGAAGAAAGTGTCCTTGCCAAACATATAAATTTAGAAATCTTCATTAACATATGTGGTACTTCAAGATATGTGACTGGTTGATATCATTACCATCTCACAACAAAAGAATTAAGTTTAAATTAAGAAAAAGTTCTTATAGAATTAAGTTTACAGTAGGAGATGCTCTTACAGAACTGGATCTTTGGTAGCCATGAGAATGATGGAGTCCTAGCATAGCAAAATCCAAATGACCTCATTTAACAGAATCAAAATGAGCATAATTATTGTACAGCAAGATCAGAATAACTGCAAAGCATGCTGAGCCACAGAAATATGTTGAAATATCTTTTTGAAATTCAGATATTTAGGCAGTTCCCAGATAATAGTTCTCAGATATAGAACTCATCTACCAAGGAAGATGCTAGATCTCCATGAGGAAAGACATTGCAATACCATGGCTGGTGTAGGCATGTTTTCCCAGTTTTCCTCTCCAAATATCATAGCCCTTTATTAAAATAAACATACTTTGGGAAAGAGCAATACTTACACCTTGTCGGGACTACAGTTTACATGGTCTGAGTTTATGCTCAAGTCCTTGGACCCAAAGCACCACCATGACCCCCACTTAGTGAAGGGGCACATAGCCAATGGAGCCCTGGTTCAGGTCCTTCTCAGAATAGGTTCACTGGAACCAGCAAGTGACAGTGGTTATTGTTCCTGACCTAGAACAAAATCAGAATGGGCATGTTTAGCAGTTAGGTCCCTTACATTGGTTCTGCCATTAAGAAAGCCAAATAGCAATCCTTGAAACATGCACAATACAGTACCTCTGCCCTTGGCCACTTTGGTGGGTTAAAAAGGAGGTGGCGGTGGCATCCCGGAGAAATAGCAGAGATGATTGGCACTAACAAAGACTTTAAGAACGCTGGTGAATGAATCCCATCACACGCACACTTAATTATGTCCACATGGAACAGGAAGCTGTGCTCCATGATTCTGTATAATTCTGAAGCTAATGGCCATTACTGGACATCATCCCTCACAGGTAGAATGTGTGGATCCAGGGTCCAGGAGTTGAGGTAGCAAGAACACTGCTCACCATCACTTTAGGAATTTGCATTGTATGTTCTAAGAGGAGACCAAGAATCTCTCTAAACATACAGTTGCCATCTGTTTCCTTTGGAACCTTCATGCCAGTAATTTAGGAGGCGTAGAAGGGAATTACCAAACAGCAGGTGCAATTGATCTTAATCATCATGGGAAGGTGAGACTGCTTCGCTGTTACGTAATATGTACATGGAAAGGTACATTTGTCACTCAGGTGATCCAAGACATAGTTTCGGTCTGGAGGTAGAACAACCACACTTGGTAAAGTCACACTTGCTAGGGTCTCAGACCTCCGTGGATCTCCACCAACCATGTTGGTTGCGCTTTGACCAACAGAAATACTAGTGAGGAGTCAGGGTAATTTAAATGGGTGATAGAGAAGGGAAATGTTGGTTCTCCTTTAAGGCCCCAGGATCAACTGCAGCAGTGAGGGCTATATGCATTTTATTAATCCTCTCTTTGTTCCCATGTAATGATCCAGAATCCCAGAGTAGCTGTGCCTGAATGCAATGAATTTAGAAAAAAGTGACTCTTAGCAGGACAAGAGGTGAGCCATAGTAAATGCCTGTTGACAGAGACCCTGGGCACCATTTCTCAGTGGTCATGTGCTGGCTGCTAAAGGACTCAGTTATCTCCTTTATCAGGACCATTGCCTGTGGGCTGAGAAGAACTTCCTTACTCAGGAGCACCCCTTCCTTGGGCAGGGGCATCCTGCTTTCAACATTGAATAATATCAGAATACAAAAGGCCAGCCACATTACTTTAAAGACGACTTGTTAGTGTGATTTATGTTCCAGATTCCCCTGTGACTAAGCCTGATTTATCTGAGACTGTATTTTTTCTCATCTTGTACCCATTTGCTGTAACTGTATTCTTCAGTCTTATTGAGATTTCTCCTGAAGACAATTCCCTCAGCAGAGCACATTCAATTACATCTCCACTAGGGATCTACCAGAGGCGCAGGGAGACACAGATTCACATATATAGATGATAACTCTAGAGCTATGCTAATTTTCTTTAAATGTAAGCAACCTAAGTATCTTAATAGCAAACAATAAAAGTAACAATACACCATAGATTGTGATGTTATATAGCTTTTATAACAAAGCAGGAAACTAATGGCAAATCCAATAGTAAAATCCTTGGAAGCTCATTATGTTTGAGATAATTAATGATTATCACTAACTCCCACCAGCTTTACTATTTCTTTTTTTTTTCTCAGTTATCCAAGTCATATTCTATGAATTTTGATATCTAGGCCAATAAAGTTGATCATTTTAATTGGTAAAATTGTCTATATTAAAAACGGTTTCACGGCAAGAGTATTTATCTCTTTTCTCCTTATGGAAAGAAAAAAGAAGAGGAAAAACTTTCACTTGTTACTTGGAAGAAGAAAACATGGTCCAATTATTATTACAAGAGATCTTTATATCAGTATGAGAGCTAAGCAAGGCTTTTATTTCCCTAGCCATATATTCTGTTTCCCTGACAGCACAGTGTGTGTGTATAAATAAAATACATTTATGTTCAGGTGACTAGCTTTATAGTTGTTATTTAATTAAATTTGAATTCTTTCCTTAAAAGATGTTCATATTTCTATTTTCACATTATCTTTTCTCAAAGAGCAACTTTATATTACTGTGTTGCAGACCAAAGGGATTTTATGCACTTGTGTGTTTGTGTATGCACTTACTTGAGAGACTTACTGGGGAAAAAAAAAAAAAAAAGTTGTTTATCTTTAATAGTATGACTTCTGAGTGGGAAGATATGGCTCTAGTATATGTATAAATGTAAGTATTACAGGAGAGACTGATGTTAGAAAGATGTCAGATAAAGAGATAGATGATAGATAGATATAGATAGATGGATGAGAGAGGGAGAGAGAAACTATAATCCATGACACAAATACTTAATTTTTATAACCTAAATACTTCTAAAGGAAATGTTGTTCCTTACCAAATATTTTTAGGAATGATTGATCTAATGACTTGTTCTTGATCTTTCTCCCTCCTTTCCTTCCTTCCTTCCATTTTAATCATATATATCCACCACTACTCTCCTTAATGATATTTTTACAAATTTATTCTTATAAATGACCGTGTAAAAAACACTCCTTAATTTTATTCTCCAGGTACCACCGACACAATATTGGTGTGAATGGCAAATTTTTATAGAACATTTGGGGAGAGAGAAAGGGTTTTATGCTTATCCTAAGAAATACTCAAATCTGTCAGGATATTTGACTACTAACAATAGAAAAAAACTATGATTAATTTTTTTAAATGAAATAAAAAAGAAAATTTGACAAGAAGCTTCATTTAAAGTCCCTTAATCATTATATTAATTCCAATGACTATTTTTATTTTGTATAGGTTGGCAGAACAATGGTCTCCAATAATGTACACATCCTAACCTCTGGAACCCATGAATATATTACCATATATCCACAACTTTTTTTGCAGAAATGATTCAGTTAAAAACACATCATATGGGGCAATCATCCTGGATTATCTGAATGGGCTCAGTGTAACAAGAGCCCTTAAAAACATAAGAGAGAGAGACAAGAGAGGTAGAGAGGAGATGTGCTAGTGGTAGCAAGGGTCAGGGACATGAGATTGCTGGATTTGAAGATGCAAATGGCCCACAAACCAAGAAACATTGGTGGCCTCCAGTATCCGGGAAAGGCAAGAAATGAACTGTCCTCTAGAGCCTTCAGATGAAATGCAGCCATGCCAACACCTTAATTTTTGTCCAATGAGAGCATTTGGAATTATTTGGATTTCTCACCACCAGAACTGTAAGATAGCAATTTTTTGTAGTTTAAGTCAGTATGATTTTGGTAATTTGTTATACCAGCAAGTAGAAAACTAAAAACTAAAAACCTCTTGTCCTTTTTGCTATCAGAAAATCATCGACTATCATTCCTATGCACTTATATACAAAGTGTAATTGGCTATTGACATCATGATAGGTTTTTATTTTCTAATTTTTCTCTATATTCAATATTATTTTGTGTAAGCATTTATAGTTTATATAATCAGGAACACAGATATATAAACAGATAACATTTTATAATGACTTTACAATATATCATTTCAAAATGAGAGTAAAGAGAAAAAATTAGGAAATGTTTCGGCTATATGCAAGCAAGAAAACAATGTTTATACATATAAATGAGGAAATAATAAAAACTTTCATAAAAGAAATCAAATGTTTGCCCAAGGACTTTGACCCTAATATAATAAACATTGAAGACTTACTGAAATTATCCTTTTTGGAAGAGTTAATAAAACATACCCTAGATTGTCTAAATTTACTAAATAAATTATTTATAAACAATTAATGAGTTGACACATAATTTAACTACACTGAGTACTTTAATTCAATGTTTTTATTTACTGGATTTAGTATTCATGTGTATTGAATATGTTAATAGCAAAATATATTTTTCATTATTTTATTGTATTTTTTAAAGATTTTATTTATTTATTCATAAGAGATGCAAAGAGAGACACAGACACAGGCAGCAGGCTCCATGTAGGGAGCTTGATGTGAGACTCAATCCCAGGACCCTGGGAACATGCACTGAGCCCAAGGCAGATGCTCAACCACTGAGCCACCCACGCATTTCATTTTTCATTATTTCAAAACATGCTTAATTTAATGTCTAGAGAAAGCAAAGGCTAAGGAAAATCAATCATAAAGTAAATGAGAAAATTTTGGTGATATATAGTTTAGATTTTTTATAATAATCTACTAAAGAGGTACATAAAAAAAGAGAAAAAAATTACTTGACTTGATAAATTAAAAATAAAATTCCATTGCAGTGTCTGACAAATTTCACATTTTATAAATGCTTTGAAGTGATTTTTTAGTTCATGAGATTCTCAAAATGAGATGTATAGAGTATAAAACAATTTGCTCCCTCTGACCTCTCTAATCCCATAATTTGGTTTGTAAGTATTAAAATTTCTCAGTGGCCCTGAATACTGTTATTAGGGTGGTAGTGCTATTCCCTCTCTGCCTTTTACTGTCAGAAAATCATTATAAATTGATAAAGTGATGATAAGAGTTTTATGATTCTATAAGAAAAAAAAGAAGTGCTTCGCTCTTAGTGTCTATCTTGAGAAAACCTATAAAGTAGCTTTAAAGTAGTAATTTTAGTCAATTATTGAACATTTTAGTGACTCTATTGAATTGCTTTTACAGATGAAAGTTGTTTCTTTCTTTCTTTCTTTCTTTCTTTTTTTTTTTTTAATTCCCAACTTGGAAAGATTGCAAATGAGTAAAGAACAAATTTGATACCCATGAATATATGCAGAGATATTCATCTTACTCAGTTATTTAGTATGTATATTAGTGATGTGTTTAAAATGATCTTATGATACATAAAACTAAAAATTAGACTACACAAAGATAATGATTTATTTCATTAGTTGGAGGAATGTAAGTGCTTTCTTCACTATAGGTGTATTTACATTTTATAACATTTTATAAACATAGGATCACATCTTAGCTTCTTTGACTCAGCAGCATTATTTTATTTTTCGGTCTTTTTTGTTTTTTATGTATTTTTTTAGCAGCGTTCTTTTAAAATTCCCCCCTTTTGTGGCATGGATGCAGTAGGCCATTCCTTTTTATTACTGGGTAGCATTCCATTGTATGTTTGGTACCCATTCACCTGCTGGCAGGCATTTGGTTTCTTTCCACTTTGAGACTATTCTAAAGGAAGTTGCTGTGGACATTCACGTGCAGACTTGTGTATGAGATTAAGGCTAAAATGACAGGTAGTATGGTTAAGTGTATTTGTACAGTTAGAAAAAATCTTGATGGGACACACGGGTGGCTCAGAGGTTGAGGGTCTGCCTTTGGCTCAGGGTCTGACCCCAGGGTCCCAGGATCGAGTCCCACATTGGGCTCCCCACAGGGATCCTGCTTCTCTCTCTGCCTGTGTCTCTGTCTCTCTCTGTGTGTCTCTCATGAATAAAAAATAAATTATTAAAAAAATAATAAAAACTTGAAAATAGTTTCCATAGCTGATGTATTACTTTACATTCTTACCTGTAATGTACATGTACTGTGGTGACTCCACATTCCGGCCACCTTATCCCTCTTTAATTTCCGACATGCTAACGGGTGCGTAGTGTATCTCATCACAGTGTTGTTGAAATTCAGTGCATTTCTCTGAGTACAAAGGATGCTTAGTACTTTTATATGTGCTTATAGGCTATGCATATGAAAAAATATATTCTTTTGTGAAATTTCATGTTAAATTTGACCCATTTGTATTTGTTTAATTGTTGTGCTCTAATTACTGAAATGTAAGCATTATTTATCTATCCTGGATAAAACTTCATTGCCAAATATAAAAATTGAGGATGTTTTCTTCCACTTCTGACTTATTTTTGTCTTAAGTCTTTCAAATAGTAGATGTGCTCAAGTTTTACAGGATCAGTTTTTCCTTTTGTGTGTGTGTGTGTGTGTGTGTGTGTGTGTGTGCTTTGTGCATCCGAAGAAATTTGTTTTTACTCCAAGGACACAGTTTTCTCCTATGTATTTTCCCCACCATAAGTCTTATAGTTTAACATTTTACATTTAGATCTACATGTCATGTAAATTTTTATATTGATGTAAGACAAGCAAAGGTTGTTTTTTTTTCCCCCAGATTGCTTTCCTGTTTTTCCAGAACAGTTAGTTAAAAAATCACCTTTCTCTTCATTAATTGCCTTGGAATAATACTTTAAAAAGTCAATCGAACAAAATAAAAATAAAAATAAGTCAACTGATTATATATACATGTAAGTTTTTTTCTGGATTATATCCTCTTCCAATGATGTGAATATAAATCTTTATGCCAATATCATTTTTTTTCAGATTTTATTTATTTATTTATGAGAGACACAGAGAGAGAGGCAGAGATGCAGGCAGAGGGACAAGCCAGCTCCAGGGAGCCCGATGTGGGACTCGATCCCAACATCCCGGGATCAAGATGTGAGCTGAAGGCAAATGCTCAACCACTGTGCTACCAAGGCATCCCATGTCTTGATTAAAGTAGCTTTATAGAATGTCTTGAAATCAATTAGTGTGACCCCTTTAGCTGGCTTTCTTCTTTCTTTCTTTCTTTCTTTCTTTCTTTCTTTCTTTCTTTCTTTCCTTCTTTTGTAAAATTGCTTTTTTTTGGAGGGTCACTTGTGCTTCCATAAATATTTTAGAATAAAATAGTTTCTATAAAATTCTTGATGAAATTCTGTTAAATTGGGAGTCTTTATATTAGTTTCCTAGGGCTGTTGTAGTAAGCACAAACTGCATAGTTTAAAATAAGAGAAATTGGGGATCTTGGGGTAGTTCAGCGGTTTAGCACCTGCTTCAGCCCAGGGCATGATCCTGGAGTCCCGGGATCGAGTCCCACGTTGGGCTTCCTGCATGGAGCTTGCTTCTCCCTCTGCCTGTGTCTCTGCCTCTTTCTCTGTATCTCTCATAAATAAATAAATAAAATCTTTAAAAATTAATAATAAATGATAAAATAATAAAATAAAATAACATATTTTTTTTTCTTTCACAGTTCTGGAGTCTACAAACTCAAAATGAAGGAGTCAACACAGTCCTAACCCTTCTGAAGAATCTACAGAAGAATTATTTGCCTCATTCTATCTTCTTATGGTCACTGACAATCCTTGGGATTTTTCTGGCTTGTAGATGCATCATTCCAATCTTTACTTCCATTTTTATGTGTTATTCTTCCTGTGAATTGATGTCTCTGTGCCAATTTTTTCCTTTTCTTATAAGATTGCCATTCATATAGGATTTTAGGGCCTGCTGTAATTCAGTAAGACTTCATCTTAACTTCATTATATCTATAATGACCTATTTGCAAATAAGTTCACACTCAAAGGTTCTGGGTGAGTGGTGAATGTTGGGGAAACACTATTATAGCTGATATAGTCACAAAGGTCTCACTTCTGATGCCAAGGACAGATCTCATGGTCTACATGATTATTTTCAGGTTCTACTCATAGTAGTAGTCTATTACAACAAAAAGATACAGATGAAAATCAGCAGAGGGAAGAGGCACATAGGGCAAAGCCCTGGAGATACCAAGGTATAGAGCTTCCGGTTGTTCTCTCCTAGTGAACTCTTGCACAGAAGAAACTATTTTTCCAAGCAATAATATGAGGCAATATAAGTAGACTATGCCAATCTTGGAAGCTTACCTTAGCCTTAGTGTCAAGAGTTTTTACTAGGGCTGGATCACATAGAAATGGTTGCTCATGCACACAGTTGACCTTGGTTTCCAGACCCTTTAGGGGTCAAACTGATATGATGTGGCTCAACGTTCTCCACTATAAATCACATTGTTAGCAGAGATTATGCAGAGAAGCCATAGGCCTCCAACTAAACAAAGATACTCCTATCAGGTAGGAAATACAAAGGCTTGGACATTACTTCACAGGAGCTGAGACTAAAGGTTAAATATCTCTTTGGACAAAGATAGTCCCCTACTAGACAAATTTTGACTAGTATTAATTGAACTATAAAGGTCAATTTGGGAGACCTTGATGTCTAAACAATATTGATCCTCCTAATCCATGATCATGGTATGTGTCTTCATCTATTAAATCTTAAGTTATATAAACCAGCTTTATAATTTTAAATGGACAAGTTTTACATGTATTTTATTAAATGTATCACTAAGCATTTCATGTTTTTGTTGAAATTCAATTATAAATAGAATTATGCTTTTATTGCATTTTCCATTTGTTTGCAGTAGAAATAAAATCTCTTTATTAACCATTCTATTTACTGTTTTTTTGTATTTAAACTTTCAAACTTATATCCTGTCACCTTGACAAAGTGAATTTTGTGTCATGTTGCTTTGCTCTTGATGGATTTGAGTAGGTTTATTTTTAATTATGTTAAAGATATCAAGTTTATCTCCTGTTTTGACTTTTTAACAAATAGATATGTTTTAACTTGAGCACAGATTATATCAACTCCAAGACTGAGAGTATAATCTATTTGCTACTATTTGTATTTTAATAAACTCTTCAGTTAGGAGGGAAAATCATTTTAAAATATTTTCTTACAGAATTAAAAATCCCACTTCCTCCAACTTTTTTTTTTTTTTTAACCCTAATCAGTGTTTTCCAATTTATTGTCCTGGCACCATAGGCATCAGACTTATGTTGTTAGTTATTTAAAAATCTTGGTTAATAAGTAAGTCTAAGAAGTAGAATTGTAATTAGAAGGTGTGAAAAAAGAATCTGCACTTTAAAAACTGTCCAAGTGAATCTAGCTCAAACTCAACCTTTACAGCTATAGATAGAGATAGTCCAAATCTTGCTGTGAAATCATGCTGATCATCGCACAACAGCACAAGTAGCTTGTTCCTACATAAAACTGCTTTCTGGAAATATATTCTGTAGTTATGTCATTGAGCTGATTGAGGAATATTATAACTGTACACAGAAAATGTTATTCTGCTTATTATAAGAACACTATTGAATATGTCATATAAAATCACTAAGGATTGTCTTTATTAAAGAAGTAACCAAAATTAACTTTCTCAGCTGTCAATAAAACATACAATTTTTTCCTTTTCTGAGAAGTGTTGAAAAACTGATATTTAATACACTCACATGTAAAACTGAAATTATTCATGGTTAAGAGAAATTAGTCACGTAGGCTGTCACCAAAATGAAGTTGTACTCATTTTTTTTTTTTAATGGAGGGAGTTTATGGAAAGAGAAATGTGTAAGAATTTGTTTTATTTTTCCCTCCCTTGGCAAGCTGGTTTGCTGAAAACTATCAAGAAGAGCAGTTTTCCCTGGAGCAAACTGACTCAGTTATAAGGGAAAGTAATTTCAGTTATTTATAGGTTTCTAGAGAAACCTTGTGAATTCAATACTGCCTTGTTTATCTCTGGGCAATGGTGTTGTTTTTTCCTTCTGTTGGCATCTCCACCTAACGTAAGCCAGAAGCCAGAATTGCACCATTTTCCTACTTATGATTCCTCAGTGTACTGGTATATTAATTTTATGAACAAGTTATGAATTTTGAAACTTGTTCCTAAAACCAACATTCTAGTTACAAGTTTTGAAACTTGTAGCTGAGCCCAATTCTCTTTGTGCTTTGGCTGCCAGAAAGCTATAAGCTAATTTCACTATCCAAATTTAAAAACTGTGCCAAATTTCACTGCACACATTTCTATGTTCAGGCTTACTGGTTTAATAAGACTCTACTGCTTCTATCCTGACAGTCTCTAATGTTCCAATACTATATGTATTTTTGTAAACTACAAAATAGCAAACTCCTTTGGGAAATATGGGAAACATTTTTTAATGTTTGGTTTGGTAACTCAAAATTCAACATTAATCATAATATTTCTTCTCCATTGTACTGTTTCTTCAACAATGCCCAATAGATGACAGTAAATATCTTGGCCTCACATGCTTATTTCTGAGCGCCTGACATAACAGATAAAGATATCTATAAATTCCTTTTTCTTTTTTTTTTAAATTCCTTTTTCTAATAAAATTAAAATATCATTGATATGGAGAAGCATAGGAACTGCTAAAATGGAGGTCATTCTTACAGAGGAGACATCTTGAAATTGCGCAGTATACCCTCCTAGCAACAATTCTGAAATTTTCATAATCATTCCTTAGTGCTGTCCACTTATTCCAAACTCAATTTTAAGCAAAAGCTTTGATTAAAATTTCTCCAACTTAGTTTGAAATCCAGTACATAATCAAAATTCATCCCCAAGGCCTACAATTTGCTTTGGAGATTCACGAGAGCTTGCCAAAATATTCTTCTAAGACTTTTTCGTGCACTAGTTACAGATACTTCAATTCAAAGAACAGCACATCTCGTTTTTCAATGTTCAGTTTCAAAATATCTTCCTGCATGTTTCAACAATCATTTTCCTCCCTCCCTTTCACAGTTTCACCTGAAACAGGAAAGGAAGCATACATAGAAAGCATCCTCTTACTGATAGAGTAAGACCATTTGTAATTTTGATCTCTTACCCAAAAGTCATGAATGTGTACTTCAGCGCTTACTTCACTCAAAAAGAAAGAAATCCCCACCCTACCCCCAAACCGAAAATATTTTATTTGACCCATTCTCTCTGGTTAAACTATATTCCTGCTAAAGGGAAAAGGAGACAATCCGATCCAACTGTTTTTAAGGGAATGAGATCTATAAATATAATTAATTTCTGATCTCTCAATTGTATACGTACATATGTATGTCTCCTTTACAATATCCCAGATCAGGTGTGGGATAGAATAGCTTAAGATAGAATAGCTTATAGTTGCTTTTTGAGAATCTCCTGATACACTCACTACTTCAGGATGTTATCCATTCTTGTCTGGCTTCAAAGACTAGTTGGATATTTCTATTTTTACATGCACACAAGGTCCAAAAATGGCAAATAAGGCAGTGTTTTTTTTTTTTTTAAGGCAGTGTTTTTATTTACAGTGTATTTTAAAGACAGTTTGCCTAACTGGTAATGAAATGGAGGTAAGCATACTATTTCATTTGAATTTTCAAATGGGATTTGAACTGTTCTCTTTACTCATGCTAAAGGCCTATTAAATATATTAGCTGCATTTATTTTGGAGGGAACAATTGGCAATGCACATTTGCATTTTTCTGATGGTGCCATTTTTTTTACATTTATTTGATGTGATTTTAGCCATACTTAAAGTTATTTTTTTATCAATTTGGGAAAACGTTAAAAGTCTTAATTTTGTTTACTAACTTTTAACTTCATCCCCAGAGAAGTTATTAAAATGCATATATTATTAATAACTTTGGAGAGATGAAGCAGCTTCCACAATAATGCAATATTATTGGTAGATAAATGATACATGCCTTCCCAAAGGCATTTATATTTCCTGAACAAATATTACTCTTTCATTAATATGTTGTAGACTTGTGTCAAACCTAGATCTATTCATTCTTTCCTTAATTAGTAGGTAGCACCAATATGTTTGTGTATTAATGTAAATATACAAATGCACATTTATACATATGCCACCATAAACCATACACATACACCTATCAATAAGAACCAAATTATTAAAACTATTGAATTGAGTTAATTGGATAGAAATTTAACTGGAGTTTTTCATGCTTATACCATTGTTCATTTTACTAAGTGATTATATTCTCTGACAGAATGCCCTGTTTTCCAAAGTTAATTAAATTACATGAAGCTACATGCAAGTATTCTAACTTACCGAATTAGATCTCCTTTTGATTCCAGATATTTGAGCTGCAGAGCAATTAGTACTAATGTATTTCAAATCATTAGCTATTTTCCTTTTCACATTATTCACAAATTGAAGCCAAATTTTAAAATATTATCATTTATTTGATAAAGTATGTATTTAGTTATAAACTAGTACTCAGATTTGTATTTGTACAAACATACAGATTATTTTTCATACTATTATTGTTTGTAATATATAAAATATTTTTTCAGATATGTAGAACACTATACTCCTTTTTATTTATTCATGAGAGACACAGAGACAGAGAGGCAGAGACACAGACAAAGGGAGAAGCAGGCTCCCTGCAGGAGCCCAATGTGGGACTCAGTTCCAGGACCCTGGGATCACGACCTGAGCCAAAGGCAGATGCTCAACCACTGAGCCACCCAGGTGCCCCAATTTCCCCTTCTTTTAAGGACATCAGTCATACCGTTTTAGAGCTCACACTAATGATCTTATTTTAACATTATTACCTCTTTATGGACTCTATCTCCATTCTGAGGTACAAGGGGGTTAGGATCTCAACATATTACATTTTAAAGAACATAATCAGCCCATAATATTAACATGGAGCATCACATATTAACCCAAAAAGTAGATTTATACATAGGCTTCATTTTTAAGCACTTTTAAAATACAGCTTATGGGCATTGATATTGCTGATCTGAGTTTTGCTCATCTCTGCTTAGAAGATCAAGGAGTAGTAAAACTCCCCAGGAGTTTATTTGCTGAAATTTCTTGTTTCAAAGTGAGATATCTAGGATAGTTAGTGGGCAAATGAAAGTAAATCATCTAATAGCTAAAAATTGGTATTTCAACAGTACCATACATTTTAGGTTACTTTTTAAAAGATCAAGTTCTCAAGTTCCTATTATTACATCGCATGTATAAGTGCATATATACACACATACTATGACTATGCTTTTATATGTCTTATACGTATGCATAATGTACACATAAACATGAAGGTATATTTGACATGTGTACATATAATTTATGAATAAACATATGAAGACATATGAAGATGTCTAAGATATGTGTATAACGAGTAAATCCCCATTAGCACGTAATTCTTCTTTGCTTTTCTTGTTAAGAATTTTTAAAACTGGGGTGCCTGGCTGGCATAGTTGGTTAAGGGCCCAATTCTTATTTTTGGCTCAGGTCGTGATCTCATGACCTTGAGAAGGAGCCACGGGTCCAGCTCTGTGCTTAGCGGGGAGTCTGCTTCTCTCCATCTCCCTCTGCCTTTTCCCCACTACTCTCTTTCTTTTTTTCTCTCTCTCCCAAATAAATATATAAATCTTTGAAAAAAATAAATTTTAAAGCCAAAAGAATTATAAAGTGAGGTGTGATAGTCATTTGAACATATTGGAGCAACATATCACACAAATGAATACACTTTTTAACTCTAAAAAGATAGCAAAGCACCTAGCAATGAGTTTATAGTTTATAAACGCTTAATACACAACTGTGTGTTATGGTGGTGAATCACAAAATGCATGAAATAGTGGAAAACCATTATTTTAAAAAAATAAAAGAAGTAACGGCACTTGGATTCTGGAATAAGGACACAGGGAAAAAGCCTATTGCCTAACCACCAAATCTTTGAGATTTAAGGTACGTGGGATATTTATTGCAGTGATGTAATTAGACTGCCTTGATATATGAAAGGACCAAATTAGGGAAAACTAGTTGCTGCTCACA
This sequence comes from Canis lupus dingo, assembly GCF_003254725.2. Lineage (NCBI taxonomy): Eukaryota > Metazoa > Chordata > Mammalia > Carnivora > Canidae > Canis > Canis lupus. Next base: position 83,645,449 of record NC_064246.1, on the reverse strand, counting down.
TAACCTCAGATCTCTAGATAGCAAACGTATAGTTCCCTAGAAGTTACATTTTTGCATTTAGAGACATATCAGGTGACTATTTAATGAAACCAAAATATTTATGAAGATCTGAGTAGGTGGCACAAGTAGGATAAAAAAAAAAAAAAAAAAAAGACCAGTCTGACAGGACTGAGAAGAAGAAGAGATGAAAATTAAACCAAGCCAAAAATGGCAGGAGGTGAAGTAGAATGAAAAGGAGACCATAGGCGAAAACATGGGGGATTTTGTGACTTAATATGCACAATTTTCTACTAACTGCAAAATATGAAGGAAGATATAACCCTAGGGCAAAAACGGTTTCAGATTTGCTGAGGCTAACTAAATTATATTTTTCTTAACTTTCCTATATCTCATTAGTCTCATGGGTAAAATCAATCAGCCATTCTTTTCACAGTGTTCTGAGGTTTATTTCTGTGTGTAAAATGCTAAGGATGTATTAGATAATCAGTGAAACTCAGTTGATCTTGGGTCAGGTTTATTGAATTAAGAGATGTGCAAAGCAATTCCAAAATAATTGAGTCAAATATAAATATTACGTGAACAGGTAAAGAAGAAATCCCCATGAAAGTATAATTCTTCAAAAGATGGACAAAAGGAGAGAAAAAGGATACTCTCTTTTTCCCCATATGTGCACTTTGGACAATAGTAATTAAAATAATACTACACATTGCCTTCATTCTCAATGAATAAAATGAATACTAATTTGTGGAAGACTCCCAGATAATTCCCTGCGTTAAAACAAAGGTTAACCGTCGAATCAGGCCCGTGGCTGTGTTCACACCAACCTTTACTAAGGATACAAATCAAAGAGAAAAGGAAGAAACAGAAGAAATTTCTTTTTCTGGAGGAACCAAAAGTGTCTGAAGCAACTTCTAAGAATGTCTCTGTCTCTCTTTTTTTTAAAGATTTATTTATTTATTATTTGAGAGAGAGAGAGGAGCGGAGGGGCCGAGGGAGAGGGAGAGAGAGAATCTCAAATAGACTCCCTGCTGAGGGTGGACCCCATTGCAGCCCTTGATCTCACAACCCTGCGTGGATGCTTAGCCCACTACACCACACCACACAGGCACCCCCAGCAGGTCTCTTTATCTTTTATTGAAACAGGTTGTCATTACCTCTTAATAGAAGAGGTTTTGAGTAATGGGCCACACACACACAAAAAAAACTGTTTTGATTTCAAAACTCCTTCTCTGTATAATGCTCATTAAATGGAAATATGTTTCTATTACTATGACCTAATCGCCTGTCAGCCATGACTCCTAAACCCATGATTTCTGGGTTTTCCATTGAGCCACACAGAGACTAGATATATCCTGCTCGAAGCATGTTCCAGAGAGGAGCTCCCAGTATCTCTCTAATGGTAAATACCATTAACATTTTTACAAGGTCACCTAGTTAGTATCTTTCCTTCAATCTAACTCATAAACCGTGAGTGCGACAAACCTGGTGTTCTTCCCATCAACAAGTCAATCGTCTTATAGTTGATTCAATAAATGGTTAGCAAGTCAGTCTAAAGCATAAGACATCTCTGACTTTCTCTTTTCTTATTCCAGCATTTGATGAAATTGTTAAAGTATGTTAAGGAATACGTATAATTCTAGAAATTCAAAAAATAAAAATAAAAAAATAAAAAAATAAAAAAATAAAATAAAAATTCTAGAAATTCATTTTAGAAACTTCAACTAGTTCTTCATTTCTACTCAATCAAAAGTGAGTTTCTAATTACAAACAAAATAGCTTTTTTTTTTTACTTATTGTCCTTTTCAACCTTGTCACTGAAAAAAAAAATTATGTGTTGGTTTATTGCAGCTTAGGACACACTATGCGTGTCCTAGGACTAATTCTGTCTCAATGCCAGATTTACTTTTACCATCTTCGCATTCTGTGCTTCCAGGGCGTTTACTCCTAGTTTTGTGTGTGTGTGTGTGTGTGCCCTATAATCTCCCATCCTCACCGGCCTCCAAACACATATTGGAAGAAGAATTAGTGGCTGTGGATCATTCTTCACTTCTGTATCATTTCATTCTGATTTTCTCTGTGCGAATATTGAAAGCCCAAAACAGCATTCCCTCTCTTTCCTGCCCCATTTCCTAAAGCAGCCCTTTCGTTCACTGGGATAGTTCTAGGAATCTAGACATCGGTTTTCATTCATTCTACATTGCTTTGTGATGTAGAGAGGGAAGGGATGCTTTCCTAGCTTACATTCTAGACCTCAATAATCATCATTTCTCACCCTTACTGGAAACACTGCAATAACCTGATCACTACTCTTCTCAAAAGACTTTACTTTCTCCCCATGTCCACTTAATAAAAGCTATATTCCTTAATCTGATATTCATTACCTGCCTGAAATTATCTTTCTACCCTCATTTTCTCTTCTTTATATAACCCATAAATCTCAGTCACCTTGTTTTATTCACCTTCCTTGAAACACTCTTCACTAAAGCCAATTAAACTGCTTATATTTGCTCATTTTCACCAAACAATTACATCCAGGTTCCCATTAAAAGTCTTACCATTATTTCAGTTATTTCCAGTCCCTTTTATACCGTGTGATAAACCATAACACTTCTAGTATTATAACTCACCAAATATGGTAAATATTTTAATGAAGTAAAAAAAAATCAGTAATAACCAATGCATCTAAGGTAAGAAGATATTGAAGCAAATATTTCTTCAATTTATTTATTTTTTTAAGATTTTATTTATTTACTAATGAGAAACACAGAGAGAGAGAGGCAGAGACACAGTCAGAGGGAGAAGCAGGCTCCATGCAGGGAGCCTGATCGTGGACTCAATACTGGGACTCCAGGATCACACCCTGGGCCAAAGGCAGGCACTAAACTGCTGAGCCACCCAGGGATCCCCTATTTCTTTGATTTAAAACAAAGGTAATGACATTAAGGTTTTTTTTTTTTTTTTTCAGTTGACATGCACATCAGTACTTTTACAAACAAGGATAATCTTTTCCCATTATTTCCAATTCTAAATTTTCCAGTGATTCTTACTAAGTCGTTCTAATATTGCAGCGATATCTATTGAGATATATACATATTGGTATTTGACCTCATTCTATCCAGGTTTGATATTTTTAAATAAATGTCCAAGTTTTGTGAAAAGCAGAAGTAAGCCCTTTATACTTACTCTGATTATTAAGGCTGATAC